>NC_077227.1:361731604-362449104 GCF_027887165.1 Monodelphis domestica | reverse complement strand
TTAGTTGTGAAATTTGGCCATTGCAATTCTAGAAATTTTGAGTTTTTATTAGTAATGATAAGAGAACATGATTGACACATGAATTGTCAGTAATTTTTTTGGCCCAATGCTGGTATACTTGACTTTTCATGGGAAGGTAAATATACAGTCAAGATTACCTTTATATTCTTCCAATCAATTTTGTGGTAAAGTTTATCATTATTTTTTAGTACTTCTACATGAGGCAGTTTATAGAAGACTACTTGAAAGGGAATAAATCTAGAGAGAATTTTAAAATAAGGTCTTAGTATGCAATTCTACTTTTCTACCTAGCTAATTTTGCTTTTTGTACTTTGACTTAAAAGAAGTAAATTCTGGGAGGAAAACATGATCCTTTTGCCTTGTGTTGATCTTTCTGTTATTTGTTGGAAGGAGAGGTGTGGTCTACTACCTTTGGAAAGTCTGCAAAACCAACATTGTTTTTGAGCTCTGAGCTGATTGCTAACCTCTGCCCCTTTCTTTATAATAACTTTGATACTTCAAAAGAAAATTGTGCTTACTAGAGGAAAAAAAGAGTTGTAATTGGGGTGAAGCCTTATAAAGACAAATCAGTTCAGCCTGGACAAATTGGATCTAAATGGGAACTTAAGGAAACTAGATCCAGGTCTGAGAGTATGATTGGATTGAGGTTGCTTTCAGGCTAATGCTAATAAGCAATTTGACCATACCCTGTACCTTACCATCAATACCACTTAAGAATTTGAGTCAGGAGCACACGTCCGTGGTTTTTAAAGGAGTAGAATAGTCCTATTGGCTGATTAGTTTTTGTTTTTTGCCATTATGTCATTAAGTATATTTCAAGTGTTACATACTGTCTACAAAAGTAACAGTATTGTAAGTTACCTTGAATTATGGGTATGCAAGAGGAGGAGACCAGGGGCTGGAATTATAGTCCTATATCTGACAGGAATTCTAGCTTGGGGGGAAAATAATCACCCTTTGGAAGGAATGAGATTGCCCATCTATTGGATTACCTCTTCCTTTTCTTTTTGCCAAGTTAACACTAAAGTTTTAGAATTTACTCATTTTTAATAACTGGACAGAAAAAGCTGCCTCCAGGAGGAATATTGGATTTTAAATTAATTGACTTAGTTGAAGACTATAGGTACATTATATATAGACTTTTAAAAAATCACATATAATGGTTAACCATTTAAAATTTAGTCTTTCTATTTTCCTATAAATTCATTATTCCATTTCTTTGGGTTTTCTATCACTTCTAGGCCTTTACCCCTAGCTTTGCCATAAATGTCTTATTTGTATAAGCCTTTCCTTTCTGAATATGGGCTCTTATAGAAGACAAATACTGTTTAAAGTACAAGATAGCTTAGGAAAAAACAGAAACCCCAAGGGCATGTTTCATCTTGCGTTAAAAGTAGAGCTCTGAAGGAAATTTGACCTATATTAAGCACTTAACCATGTGTGCCTTTCCGTTATTTTGCCATTTGTCCTAAAATGGAACACTATAGAAGGCAGGAGACTTGAGTTTTTAAGGGGTAATAACATGTTTTTAAAAACTACTTTTTATGGTTATAAATCTCTATTAGTACTAGATCTTTGGAATGATCAAATCCACAGTACTAGACCACCTGGTGATTTGTCTTTTGAGTTATACTTTATATGATTGTTAAAGGGTCTTAATTGGATTTAGAAGGCAATCTGTCTAGAACTTTCCATACAACTTAAGTAATTAAGTGATGTTCATATTATATAACATGTAATTTCATCCTTATAAAGATGAAGCAAAACTTAGCTGCTGGCAAAATAGGTCATTCTTTTCCGGTCCTTACATACCTTGGGAATAATAAAGACTTAAGTTAGAGATTTAAAAGATTATTATTGAACCTCTTTCTTATGCTTGGTCAGTGGATCTGTAGTGTTATTTGGGGGGGGGGGGACTTAAGTAAGCTCTCTAAGAAATGTTTAAATAGAAACAATTTTGATACGAGTAATTTTAGCTTTTCTAAAACTCCAGTTTTTGAGTATCTGGTCACTAAAGTTTTTAAATTCTTCCATATTCCTTTCTGTTATTGATCATACATCTACTAACCTAGTATCAATTTTTTTTTTAACTTAAACTGGTAGAATTAACTGGATTTCTTGCTTCCAATCTTTATTACAGTGCATATTAATGACAGTGAATACTAAGATTTGGGCTACTCCTATTAAACATCTTTAAGTGGTGTTTCTTCTAGGCTAAAATCTACTCAGACTGGCATTGTGGAAGCCTTCTATAGTCTGGCTTTTGAGACTTAATTCATGGTATTCCTTTTCCCAAACAACACGGGTTAAAATGGCCTTACATGTTTTCCCCTGAGCATTTTCTGTGCAGTTTCTGGGCCTTATTGCAGGTACTTAGGATGTTCTACCTCTTTCTGCCCTTTTAGAATATTTAGTTACCTTCAAGGCTTAGGTCAAGTACCACCTCTTAATACAGGGCCCTTTAATGAGTTTCTCCTAATTAAAAATTGCTTTGTGCTTATTTACTTACACCAAGATTGTGCATCCTTCCAGGAGAAAGCCAGGTCCTTGGCACTTAATACTGTTTATACTGAATTGAATGCCTTTTTTTTCTTCTTTTAATATGCTTTCTGAGAATATTAACAACATGACATTATGGAGATACTGGAAATTGCTGGGAGTCGGAAAGAAGACTTTGAGTGATATTCAGGTCCTTGCTCTGATACTGGGCAAGTCCCATGCCTTCTCTAAGTCTATTCCTTCATCTGTAAAAATAGGGAGAATGATACAATACTTGGACTACTATCACAGAGTGGTTAAGAATGAAGAGTTTGGTAAATCATAACATGCTATGTAATAATGAGTTAATATTTTGAAAGATAAGTAATTTATTGTGAATACTCTTTTTATTGACAAAGATCAAAACCCTCCTGCATGTCTTCAGTTGCCATGGATGAAAATTTTATTGTCACATGGGAGCCAATTTTCTGTTGTTGAGCTCTTCTCCATTTACTGATTGATCTTGTCTCACTCAGTAGGCTAGTACTTTGAACCATTTTATGTGTTGTAATAATTTGGAGAATCCAGTCATACTTTCATCTAATGAATAGAAATCATATGGTAAATGGTTTAAAAATTGCAGGAAAATTATTATCATTTGAATTTTTGCTTTCTTAGAATAATGGATAATGAGCTTGTATTTTTATTTCAAATGAAAAGGGTTACAATATTGAGCTAATCTTAAGATTGTGTTATTTAGAGAAATTAGTTGGTGCCCTTTCCCCTTTCATGTTCTGAAAAATTTGAAAGTTAA
This sequence comes from Monodelphis domestica, assembly GCF_027887165.1. Lineage (NCBI taxonomy): Eukaryota > Metazoa > Chordata > Mammalia > Didelphimorphia > Didelphidae > Monodelphis > Monodelphis domestica. Next base: position 362,445,791 of record NC_077227.1, on the reverse strand, counting down.
TTGATTCACTAGAAGACCAATTGTTATTATTTGCCTATGGTGAGCAATAATATGTTAGTAATTACTGTGAGAATAGGTAGCATGGTAGTTTTAACTACAAAGTGGAATAGAATTTTTTTCTTTAAAATATCTGAATAATAAGAGGGCATAACATGATATATTGAAAGGACCGTATTTGCCTCTGAACCATAATTTATCTGTAAAATGAGGGCAATAATTTCCTACTGCCTCTTAGTCTTATTTTGAATATCAACTGATATGAAATATAAAAGGCTTTATAAAAGATAAATGTAGTTTGTCATTTCCATGTATTAGTAAGGTTGTCTATTTCTTTAATGGAACATTACAAAATTAGTGGCATGGAAGAGCTTAGGCTATTAATAGTTATTTTGAAATTTTAATTGTGTTATTTTAGAAACTCATGATAGGCATAGATCATTTCTTAGATTCCATGGTTAAAAATCAGTGGTGAGGTTATTTTCAGGTTAAAAGGGTAAATTCATATGGGAAAGTTCTTAATATCAAAATATCCTTCAAAAAATGTTCAAAAGATTTTAGAGATGATAATTTATGCATTTTACGAAAAATAATTCCCTAAAGTTTTGCCCATATGATTTCTTTACTTTAATGAACATGGAAAAAAACTTATCAAAAGTTTTGTTAGTTCCTTTTCCATCTGTAGTCAATTGAGTAAATGACAACCAATGTAAAAGCTTACTGAATTGCATTCTAAGGTTATAATCAGGATGAAATGTCAACCTAAGGTATATTTTGGAAATTTAAATATCAAGGTTTTATATTTTATGTACTATTTTTCAGGCATGGATTTTATTGTTTAATATAGTAAGAAAATTTAAACCATTTATCTTCTATATTCTTGAGAACCCTCTGAATAATGTAGCAATTTGTATATTCTTTATTAAAATGGTAGAGAGATTGATTGATTGATTGATTGATTGATTGATGAGATTACAATCAGGAATATTTCTTAAGGAACTGACATCCAGACTATGACCAGCTATCCCAGACTATTTTTTCCATGTGAAATAACTTGTATCTAATGGCTTGTTATATAGTATTCTCATTTGAAGACCTTCAGGTTCTTAACCAGATAAGTTTGGTAGGCCAGTCTTAAACAAGGCCTCATAACCTGTTAATGTTTTTTTTGTGTGTGTGTGAGATTTAGTCATCAGGTTCATATGGATATCTGTACAGAATTGCCTATGTATACTTAACCCTTCTCCCCCCTTTGACTTCCCTTTTTTGTGTTGTCTTTCTCCCATTAAATTGTAAAGGGGAGAGCAGCTGTATTTGTATTCTTAGCACTTAGCGTATACTAGGCACTTTATAATTAAAAAAAAAAAATAAACCCTTACTTTCTGTCTTGGAGTCAATACTGTGTATTGGTTCCAAGGTAGAAGAGTGGTAAGGGCTAGGCAATGGGGGTCAAGTAACTTGCCCAGGGTCACATAGCTGGGAAGTGTCTGAGTTCAGATTTGAACCCAGGACTTCCCTTCTCTAGGCCTTGTTCTCAACACCTAGCTACCCCCTATAATTGTTTATTGACTAACAAAATAAGTAGGTAAGGGCCAGATTTCAAGATTGGAATATTATTATCCACATAGTCAATCAGGTGGCAAGGATTAAGTTCTGACATAAAAAACTCCAAGGGAACATTCAAAATGTTTATATTATCTTGGTTGTTTGAAACACACCAGTATGGTAGAGTGGCTTTCTAGCAATATAATCATGGGAGAATCCTTTAACCCTGTGGAACCTAGGTTTTCTTCCTCATCTTTACAATAGGGATAATCTTGAAATATTTAGATCATAAGGTTGTTGTAAAGCTAAAATAAGATAATATATATAAAGTACTTTGTAAAATTTTAGGTCCTACATAAAATTAGCTATTTATTGTATTAACTATTTTTTCTAGTAAGTGAAACACGTAGACTTTTCCCTCCATGGAGAGATTTTGGTTGTCATAGTATTTGTTGTGATTCCATGTTTCCAGTGTTTTTAGTGGAGGAGATGCATTAAGTGATAGGGGATGGAAGCTGGTGTATTTGAAGTCCAAGGATTTCAAAATTGGAAACATTCTATGTAAAATTACTTTCCACTGGTATTTGAAGTATTAATAAAAATAAAAAATTGTTCCTCACTTTTGCTTAATTCAGGAGGCGTTAGCACCTTTTTACTATGAATTCATATTTAGAGGTTTGGGCTGTATCCTTGCTTTGAGTTAGTTTTCTGATTTTATTTTTATACAAACGTAGTCGGATGGTTAAATATTTCATATAGTATTTTTTGCTCAAGGGACTTAATTTAGGAAACTTGCAAGCTGGGGATGAATTCTCTGTTGAGAGCAGTCAAAGGTGTAATCTTGGAAATGTTACAATGAAATAAGGCTGTTAGATGATATTTTTTAAATTTATAGGTAGTACTTAAGAGAGCTATATTACCAGCTCATTCAGTGAATGTAATTTTCCATTGTAATACAAAATTTGAAAGTTAAGCATCATTGTTGTGGAAGAGAAACCATGTATAAAATCAATCATTTTTAAAGGTCTACTTGAAGAGGTTTTAATTTTAGAGTAACCTAGGAAGTCTGATTATTTTTTAGCCAACTGTGTTTGGAGTGAGCAGGTTTTTTTCCTCTAGTAAATAAGAAAGAAATTTTTTATTATGAATGTATTTTTAAAACATTTTGTTATGGTTCTTTATATAATTTCCAGGATTGGCCATCTTAAGTTAAAATGTAGATTTTGAGAAGTTTGAAATAACTCCTTAAGCATTAATTTAATTATTTCTTTTTTTCCTCCCAAAAGGTTTGGGCCCCATGGAATCCCTGTGACAATTTTCCCCAAAAGAGAATACAAAGATAAACCTGAAGCCATGCAGCTCCAAAGTAGATCATTCCAAGAAGGGACAGAAATCAAGTGTGACATGAATGGTGCTGGTCCTGATGACCATTCTCCCATTCAGCCACCAGAACCTAGCCTTGCTAAAAGCCTATGGACTTCTAAACCACCTCCTCTCTTTCATGAAGGAGCACCTTATCCTCCCCCTTTGTTTATCAGGGACACATATAACCAATCAATACCTCAGCCTCCTCCTCGGAAAATTAAACGCCCCAAAAGGAAAATGTACAGGGAGGAACCCACTTCTATAATGAATGCTATCAAACTACGACCCAGACAAGTCCTGTGTGACAAATGTAAAAACAGTGTTGTTGCAGAAAAGAAGGAAATTAAAAAAGGTGGCAATGCAAGTGACTCGTCCAAATATGATGATAACAAAAAACGAAGAAATGAAAGTGTAACTACTGTGAATAAAAAACTTAAAACTGACCATAAAATGGATGGAAAAAACCAAAATGAAAGTCAGAAAAGAAATGCTGTGGTCAAAGTTTCAAATATTGCTCATAGCAGAGGCAGAGTAGTTAAAGTGTCTGCTCAGGCAAATACTTCAAAAGCTCAGTTAAGTACTAAAAAAGTGCTCCAGAGTAAGAACATGGATCATGCAAAAGCTCGGGAAGTGTTGAAAATGGCCAAAGAAAAGGCACAAAAGAAACAGAGTGAAACTTCCACTTCCAAAAATGCACATTCTAAGGTTCATTTCACTCGGCGGTTTCAGAATACCAGCTCAGGTTCCCTTCCACCCCGGTTGCGTTTGAAGCCACAAAGATATAGAAATGAAGAAAACGACTCTTCTCTGAAGGCTGGACTTGAGAAAATGCGGAGTGGCAAGATGGCACCCAAACCCCAGTCTCGCTGCACCTCTACCCGCTCAGCAGGTGAGGCCCCTTCAGAAAATCAGAGTCCCTCAAAAGGGCCTGAAGAGGCCAGCAGTGAGGTTCAGGACACAAGTGAAGTACATGTGCCTGATGAGCAGGAGGAACAGCAGACATTGGGCAAAAAGGGCAGCAAAAGCAATATCACTGTTTACATGACCCTAAATCAAAAGAAATCTGACTCTTCCAGTGCATCAGTGTGTAGCATTGATAGCACAGATGATTTGAAATCTTCCAATTCAGAGTGTAGTTCTACTGAAAGTTTTGATTTTCCTCCAGGCAGTATGCATGCACCTTCCACCTCTTCCACTTCATCCTCTTCAAAGGAAGAGAAAAAGCTCAGTAATTCCTTGAAAATGAAAGTCTTTTCCAAAAACGTCTCTAAATGTATCACACCAGATGGCAGGACCATATGTGTAGGGGACATTGTCTGGGCCAAGATTTATGGCTTCCCATGGTGGCCAGCCCGTATTCTTACTATAACTGTAAGCCGAAAAGATAACGGCCTGTTAGTCCGACAGGAGGCCCGTATTTCATGGTTTGGGTCTCCAACAACATCTTTCCTTGCACTATCGCAACTGTCCCCCTTTTTAGAAAACTTCCAGTCACGCTTTAATAAGAAGAGAAAGGGCTTGTATCGCAAGGCTATCACAGAGGCAGCTAAGGCTGCAAAGCAGCTGACTCCCGAAGTGCGTGCCCTGTTGACACAATTTGAAACGTGAACATGGACAGTAAGGTAGGCAAGAAAAGTTTAGAGGCTCCACAAATTTTATTAGGCTAGTTAGAAATAACTTACACAAAGTAGACTTGGCCAAATTGAAAAGAGAAAAAGAAGTTGCACTCAGTTGGCTACTTTTTTTTAAATACTAAAACTGATCTCTTGATAACTTTCTTGACAGGCAAACTAAACCAATTCAACAGGCAATCAAATTTTTTCTTAATGTGAGGTTAGCAATATTTTCAAATAAAAATCTTGCATTTTAAAATTCCTCAACCTTACCCCAAGGCATAGGAGCCATAACAGCCTCAATTGAAAGGCATTTATTTGCAGGGAATATGTATCAGTTTCTTCCAAATATGTAGCCTATTATTATGTGACACAGGTTACTGAAATGGGGGATGGTAGTACTAGCTGTGAGTGGGGGTGGTCCAGTAGGAATGTTTGGGATTTTATTGACCACTTGTTTTTATTTTATTTTTTTATTTTATTTTTTATAAATTAATGAACACATAAGCCTTTCTATGCACACAAGGGCATAAGTTTGACACTTCAGTTTTTGACAAGCTGAAATAGGGGGTGGATGCTCACCGTTTAGAGGCAGGCTGCAAAATTGCTCAAGAGTTTGGGATCAAGGGCTGTCAATGCTGCATAGTTGTAAATCATAGCTTCCTGTTTTTCTTCCATTGAAAAAAATCTTCCAAGCTTCTGACTTGGGAGTTTAGATAAAGAGGTTTGTTTTGAAAGAAAAAAATGTAAATAATTGATTGCTAAATTGGTCAGATTTTCTCCTGACTGACTGTTCCTAAATTTTTAGGATACGTCCTAGTAAATTACACTTTGTGAATTATTTGTCATGTGTAATTGTTGCATTTTGGATGTACCTAATTTCATAATTTTGAAAACTATTTCCGTTTAAGGTATCTGTTTGCAGGTCAGAAAGTGAGAAAATGTAATTGTGTAATGCTCTGATATGTACAAAAAATGTAAATAAAATTGACTAAATCTGAATTATTTGTGTGTGTTTCTCAAAAAGCTTTGAAAATAAATTTCAGGATATCAGAAAATGATTATTTTTCATATAGTGCTTAGAGATAGTAACAGATCAAAAATTTAATTTCTCATTTGCTCTGCCACAATATTTTTTAATAGGCTCATGATATAACATTCAGTACATTCAGTACATAGTCCTTAAAATTGGATCTTGTATAGTACAAAGAAGGGTCCACTATACTTCTATGTTTATAAGGTATGAATTTTAATTCTAATTGGATAGTCTTAATTTTTTAACACTTGCTAAGTTTTCACAAGGAGGTATTTAAATTTAGTCTCCTGGTCTGTTTGGTCATTTATCCAATATAATTTGGGGCTTTTTTTTTTCAGCTCCTCTTTTGTTATTCTCTGCTCATGCCCATTTGATTTTGTTTTCTCCTGTTTTCAGGTTTTCCCTGGTAGGGAAATTTCACTTGCCTATGTATCAGAGCAAGTTATGTATCAAGTTTTCCCAAGCTGCTTCATGCAAAGGCAGTAGTTTTAAGTGAATAGTTTTTTAGCTGTTTTTTTGTTTTTTTTAAATAGGCACATTATATAATTTTGAGTAACGGAGGATTTGACACTTTAAAAATAGACTCTTTAGTGCTATAGTATGATAGAATTAGATACTTTAATAACTTTTGTGGACTTACAAATAACCCAGTTTGAAACTTCTGTTTTCTTACTATCATTACATATTTAATGTGCTGCCTACTGGTAGTTATTCATCTGGATATGATCAGATACCAGTTTCCTTAAGCTTACAGTGTTTATGCACAAACAAAGCCATATTTTTCTGCTGGATAATTTAAGTAACTTCCAGGAGAACTCAAATCAATGCTTTTTGATTGTAGTAAACACACAAGTTGAAAAATTTTGATTGTGAGATGTTGTTTCACTTCTATAACATGTATTCTTTCCTGCAAACAGAAACAACTACAATATTTCAGGAATTATTACTTGCGCTGCATTTATAAATCTTTGTCATAACTGGTGCAGTGGAAAGAGTTTTGGATCTCAGGAGTTGGAACCTGGGTTCAAATCCCAGCTCTGCTACTTTACCTTCCGTGTGACCTTGAGAGTCACTCAAAACCTTTTTGGGCCCCAGTTCTCTGTAAAATGAGGGGATTGGTCTAAGATGCCCTTACAATCCTTCCCACTTCTAAATCTAGGATCCTATAATTAAAGCAAGTTGATAATTTAGAAACCTAAAAACTCACAGTCCTATTGATTGCTCTGTGATCAATAGAAAAATTTATTAATGACAACTTTTCAACACAAGATTTTAAAGAGTTCTGGTTTGAAATGGACTGTTTGAACCTAAGTGTCTTGATGAGGGTGAAAGTGGTCACTTAACTGTCAATTGAAAAAACCAATAGTGTCCCAGATACATCATGTATATTAGTGATTACCCAGTGTCTATCACCTCAGCAAAGGTGTTTTGACAGACATTTAATGTGAAACAAATTTTGTTTAAAAACTTGGAGGATTGAAATAGAAGTGTCAGTGATGACCATACAAATGATTTTATATAGTGTGCCAATACATTGGGGCAAGGGAGGAAAAAACTTGTCATAATGAATTAACATTCTGGTTTTATGTAGTGTCTTGTCTGAGGTAAGCAAAGAGTCATAGCCACATATTTTCAGTTTTAATTGATGTTTGATGATTGCCTCTGATATAAAGGCAATAAGGATTATTTCCTTTAGGATATTTTCATCTAAAGTTTAATGTTAAAATGAGATTGAAATGGCTTGTTACAGTAAATATGTCAAGTTTGTACTTTTGTAGCATTTTCTCTTTAAGTGTTTTATCTTGTTTTCTGCTTCTACAGCCAGAATTTCCTTTGCCACAAAGAGATTAGGTATTATGGATTAGGTAATCCAAGCGAATGTATCTTTAAAGCTCTCTTTGGAATGTTATAGAAAAAAAATTAATTTTATTTCCTCTGCCTCTATAAATTCAGTTACTTGAATATTTTCTCCCCGCTGATTAGAAAGTGGAAAAGTTGCTTTACAGGCAAGATGTTGAGAGTGAAAGACAGGGACAAACAAATATAAAAAGAATTACAGAGAACAGCTAAAAGCTAAGAATGAAACAGGTCAAGACAGGAAAGGGAATCTCTTGATTCTGAAAATGTTGCTTTCCAAATTGACTTAAGAATGAAAGGATAATACCTCTCAGTGTAGTTTGAAGGCAAGGAATGAACTGATTTGGGGTTCAACAATTGCTGATAACTATAAATCATCTATTAGTGATCATTTCACAGATTATGACCCAAGAGGCAGACGTCCAAAGTGACAGTTAAATCTAATAGTCCCAAATCTGTATACCTACCAGTATATTAACTGAACCTCCAGACCATTAGTCTTGACCATATTCGCTCTTGGGGACAGGGAGTTAATGTGTGTTTCTTAAAAATACCTATTCTGAGAACAATACCTGGTGCAGTAAGTGCTTAATAAATGCTTGTTGACTGAAGTTACTTTCACATAACAATCATTTGATGATTAGTTTTATTAAAACAATGCTGTAGAATGAGAATACAATGTAAAAGGCACATGCTTTCTTCAGTAGTTTTCATACCCTAGGAACACTAAATAGTGATCACGCTGAACTTTATGGTTTATCTTTATTCTCTTGACAATTATATACTACCAGGCTAATTTCACCCAATAGGTTATAAGAAGTAATATACTTTCAGTTTGAACTAGCTATTAAACGCAAAATGTTGCTTCTAGAGTATCTTGAAATTTGGGTTCAAGGAAATATCAGACCAAATAAAAACAAAGTATAGTGGCAATATACATAGAACTGATGTCAAAGTGTTACATTTTGGATGCTGCTATTTTTCTTTTAATGATCAAAGACTAATAGGAAATAAAACAGTCATTTTAGGAGACTAACATTTTTCAATCATCATTAGGCTCATTAGAATTGTGATTTCTTAGTGTTTATGCTAATATTAATGCATTTTTGATTGGCATAAGACCTTTGAATAACTAGAATAATTTTAAATGAGGTTATCTGACCTGGAGTGAACTATTAGTTTGAATTGATCAACTAGTACTTAATAAGTACTATGCGCCATAAATTATTAAGCTGAATTATAGTATGCATGCATGAGTTGCTATGCTAACCTTTGGATGGGATTTTATTTTACAAGATTGTTGGTACCAAAGGAAAGTTATGATACATATATATTCTTTTTACTTTGCTTATTTCAATGTATTTCTGGTTTTGGGCACTCTTGCTTCTAATGCTGATTCCAATTCCCATCAGATGTTCTCATAATTTATCTCAAATGGGATGAGTTTTCCAAAGGAGGGAATTAACAAACAGGTTATCAGTGTAATTGACAGTACTACGTTTTTTTTTAACCCTCTTATCTTCTGTTTTAGAATCAATACTCAGTATTGGTATGGTAAGGACTAGGCAAGGGTCACTAAGCTAGGAAGTGTTGGAGGGCATATTTAAGCCCAGTATCTCCTGTCACTAGAACTGGTCTACTGAGCCACCTAACAGTCCCAACTGTATTTCTTAATTGAACTGATTATAAACATTCTCAACTGAAGCATACACTTTGAGGGGTTTGATAAAAGTAGACCCATAGCAATTAGTCAACTGAATTATATATCATATCAAATTGATTTCTGGATACTTTAGTCCTTATTTTTCTACTTAATTCATTTTCCATTTTACTCTTTAGCATCTTGCCAGTGACTGGGTAGAATTAAGTGTTAAAGTGACTATCTCTGACAAAGGATTTGTAGGACAACTTAAAATTCCTGTCAAAATACAAGTTTTTATGTAGGTGTGTTTAACTTCCTAGGCTACATGGTCATTTTGAAAAATTGACTGTAAAGTTCAAAAGAATAACCAAATTATTCATGTTCTAAAATTTCCTTTATTTTCTTTTTTATTTCCCATGTGCACAAATGCCCAATTTATAAATCAAGATAAGGTTTTTCTCTTCCCTGCTTTTCTTCCCCAAGGCCTTATATTATTAATAAAAACTACTCCCTTCAGAGTTTTAAAAATCTAGAATTTATTTAACTAGAAATTCATAGTAAAGCTCATTTTTTACTATACCTGGCGTGTACATTTTATATATATGTGTGTATATATATGTATGCATGTATGTACAGGTATTTTTCTTAGCCTTTTTTTTTTTAAACCCATACCTTCCATCTTGGAATCAATACTGTGTATTGGTTCCAAGGCAGAAGAGTGGTAAGGGCTAGGCAGTAGGGGTTAAGTGACTTGCCCAGGGTCACAGCTGGGAAGTGTTCAAGGTTAAATTTAAATCTAGGACCTCCCATCTCTAGGCCTGGCTATTAATCCACTGAGCTACTCAGCTGCCCCCTTCTTAACCTTTTAAAGAGAGACTAAGTAGTTGCAAATCAAGTCTTGATTTTTGGTATCTAGGTTGAAAATTGGAAAAAACAAAATCGGTAGTTACTGAATTTAAAATAATTTTCTGAGAGCTTCTTTATTCCACTGTTAAGAATGGAAGATTCCATCAAGGTTTAAAAATGTGAAGGACGCTCATGCTGATGAAAATAACAAACTTCCGTGACATCTAGGGAAAAGAAGAATTTGTTAGGTAGCACTTTTGTATGATATTTGTAGTTTTCCCTTTATATTTAATTTTGTAATATAGCCTGTCAAAATGGCAGTGGAAACAAATAAGCAAACTTTGAAAAAGAAAAGTGGTTTTAAAGGTGACAAAAGACTTATCCTCTAACCCCTTTTTTAAAAAGATTCTAAGAAAATGGGAAAGAACACCCAACTCTGGTAAAGGAGTTTGCCCATTAGCTAAGAAGAGTAAGTCTTACACATTTTTTAATTCTTTAGAGATCTCAGCTGCAAATCTAAGGAAAAGACTGTTTAGCAGACTTAACCTTGGTTGTGCTGGTTTTCAAACTTGCATAGAAATGAGCAAATCACAGGTTTTTCAAGCGTCCCTTCCCTCTTGGAATCTGAAACAGTTCATATTTTAGCAAAATCTTTGTAGTTGTCTATAAAGCAAATTGTAAACTATTTAACTTGCTGACCTTTAAGGCAAATATTCAATTTAAAAATCTTTGTAAAATCTGAAAGAAATGTTGTTTTTCCTAAGTGAAATATAATAGAATTTCTTCATCTAGGTGAAAAAAATTTGTTTTGAGGGGTCAGAAAAGTACTTAAAAATGAAGTCTTTATAAATGAACCTGTTAAGTATAAAAGTTGGAGTGGATTGACTTATGTCTCGTAGAATCTATAACTGATGAGCAGTCACGAACATCCTTTCATTTTAAAGACATTGTAAGCTGTCTGCATTAGCCAAGGATTAATTTCATACTTATTTATGAATTAAGGTAAATAAAGTTGTGGAGTAGCATAGGATACTTGGCATCCTTAGGCAACCTAATTTGGAGCACTGATTTTGTTAATTGCAAATGTGACCTTAGGTAAGTCATTTAAAGTTATAGGGCCTTGGATTCCTTATATTAGTAGTAATAAGATTGGATTAGATGACCCATCATAAAACTATAATCCTGTCAGACTTGTCCCTTGGAATTTTATTTTAGACCAATCCACATTTATGTTTAAGAATCCTTCTCAAATAAGATAAAATTTCTAGCTTATCTATTGTATATAAAAATACTATAATAATTTCTCCATCATATACTTGGATATTGTATGGTAATGTTCATACTATTATTAGTATAATGAGGAAAGTATTATATCCCTAAGTTTCCATATTATTCTTTAACTGCAAAATTCCATTTGTTTTTACATTAAAAAAAAACTGTTCTTATGGAATATGAGATCACATATCTGGAGTAAAGTTTTGAATATATGATGGAAGAGGCCCTGGAATTTAGGGAAGGCAGTGAGGTGAAACTTGACTTAAAAAAATGGACATTGCAAAGGTCTTTCCACCTCATTCATTCAAAAAATATTTGTTCAACATAAGCTATACTCAAGGCTTGGTGAGTGTACTAGATGTATATGACAGCCTTTGTCGAAAAGTAGTTCATAATCTACTCATTAATGTTTTTCCCCACACTATATAAAACATTTATTTATGTCTATGAACTTGGGTTAGAGAATGGGTTGTATATTTTCACAAAGGGAAGACCATACCTATCTGCTTTTGAGGAGTGGATACACATTATATTTGTATTTAGGGTGTGGGTTGTCCAATCTTATTTTACAGATGAGGAAACAACACCAAGGAGGTGTTCAGTAATTTACTAAATTTACTAATTTTCACTGACTCCTCCTTGCTACCTGGGATATTCCCTATCATCTCTCTTCCTAGTTTTTAGATCTCAACTAAAATCCCGTGTCTCCAGTTAGACTGAGCTCCTTGAGAGTTTGTTTGTTTTTTAATATTCCCAGAGTTTATTATAGTGCTTCACAAATAGTACATAATTAGTAAATGTTTACTGACTGATCATGACCATAAGTGATAAAAACCTTGGGTAAACCCATGTTATCCAACTCAAAATCCATTATGTTTCTCTTCATTGCCACCTCATGTTTTCCTTATATGGTTTTTAAAGGGTTCATATGCATAGATAGACTTAGTTCAAATGAGGAAATATAAGTCCAGAGAAATTGAATGACCTGTCTGTCCTAGGTCATAGAGATAGTTGTAGTTGGGATGCCAATTCCAAATCTAGCACTTGCCACTGTACCACAATTTTTTTCCTAGTGAATTTAGTTGTTTAAAGATTATTTTAGAATCTTGAAGTATTTTATTAAACATCTACTTTGTGGAAACCTGAAGAGAGAAAAGATTAGGGAAGTTTGCCAGAGCTAATGATAGAATTCTACAAATAACAAAGATGGCCATAAGGATAGCTGCAAAGACTACTGGGGAATATGTGATTTGGGTGGGTGGGAACAAGGGTATTTAATTCTATTGGATTTACATGGATTTACAGCTTATGACCTCTAGGTAAATTTTTTCATTTCACATCGGCTCTTTAAGTACCACACTGCTTCTTTAGTCCATTGTAAAATTGGAGAGAATGTGGGATGATGATGGAGCTCTTCTGCATAGGATACTATCAAATGTAATAATAGTTGCTTGATGGATGAATCAGTTCATTTCAGAATAGGATGCATTTCAGCAGAAAATACAGCATTTCATTATTTTAAGCTATGTTACTGATTCAAAGACAATTGAAAAGCAATAGGTAATTCTCGGGAATTCTTTGTAAATCTTGCAAACTTCACTCTTTAATTTTGGTGGTACATTGGTCAAGATTTGATGGGAAATTCCTCTTCCCCTTTCCTAAGATGCTTCCACACCACAAGAACTTTAACTTTTTGGATTTAGAAGGAAGAGCTGGCAAATAGGGAAGAAAAGGACATTTTCCTTTTTTTCCCCCCATGGAAAGTGGTGATTGTTAGCAAAGAGCCAGTTTTGAAACAGTGTTAATGGTAGCATTTCTGATCAAATAAATACTTGATTCTCTTTAAAGAACTTAATTTCAAATTAGAACCTAGGGCAGTGTGCCATAGCTTTGCATGTGCCTGAGTGTATTAGAACACAATTCAGTGTTGTTTAAAACCATATAATTGGTTATATTGGTTAAAATATAATTGGTTACTACAGGATAGAAAAATTCTTCACCCTTGTGTAATGGGTTGTATTTTGAAGTGTTTCCTTTGCTTACTGAGAAAACTTATGGCAGTTTTGCATCTAGTTATTACAAGATGAATTGCTGTGTGTATTCTCAGTATTTTTATTTCTGGACTTACTTCAAAGATCTTGGCCTTCTCTATTTCCTTCCCCTTTCTAGCACTCTTGGAAGTAGATCTGATTTTCATTCTTTGGTCTCAACTGCTCCTTTTTCTCTTGCTTCCTCCTAGCAATAGCTGCCATTGTTTTTGTTTGTTTTTACTTTGTAGGCTGTAGAAAGTAGCTTCTTTGAAATCAGCATTTTTCTCTAGAAGAATTCTTATTCTTCTCTCCCAACTTTTATAAAGAAAGGTGGTCATTTCATACTATTACCATGTTGCCTGGTCATAACCAAACCAAAGGGTCTTTTTCTCTCCTGGCCTATATAGGAGGCTACCTCCAGGGCAAAGACTTATGACCTCATATTGTAGTGAGGAGAAACCTGTCCCAAACACTATTAAAATAAATCTCAATTTCTTCCATTCATTGGGTCCATTTTCCTCTTTTACTCAGAGAATGTCAGCTATAAAAGCGTTTATATATAAATTAGGAATAAACTGATTTTAGAAATGAGAAAAATTACTGAATAGAAGTGATTTGAGGCCAAGAGATTATCCTTGTTTTATATTGTTTGGCTTTCCTTTGTATTTATGGCAGGGCCAGCATGATTCTCCTCTTGACCAGATATATTTAATATTCTACCTGCACTGTATGTCTATATAGCCAGGGACCACATGTAGATTTTACTTATTATACTGCCAACGTGTAGAAACTGCTTTTTTAGTCAGTAAAATTATAAAGCCAGTGGATGGCAATTGAGTTAAAACAATTCAATGATACAGAATTTTTAAAGTGTTCAATGTTCAACATTATACTAAGCTCTAATCATTAGTGTGAGGGGTACCTGTAAAAACAAATATTGTAATAGCTAGAGTTCTTAAACTCTTTTCTGCCCTTGTGATTATTATTGGTTTAGGGAAAATAAAGTGTCTAATCAAAATTTCCTGTATAAAACTGGTTTATTTTTCACTTTGAAAAGATTGCCTTCTCCCTAAATCTGTAATAATTTTATTCCTAGCTAATTCTGTTTCTAGTTAAGGTTTTTTGAAATATTTTCTTTTGAGGTTCTTTGTCAGGAGTATCTTGTGGGGGAAGTAGAACCTTTTTCTCTCCAGAATTTCTTTTGTTCAGTACTTGAAAAAATAATTGTCACATTAGCTATGGGCAGTAGTTATTTTCCAAAATAGGTTTTAAGAGGCAAATGAGTAATTTGAAGGAGGAAATGAGTTCCTAAGGAATGAAAATTTTGTTCTTTGCATAGAATGTTTTTAAAAAATAAAGCATGAAATGTCAATACTTATTAAATAACTTACTTTTATTTCATTTAGTAGAGGTTTGTTATTTTATTCAGAAAAACTCAAGTAAACTCAGTAATAACTGTTACTTCATATGATAAGAATGTTAAGCATGAAAAAATATGCTTATGTGGTTACTGGAATTAAGAGGAAAGGGCCTTAAGTAGTCAGGGCATTTTTGTACAACAGAAGCTCTAAGCATATTCATGGATATTTAAGACTTTCTGTCCTATGTTGATATTCTGTAATTCTTAGGTTAAAACAAATCTCAAGTCAAAAGTGAACTTAAAATATGACAGTCATCTGTTTCCCTGTATTTGTAAGTTCACTTTGTAATCAACTTAGCAGGCCAGTTGTCTTGCTATGGAAACAGATTGGTCCATGTTATTTTATAGTTTAGCTGCAAATGTATACATAGGTCCTTCACAGTCTTTTGTTTTCTGTTAGTGTTCTATGTAGCATCATTTTTTTTATTTGTACATACATACATTCTGTGAAGCCGAAGAGTTAATTTCAGCATAAATTCATAATGACAACAGAAATCTGGTCACTTAAAAAAAACTTATTAATTTTTTTATAAAATGAGTTTAAAAAAAAAGAATAACTGCTCTATTTTTGTTAACTTGATTTTTTCTACCATAGGTCTCAACAAATGGCAGCATATTACATCAGACAGTGACGAGTCCTGCTGCTCCCTTACAGTGTCTGACAGACCACTGTGGATTCAGATTGGGAGCATTGAAGTTAACAGTGAAACGGGCAGGTCTGTCTGTTTTAAGCCCTGCCCCAAAGTGAAGGGGGGCATCATGTCATCACTTAATCATTACCAAAATAGTCTAGGTTAGACTTGATGAATTCATGAGTTATTTTTCTTGTTTTCACTGACATTGGTACCTGTGTACCTCATGAAGATTTTAGATTATAATTAAAATTTAGTTGATACTACCTGCCCTGCTCAGAGAACAAGGTGATAGTTTTTATGTGTTTGTGTTTGAAAATCTGGACTTTTTTTAGTTTGGTATTCAGGGCCTTCCGTTGAATAATTATAACAAGTAATGATGGGAGTCCTGGTCAAGTGGTAGTTTCAGAATATTTTCAACTCTCAATTGCTGTTTTCTTTTTTCTTTTAATTTTGTATTCATTACATCATTACAGGTTTTGTTTTTGGGGGTATTTTTTGTTTGTTTTGGGTTAGATTGCTTCCTATACAAGTTCTTGGTGAATTTATCTTTGAAGGTCTACTTAAAAAGAATTAGAAACTGAGAGAGCAGCAAAGGGTAATGTCAAAATGCTTTTGTAATCTAGTTTCTTAAATTTTATTTTATATGAGACACCTCATAGGGCCTGAACAAGTTTGATGAAAAAGAATAGTTTTTATTCTGTTAGACTTTCTACTTTGGACTTTCCTCTGGTAGGAAAGGGGATTTGGATTTAATCATTGCCTTTGATTTGGATATGTTTTATATACTTGATTACTTTCTGGGATTTTTGAGAATCTATATTAGAGTGTCATCATATTGGAAGTGTAGATGCATATTATTTCTATTTGTAGGCAGAGGATTGAACTGTAACATTCTGCTTCAAGTTTAACTGAAAGTTTAGAATTTTCAACATTTGTACCTGTATAAGGTTAGCTGGCTCCCCTTTAAATTATTTGTTGTGATCCAGAATAGACAAGTTTGTTTAGTTGCCTAAGCATAGTATTAACTGTGTGAATCTTTTGCACTTTTGCTGTATTCCTTCAACTGAATTTGAAACTTAATGGTTCATAATAGAGGAAGAAGTCAGAGACAGATTCACAAGAGAAGAACATGGGAATTCGCAACTCAATGCAGTATTTAAGGAAGATAGGAGAGCTGTTAAGAATGGGGAACTGGAAATCACTAACTTTGTGGATGTGATTTCAAGCAAGACATTTAATTTTGTGCTCTTTTCTCTTGTTAAAAAGAAGTAATGGTTTGCAAAGCCTATGAGGTATTTGAATCTAAGGTCTATGTGAATAAAAGTCAATTAGTATTATAATTATAAAAAAGAAGCATCTAATTTCATAAAATTGTGACTTATACGAGTGTCAAAGGACAAAAACCTTTTGAACTGTCCAATTAATTTATTTTTTCAGAAGCAGTGACTTATAATAGACCTTCCATCAACTTAGCTTCCAGAAATAATATTCTTACCAGATTAGTTATTCTTTTGGCTGGACGTGTGGTGGTTAACCTTGAACCTGAATATCCTCATGGTATTTTTGGCAGGAACGTATCTCTTGTTGGTTGGGCAAAAATCTCATACAAGGTGCTATAATATATTTATCTCACATTAGCCTTACTTTTTTACAGGCCTTGAGCCAGCAGGCGGGTGAAGCACAAGGCCCCTGTTGCACGTTAGCAGTAACACCAAGCAATCTGGCAAATAGCAGAAATGATAAATCAGTTTTGAAATTTTTGAAATATAATATTGTGGGAGGGGGGTTGTTTTTTAAATTCTGCGCATGATATTTAGTTTATTCTTGAGCAATAGTAAATGTAACTTAATTTTATTAGAAAATGTGCCTCACAAAAATTTCTTTCTCATGGTCCATCAGTTTTGGAGTTCAGCTTTGTGTGGATCATCGTATCTTGGAAGGGGTAAATGATATAGCAATGATTTCCTTAAATACCTGATTTCTTGTGTTACTGTCTTGACTTAAATCTTCATTGTTCTAGATTATGTAAAGAAAACCATTCAATGACCATATTGGATTTTGGGGAATATTATAAATACTCGTGCTGTATTTTTTCCCCCATGGGAATGGAATGGAATAGAAATAACTTTGAGGCATCCATGAGGAAGCCACTTCTGATAGGGATGGTTCATATCAGAGTCAAATTTATCTTTTACATAATGTGTAATGTGCTTATGCTCTGTGCTGTTGTATTTGTTATAGGCAAAGGATCCCTATTTCAGAGGATATCTTTGCTTGGACAAAGTGCTTATAAATGAATGAAGAAGCAAATAAAGTGGCTAAAGAAAATTAGCTTGCTTTCTACATATCCCCGTGTACTCTCAGGCTTGGCATTAGAGGATAAGTTATTAGATGATGTGCTCCTGTCTATGTTTCTGTTGTTGGAAGAGATTGATAAACAACCAGCCAACCTTTTTCACTTCACACACACAAAGACCCTTCAGTTTACAGCTGATTTTACAGAGGCTTTTGCCACTCACTTGTGATTCTGCTTCTTGAGATTTATGGTTAGGCTTTGTTTAAAATAAAAAACTCACTGGATATCACAATCCAACAAAAGTGTACTAAGTACCAATTGTTGCTGCAAGGTAGGATTGGTGTGTTGCTTTTGCTTCCCAGAAGTACCAAGTAGTTCAGTACCTATACTGTATTTAACAGCTTTTATATCTTTGTGTGTGTGTGTGTGTGTGTGTGTGTGTGTGTGTGTGTATACACATGTACACAAATATATCTTTGAAAGATAAATATTGGTAAAATATATGTATATAAGTATGCATACATATATTATATGAAATAGATGCCTAAGATTTTAGAAGGTCCTGTTTGCAGTCCTTGATACACAAGAATAGAATGAATTCCCTTTTAAATAACATTTTAGTTAATATTAGAACAAACATTTTATAAAATCAAGTTTTTAATGATGGCTTATAATCAGTAGTGGCTTTTAATAGGTAAAGAATTCATTACTTTAAATTCAGTAAAATAGAATATTAGGTGTTCTGACGTTGACATTAAAAGACTATTGACGTAACAAATCTTTTACTTGTTTGGTTATATTCACATCAGGAAAATGAAACTTCAAGATACCACTTGAATAATTTGTCCTTTCTTTGTTGATACCTTTTGTTCTCCTTTATCTGTTGTATTTTGAGTTTACTTTAAAACTAAAGTATTGAAGTTTAACTTAATACACTTAATTTCTTATTGATTTTTTTTAAAAATCAGGTGACATCAATGTGTAGTGCTCCAACAAAATCTGTTGGCGTATATATAGAACTAAATCTCAAGTGACATAAGACTTTATTTTAATACAAGTTTATAATTCTGCTTAACTTAACTCTTTTTCCTTTTTCCTGTATTTCAGCACAAAGACATTAGCGGCTGGCTGGTTTCATGGAACTCACTGTATGGCCACAAGAAAACAACAGCTCTTCAAGACTGAAGGAAATTAAGAGACTGATTTTTTCCCCCCTTTTTCAAATCTTCAAGGAGTAAATGTTAAGAGCTGCGACTGAGATAGATCCATTATACCTGTAATGGGTACTTGTAAATTGTAAATTGTTCCTACTATATTAAATTGAAGAAAAGTATTAGGGGAATATTTGATAAAACTTTTTTGCAATAAATAATGCATGAGAACAGGAGGAAAATGATATGAAGTACACATGCAAAGACTCACTTGAATTTTAAATCTGAAGAATAACTGACAAGACTTCTTTGATTGTAAAATTCTTATCAGTCCATTTAGACGCAAATCCCTAAAGATCAAGACGTGGGATGCTGGCAGGAACTGTTAAGACTTTTGTTTTTCATTCTCTACCTTCTTAGATTTTGTTAGATTTTGTGTTTTCTCCAATCCTTATGTTAGTCAATGCAGATATGAGCAAATGGTGCTTCTAAAAACTATACTTGAAGCCGTAAGTCGGTTTAGCCAAGACCAAGGTTTCCTACTAGAGAGATAATGAACAACTTTACATCTCCTGGGAATTTTTCCCCCCCTAAAGCAGGGATGTAGCATTCTAAATAGAAAGGGTTGCTTATTAAGAAATATTAAAATTTATTTATTTGCCACCAGTATTTAACATTTTGTGCACCTTTTAATAATTAAATACCTTTTTTCTCCAAATTATAAATAGGAGTAAGGAGGTGGCTTTTTCTCACTGGTGAGAATTAGTATTTGGGAATAAAAATGTGTACAGAATTAACTTCTATTTCTGTGGAGGGATTTGATGATTTTCTTTACTTGATGGTGGTTTCACCTCACTTGGAAAATAAGGTTACTTTTTCTAGGTTTTGGAGAAGACATCTAGAAAGAATTTGGGGGAAGAAATCTATCCTGTCTAAATGCAAGAAAAAATTCCTACTACCATCTGTAGGAGTTGAGCCTGTGGGAAGTCTGCAAGAATGGACCCATAGGGATGGCTTCAAACCTTTCATGCATGGAGCATGAATCCCCTAATGATAGTGACCATAGTTGTTTGGCTTTTTTTTTTCCTTTGGTAAGTATGTAGATAGAAAACCATTTCTTCTCCCTACCCCCTTTTTCTTGAATAAGAAAAGCATAATACACTATGACAATAACCAGATGGACCTATTAGAAGTACTAAATTTCTAAAGCAATTTTATATTTACTGGTGCCATACTTTATAATAAATGTGAAATTTTTTAGTGGTAATATCAAATTATTTTTAAAACCAGAAAGAGAATCTGTAGCACCTACTTATATATACACACTAAATACACATGCACATATATGTTTAAAACCCACCTCATTTAAAACAACATATCAGATAATTGAGCATTTAGCTCAAATTACTTAATTTTTCACAATCCTGTATGAATTTGGAAATTGGTTCTTTTGGTCCTTTAATAATGCTCAATGCTCAGGATGAATATTTAAGGTTCTGGGTAAGTTCTGGAGCATTTATTTTTGCATCTCAAGATATATCTGCTTTTTGCTTCTGGAAAGCTTAGAGATCAAAAAACTAATAAAATTAATTTTTTGAATTTTGCCCTAGTCCTGGCCTCCTGGATATTTTCTGATATTACAAATGTATCCATTTTGATACAATGGAAGGTAAGCTCAAGACCTGGAAGAGCAGGAATATTACGTATTACAAATGAAGTGCCCTGGCTAAATAGTGACCATTTTAGGAAAACAATCCTGCAGTGAGTGCACTTCTGTACCTGCTTTCCTCCAGTTGGTCTCTTTCTCTCACCAGCATTAATTAATAGCACCTACTATTGGAGGCTTAGTCTGACACTTGCAGTTCTTTACACAGGCAGAACTCTGAAAGACTCATTGTATGGGGACTGCAAATCATGGTATTTTAAGGGAGAATAAGGATTCTTTATTTGGGGATGGGGTGGGGGAAAATGAACAAATAGTAAAATAAAAGAAACTGACAAATTAGTTACTAAAGTTACTGAAGCTGTTTTACTGCAAACCTGATTTTCATTTTTTTCTTTAAAAATGAAATTCAGTGATATTTAAAATGTAGATGTACTGTATTGTTGGTTTTAATTTTCTTTGCTTTAGTTGCTTAATATTTAAGCTTTGCTTCATGCTAACTTTTATCTGTATTTTAAATGGTCACATACATATTTCATTTTAGACTTGAATGGAAAAAATGCATCACCTCTCAAGTTTGCTCAGAGTTTAATGTTAAAAGAATGTCATGTAACATTTATTCCAATAAAGTCTTGGATTTTTTATATTTAGAAATTTAAATTTTTTAAATGGTTTTCTTTTGAAGTTTCCTTCACTGGGGTATCCAGCTTGGGTACTGTGGGTCTGTCTCTGGGCTCTGCATCCGTCTAGCACCTCTGTATGGCTATTTACTATGGACCTTGATCATGTGATGTAATTTTCCCTAATCTTTTCCCCCACCACCACTCAGATGTATTTCTTTTCCCTTTCCATTTTTAAGATCATCAAGACATAACAGAACTATTCCCAGTCTTGTCTAATTGGACTCCCTCTATTAACTTTTATGAGTATAGGGTTCAGAGGAGACACAGGCATTATCTTCCCCTATTTGAATGTAAGCAGTTTATTTTTTCACCCTTTGTTATTGTTTATTCATATTTTTTGTTTTTCTTCACATTTATTTTTTTACTTAAGATTTTTCCTGTAGCTCTGATCTTTTTATCAGGAATTCTTGGAAGCCATTTATTTCATTAAAAGCCTGGTTTTTTTCCATGTGGTAGTATACTTGTTTTTGCTGGATAAGTCATTCTTGGCTGCCTGTATCTCTTGCTTTCTGGAATATTGTATTCCAATTTTTTGCTGTTTTATTAGTGGTGGCTGCTAAATCATGTGATCATGACTGTTGCTTCTTGGTACTTGAATTCTCTCTGGCTGAATGTAGTATTTTTTCTTTGACCTGGATGCTCTGGATTTTGTTGGTGCTCTTGGGAGTTTTCATTTGGGATTCCTTTTGGAAAGTGACTGGTGAATTTCTATTTCTACTTTATTCTGGTTCTAAGAGACCTGGGTCATTGTCTTTCAAGAGTTCTTAAAGTATTCTAGGTTCTTTTTTTTTTTTTTGGTCATGATGTTCAGATATTCTGGTAATTTTTTTTCATAATTGTTTTCTAGATTGTTAGTTTCTACGATGAGATACTTTAAATTTAATTTTTTTTTCAGCCTTTTGACATTTTTTTTTAAACCCATACCTTCCGTCTTGGAGTCAATACTGTGTATTGGCTCCAAGGCAGAAGAATGGTAAGGGCTAGGCAATGGGGGTCAAGTGACTTGCCCAGGGTCACACAGCTAGGAAGTGTTTGAGGCCAGATTTGAACCTAGGACCTCCTGTCTCTAGGCCTGGCTCTCAATCCACTGAGATACTCAGCTGCCCCCCTTGACTTTGTTTTAACATCTTTTGCTTCATGAAGTAATTGGTTTCTGTTTAGTCCAGTTCAGTTTTTAGGGTGTTGGTTCTTCTGGTTGCTTCAGCAAGGTTTTGTGTTTTTTTTTTTGTTCCAAACTGTTCATTTCCCTTTCCTATTCTTTCTGCCATAGCTATCATTTCCTTTCCAATTATTTATTTGTTTATTTATTTTTAAACCCTTACCTTCCAAGGCAGAAGAGTGGTAAGGCAATAGGGGTCAAGTGACTTGCCCAGGATCACACAGCTGAGAAGTGTTTGAGGCCAGATTTGAACCTAGGACCTCCTGTATTTGGGCTTGGTTCTCAATCCACTGAGCTACCCAGCTGCCCCCTCTAATTATTTTCTTAATGCACTCACATTTCACTTATAAAAACTTTTTTTTTTAACTTTCATTAGCTTTAAGGGGAAAAAAAAACCCCTTACTTTATGTCTTAGAATTAATACTATGTATTGGTTCCCAGGTAGAAGAGCAGTAAGGGCTAGGCAGTTGGGGTTAAGTGACTTACCCAAGGTCACACAGCTAGGAAGTGTTTGAGGCCAGATATGAACCTACAACCTCCTGTATCTGGGCTTGGCTGTTAATCCACTGAGTTACCTACCTGCCCCCTCTTTTTTTTTTCTTGCTTCATCTCTTTATCACTTCTTTTTTTTTTAATTTATTTTAAAAATATTTTTCCATGTTTATATGATTTCATTTTCTTTCCATTCCCTCTCCCCCCCTCCCCCTCCCCAGAGCAGACAAGCAGTTCCATGGGGTTGTACAAATATTATCGCCTGATACCTATTTCTATATTATTCATTTTTGCTATAGAGCAATCTTTAAAAGCCAAACCCCTAAATCATAGACCCATATATAGAAGTGATAAGTGCATGCAATCTTTTAAAGCTCTTTGGGCATAATTCCAAATTGCCTTCCAGAATGGTTGAATCAATTCACAACCCCACCAGCAATGCATTAATGTCCCAATCTTGCCACAACCCCTCCAACATCATTTCCCTTTACTGTCATACTGGCCAATCTGCTAGGTGTGAGGTGGTACCTCAGAGTTGTTTTGATTGCATCTCTCTAATTAGGAGGGAGCTTCATCTCTTCAACTAGTTGAGTTTATGGCAGAGCTGTGTTTTTCTCTGAGGCATTCATTACTTATAGCTGTTTTGAAGTCATTACTGTCCCTTTGCCACCTTAAAAGCTCTTGGTGTTGTTCCCTTCCCCCCCCCCCCAACCTGCCAGCCTACTTTGTAACTTTGGCTTGATGGAAGGACTTGGCTCTACCATGTTTCTGGAGGGAATGTCTGAGCTCATCATGTTGTTTTCTTGGGGTACTGAGTTGTGTTATTGTAAGATCTCAGAGATTGGCTAGGGACTTGCAAGTTTTCAGAGCTTCCAAAGAGGTCTGTTACAGGGCAAAGTGGAATTGATTGCTGACCCCATAGTCTGAACTCCGTAAGTTTCCAATTTGGGTTTCAAGTCTGTGCAAGAGTAGACTGCTGTTAGTATCTGCCCTCTCATACCCAGGTGGGAAGCTCTTTTGGTTCACAGTGGCAGAATTATAGGCTCCCCTTTGATCTTGGTTTCCTGCCTTGGCTATTCCTCTGCCAACTGGGCTGGAAATGATTCTCTATTCTGAGCTTGGTATCTGAGTCACACTATAGCTGCTGCTGGCTGCTGAATTTTCTCCTTTCTTGCTATATAACTCAGGGTTTCCCCACCAGGGAATGCCACTGCTGTATGCAAGTCCCATTTTCATTCTGCCCTGAATCTTTGACTTGGAACTGGATGGTGGGTAACAAAGCTGCCAGTTGGCACCTGTTCCCATTGCAGTGCTTTGTATGGGTCTGAGGATGCCCTATATATGGATCTGGGACTTCCTTTGTGCTGATGCTCTCAGGCTCTCCCTGAGCCCTTGTACTCCTATGCCTGCTTCTACATCAATCCTGTCCCTAGTGTTTATAGATTTCTCTGTTTATTTTCCTATGCCAAATTCGACTGAACAAAGGACTTTTTTTTTCTGGATTTCTCCAATAGGATTCATCTAGTCTGATATATTTTATAGATCTATTTGGAGGAGTCATGAATGGAAGCTTAACAACAGTATTGCTTCCTTCTGCTCTACCATCTCGCTTCCACTTCTGACCAAATGATAATTTTGTTTTAATATGATTTGTTTCTTTTGGAATCCTATGCATTTTAGTTTGTGCATTTAAAACCTTAATTCTGAGGAGTTGATAGTCTTCAGGAGACTGCCAGAGGGTTCTATGATATACAAAAGGATGAGAGTCCATTTTAGAGGATAAATAGAGTGATACCTTGCCAAACCTTTCTGTTTTTGTTTTTGTTTTTGTTTTTTAAGAAATAACTTTTGTTTATATAAATTCTTTGGGCACATTTTCTTTGATGATTTTCTTTTGAGTTTTTAAAAACTGTTCTTTGCTATCTTTCATTCTTTATTCCTGAACCATATTTTCATATAAACAAAACATGACCTCCTGTCTCTAGGCTTGGCTTTCAAATCATTGAACCACCTAGCTGCCCTTACATATTATTTTTATTTTGTACTTAATCACAATTCACAGAAGTCTGAGTTTATCCATCAAGGATTATTAAGAGCTGACTATGCCAGGGATGCTATATATTAAGGATGCAAAGTAAAAGAAATGCCTTCAAAATGTTTACCTTCTTTAGGGGCAGATAGTGTGTGCTCATAAGTCTGCATTAAATAAATACAAGGTAATTTAAAAGGGATTCACTGAACTCTTGAGTGGAGGAAAATTCTCATGTAGGAAGTGATATTTGAGCTGAGTTTTGAAGGAAACTAGAAGTTCTAAGAGACAGAAGAGGGGAGTGCAAATCAGGCATGGAGACAGCTTGTACAAAGGTACAGAGAAAAGATGGAAAATCATGTGAACAGCAAGAAGGGCCAATTTGTTTGGACAGAAGTGTATGTAAATGAAAGTAAATATAGGGTACAAAAGGTAGGCTGAAGCAAAGTTGCGAAGGATTTTAAATGCCAAGCAAGTTCTTGCCTTTGATTCTTTTTTTTTTCCCAGAAATAATGGAATTTTATTATTCATAGCCCAGTAGTACACACTTGTAACTGCTGAAGATCTCAAGTTCTCAAGTCATCCTACCACCCCATTAACCCTCTGATCTTCTGTGGGAATCTCTTGGAAACACCTAGAACATTTTTTATC
This sequence comes from Monodelphis domestica, assembly GCF_027887165.1. NCBI lineage: Eukaryota > Metazoa > Chordata > Mammalia > Didelphimorphia > Didelphidae > Monodelphis > Monodelphis domestica. Next base: position 362,420,406 of record NC_077227.1, on the reverse strand, counting down.
TTATGCTTGATTTTTTCTTTTTTTTCAAAACTAATCACAAACTACTGTACACAGGGAGGAGGAGGATGAGAATCCTGCAGTGTGGCATATAAGAAACTCAACATTTCGGTAAATTCATCACTGTTGGCAGCGAGGGCAAAATGTCATGGGGGGATGCTAAGCATGCAAGTTTTTTGGTTCCTTTTTCTCTGTCAACTGAGGCCCTTTTGTGGCTACTTCTTTTTCACCTCTTACGTTCGGCTATGATTCTGGAGTGACAAGATGTGTTCAAAGGAAATTACTTTTTAGTCAGTCTGAACTCTCATTTGATTTAGATTTGTGCTTTTTTTCTTTTTCTTCTCCCTTTTCCTTATGTTTTTCTTCTTTCTCTTATGCTTCTTACATTCTGAGGAGCTGGAACTAGTGCCATCTTCATCTGAGGTAGAATCTTCTAGTAGCTTCTTTAACGGCTGTATCCTCACATCTATTTCATGCTGCTTATTCTCTCTTATGATGTCATACATGGGATCTTCATGTGGTACTCTGAATTGTTCTAATTTCTGATTGCTTTGATAAAGAATGGCCATTCGTTGTCACCTGTTCTGTGTCCATACCGTTTACAGGGCCAGCGTTGCATAACCTTGACTTCTTTCCCCAGGGACATCCAGAGTCCTTTAGTTGGAGCATGAGCCAGAAATTCTCTGGCATATTCATTGCCTGGTACATCTGGGATACAGTCTTCTGACTTAGTCTCATCTTCAAGGACTCGAGGTGTTGCAGCTGCTGTGCATCCTGCCACCACTGCTTCTGTTCCTGGCGCTGCTGCTGCTGCTCTAGCTCAGCAGCCTCCTGGGCCTGCTTGGGGCCACCCTGGCACTCTGGGCCCACAGCTGCATCATGGCCCACGTGGCCTGGCCCAGGGGGCAGAGGCATGGCGAGGCCTGGGCCTGTGGCTCCCTGCCGCTGCCTTGGCTGCTAGCCTTGCCTTTGATTCTAAAGGTAATAGGGAGCACTGGAACTTGTGCAGAGGAATGACATGGTGTTTTAGTAACATCACTGGCAGCTGTGGGGAGGATAGATTTGAAGGTGGAAGGAGAGAGCATGGAGAGAATTGAGGCAGGATGACCAATTAAGAGGCTATTGCAATAGTCTAGGCAAGAGATGATGAGGGCCTGGAATGGGGTGGTAGCTGTATGAATGGAGAGATAGGACACATATGATAGATGTTGTGAAGGCAGAAACAGCATTTTTGGGGGGGAGGGAGATATGTGGCATGAAGGAGTGAGGAGTCAAGGTTGCAATTAGAAGGCATCCTTAGCCAAGGGAGGGAACTTGGGAAGAAGAGTGCATTCAAGGGGGAGGGATTTTTTTTTTTATAGACATGTTGAGTTTGAGATGCAGAACATCCATTTTGAAATGTCTAATACGTGGTGTGGGACTGGTGCTCAGGAAAAATCTAGAGCCGGAAAACATAGACCTGGGATTCACCTGTGAATTTATGACAAGTTGAACCCATTTGAGCTAATGAGGTTTCCAAGAGAACAGAATGAGGAGTAAGGACAAAGCCTTGGGAGTAAACCTACAAATATTGATGATGTCCAGCAAAAAAGAGATTGAGGAACAGTCAAGGCAGGTAGGAGGAGAACCAAGAGAGAGCAGTGTCATGAAATCTCAGAGACAGAACGCATATCCAAAAGGAGAGAGTGTTCATTGGGACAAACACTGCTGAATAGTCATGAAGGATGAGAGAGAGAGCAGGCCATCACATTAGTCTATTAAAGGATCATCTTTGGAGAGAGCAGTTTGAGTTGAGTAAATAAATCAGAAGCCAGGCTGAAAAGGACTGAGAAGGCAATGAGAAGAGAGGAGATGGAGACAAGAAGTATGCTCAGTTACATAGTACTTTTTTCTTAAAGGTCTATGCAGTTTTTTCGACTAATATTGTCTTTTCCCCAATTGCATGTAGATACAATTTCTAACATTTGTTTTCTGACATTTTGTAATCCTAATTCCCTTGTTTCCTTCTCTCCTGAGATGGCAAATAATCTGATCTATGTTATACATGGGCTATCATGCAATACATATTTCCATATTCATCATGTTGGTACATAGTACTTTCTAGGAGTTTGCTTCTATAAAGAGAAGACAATGAACGATAGCATTTGGGTAGGATAGGGTTAAGAGAAGGGCTGTTTTTTGGTTTTTTTTTTAAGCCTGTACTATGTTTTGGCTCCCAGGCAGAAGAGTGGTAAGGGCTAAATAACTGGGGTTAAATGACTTGCCCAGGGTCACACAGCTGGGAAGTGTCTGAGGTCGGATTTGAACCCAGGACCTCCAGTCTCTGGGCCTGGCTCTCAATCCACTGAGCTACCCAGCTGCCCCCTAGAGAATGTTTTAAAGAATGTTTTAGGCATATTTGTAGGCTACAAGGAATGAGCCAGGAGAAAGGGAAAAGTTGAAAATAAGAGTAACATAATATAGAGAAACTCTGAAAAGGGTCAAATTTTCAATAGAAACTGATGTAGATGAGTAAAGAATGATATCAAGATGTTTTGAGATGTACAGAAGGGAAGGTTAGTCATGTCAAATGGCCTACCTTCTTGTTAAGTAGGTGGGGAGGTCTGTGGAAGGTATAGAAAGCATAGGAGGAGAGAAAGAAGTTTGGAGCAGCTGCTGTGGAGAGTATGGCAGAGAATCAATCAGGGAAGATTAAAGAGATTACTTTTTTTTTTTCAGTGTGGGCTCAGTTGATATTAGACAATACAAATTTGTGGCAGATCCAGTCAGTGTGGTTGAATGACTTCCAGCCTCTTTCACTAGTACCTGAGCAGATGTGAAAGAGTGGGAGAGGGGAATAATTGCGAGTTTGGCTTTGCCAAGATATGAGGAACAATAAGGAGAGCAAATAATTTAATATCAGAGGGTGGTGTAACAATGAGCTATTTTAATCATAGGTTTAACGTTAGAAACGTGGAAAATTAAGCCAGAATATGGGTCTCTGTGAGATGATGTATAGTTTGAGGAGAGGCCAGGGAAAGCTAAAATGAAAGGAGGTTAAGCTCAGATGAGGGAATTTCAGAACTATTGATCAAGGAGGTAGAACATGGTGTGATGGTGAGATCAGGGATGTGTGTGACTTTATGTTTAGTTGAGAAGTATTTGAGAATAAGAAACTGGGAGGCTGGAGTATTTGAGAAAACAACACCTCCAGGTTTCTAATATATAAGGGCAGGGATTGTTGGTTGTTGTTTGTTTGTTTATTTTTTTAAACCCCTTACCTTCCATCTTGGAATCAATACTGTGTATTGGCTCCAAGGCAGAAGAGTGGTAAGGGCTAGGCAATGGGGATCAAGTGACTTGTCCAGGGTCACATAGCTGGGAAGTGTCTGAGGCCAGATTTGAACCTAAGACCTCCCATCTCTAGGTCTGGCTCTCAATCTACTGAGCTACCCAGCTGAAGGGCAGGGATTGTGATAGAGAAAAAGACTATACCAACTTTTTTGAGAAAGAGGAAAAAATGACCCGCATATATAACTGTTGCCAGAATTTAGATGATCTGAGATGTTATTATTTGAGATAGCTGGTTATACTAAACTATAAAAGAAGAGGTTGCTGAGTGATGGTGGCTGAGGGAAGGTTGGAAGTTGCAATGGGAGTATGCAGATTCCACTAGGCCTAATCAATATGTCAGTATGAATGACAAACCCTAAAAAATGTAAGCAATAATGGAAGGGATGACCAAGGGATAGTGTCTTCTGAATGAGAGTAGGAGGAGGAGCGGGAGGAGGAGGGAAGCAAGGAGTACCAAGAAATAGGAGCATGAAAAATACTACCCACAAGCAGAGGATAAACTGTGGGAGTAAAAACACCGCTGAAAAGCAACTGCTTGACTACAGGGTTGGAGGAGATAAGACTGAGGAGAGACTCTAAATGAACACTATAATGCAAATTCCAACAACAGGGAAATGGGTTCGAGTCAAGAACACATGTGATAACCAGTGGAATCATGCGTCGGCTATGGGAGAGGGAAAGGCGGGGGGGGGGGAGGGGAGGGGAGGAAAAGAAAACGATCTTTGTTTCCAGTGAATAATGTATGAAAACGACCAAATAAAATAATATTTAAAAAAAAAAAAGAAATAGGAGCATGAGATGCTGAGGTCTAAGTTGACAGAAAGTCAGTTAATTCCAGGTAAGTTGGGATTCCAGATAGCATAATGGGAGGGGTGGGCAGAGCTCGATCTGGACTTAGGAGAGATTGGGTTGAGGTGGACGGGGATGAGAATTCTGGAGGTGGTGGTGGGAGTTTGCTAGCCATATGGAGTTCATCCATAGTGATGAAATACTTTAAAAAGAGTTTTATTTTTATTATCATACAAAATGGACTTCCATATTGGTCATCACAAAACCAAAACTTTCAAATAAAATGGTAAATCCACTGATGTGAAAAATAGTATTCTTTTATCCACATCCATCTGACTCCAGCAGTTCTTTCCCTGGAGTTGGATAGCATTCCCCAACATAGTCTGTCAGGATTGTCCCTCATCGCTGCATTGCTGAGAGCAGCCAAGTTTTCACAGATAATCATCACCAATATTGCTGTTACTGGGTACAATGTTCTCCCGGTTCTGCTTATTTCACTCTGCATCATTTCCTGCATATCTTTCCAGCTTTTGATGAAATACTTTTGATTGGAGTTCACATTTTTGAGACCTTATGAATGAGAGGGTGAGTCAATTCACCTTACTTTTTTTCATTTAAGAAGTATATATTTTCTTGAAAAAAGAAAAAAAAACCCTTTTAACAAATATGCCTAGTCAGGCAAACGTCCACATTGCCTGAGTCCAAAAATGTATGTCTCATATTTTGAATTCATCACCTCTCTGTTAGGTGTTGTGGCCTTCATGCTTCATCATTGGTGCTCTGAATGTTGATTGCGTTGATCACTGTTCTCAAACCTTTCTGGTTATTCATCTTTAAAATTCTGTTATTATTGTATAAATTGTCCGCTTGGTTCTCCTTATTCCTCTCTAATTCTTCTCAGGTTTTTCTTCAAGTGTACCTTTTAGCATAAGCTCATTCCATTCCATTCATATGCCAGTCTTTCCCATCCGTTCAATTTCAGATGTCGAGTTGGGTGCTTGGAGGTGAGAGCATGATATTATGAGGTTCACATCTTGATCTGTGGAATGTGAGATACATCTGTGATATGCTAGACCTTTTCTTGCCACCCCTGAACCCCAAGGCTTCTAGAGATACAATGGTTCCCGGATAGGAGAGTGAGGGAGTCTTGAGTTTGTGTTCATCGGTCATTTCAAAGTGACCTTTAGGGGTGAGGTAGGTAAATACGATGGAGAAGCGTTTGTAGACTTGGTTCACAGTTTAAGAAATTACTCACCAATTCGCCCTTCAGGCCTGTGCGGGCCTGAGAAGTAGCTTGTAAGTTTAAATGCTATCTGACTCAATTGAAAACCAGTAACTTATGTTCATTTATATCAAGGTAAAGAGAAAATGAAGAGGACCAAGGAAAAGGACTCCCTAAGCCTAATATTCTTGTTTCTCCACCCAAAAGCCTCTATGGGTCCTCGTAGACTGTTCATAGATCTTTAGTCTACACTATTTCTACACTGTCTCGCTATGCCAAACCAACTAACTAACACCCTGATCTACTGGTCCTCAAATTGTTGATAGACAAGTAAACAGCTTATCAGGATAAGATAGCTTTAGCTTTGAAGAGTTCATCCTGGTAGGCCAGAGGCCAAAGGCCAAGATAGCTGGGCTCTCCTCACTGGCAGGTTTACTGGGTCTTGGCAGCTCTCTGTCACACACACAATCACGATCTCTCAAGAACACAGAAGCTCTCAGGATAAACGGGGGATGGCAACTGGAGACAGAGATGGAAAGGATCTCGGAAAATCTCTTGATAACAGGAAACACAGGAACCTCCAGGTTTCAGTGGGAAAATTAAGTCGTAGACAAAATGGCCAACAGGAAGTAACCTCTCCACTCTCCTTGGTGTACAGGAACAATGGATATCCAACTGCCTCAGGTTCTTGGTTTTATCCCTTACCCAGATTCTGGAACAGCTCTTTTAGTTCTGTGCATGTGACCAGACCCTCTTGCAAACCCTTGCCTTTTACTTTTGCACAGTTCTGCTTTTGCAAAGTTTTGCTTTCCTTCATTTTTTTCCCTTACGGGAGTCACAATGACTTAGGTTCGCGAAAAGGAACTATTTCTTCTTTAAACCATCAAAATCCATTGCTGGAATTTGGCACTATCCCCAAAGAGCACTAAAAGACTGTCTGCCCTTTGATCCAGCCATAGCACTGCTGGGTTTGTACCCCAAAGAGATAATAAGGAAAAAGACTTGTACAAGAATATTCATAGCTGCACTCTTTGTGGTGACCAAAAATTGGAAAACGAGGGGATGTCCTTCAATTGGGGAATGGCTGAGCAAATTGTGGTATATGTTGGTGATGGAATACTATTGTGCTAAAAGGAATAATAAAGTGGAGGAATTCCATGGAGACTGGAACAACCTCCAGGAAGTGATGCAGAGTGAAAGGAACAGAACCAGGAGAACACTGTGCACAGAGACTGATACACTGTGGCACAATTGAATGTAATGAATTTCTCTACTAGCAGCAATGCAATGATCCAGGACAATTTTGAGGGACTTATGAGAAAGAACATTATTAACCACATCCAGAGAAAGAACTGTGGGAGTAGAAACACAGAAGAAAAACAAATGCTTTGTTTACATGGGTTGATGGGGAAATGGCTGGGGTTGTAGACTCTAAATGATCACCCTAATGCAAATATCAATAATATGGAAATAAGTCTTGATCAATGATACATGTAAACCCTGGTGGAATTGCGTGTCAGCTACAGGAGGGGGGTGGGGAAGGGCAGGGAAAGAACATGAATCTTGCAACCATAGAAAAATATTCTAAATTAATTAAAATTAAATTTAAAAAACTCATTGCTGGCATCAGAAAGAACCAATAAAATTACTTGCCTTCTAACTGTAAAGTTATATAAGTTATTACAACATGCAGTGGGGAACCTCACTCAAATATTTTTTCCCAACTACATGTAAAAATTTTTAACATTTGTTAAGCACAAATACTTAAAAAATTTCCCTAGCTCCTTGCTATGTGCATAAGCATGTATACACATGCACACACACATGCACATAGATTCTTTAGGACTTTCCAAATGCATGAGTAATAAATGTTTCTTCCTTGTGAATCACAATCTTTCCTTTGCTTATAGAGAATTTAAAGTTCACATTTTAATGTTTTTTTGGAAACAATGAAAAGAAGATAACCTAGGCATCTTGTAATGCTTGTCTGAAAGACTGAAAGGATGAAAGCAAGCTTCTCATCATCATGAAACTAATTAGGAATAGAAGGTAACAAGGGAACCTCCTTGTTTCTTACATGTTTTTGTTGCTTTTTGGATTGACACAGATGCATTTTGTCAATGTGCCTGGGAGGTACAATGGAAAAGAATGCCTAGCTCTTTAAACCAAGGACATATATAACTTATCGACCAGAAATATCCCAAACTTATAGTCAAATTAATGTAAATACTTGCATCACATCTCCATACTCCTCCTCTAATTTTTGATAAGCTTGTGATGCATTTTTATTTTCTGTCGGTGAGGCTTTAGGAGATATGAATTATACAACTGAATCAGGTTTTCATTTCTTCCCTTAATTTGAATTATTGTTATATCCTACCCAGAAGGAGACTAATTGCTCAATTGTCCTTGGCATACAGCAGGTGCTTAATAAGTGCATGCTGATTTAGCTCCATGTAAAATTATAACTTGTCTACATTCTTTCCCAATGACATAGGCAAAGTTGAGACCCAGAATTCCTTCTCTCTAAGGTCCCCTTGCCAAAATAATTATGAACCAATGTAGAACCTTTCTGGCCACCCAAAAGCACACATTTTAAAATTCATATAGTTTGGTGACAGGATGACCTTCAGGGATATCTCTAGGTAGTCCAGTGGATAGAGTGCCTAGCCTTGAGTAAGGAAGACCTGAATTTAAATGTGACGTCAGATATTTCCTATCTGTCTCACACTGGGCAAGCCACTTAAACTCTGTTTGTCATCTATAAAATGGGGATAATAGTGCCTTCCTCTCAGGGTTGTTGTAAGGACCAAATGAAATGATATTTCCAAAGTACTTAGCACAGTGCCTGGCACATACTAAATGCTATAAAAATGTTAAGTATTACTTGATTTTTTTTAGTTTGGGATGATATTATTACTTTTTAAGAGGTACAAAATTGCTAATAGTTTCACATGCTTTTGAATGTTGACTCTGCTCTGGCTTGGTTTCTCCACATATGCCATAGTGACTTCAGTGGCAGAGAGCCACATAGGCCCCAGCACCTGACAGTTCCTGTTGGCTCGGTTGCCTGTCTCCTTGACAATCTTTTAGCTAGTCATCACTGGCAGCTGGGGGCAGGCAGGAACACAGGGTACTAGCAAAGGTTGGATTAGTTCCACAAACCATGGAATTGTTGGTTGGGAACCTGCAGTTCAGTTTCATATGCTTATGTAGTCCCATTCTCTTAATCCAATATGGCAAACATTTGTTAATTCCTTACTATGTGCAAAGCATCGGGCTTTTGGGAACATAAAGTAGAAAAATATGGCAGTTGTTCTTCTCAAGTTGCTTATAGTTTATTAGGGGAAGTAGCACATTTACACAGATAAAAGAATGCAGAGCAATTTAAAAACGTTTTTCAATTTATTTTTAACTTTCTTTGAAAATTTTGAGTTCTCAATTTCTCCTCCCTCCCACATGCACTGAGAAGGCAAACAAAATGATATGAACTATAAATATGAAATCATACAAAATATATTTCCATATTCAAAAAAAGCAAGAAAAATAGTGAAAAAATTGTACTTCAATTTGTACTCAGAGTTCATCAGTTCTCTCTGGAGGGGGAAAACATTTTTTTCATCATAAGTCCTTTGGAATTGTCTTGAATCACTGTATGGATCAAAGCAGCCAAGTCTTTCACAGTTGATCATCATTACAACATTGCTATTGCTGGTTCTTCTCACTTCACTTTACATCAGTCTGTATAGGTCTTGCCATGATTTTCTGACCTCCCCACCCAGTCACTTCCCACAGCAAAATAGTATTCCATCACAATCACATGCTACAATATGGTCAGCCATTCCCCAGTTGATGAGTATCCTCTCAATTTCCAATTCTTTGCCACCACAAAAAGAGCTGCTATAAATATTTCCTTTTTCTTTGATCTCTTTTGGGATATAGGTAGTGATACTGCTAGGTCAGAGGGTATGTATATTATTTTATGGAAATTTTTATTTAATGAATTAAGAATATTTTTACATGATTACAAGATTCATATTCTTTCCCTGCCCTCTCCCCACACCCCTCCCATAGCTGACACATAATTCTACTCGGTTTTACATGTGTCATTGATCAAGACTTATTTCCATATTATTGATATTTGCACTACAGTGCACATTTAGAGTCTATATCCCCAGTCATATCCCCATCAACCCATGTGATCAAGCAGTTGTTTTTCTTCTGTTTCTATTCCCACAGTTCTTTCACTGGATGTGGATAGTGTTCTTTCTCATCAGTCCCTCAGAAATTTCCTGGATCACTGCATTGCCACTAATGGAGAAGTCCATTACATTTGATTGTACCACAGTGTATCAGTTTCTGTGTACAATGTTTTCCTGGTTCTGCTCCTCTCGCTCTGCATCACTTCCTGGAGGTTGTTCCAGTCCCCATGGAATTCCTCCACTTTATTTTTCCTTTGAGCACAATAGTATTCCATCACTAATAGATAACATAATTTGTTCAGCCATTCCCCAATTGAAGGGCATCCCCTCATTTTCCAATTTATTTGCCACAACAAAGAGTGCAGCTACGAATATTTTTGTACAAGTCTTTTTGTCCATTATCTCTTTGGGGTACAGACCCAGCAGTGCTATGGCTGGATCAAAGGGTAGATATTCTTTTGTCGCCCTTTGGGCATAGTTCCAAATTGCCCTCCAGAATGGTTGGATCAATTCACAACTCCACCAGCAATGAATTAATGTCCCGACTTTGCCACATCCCCTCCAGCTGTCATGATAGTTAATCAGATGGTATGTATAGTTTTATAGCCCTTTGGGCATAGTTCCAAATAGTTTTCCAGAATGATTGGAGCTCACTGTTCCATCAAGAGTTCATGAATGTATCTATTTCCCCCTTTTTTTCTTTAAGCATTTGTCATTTCTGATAGGTGTGAGGTGGCATTTCAGAGTTGTTTGCATTTCTCTAATCAATAGTGATTTAGAGCATTATTTGATATGACTGTAGATAGCTTTGATTTCTTTTTCTGAAAACTGCTTGTTTATATCTTTTGACCATTTATCAATTGGGAAATGACTCATTTTTTTTTAAACCATTACTTTCCATCTTGGAATCAATACTGTTTATTGGTTCCAAGGCAGAGGAATGGTAAGGGCTAGGCAAAAGACTTGCTCAGGGTCACACAACTGGGAAGTGTCTGAGGCTAGATTTGAACCTAGGACCTTCTATCTCTAGGCCTGACTCTCAATCCACTGAGCTACCCAAATGCCCCCCAATTTTTTAATTTTTAAAAAATCCTTACCTTCTGTCTTAGAATTAATACGGGGTAATGGTTCCAAGGCAGAAGAGTGGTAAAGCTTAGGCAATAGATGCTAAGTGACTTGCTCAGGGTCACACAGCCAGGAAATGTTGAGGCCAGATTTGAACCCAGGACTCCTATCTCTGACCTGGCTCTCAATCCAGTGAGCCACCTAGCTGCCTTCTTGCTTTTATTTTTGTAAATATGACCCAGTTCTCTATATATTTGATAAATGAGGGCTTTATCAGAGAAAATTGTTGTAACATTTGATATTACTTCTTTGTCTATGATATCTCTTAGGAAGATGTAGTTTCCCTGATTATCTTTTTGAATAAGATCTATTTTTGTTTTTATTTTGTCTGAGATCTTGATTGCTACCCTAGCCTTTTTTACTTCAGAAGCTGAAGCATAATAGATTCTACTCCAGGATTTTAATTGTCTTTCTGTTTCAAGTGTGTGGTTTTTTAAAATTTTATTTTCCAATTGCATTTGTTTTTTAAAAATTTGAGTTCCAAATTTTTTCTCTCCTTTCCCTCCACCTTCTTTGAGAAGGTAAGCAATTTGATCTAGGTTATTATACATGTGCATTCATTTAAAACATATTTCCACATTAGTCATGTTGTTAAAGAAAATAGACAAAAACCTCAGAGAAAAATAAAGTTACAAAAATAAAGTTAAGTTTTGATCTGCTTTCAATCACCATCAGTTTTTTCTCTGAAGGAAGATAATATTTTCATCATAATTCCTTCAGAATTGCTGAGGATAGCTAAGTCATTCACCATTGACTATTGTGCAATATTGTGTTCTGGTTCTTCTCACTTCACTTAGTGTCAGTTCATATAAACCCTTCTAGCTTTTTTTGAAAGTATCCTGCTCATCATTTCTCATGGCACAATACCATTCCATCACAATCATATGCCATAACTCGTTCAGTCATTTACCAATTGATAAACATCTCAATTTCCTCTACTTCCATAAAAAAGAGTTGCTATATTTTTGTATATATAGGTCCTTCGCCTCCCTCTGCTTTAAAAAAATCTCTTTGGGATACAGATCTAGTAGTGATATTGCAAGGTAATTTGAATTTTAGATTTACTCCTCCCTGCTTAGTCTTTAGAATTCTAGCAACCAGGAATGTATACACCCCCACTTAGGGATTAACTGTGAGGAGGTCAACAACCCTAATTTTACTCCTAACAGTAAAAAGAGTTTGCATAGTTTTATAGTCCTTTGGAAATAGTTCCAAATTGCTCTCTAGAATGGATGGATCAGTTCACAACTCCACCAACAGTGCATTAATGTCACACAATTTTCCCATATCCCCTCCAACTTTTTTTTCTGTCATTTTCCTTTTCTTCCATATAACCAGTCTGATTGGTGTGAAGTAGGACCTAATAATTGTATTAATTTGCCTTTCTCTATTCAATAGTGGTTTAGAGCATTTTCATATGAATATAGTGTGAATTTCAAAACTACTCCACCCTATTCAGACTATTCTTTAGAAGATCGGATTTAGTATTTCCTGATCAATAACAATAGAGATACTTGGAATAACAGAATCAGGTCTTGGAAATTACATTCTCCACCCATCTTAGGGTAACAAGATTAAGAAGGGCTGCAGCAAACTTAAGATTTAATTATTTGAGAATATGGCCTTCAATAGACATGTGCAAAAAGGACAGACCTCTGGGCGGTCCTAGGTCAAGCTAGAGCCACCATTGGCACATGTGAGACACAGGAAGTGAGGTAGAGAACAGCCTTGGGAGTTCTCGGGGCTTCCTGTGAGGAGGCAGAGAGTGAGTTAGAGGTTGGTGCTTGGAGTTGGAGGAGCCCGCAGACTGCTTTCCTTCAGATTGGTCACGTGAGTGATAAGGTCTGATCCCTTTTCCTGCTTTGGCTAATCCAAGGCCTTAAAGCCTGCTTTGGCTCAGCCTGAGCCAGAGTGGGGTCTGAGTTAAACCTCTTTCCTTTTCTCCCTTTCCCTTCTCTCTCTCTCTCTCTCTCTCTCTCTCTCTCTCTCTCTCTCTCTCTCTCTCTCTCTCTCTCTCTCTCTCTCTCTCTCTCTCTCTCTTCCCCCCCCCCCCTCTGTCTCTCCCTCTAATACTTTCTTCCTCCTGTTAGTGATTAAAACACCATAAAAATTTGGCAGCTGACTTGAGCGTTTCATTTAGGAATTACATAAGTGAATTCCTTGGCGACCTTAAATTAATATATATCAGTCTTTTTAAAAGTGATTTCAATATCACAATAGATAGCTTTGATTTCTTTGTCTGAAAACTGTCTGTTCATATTCTTTGACCATTTATCAACTGGGGAATGGCTTTTATTCTTGCAAATTTGACTCAGTTGACTCATATACCTATAATTAAAACTTTTTTTCCAATCACATGTAGAAACAATTTTTGACAATTTTTTTGACATTTTATGATTCAAATGCTTTCTTTCCCTCATTCCTTCCCCCTCTCCAAGGTGCTAACTATAGTCTGATATAGGTGATACCAGTGCTTTTATGCAGTACATATTTCCATATTTCTCATGCAATAATATAAGATACATATTACACATACAGTAAAAATAATCATGGAAGAAAAAGTGGAAGATGGCAAGCTTCAATCTGCAATGTGACTCCTATAGTTCTTTCTTTGGCTGTGGATAGTATTTTTCATCATGAGCTCCTTGTGGATATCTTGGAAATTTGCTTAGCTAATGTAACAATTAAAGTAGTTTGGCATAAACTGTGATAGATAAAAGAGTGGTTGGCTATAACTGTGACTGCAAAGATATGTTTTTTATATAAAAAATAAAGTGGTTGCCAGGGAAAAATTCCCAAATATGAAATATACCCAAGTCAGCTGGGTTTTTATGGAGATTTTAATTAATACAAATAAGGAATTAATAAAAGAGAGAGAGTAAGAGGAAACAATGAGAAAAGAGATAGGCCAGCCTAGGCCAGCCTAGGCTTTTAAGCCTTAAGAGAGAGATCAGTCAGTTTTTTATCCACTCACCACAAGATTTGTCCCAAGCAAGATTCTAGTGTTCAGAGAGACCCACCAGTTCAGCTTTGGCAAGCTGCACTAAGTTCAGCTACCAAGCCCTTCAAGGCAGCTCTGGCAAGCTGCCTCTCCAATTCAGCTTTTGCAAGCTAAATCTTTTTTTCAACCCTTTTCTCTCAGAGAGAGTCCTCCTTTTAAAGAGAATTTTTCCTATGTCACCTCCCCTAAGTTCTCACATCTACCAATCACAGTAGACCTTTTCCAAAGGACAGACATTCTTAATTCACACCTGAGTAGACTAAACTTTTGAGTAATTCACACCCGAGTAGACTAAAACCTCTGAGTAAGTTCTCACCTCTTTGCCACTTGCAAGTTTACAAGTTGCCTGACCTTTATATGTACTTAGCACCCTTTTGTATTAGATCTAAAAATAGGCACAGCTTAAGAGGTTTTGCCTTACTATAAGTATGGGTTAAGTATTTTTCATTGTTCAGCAAGGAGTTTGCAACTTTATCTTCCCCTAAAATATGCTTAAGTATGGGTGAAGTAGAATTCCCACATTCCTGATCAAGTACCTTCATTGTTTAAATGGGGAATGGTCTTAACCAAATCTTATGAAGTAGGGTTTGAGAATTTTTGAGATTCACACTAATAAAAGCTTAGTCTTTCATCATAGTTGATCATTGTTTTCTGTTACTGTATACAAGGTTCTCCTGATTCTGCTCACTTCACTTTTCATCAGTTCATAGAAGTCTTTCTAGGTTCTTCTGATCAGTTTCATATATATATGAAAAATAAGGCTTTATCAGAGAGAAACTTGCTGTACATTTCCCCCCTCAGTTTTGTTTTCCTTCTAATCTTGATTTCACTGTTTTTTAATTTAATCAAAAGTATTCATTTTATATTCCGTAATGTTCTCTATCTCTTGTTTGTTCATAACTTCTTCTCTTTTCCATAGATCTTACAACTGTTTCCTAAATCATCCTTTATGTCTAAATCATAATCCACTTCCATTTAATGAGTAAGTTCATCCCATTCGTATTCATGGTTTTGCTAAATGTCTATTTCCCTCTATCCTACTCATTTATCCTTTTCTCTCTCCTTTCACCCTATCTCTCCTCAAAAGTGTTTTGCTCTCGATCATTAACTTACCAAATCTGCCCTCCCTTCTATCAGTACCCCCACCCTCTTATTCCCCTCCCTTTCTACTTCCTTGTAGGTTGAGAGAGATTTATATACCCATTCGATTGTGTATAGAATTCCATTCCAATAAGAATAAGGTTCAAGCATTGTCCACTACTCCACATCTTCCCTTCCACTGTAAAAGCTCTTTTGTAACTCTTTGCAGTGCACCCCTCTCTCTCACCTTTTCATTTTATTCTTTTGGATATTATTCCATTACAATCTACTCACACCCATGCCCTCTGTCTATGTTTACTATATCTCACTTTCTTAATAAAGTTCTCAAGAGTTATATGAATCATGTATGAATGTAGTTTATTTATTGAATTTATCTTCCTGTTTACCTTTTTATGCTTGAGTCTTATATTTGAGAGTCAGATATTCTATTCAGTTCTAGTATTTTCATTAAGAATGCTTGAAAGTTCTCTATTTCATTAAATATCCATTTCTCTGCTAGAGGATTATGACAGTTTTGCTAGGCAGGCAATTCTTGTTTGTAATTCTAACTTCTTTAGTCTCTGGAATATTATATTCCAAGCCTTCTGATCCTCTAATGTAGAAGCTGCTGAATCTTGTGTTATCTTGACTGTTGTGTCATATTTTTTCTTTCTTTCTTGGTGATTCCTTTGTTTTTTCCTTGAACTAGAAACTCTGAAGTTTGGCTATAATATTCCTGGAATTTTTCATTTTGGGATTTCTTATCAGGAGTTGGTTGGTAGAGTCTTTTATTTATTTTACTCTCTGGTTCTATGATATTGGGGCAGTTTTCCTTGATGATTTCTTGAAATATGACTCTATGCTCATGACTTTTAGGTAGTTTAATACTTCTTAAATTCTTTTTCCTTGATCTGTTTTCTAGGCCAATTGTTCTTCCAGTGAGATATTTCACATTTTGTTCTTTTTTTTTTAATTAAATTTTTTGTTTGTTTCTTCATGTGTCATGGAGTCATTATCTTCTATTTGCCTAATTCTAATTTTTAAGGAATTATTTTCTTCAGTGAGCTTTTGTATCTCTTTTTCTCAGGAAGGACCTGTGGTCCCATGCAGCTATATAGGCTAGACTCTTCTTTATCTTGGAACTGTGATTAGGGCCCCTGCTTCCTTTCAGCTGACTCCCAGTACTCCTCTCCACCCTGAATCTGAGTATGGGCCATAGAGTTGCCTATCAGCACCAACTGTACCCAGTGCCAACAAATGGATCCCTGTAATCTTTTTCTGACCAGTTATGTGAGCTTCTTACCATCTTTGTGCTGGAAGCTCTGCTACTGCTATGGCCATTATTGTTAGTGCCATGTGTTCTGGACTGGCTTCTACTCTGATGTCACAAACTTCTGCCAACCTTATAAGTTTTCTTAGACCTTTTTTTGGCTCTGTTGCTATCTATCTCATGGGGTTATTACTAGTAAAACAGACAATGTGTTTTTTAAAATTCCCCCAAAGAATATGATATTGATTGTTGAGTGGAGGGTGGATTGGAGAAGGAATAGATCAAAGGTGGGGAGACCAATTAGGAGGTTTTTGCATTAGAAAAGTCCATGAGAAAAGTAAGAAAAGCCTGAATTATTGTGGCAGCAGTATGAGTTAATAGATCTAATCATGGAGGGTTTATTATTTTTATTTTTTGGAAAAAACTGATACCCATGTGTTAATTTTTTTGAAAATTTTATTTAATTAGTTAATTTAGAATATTTTCCCATGGTTACAAGAATCATGTTCTTTCTCTCCCCTCCCCCAACTCCCCTCCCATAGCTGATGTGCAATTCCACTGGTTTTTACATGTGTTGTTGATCAAGACCTATTTCCATGCTGTTGATGTTTACACTAGGATACTTGTTTACAGTCTACATCCCCATCAACCCATGTGATCAAGCAGTTGTTTTTCTTCTGTGTTTCTACTCTCATGGAGGGTTTAGAATGATGTTATGGAGATAAGATGGAGATGAAGGATTGAAGGCAAGAAAAGAATCAAAGATGATTGTGAATTCATTGACCTAAGTAATAGGAGAATGGTTTACCGTTACTGTAAATATGAAAAGAGTCAGCCTTAAGTATTAAGCATATGAATTCAGCTGGGGATATAATGAGTTTGATGTGTCAGCAGAGCATCCAGGTATGTTAAGCAAGCAGAAGAGTGGCCATGTGGAGGAGAGATTAGGATGAATATTTGTATTTGTGAATCATCCACATAATTGAACTTAATTAATGAAATTAATGAAATTAATGAAACCACCAAAATTGAAGTAGACATATAGAAAAAAACAAAGAGTCAAAGAAAGAGCCTTGGCAGGGGTATCCACTTCAACTGGTGGCAGGTATATAGGGAAGAAAACAGGAATAGATTAAGCTAAAAAACCAGAAGAGTATGATGTTATGGAAACCAAGTCAGAAGAAAATATACAGGAGGATGGATAAGTTGACAGTATTAAAAGTTTCATGGAGGGGGCAGCTGAGTGGCTCACTGGATTGACAGCCAGGCATAGAGATGGGAGGTCCTGGGTTCAAATCTGACCTCAGACACTTCCTAGCTGTGTGACCCTGGGAAAGTCATTTAACCTTCATTGCCTAGCCCTTACTGCTCTTCAGCCTTAGAACCAACAAACAGTATTGATTCTAAGATGGAAGGTAAGGGTTTAAAAAAAAAAGTTTCATGAAGTCCAAGGAGGATGTGGACTGAGAAAAGGTCATCAGATTTAACAGTTATGAGATTCCTGCTAATTTTTTTTTAAAGGCAATGGGGTTTAAGTGATTTGAACCTAGAACCTCCCATCTCTAGGCCTGGCCTTCAATCCACTGAGCTGTCCTGCTGCTCCTCCCCCCTAAACTTTTTAAAACAGTCTCAGTACAATGATGGAGTCAAAGGTCAGATGACAAGTGGGTAAGGCTACCCTCCCAATAAGTGTGGATGACTTACTAGGATTTTGAGCTTCATGGTTGGGTCAAATTAACTTTTTTTTCCCTGTAGAAAATAGGAGATATAGGTATATATTTGTAGGCAACAGGGAAAAAGTAGATAAGGAGATATTGAAAATGAGAGGAAATGAATGATGGAGGAACTCCATTGATGAGTAACTAATATGGGATAGGACTGAGTAAAAGGCACACACATAGGGATTAGCCTCATCAAGGTAGACCCTAGACAGGAAAAAAGGAGTGAACCAGTGAAAAGAGTTTTGAGACATGGACTAGGGAAAACTAGGGAATTCAAGATGATTGACCTCTATTTTCTTAAGTAGAGGTCTTGATAGGAGACAGGAGTGGGTGACTTGGGAATAGATCTGGAGGCTCGAGAATGGGTTTGGAAGAGCCACTATAGAAGGGCATGATTGAGAGACAATCATGGAAGAAAAGCAATAGCTTTAAAATAATATGCTCAGGTTGAAATTAGATGTCTCTATATAAAGCCAGACTCTTCTGATATGTTGATTAATTTTGCTGAACTATTTTCCTTTCCTCTTCCATGCCTCTCTCTCTCTCTCTTTTTATTTATTTTTTTGTTATAAAGGATGGCAGTTTGGGAGGAAATGAAGGAAAGGACACATTGAAAAATGTGGGTGATGGAAAGATAAAAAATATCAGTAAAATTTTATTGAACAAAAAATAAGTAATCAGAAAACACATTCCATGGGTACTTTTCTACAAGATCTTGACCAAAATTAGATAGCAGCTTTCACAGACAATATAGCCTCTGGCAAGGAATAGGAGTAAGCAGGCATAGATCATATCACGGTTCTTAATCTCAGTTTTCCCATCTGTAAAATGTGGATAATAATAACACTTACCTCAGGTAAACCTTAGGTACTTTTCAAAAGTACAAATCCAGGGAGGCTCCAGAAATAATTGTCATTCCTTCAAATGCTGTGGTCCCAAGCACTTTTCCAAATAGAAATCTGCTTACTTCTTATACAAATGCATCAAATAGGCCTGAAGTTCTCCTATGGTTAGGGATATCTAAGAAGGAGGTGGTGGAATATTATAAAATTTCTTACACATCAATTTCATTTTTGTTTTTTTCTAAAGATCCTGGGTACCTACTCTTCATAAAAGGAAACGGAGTATAACTGAGCCTTCTCTAGTTACTCTAAGAGTATTTAAATTGAGATTTCCCTTCTGAGTTCCCATTCCCAATTCTGGGTCTCCTATTTGGAGAACTACAATCTGCATCCAGATGGAATTTGTCACTTATGGATGAATTTATTATATTGAAAGTGA
Organism: Monodelphis domestica; assembly: GCF_027887165.1. Taxonomy (NCBI): domain Eukaryota; kingdom Metazoa; phylum Chordata; class Mammalia; order Didelphimorphia; family Didelphidae; genus Monodelphis; species Monodelphis domestica. Next base: position 362,401,385 of record NC_077227.1, on the reverse strand, counting down.
GTTGTTTCAGCCATAAATGATAGTCATATTTTTGGTAGTTGTGTGTACCAAAGCATGTGATGCAAGATGACCTTTGACTTCTGTGGTGGCCTCATTTTAGACTTCTTTGACTTATCCACCATGTTCCAATACACTCCCCATTGGGAAATCGTGTTCTCTTGTGAGAGCCAATCAGTCTTGTTACTCCTACTTCATCAGTATGCTCTGTCCCTGAGTGGAGTGTGAAGCCATAAACTCTTCCATATAAAGACTGGGAGGTCACTTTGTTTCCTAACTGACTACAAGAATCATTTTAGATTTCTGTGGTTTCTTCACTAATACCCTTCACCTTTTGTTTTTCAGCTTCCATTTGTGTATTGTTGAAGCTTCCTCGAACCCGCAAGAAGCCTCAAGATAGGAAGATAGAGGAAAGATAGAAGTTCTATATGCCGCGAGGGGGGTGGTGGAGCCAAATTAGAGATATGAGGTGGCAGGAATGAGTCAGAAATCCAGGCCTTATTAATTATCAAGGAGCCACAGCAAAAACTCCAATCAGTGGACTACTCAGAAGGCTTGTACCTGTCCAGTAACCCAAATTTAATACCACACAGGTCGGAGACATGATAGAGAAAAGAAAGTGCCTGGCCGAAGGCCAGGTCCCAGGTGGGAGAGGTAGATCAGGAAAGGAATCAAAGATGGAGCTTGGCCAGAGGCCAAGCTCCAGCAAGGACAGGCATCAGTGAGAGCTGAGATCCAAGTGAGGAAGAGAGAGATGGAGCTTGCTGTGGCCCGGTATTTAATCTCTTTGATATGACACAATACATAGGGATGATTATCATTGGTTAATGACAAGGTATAGGTGTGGTTTCTCTTAGCCAGGTGAACACAAAGAAACCTGTTTTCCTGCCTAACCTGGAGTAAGCTAGGGTCAAGGGTCAGAGGCTTTCCCAGCCATGCGCAAGACTGAGCATGCTCTCTTCTAAGCCACTCTGTACATACTGTTTCCCTTGCCCATAGCTAGGGGTGGACTGCTACAATTGTCTTCCCCCTTTTAGATTATAAACTCCTTGGAGGCAGGAACTTTTTTTTTAATTTTGCATTTGTATACCCTTTGCTTAAGCACAATGACTAAAATATAGTAGGTGCTTAATAAATGTTTATTGACAATTGATCTGATTGAGAGGGCTCAGCTACATTTCTGTGGTCATATGCTTTATTCAGGATTATTCTGAGAAACATATTCAGTGAAGCAAACAATTGGTCCGTGTAAAATGGAGATTTTGAACCCTAGACTTCACTCCTCGAAAGTCCTTGGAACTTCCCAGAAATCCCAATAATCTCACCTAAGTCCCCATCTGGGCGAGATCACAATTAGTATTTAAACTGGCAGTAACTCCTACCTCAAGCTCTTCTATGCTCTCGCTCTTCAATTCCCCAAGATGTAGTAGGTAAGCTTTGGGCTAATCAGCCCTAGGCACGTGGTTTATTATTTTGTAGCCTTGATTTCTAGTAATCATTAATAAACCTTTAAAAATAGAATATTTCTATAACTAGAGACTAAATTTAATTTTTACACCTGCTGGCCAGTATGGGACTGAAGTATGCCATTGTATTTCATTACTTCTTAACAATCTCAAACTGCTAAGGCTGACATTTTACTCACATTGCAGGGTGTCACAAGATCAAGGGAAGAGTATACTGGTTTTCTGATCATCTAGAAATGTTGAGAGGGGTGGTGGAAATGTATTATTTTTGGCAAAGATGTTTAAGTCATGTGTTAAGACCCAAAAAGCTGATAAAAGAATTCTGAAAACTATGGTATCTTTAGGTCTCTGGTTGTACTCCCCCTTTCCCTATTCTCCAAATTCATACAAATGACAAAGATGTTTAAATATTTGGGAGAAATTGTTGGTTATTACCTCACTGAGAAGCAGCATAGTATATAGTGAAGAGACTCCTGAATACCCTGGATAAATTACCTTGAATAAATTAGCTTCTCTTTTAACTGAAAAGCTTGTTTCCATTGAGTTCAAATTCAGCCTCACATTCTTACTGTGTGACCAGGGGTGGAATAGGGATAATAATCTTGATGATCTTTGAGGTGAGACTAAAATGAGCTATTTATAAAGTGCGTTGCAAATCTTAAAGCATAATATAATGTTAATTTTCATGAGAAATGCTTGAAAGTCCTCTATTCCATGAAAGGTTTACCCTGGAACACCCCATGAGGGAAAGTCTTTATCTTCTGCCTTTTTGAATATTGCATTCCTAGATCTCTGATTTGTGGAAGATGCTGCCAAATTGTATCTGCTATTGACTGTATTTGAACTATTTTTTTAAAGTCCTAACCTTTGGTCTTAGAATCAATACTAAGCATTGGTTCCAAGGTGGAAGAGTAGCAAGTGCTAGGTAATTGGGGTTAAGTGACTTGCCCTGAGACACACATCTAGGAAGTATCTGAGATTAGATTTGAATCCAGGACCTTTCATCTCTAGCTTTCTATTCACCGAACTTCCTAGCTATTCCTTGAACTGCTTCCCCCCCCCCTCCCCCGCCAAGAGGTTTGCAATATTTTTCTTTGATCTGGAAGCTCTGGATTTTGGCAAAGACAATCCTGGGGCTTTTTCACCATGCAACAGAGAACACTGTGAATCTGAAAATTTGAGTGCATTAATATTTTCAAAGAAATCTTCAGGTAGGAATTTAATATGAACAGATCTATGATACTTAAATGTTTGTTGCTATATTGTATTAAACTTATTAGTACTGGCCCTATTTTTATTTTTGTCTTCTTTTTTACATTGTCTTTACTTCCAAATATATCTCTCCTCAGTCCTTCCCTATCCAGTGACCCATTTCACTAGTTCAGCAAACTAAATGATCATATCTGACAGTACATGCGCAATTTGCTTTACACCAAGAATTTCCTATACAGTATCCATATAGAAAGGAGGGAGGGTCCCTGGCCCTCTTTTTAAAAACAAGGCTACTCTAAAAATCTTAGAAATACTTGACTGCCTTTGTCTATTTGGGCAAAACATTCACAGCCAATTCAGATAAGTCACAGAAAGCCTTTATTACCACAAGGGAAAATAATAAAATATTGGAGATCACAAGAGCTTTGGCAGTGTATTTGGAGAGAAAATGGTGGAGGGGAGGGAGGATGGGAAACCAATCACTTCCACTCTTTAGATAGGCCTGGCTGATACAAGTTGCTGTTTCCTGGGATTGAACAAGAGCAAACGGCTTTGTGCTGCTCAGAAGTCAGCCCTGCCTTACAGGCTTCCTAAGGGAAAAGGACAAATGATGTGCAGAGGGCACCAAGGGTAGTAGCTGTATACTATAAAATGGAGATGAAATTAGGCCCATTGCATCAGTAAATATATTTCACTCTGACAGTAAAACAAGAGGGAAAAAGAAGTACTGTGCTCTTTTCGAAAGCTTTTTCCTTTAGGTAGATGCTTTTATAAGTTAAACGTTGACAATGCCTTTTCCCTTGTTAAATACAAGCTGCACACAACTTCCAAGCCAACTTTTAAAGGAGTTACTATGGTTATCTTATGTTATCTGTTGTTGTTATTTGGATTTTGAACAAAATTAATAGAGTAGGAACCAGTTGAGGACTCTTGCTTGATCTGGAAGTTTTCTGTGGATAGTCCAAAAGGCCGGAGAACCAAGTTTCCAAGATCTTTTAATTTACCTGAAGAGCAAAACAAACAAAAAACAACTGATAAGTAAGGGAAGGGATGAGAGAAAGGGAGAAGCTAAGTTACCTTATACTGCAACCTAATGACAAAATGCAAAGATAGCTTTAGGTTGGCTTTCTTCTTCTGGCAAAGAAATGTCTATTAATGAAAGACCTGATGATAAATTCCAATAGTTTCCAACTCAACTCTTCTGTTAAGGCCAAAATAAGAGGAAGTTGCTGTCTCAGCCATGTAATCAATCATTTCAATTCTGTATCCTACTCTAGAAATGTTCTCTCAGTCAGAAACAGAAGAATCCTGACAGCTCCTCTATGAGGTTTACAATTTTTTGTCTAAACAGGCCATAAGTAATCAATGAACACTTGGACTGGGTGGGGAGAAAAAAAAAATCTGTTGTCTGTAGTGTAGGTTAGGGGTTATCATTTCTGATGGGGCAGTTACTGAGTCTCATATTTCCAATATTAAGAACTGAGTACCCCAATTCTGATTGTTCTGCCTGTCACTCAAAAAATTCTATTCCTCTATTGAACTCAAATTCAACCTCAACTTGGTCCAACCTCTTTTCTGCAATTCCTCATTAAGCTGAACTGATAGGGGTGGGACAAAGAACAAGACAAGAAGAGCCTCTGGAGAACCTAGATTTTATTTTCTAGGAAAGGAGCGAGACAATATACTTATCTTTGTATTATGACCTTCTACTAGTACTTATTCAAAGCAAGCACTCAGTATTATTGCTTTGCCATACAAAGGTTCAGATATTACCCATAAAGCAAAGAGGAGTATTAAAAATCTTTGGAACCATTTGGATTTGGAATAAATGGTCGGTTGCCTATGTAAACACCTTCCTTTGAAAATAACCAATATGGGACAGCTAGCTCAGTGGATTGAGAGCCAGGCCTAGGGGCCTGTGTCCAAATATGGTCTCAGACACTTCCTAGCTGTGTCACCCTGGGCAAGTCACTTAACCCTCACTGCCTAGTCCGTACCACTCTTCTGCATTGGAACCAATACACAATACTGATTCTAAGACAGAAGGTAAAGGTTTAAAAAAGAAAAAGAAAAGAATAGCTAAGATCAGTGACTGTATATTATTAGCTGAAGGGATTGAGAAGAGAGCATCCAAATGCATGAATACATTCTGAGACAATAATATTTTACCTAACTAAGCCAAATCAATATAGGAGCACTCAGCTGTTCAACACATTCTAAGGAAACATAGGTTCAATTCCTGTGGGAACCATTTTGGCCTAGGTTTATCTGACAAAAGAGTGCCACTGATCTTTCAGACACCTGGGTTAGGGTAGGTCCAAATAGGCACAACCTCACATGACCAGAAAAATAATTCTACCCATAGGCCCATTGATTTTTGTGTATAAAGGATGAATCATTTTTATTAGTTAGCTTAGCAATGGTTTTATATTAAGCAATAATACTGCACCAAAGAACTTTTATAAAGCATGTATGAGAATGTTTGTAAAATATTTTATAAACCTTGAAGCTGCCCACTGTGATTAGTGTAAAATTAAGATAAAATATTTTATTGCTTTTATTGTAACATTATAAAGTGAGTCAATGTTTTCCCTTTATAAAATTTACATTTTAAAATTAAAAAAAAATAAAACATGCAGTAGAAAGTAGTTATAAGGAAACAGAAGAAATGTTCAAATATGGCTTGATATAAATGGAGCATATTATTTTGACTTTGCCTGATCCTTTATACTTCCTACAGATGGCTGACTTCTTCCCATGGGGTACCTATGCACATTCTCTTTTGTTGAGACTCTCATGGCTTCTCTTTAAATGCTGTCTGCCTCCCTTTTTTTTTTTTATTCCACATCTTGTACAATTATCCCTAGTTAAGAGTTAGATATTGCTGTTTACTGTTTTTGCTTTGTTTTTTTTTTTAAACTTTACTTCCTTAGGAAAACAACAATAAGACAGAAGGGCAAGGGCTAAGGCAAATGGGGTTAAGTGACTTGCCCAGAGTCAGAGAGCTAGGAAGTGTCTGAGATCAGGTTCCTGGTGAGTCTTGATGGATATATTTATATCCATCAAGGCTTCTCCCATCTGTAGGGAATACCACAATAGTCTCTAAATTGGAGAATTCTGGGAGCTGAGTATAATTCAGTCAATACATTTTTGCCTACTATATGCAGAACAGTGTATATGAAAGAAACATTCCTTGCCATCATGGAGATTATAACCTAAAAGGGGGATAACATAAAAATACAAATAGCTATAACAGAACAACACCTAAATAACTAGAATTTACATAGCATTTTAAGGTTTGCAAAAGTACATGTGTGAGGCAGGAGCAGAACTTTGAATTTCCTTGCCTTAAGTCTTAGTTCACTTACCTAATATGCCACCTACCTGCTTTAAGTATACAAGATAAAGAAATAATGGGAGTTCGAAGAAAAGGGAGATTTTTTCCCCCACTTCAGTGTGGAGTCAGCGGTAAAAATAAGGAAGCCAAAGTGGCACGAGCTGGGTTTTCAAAAATAAATAGGACTTAAAAAAAAAAAGAAATGCAGAAAGGGGATGGTAATGGAAGAAGAGCCATTCATTTTAGATTTCAGGAAGGACAAGAACAAAGGCATAGAGGGGAAATGTGAGGAGTTACTGGCTGCAGCAACCAAAAAAACCCCAACAACTCAGTATTGCTAAGGCTCAAAATGAACCAAGTGATGATGATGAATAAAAAAGGGTGTTTTAAAAGAGCTATGTTGGGATTGATGTGATGAAGCTAATGGAAGAGGGAAATCTTATTTTACTTCTGCTTTAACTGCAAAGGAACATGACCTTTGGACTGTAAGAGAAAAAAAAAACGGTTACTAGGAAATTAGTCTGAATATTTGGACTCTAAAGTTTCTTCTTGCTGTCAGATTCTGTAATTCTGAGATGAAACTCCAGACAGGGGGATAGATAGTAAGAGACAACCTAACTGCCCTCAAAGAGTTAAAACCACCATTTTAGAATGGACTATATCCTAAGGGAATGGCAGGGGCTGAAGGAAAAAAGTGTCCTTATTTTTTTTAAAGGGAAAAGAGTGGAGTCAAAACCATAGGTCTGTTAACTTCTATTCCTAGTAAAATGATAGAAAATATTCATGGAAAGGTTGATGAACATTTTAGAAAGTGAAACTGTGATTACACAGAACCAGCATATTTTGATTGAGAATCGGTCATGGTTTACTAATCTCATTTCTTTTTGGACAGGATTATTAGATAAGCAGATCAGGAGAAAACTGTGGATATAGTTTACCAATCACTAACCAATCACTTCTCCTCTACCTTGTAACAAAGAAAAGTTAAACCCAACCAACTGACACAGTAACAATATCCGACAGTGTATGTAACATTCACCACCTAGTCAACTGCTTCTATACTAAGAGCAGGGATGTATGTGCCTTCACTGGTCCTCTGATACCAATACTTAGTTCGCCTAGCCCAGTAGTGTCAAACTAAGATAGAAATGGATAGCTATTGGCTACATATTGACTTAGAAAAACCACAAATTAATAGGTTGCATTTTTATTTATTTTGTTAAACATTTCCCAATTACACGAAAAAACAAATCTTACCTTCTCTTAGAATTGATACTAAGTATCAGTTTCAAGGCATGGTAATGGCAAGTAATAGAGGTTAAGTGACCTATCCAAGGTGGCACAGCTAGAAAGTGTTTGAGGTCATATATGAACCCAGGACCTCCTGTTTCTAGACCCTTGCTCTCAATTCACTGAGCCACCTAATTGCACTCCCCCAACCCAATTACATTTTAATCTGGTTTGGGCTACACTACATGATTTTTAGTTTGATAACTCTGATCTAGAGTTTACTAAAGCATATTTCATCAGTCTATCCTAATGAATAAGATAGAGTGGTATATATCACATGATTCTGGTATATCTGTAACTGGTTAAGAAAAATCAGATGCCAAAAACAGTTTTTAATGGGTTGATGTCAATTTGGAGGATAGGCTATAGTGGATTCTACCAGATAGCTAATCAATATTTTTATCAACAATTAGACTAAGGACATATATGACACACCTATCAAATATACAGATGAAGGTTATCTGATGATAGCAGTTCAAATCTAGTAAGACAAAATTCATTTGGGTTCAAATAATTTCAGAAACAAGGATTGGGTGATATTTGGCTAGACAGCCATTTGTAATTTAGAGTACTGTGGGTTGTTAGCCCAAAATGAGTCAATAGTGTGATGTAGCAAGGAAAAATATTAATGAGATCTTAGACTGCATTAAGAGGTATGCATCCAAGGGAAGACATACACTAGCCCTAGTCAGACTATCTGGCTGTGAAAATAAGAAGATAGAGAACATCTAGATGGGGGTGACTACGATAATCAGGGGACTTTTCAGAAGAACTAGAGACATTCTGCTTACAGAAGAGTATATGGATTGGGAACACAGGGATCATTCTCATTCTGCTTGATCCCAGAAGGCAGACTAAGAGCAATGGGCATGATCTGTTTTTTTAAGTTTTATTTTACTTAATTAATTTAGAGTATTTTTCCAAGATTACAAAAATCACACTCTTTCCCTTCCTTCCCCCAAGCCCCCTCCTGTAGCCAATGCACAATTCCACTGGGTTTTACATGTGTCATTGGTCAAGACCTATTTCCATATTATTGATATTTGCACTAGAGCAATCAATGGGCATGATCTATAATGAGATAGACAGAATCTCTTTTTAAAAAATCCTTACCTTATATCTTAGAATCAATACTAAGTATCAGTTCCAAAGGGTAGGCTATAAGAGTTGTGACTTTCCCAGGGTCACACAGCTAGGAAGTGTCTGAGGCCACATTTGAACCCAGCATCTCCCATTTCTAGGCCTGGATCTCAATCCACTGATCCACCCAGATGCCCCTTATACTTCTAAACAATTAGAACCATCAAAAATAGAATGTGCTGCCAAAGGAGGTATCGATTTCCCTATCATTGGTAGTTTTTGAATGCAGGCTTATTGGATATATTGTAGTGGGGCATCATTTAAAGATTGGGCTAGATGGCTTCCATGGTCTTATCACTGAGATTCTGAGTATATGGAGGAGATCACAAGAAGGCAAAGATTAAAGATGTTGTTAGAAATTCTGGAACACACTTCACCATGAATATTGATGTAAAGTTCTGGAGCAGTGCAAGTTTTTGATCAGAGTTCAGCCTTAGAAGGCAATCTATGTAGGAGTGATTGGAGAGGGATGAAACTAGAGGTGGTGAGCTTAATTATGAAGTACTATTATAGTATAGGTAAGAAGGAATAACAGTAGTGGCAATGGAAGATAATCTCAGTAGGAACTGGTAACTTGACAATTCTAAAAACAAAACAAAAACCACTCCAAACCCTGACATGGACGGATACTCTCACTCATAGTCACAGTCAGAGTTTCTTTTCCTTTCACTTTCTCCATTCCTCCTCCACCCCCACCGACTTTTGTTTCCTGTTCAGAGTTTTCCTGGGTGCCATGGGCTTAATCCAACTTCCTTGTACTCAAGCTAGGTTAACTTTCTAGATTCTTCAATCTGTTATATTTAAAAATCTGATTGCCAAATTCTATGCCTCACCATCTGGGAAACAATCAAGTGTCCTTATTTCTGCTTGCAGTTTGATCACTCAGCACCCAGATATTTAACCTTTAGGGATTTCACAAGACAAAAGATATTATTTTTCCTTTTGAAATCCCAAGGGTAGCCCAGTGTTACTTGTATCGCTAGACAGGCATTTTCAGTCATTACAAGTCTGTTTGCCATTTTTTTTTAAATCAATGAATTAAACTGATATATGTTAATTTCTGTGCCTTTCAGTAATGTTATAAGTTCCACCAGTCAAATATGCCAGTATCTCAGCAGATACATCATGCACTATTTCATAGTTCAGAGTGCAGCAGCTTAAATTTGAAATTCTTTATTTTGCAAGTCAGCTGAGATAGAGACATAAGAGAAACACCAATTGTTTTCATCACCTTAACATCACTGCTGTTTTGTATACAATATAACAACTACTTTGGGGTTTCCTTTTCCTCTAATTAGAAGGAATGAACAACTTAAAATTAGATCCTGACACTGCACTTCCTCTCATGAAACACAAGTCTTAGCCATGTAGTCAATTTTGGATTTTCTGCAAGCAAAGAGATGGCCCAGCCCTGAGAAAATGAACTTGACAACTAATACAGATTCACATTTAGCTACTGGAAAAGAAAGGAGTGTGGAATCAGTCTTTCCATGAGCAGTTAGTGACTCCAGGGCAGAGGAGCTAAGAAGAAGAAGAAAAAAAAAAGAGACAGCTTATGTATGGACCTATGTGACTGCTAGAGGTAGAGGTTTAACTCTATAATTAGGGTAAGGCATTAAATTGTTAAGACTTTAGAAGATAGGACTGAGGGCAAACTGAAAATGAAAACCAGAATGACTTCAGCTTGATACAGTCATTTGTGATAGAAGGTAATTTTTAAAGCAGGTATATAATGATATCAATTCATTTTTGCTGAAGGCCCAGATACTCCAGACTTTCCAGAATAGAGAAGCAAGGACATACAGTCTATCTATCTGTAAATAATTTATATTATTTAGTCTCAACAATATTCATTTGGTTCAAATAACTAGTTACTATTACTTCTATGAATCTTACAGAATTAGAATTCATTCAAAATAGTACTCTGCTACCCCACGCATGGGTGATTCAAATGGTTAATGATAGAAGGGCAGGGTCAAGAGCAAATTCAAACACCTCAGCAGAGCAACCATACATAGGTAGAGTCACAGGAGATGGAAGCATTGAGAAAAGAAAATCTCAACAATCTCAGTGCATTCATTACATGTTATTTTAGGCAGAAGAAGTGAGCAGGAGAGTCAAGATGGCGGCCTAGAAGTAGCAGAAGTTCAGACCTCTGAATACCCTTCCTTACCGATCACAAACTGAATGCTCCTAGGGGACTAAAAATCAAACCTAACAACAAGACAGAGCCAAGGAACCCTCCTGCTGGACTCAGTTCAAAAGGAATGCCCCTCTCCCCCAAGCCGGAATCCAAGAACACTTGGGTTTAAGGGGAAGGCAGAAGGAAGATCCCAGGACCCCCCCCCCCCCAACCTAGAGCGCTAAGCCTCCAGCAGCAGGGGAACCTCTGGGTGGGCAAAGGCACTGGTCTGGAGGGTGTACCTTGTGGGCAGGGTTGTGCCAAGCTCAGATCGTCAAACACAGATGGTGAGGAAGGAGCTGGAGAGGGAGCGCAGAGCTAGCAGCCTGGTCAGCGCTGTGGAAATCCTCCATATTGCTCCAGCCCTCTAGGAGGCTTTGGCCTCAGAGCACACCCAGCCCAACCCAGCTGAACTTAATCCCATCAAAAGTCTTCAGAACTCAGGGAAGTCCAGGCTCCAACATCCATCTCTCACTGACCACTGGACTTTAATCCAATCAAAAGCCTCCAGAGGACAGGGAAGCTCAAACTCCAACAACCCTCCCCCACAGATTGCACTGAGAGATCTTCTGCCAAAGCTCCAAGAGAGGAGACTGACAGAAGCCCCCAAAACCAAAAAAATGAGAGGAGCAAGAGCACAAACAAATATGGGAAGCAAAGAAGGGGTAAATATGAGCAAACAACAGAAAAAGAAGAAAGAAATTATAATAGACAACTTCTATTCAGCAAATGGAACAGCAAACGATAAATCAGAAACTCCAGCGAATTGGAAACAGGATTTGGAAGAACTCAAAATGCAATTCAAAACACAATTAAGAGAGGCTGAAGACAGTTGGGAAAAGAACTTAAAAACTAAGATAAATTCAGCAGCAAGAATTAGAAATCGAAATACCATTCAAAATCACCCTAAACAATATAAAATACTTAGGAATCTATCTGCCGAGACAAACACAGGAACTATATGAACTCAATTACAAAACACTTTCCACACAGCTAAAACTAGATCTAAACAATTGGAAAAACATTGATTGCTCATGGGTGGGACGAGCTAACATAATAAAAATGACAATCCTACCCAAATTAATTTACTTATTTAGTGCCATACCCATTGAACTACCTTAAAAAACTTTTTACTGAATTAGAAAAAATCATAACTAAGTTCATTTGGAAGAACAAAAGATCAAGAATATCCAGGGAAATCATGAAAAAAAAATGCAAAGGAAGGAGGACTTGCAGTACCAGATCTCAAACTATACTATAAAGCAGTGGTTATCAAAACAATTTGGTACTGGCTAAGAGACAGAAAGGAGGATCAGTGGAATAGACTTGGCGTAAATGATCTCAGTAAGACAGTTTATGACAAACCCAAAGGCCCCAGCTTTTGGGACAAAAATCCATTATTTGATAAAAACTGCTGGGAAAATTGGAAGACAGTGTGGGAGAGATTAGGTTTGGATCAACACCTCACACCCCACACCAAGATAAATTAAGAATGGGTGAATGACTTGAACATAAAGAAGGAAACTATAAGTAAATTAGGTGAACACAGAATAGTATACATGTCAGACCTTTGGGAAGGGAAAGATTTTAAAACCAAGCAAGACTTAGAAAGAGTCACAAAATGTAAAAAAAATAATTTTGACTACATCAAATTAAAAAGTTTTTGTACAAATAAAACCAATGTAACTAAAATCAGAAGGGTAGCAACAAATTGGGAAACAATCTTCATAAAAACCTCTGACAAAGGTTTAATTACTCAAATTTACAAAGAGCTAAATCAATTGTACAAAAAAACAAGCCATTTTCCAATTGATAAATGGGCAAGGGACATGAACAGGCAGTTCTCAGCCAAAGAAATCAAAACTATTAATAAGCACATGAAAAAGTGTTCTACATTTCTTATAATCAGAGAGATGCAAACCAAAACAACTCTGAGGTATCACCTCACACCTAGCAGATTGGCTAACATAACAGCTATGGAAATTAATGAATGCTGGAGGGGATGTGGCAAAGTAGGGACACTAATTCATTGCTGGTGGAGTTGTGAATTAATCCAACCATTCTGGAGGGCAATTTGGAACTATGCCCAAAGGGTGATAAAAGAATGTCTGCTCTTTGATCCAGCCATAGCACTACTGGGCTTGTACCCCAAAGAGATAATGGAGAAAAAGACTTGTACAAGAATATTCATAGCTGCGCTCTTTGTGGTGACCAAAAATTGGAAAATGAGAGGATGCCCTTCAATTGGGGAATGGCTGAACAAATTATGGTATATGTTGGTGATGGAATACTATTGTGCTCAAAGGAATAATAAAGTGGAGGAATTCCATGGAGACTGGAACAACCTCTAGGAAGTGATGCAGAGCGAAAGAAGCAGAACCAGGAAAACATTGTACACAGAGACTGATACATTGTGGTACAATCGAAGGTAATGGACTTCTCCATTAGTGGCAATGCAATGTCCCTGAACAATCTGCAGGGATCTAAAAAACACTATCCACAAGCAGAAGATAAACTGTGGGAGTAAAATCACTGATGAAAAGCAACTGCTTGACTAGAGGGGTGGAGGGGATATGACTGAGGAGAGACTCTAAATGAACACTCTAATGCAAATACCAACAACATGGAAATGGGTTTGAATCAAGAACACATGTGATACCCAGTGGAATTGCACGTGGGCTATGGGAGAGGTGGTGGGAGGGGGGGAGGGAAGAAAAGAAAATGATCTTTGTTTCCAATGAATAATGTTTGGAAATGACCAAATAAAAATAAAAAAAAATAAAAAGTATAATTAGGAAAAAAAACTAAGATAAGTTATCTGGAAACAGAAAAAAGTGTCTTGAAAACCAAAATCAACCAGCTGGAAAATGAGGCAAAGGAGATGAAAGATGAGGCAAAGGAGATGAGAGATGAGGTAAAGAGGATGAAAGATGACCTCCAAAGAAAATCAGACCAGAAGGAGAAGGATGATGAAAAAGCCAGGGATGAAATCCAGTGTTTAAAAACCAGAATACAACAACTAGAATTAAGTGACCTCACAAGGCAGCAGGACACTATAAAACAAAACCAAAAGAATGAAAAAATTGAGGAAAATATGAAGCATCTCATTCACAAAACAAGAGGATTTAGAAAATCGTTCAAGGAGAGACAATTTAAGAATCACTGGTCTACCAGAAGACAAAAGAAAAAGCCTGGACATAATACTACAGGAAATTATTCAAGAAAACTGCCTCGATATTCTAGAACAAGAGGGAAAAGTGGAGATTGAAAGAATCCACAGATCACCTCCTGACAACACCTAGGAATGTTATAGCCAAATTAAAGAACTATCTGACCAAAGAAAAGATATTACAAGCTGCTAAGAAGAAGTCATTCGGATACCATGGAACCACAGTGAGAATAATGCAGGATCTGGCTGCATCCACACTGAAGGACCGAAACGCATGGAATATGATATTCCGGAAAGCAAGGGAACTAGGTCTACAACCAAGAATCAACTACCCAGCAAAACTGACTATGTTCTTACAGAGGAAAGTATGGTCATTCAACAAAATAGAAGAATTCCAAGAATTTGTAAAGGAAAGACCAGACCTGAACAGAAAATTTGATGCTCAAGCACAGAACTCAAGAGAATCATCAAAAGGTAATTAAAAAAAGAGGGGAAAAAGAAAAACAAAACAAAACAAACAACCCCCTACCTTTTTTTTTTTAAGAGACTCAATAAGTTAAAATATTATGTATCCCTATAAGAAAAGAGGTCATTGGTAACTCTTAAAAACTGTTATCACCTGGGCAGCTAGAAGAATTACACATAGAGGGAACAGTGACACACTGTATAGGATAAATAGGTATATAGATATATGCATGCATAAATATATATACATGTATATATATGTATATATACACACAACTAGAGCTAAAAAAAGAGATTAATACTAAAAGAAATGGGAAAAGAAACAAATGGGGGTAAATTTATATGTCACAAAGAAGCTCATGGTGGGAGGGGGGAGAACATCAATACACTGGAAGGGTAAAGAGGTTGGAGATAGGAAATACTTAACTTTTATGTGCACTGAAATTTACCCAAAGAGGGAAGAACAATCCAATCCATTGGGGGCAGAGAATAGATTTGTGCCCTATAGGGTAGTAGAAGGGTAACAAATGGACTGGTGGGGAGGGAAGCAGTACAAGGGAGGGAGTTTTAGAAAGACTACAGGAAAAATAAGGGGGGGAATAAGAAGGGAAGGGGGTAGAAAGGGAAGTAAAATAAAGGTGGGAACTAGGGGGATTGATTAAAAATAAAATTAAAAAGTTTTTGTACAAACAAATTTAATGCATCCAAAATTAGAAAGTAAGCAACAAATTGGGAAACAATCTTCATTACAGAAACCTCTCACAAAGTTCTAATTACTCAAATTTATAAAGAGCTAAATCAATTGTACAAAAAAGTCAAGCCATTCTCCAATTGATAAATGGACAAGGGACATAAATAGGCAATTTTCAATTAAAGAAATCAAAACTATTAATAAGCACATGAAAAAGTGTTCTATATCTCTTATAATCAGAGAAATGCAAATCAAAACAACTCTGAGGTATCACCTCACACCTAGCAGATTGGCTAACATGATAGCAGTGGAAAGTAATGAATGCTGGAGGGGATGTGGCAAAGTCGGGACATTAATTCATTGCTGGTGGAGTTGTGAATTGATCCAACCATTCTGGAGGGCAATTTGGAACTATGCCCAAAGGGCGATAAAAGACGGTCTGCCCTTTGATCCAGCCATAACACTGCTGGGTTTGTACCCCAAAGAAATAATAAGGAAAAAGACATGTACAAAAATATTCATAGCTGCACTCTTTGTGGTGGCAAAAAATTGGAAAATGAGGGGATGCCCATCAATTGGGGAATGGCTGAACAAATTATGGTATATGTTGGTGATGGAATACTATTGTGCTAAAAGGAATAATAAGCTGGAGGAATTCCATGGGATCTCCAGGAATTGATGCAGAGCAAAAGGAGCAGAACCAGGAGAACATTGTACACAGAGACTGATACATTGTGGTACAATCGAAGGTAATAGACTTCTCCATTAGTGGCAATGTAATGACCCTGAACAACTTGGAGGAATCCATAAGAAAAACCACTATCCACATCCAGAGGAAACACTGTGGGAGTAAAAACACCGAAGAAAAACAACTGCTTGAATACATGGATTGAAGGGATATTGGTTGGGGATATAGACTCTAAATGAACATTCTAGTGCAAACAACAACATGGAAATAGGTTCTGATCAAGGACACATGTAATACCCAATGAAATTGGGCATTGGCTGCGGGAAGGGTGGGTGGAGGGGAAGGAGGGAAATAATGTGATTATTGTAACCAAGGAATAATGTTTTAAATTGACTAAATAAATTAATTCAAATGGGCAAAAAAAAAGAAGTGAGCAGAACAGTGGATAAGCCAAACACCAGGAGTAGTAGGAAGATATTAACAGAAGAGAAGGCTACATACACACCAAGGCCAGGAAGCAGTATACATACACAACCCAAGAAGTCTTGTTTTGGTTTACTGAAGGTGCAGCATGAAGCAAGAGTAAGAAACAATGCTCACTAGTACATCTTCACTCTCCTCTGGGCTGGATATTTCTCCCCAGGACAGAGGTGATGAAAAATTCCATTTCCAGCCCAAGTCACAGTTGCTACATGCCTGTTCTATTTTGTTACTCACCTGACCTATCTGTATAACTGTATCCCACTTATTAACCTAAAAGTTAGTGCCTAAAATCTAGACATAGTGAAATATTAATCATCAAGGAAGAAATACCAGTGTTGGGAGGAGGAAGGCCATAAATGATCCTTTTTTTGCTTTCAGACATTTTCAACCTAGCACAAAAACTAAAAATCAAAATATAACCTAGCTAAAGAAAGAATTCTTACTACCCATTCCTCTTCCAAAATTGGAAGCTATTACAATCATTTTCTCTGATTAGCAGGGAATTAACTGTTATCCTGGGGAATCTTTCTGAGCCTTAATGTACTATACTGATAAATGACAGAGACGGTAAAGCCCATTAACAATTTCCATGAGGACTTTCTTCTCACGGGGGAAGGGTGAAGTAAATGGCCTCTGTTTCTAACAAAAAGGAAATATAATGAAACAATTTTATATTTTCCAATAACAAACAGCAGAAGGTTTTGTAGTTTATACTCAATATAATTACTGCCAGTTCTCCAGCCATAGCTGTCACTCCCTTGAGCATCAACACTAAAGAAATGGGTAGGAGACTTAAAAAAGCTGACAAAGAAACTGCACTTAAGGAAATAATACTATCTTGGGCCAAGACTAATTTTTCACCTCTGAAGGATCTCAAAGCACATTTATCTTGATCAGTTCAGCTATAAAACAGGAGAAAAATACCTCAGGGATCACTTGTGCTAAGAGCCAATGTAGAAAATGATTTGCCTTCCCTTCCCTTTGCAATTTATGGTAGCACATTTAGAAGCAACACTTTAATGATTTCTATATTTATTTTAAAAAATCTGTCTGCTGAAAAAGTTTGATATTTGACAATAAATATGAAATCATATTCCTAGCCATAGCCTTTAAATCATTTGAGAGTTAAGTAGCAGATGAAAGCAACCAAGAGAATTTAGACTGAAAGACAGACACCATTGATATCTGACACCTGCAAAAATCTGCTAAGAGGAAAACAGTACTTTTCTTTGAGGATTTCTATTGCCAAGACAGATGGAAATTTTGATTCCACCTAGCACCGACAATGGAGTCAGTCAGATTTTCTTTACAGCTATCTAAAAGGCCTTCCAGTATTTAGCTGACTCAAAAAAATGTGCCCAGAGACAGAGATAGTACTCTGCCATGGTCCTGGGTTCCCAAATGGGGCACTTTTCCCTCATGTTTAGACTAGTAGCAAATCATAGCACTTGTCATACCTAATCTATGGTAATTTTCATAACAAGATAGGATTTCATTTATTTGTAGTTTGTGTGAGACCCACCAGAAAATCTTTTCCTTGAAGTAAAATAAGAGTAAAGTGCCTCCAAGTTACTATTATAGTAACTATACTGAATTTACTATAAATAGCTATTCCCTCAGAATAACAGCTCACCTAGAGAGAAAGAATGCACTTACCTAACATCTCTGCCTTTAGTTTTTCATTCCGTTCTTCAATTTGTTTAGGTAATCTCTGAGAAAGAAGAGGAGAGAGGGACAATAAAAATGTATTTCTTATAGGTAAAGTTTTTGGTTGGTTTACTTTGAAAACAGTGATTAGGGAGCCAAAACAAACAAACAATTGCTTAAAATCTACAAATATGCTAGGTAAATAGCTCAATCCACAAAAAGAATTTAAGAGGTCAAATAAAAATGATTGTAGTAAACATATCCTAAAATGAAAATCAATCTAGCTTCAACTGTATATAAAACATACTCATCATAAATAATAAATACTTTTGTTCTGCCTGATATCTACTCAACCAATATTTCCACAGAGAAAGAGTTATCAGTTTTTGTGTTTCCAAAGGGTATTAGCAAAGATGACAGTAATTTCAAGTCTTGCTTGGCAATGTAGGCAGAAAAGGTCAGAGAAATAGGTTGTAAGAAAAGGTGGTGGTGGTGGTGGGGCTTACCTTCTAGAAGCCTTGTAGTACAAGCTGATCAAATGGCCAAAATGTTCCTGTTTGGAATACTCCTTCCTAAAGTTCCATTTTTTTTTTACCAGACCTGTGATTTATGCTATAGAGCTCATATACTTATGGTGAGGAAATTCTTTTTCCTAAAGCACAAGGGCAATTCTGTGGTTACCAGTCATTAGAGCTGCCAGGGTGCTGACTGGCCTAGGGTGACATCCACAACTAGAGTCTGTCAGATGGAGGACTCAAATGCAGGTCTTCTTTCCTATAAGGCCAGTCATTTATATTGTTACATCATGCAGACTTGCCCTTTTTAAGGTCTTATTTTTAATACCTAATTGTACTGAGGAGTCTCAGTTCTTGAGGGCCCTAGGAGAGCAGTCAGAATTCACAGGATTATTGTTAGAGTAGACTTGGGATAGAAATTTTTTTTTGGCCATAGCAATTCACAAAGACCTAAAATGCTAAAGTTCTGAGTAGTTATAGTTCACATTGGGGAATCCATACCAATGAAATGGCTCTTTGAAGTGTAACAAAACTCTAAAAAAATGAAGTCTTGTCTTTGCCCCTTTCTTTTACTGAATCAAATTAAATTAGTACAGACTAAACTGTGCTACAGTTAAAAAAAATAAAAACACTATTCAAGAATGCCAAATAAATCTGTAGGGATTAGAATAAAACAAACACCCAAATACTAGAAAAATATCATAAGAATATCATATAAAAAGATTTATTTTTTTTTTCATGGAGAAACTCTCTCCTCTGGGGAGAAAGGGTATACATGGAAGTTCAAGGAAGGCGTTAATAATTCAATCAAATCAATCTGCAAGCATTTACTATGTACCAATATGTGAGGCACTGTGAGGCACTGTAGTTGGCACTGGGAATACAAATTTAAAGAAACAATTTCTACTTTCAAGGAGCTCACATTCTCTTGGGACGTTACACTGTGCACACAGATTAGTAAATATAAATTGCCTAGTCTCTTGCATAAAAATGCCACTGTATAAAGTTTATTTAGTATCTGAGTTGCAACGATACTATAGGTACAGCAATTATAAGCACAACTTATAACACCAGAGGGTTATATTAATTCTTTTTTCTTGGAGACTACTTCTTTCTTTTTCAGTAAATAATTTTTTTCACATAAAAATGCTTCTCTTTCACAACTGCAAGATACATTAGCTGTAGACCACAGCATGTTTTTTTCCTAAAGGAATCTTAAAGAAATTAGGCAGTGAGTAGGCATAATATTGCTCCCACTATGTGGAACTCCAATAAGGAGGGATAGAAGGGGGCACATTTTGGTTTTAAATTTTATATCAAAGGCAAGATTTTTTGAGGAACTATTTGTACCCTTGACAAATAGATATATCATATGCTACTGAAGGACAATCATAATCAGGTTAAAACTTATGTATTAAATTTCTCCTCACAAACATTGATATGACCCATGTGAAAAGTCTACAACTAGCTTTTCCGTATAAGAAGATAACTTTAAGGCAATTCTTTTTCTTTAATTTAAATTTATTTATTTATTTTTCCGTGGTTACAAGATTCATGATCTTTCCCTCCCCTCCTCCTGGAGCTAACAAGCCATTCCACTGGGTTATACATGCATCATTGTTTAAAACCTTTTCCCATATTATTCATATCTGTAAAAGAGTGTTCTTTTAAAGCCAACCCAATCATGTCTCCTTCAAACCACATGATGAATCATGTTTTCCTTTTGTGTTTCTACTCTCACAGTTTTTTTTTTAACCCTTACCTTCCATCTTAGAATCAAAACTGGGTTTTGGTTCTAAGGCAGAAGAGTGGTAAGGGCTAGGCAATGGGGGTTAAGGGACTTGCCCAGGGTCACACGGCTAGGAAGTGTCTGAGGTCACATTTGAACACAGGACCTCCTGCCTCTGGGCCTGGCTCTCAATCCACTGAGCCACCCAGCTGCCCCTTACAGTTCTTTCTCTGGATGTGGACAGCATTCTTTCTCATAGGTCTGTCGTTGTTGTCCTGGGGATCACTGCATTGCTACTAGTAGAAAAAACTGTTACATTTTATTGTGCCACAATGTATCAGTCTCTGTGTACAATATTCTCCTGGTTCTGCTCCTTTCACTGCATCAATTTCTGGAGGTCATTCCAGTTCACATGGAATTCCTCCAGCTCATCATTCCTTTCAGTACAATAGTATGTCTATCACCATCAGATACCACAGTTTGTTCAGCCATTCCCCAATCAATGGGCATCTCCTCACTTTCCAGCACAGTAATAAATATTTTTGCACAAGTATTTTTCCCTATTTTTTGGGGTACAAACCCAGCAGTGGTATGGTTGGATCAAAGTGTAGGCATTCTTTTAAAGCCGTTCATAATTCCAAATTGCCCTCCAGAATGGTTGGATCAATTCATAACTCCACCAGCAATGCATTAGTAAGGCTATTCTTTTTATTCTACTAAGTCAAATACTTTTTAATAATCAGTAAGTGACAAACACACAGGGAATATTTTTTCTGCAACTTTTAGTTGTCTCTAACTGTAATGATGTGTGATGTTATAAAAAAATTTTAAAAGTCTATTAGTTTCTTCTCCTATTTTCATTAAATATATTCTCAATACATGTGCAGATCATTTCCCTGAAGGTTTTGTTAATGATGAAAAGTAGGAATATAGGAAAGTTGTTACTGATATCTTCTCAGTTAAAATGTTTTTTTGCAGTAATATTATCCATAATTAAAAAACCACCTCTCTCTCTCTGTGATGGTGTATAAAAAACAACCTTTCAATGCTTTCAAGATTTGTGCTGCTATAGATTTGTTTCTCTCTATATTCTGAGTCCGGTCCATCCACTTTTAGTGTTGACAATCTCATCTCTTAAGTTCCATTTCTACTCCATATGCCCTATTTAGAATAATCTTTGATTCAGCAACACCCACTACTAGGTCTGTATCCCAAAGAGATTAAAAAAAATATGGCAGAAGACCTGTTTATTGAATAGGATGATTTCAAAGGGATCTGAAAAGATCTATGTGAACTGATGCAGACTGAAATAAGCAGAACCAGGATTACATTATACATAGTAACAATGATCCAGGACAATTCTTTTTTTTTTTAATTATTATTAAAGCCCTTACTTTCTGTCTTGGAACCAAAAGGCAGAAGAGTGGTAAGGGCTAGGCAATGGGGGTTAAGTGACTTGCTCAGGGTCACACAGCTGGGAAGTGTTTGAGGCCGGACCTCCTGTCTCTAGGCTTGGCTCTCAATCCACTGAGCTACCCAGCTTCTCCCTGATCCAGGACAATTCTAGGGGATTTAGTAGTGGGTGTTGCTGAATCAAAGATTCAGCTATTATATTCAACATCTATATACTGCCCTTTCCCCACTTTTATCTACAAATTCTCTTGAGGATGTGGCTAAGCTGCCAAGTTTTCTGCCCTCTTCACTTCCAATGGCTTCTAACTGTTTCATGAGGTGATACTGCTCATCATCTTTTGCCACACTCTCTGCTCACTGAAGGGGTATGAATTTGTTGGCCAACGAGGTGCCTGGGCTCTTGTGGCCTAACTGTGTCATTACTTTATATCAGAAAATGGTAATCATGAAGGGCAATAACTTTGTTTTTCTCCATTTCTCATTTTTCAGTATCAGTGGTTTATATGGAGATGTAAGGCAAATGCTGTTGCAACTATATGTAGTATATTCTCATTTTTCATTTGTTTTCTCAACCAATGTGGAACACAGCCTTTGTTATAACTAATTCGTGGTCTGATTGCACAAAGACAGCTGATTCTGATGTGACTCCTACATCAATAATCAATTTTTTCTTATCTGTTAGGACAGTCCCTTTGTGTGAAACATTATTGTGCAGGGTTTTCAAAAATTCTGGAACTGAATATATATACTCAAAATATCTTCTGCAAATTCCTTTTGGGTGTAATCCTCAGAGACTGAAATAAATGGCAGATGTGATTAGTTAGCCATTGTCAATTGACATTTGAAAAACTGGAGAGAATGGAATAAAGAGCACACAAAACTGGGAAAAAGCAAAGGTCTAAAGCAGAAGAGATAAAAGATAGCAGTGAGCTTGACTGATTCTTGGGAAAACTCTATAACAGATTATTAAAGAAAAGTTTAATCACTATCTAGAAAAAGAAGTGATGATTGCAAGGAACCAGCATGGCTCTAACAAGAACAGGTCGCAGACCACTCTCATTTCTTTCTTTTTTGGACAGGACTAATGGGGAATTGGGCCTGGAGTTACGAAGATGAGGTAAAGTTTGGCCTTGGTCACTATCTATATGATCCTGAGCAAGTCACTTAACTTCTGTTTCAGATTCCACAACAGTAAAATGGGACTAATAATAGCATCTATTTCCCTCAAGATAATTGTGAGGATCAAATGAGATAATATTTTTAAAGTGTTTAGCAGAGTGCCTGGTACATAGTAGGTACCTGAAAAACAATTATTCCCTTATTTAATAGAAGCATCCAAGAAAAACATCTCATGCTATTTTTGTGTAAAGATTAAGAGATGTAGGGAATACAAGATTATAATTATATGAATTCAAAATTGACTGAATGATTGGACTCAAGAATCATTAATGTTTGCATGTCAGCTTAGCCAGAGGTTTCCAGTACAGTGCTCTAATGATGTGTCTTTAGTCTGGTGATTTTAATATTTTCATTTCTAACCTGGGAAAAAGATATAGCTAGCATGCTTACCAAATCTATGTATGATAGAAAGCTGGGAAAATTAACACAATGAAATCACTAAGATCCAAAAAGTTTGATAGGCTAGAAAATTGTGTTGAAATAAATAAATAACCATATTCCTTTACTCTACAAAAGGGATAAGTATAAAGTATTAAAGTTAGGTTCAAAAAACAGACTTCACAATTAAAACTGAAAGAAATATGGTTAGACAGCAGTTTATCGGAAAAAATACCCAGGGGTTTTAGTGGACAGGAAGTTCATTATGATTCATAGTATGAATCAACAGTGTGATATGGCCACCAAGAAAGTAAATGCTGTCTTAGTCTCTATTAAAAGAAGCACAGCTTCCAGGAATATGGGAGTCCTGTTGTATTCTGTTCTAGTGGATCCAATACAGTGATCCCTCACCTACTGCAGGAGTTACATTCCAGAGACCCCTCAATAGGTGAAAATCCATGAAGTAGTGGTGTTATATTTATTTTATTATTCTTTGATGGTAAGCATCTTTCTCTGGCCCTTGGGTTCATTGCCAGAAGCCTTAGAAGGTGCAGAATATTTAGGTGGCATAGGACTCCAAATAAGTTCAAACTTTTATGAAAACTTCACAAAAACACAACACCAGAGTAACACTATGCGCAGCAATCAGATGTTGATGTGAAGTGGACAAGAGATGTGAAGTGGCCAAGAGATGCTGAATGTAGGGAACAGTGTGGGTGAGCAAACAGACCAATGCTAACAGTCATTGAGTCATTTGGCACTCAGGATACAGAATGCTGTGATTGGTCACCTTTCATTCCTTCAGCCAATTGTGTGCATGCACAATTTTATGTTGGCAAACTTGTGCAAGCAGTAATGGTATATTACATTTCCATTGGATACAGTACAGTATTCATCCACAAAATCCCACAATATAATGAAAACTGTGACACAGAATTAGATATATATTTTTTAAAATCTTGTGATACAGTAAAGCTGTGATAAGGGAAGTGTGGTACAGTGAGGGACAACTGTACTTCACAAGTGAAGTATTATGTTCAGTTCTTGGAGCCATATTAATCAAGTTATTGTCACCCAGAGGAGAATAACCAGGGTGGTGAAGAAGGGAAAATTCATATTAAGAATGACTTAAGAAATTTGGGATGTTTAGCATGGAGAAGACTCTGGGGAAAAAAATAGCTGTCTTTTTAGGTACGTGGAGTACTGCCAAGTTTCGATGAAAAGAACTTGTTCTGTCTGGTTCCAACATGTAGAACAAAGAGCAATGGGGGTGGAAGCGGGGGTGGTGGTGGTAGGGTTAAGAGAAACAAGGAAAAAAGGGGCAACTAGGTAGCACAGTAGAGTGCCAGACTTAGTGATGGGATGTCCTGAGTTCACACCTGGCCACAGACACATCCTAGCTGTGTGCCCCTGGACAAGTCACTTAACTCTATTGCTTAACTCTTGCCACTCTTTTATCTCAGAACTGATAAAAAGACAGAAGGTAAAAGTTTAAAGGGAAAACAAAGAGCAATGGGCTCTAGATGCAAAAAGGGGACAATTTTAGACTTACTGTAAAGAATAACGTCCTAACAATTAGAGCTACTCCAAAGTAGAATTGGCTTTTTATTTAAATTGATTTCATTCATGTAATGGGGGCCACTAATCTATACATATGGACCCCTGCAGGCCACATATATTAACTTAGCTTTAAAATATAATCTTATCTATGTTTTTTTTTTGATTAAGTATTCTCCAATTACATTTTAATCTGGTTTGGAGTCACACTCCATAGTGCTGTGGGCCTTATGTCTCACACCTCTGGTCAGGGACATCAAGCTGTTAAGTGTCAAGGGTCACACAATCAGTATGTGTCAGAGATAAGACCTTAACCCTGAACTTCCTGATTGCGCTGGTTCTCCATCCACTATGCTATACTGCTTCTCAAAATTTTTGTTTAAATAGTATAAGAATCACGATTAAAACAGACAAACAAAAAAAAAATCCAAACTTTAAAAATGGGGAAAAAAGATTAATATTAGGAGGTGAGTTATAAATGTGGCTCATACATGACACTTGTTAAACAAAAGGTCAAACCTCTTGCTTAGCAGCTTAAACAATTAGCATCTTTTTATGCTGTCATGTAAGACTATGTCTTTTGGGATTGTACTGGGTCTAGAATTAAGCTTTGTTAACTTTGAGTTTGTTTTTTATTTCTTTTAAGTGTTTATTCACAAATAGTACATAAATTCAGGTATTGATTTTATTCTAAGTTCTAGTTTTTTGGTCTCAAAATTTAGCAGGTCCAATCAATTACCAAAAAATTATCTTGTTGCACTAGAAAAAATAACAAAATTCATTTGAAAGAACAAAAGTCAAGAGTATCAAAAGACTTAAATGAAAAAAATGTAAAGGAAGGAGGACTACCAGGACTGAATTTTAAACTGTATTATAAAGCAGTAATTATCAAAACTATCTGGTACTGGCTAAGAAATAGAAAGGTAGATCATTGGAACAGAACAGTACTAAAAGATCATAGCAACTTTGTATCTGACAAAAGTATTGATGCAGGTAATTGGGATAAGAAATAACTGGTAAAAATTGTTGGGATGACTAGAAAGTAGTATGGCAGAAATTAGGTATAGACCATTACATCATTCATTAAGATATGATCAAAATCATCTAGACATCTAGACATCATCTAGACATAAAAGGAGCTATCATAAGCAAATTAGAAGAGGAGGGAACATATTACCAATCAGATTTATGGATAGGAAAAGAATTTATGAGTAAATAAGCAATGGAGGGCACTGTGAGATTTAAAACAGATCATTTTGAATGTTAAATTGAAAAGGTTTTATACAAATAAAACAAATGCTGTGAAGATTAGAAGGAAAGCAAAAAATTGGGAAAATATTTTCATAGTCTCTTTGATAGAAGTCTCATTTCTAAACTATATAGGGAACTTTGTCAAATTTATATTAACATGAACCAATTGACAAATGGACAAAAAATATAATGTCTTCAGATGAAATATGAAGCCATATATAGGTATATGAAAGAAATGTTCTAACTCACGACTGGGCAGAGAAATGCAAACCAAAACACCTCTGAAGATTCATCTCACTCCCATCAAATGGGCAAAAATGACAAATGTGGGAGGGGATGTGGAAAAATGGGGACACCAATACACTGCCAGTAGAACTGAAATGATCCAACCATTTTGGAGAACAATTTGGAATTACTCCCAGAGAGTTATAAAACTGCATATATACCCTTAGCCACAGAGCAATATGATTGCTGGGTCTGTTTCCCAAGGAGATCAGGAAAAGAACGTATGTGTCCCAAAATATTTATAGCAGTTTTCTTAGTGGTGGCAAAGAACTGAAAATTGAGGGCATGTCTATCAACTTGGGAATGGCCAAACTGTGGGATATGGTTGTGATATAATACTACTGAGCTGTAAGAAATGATGAGCAGATTAATTAAAAAAACAAACAAACTTGGAAAGAACTACATGACATAATAAAGAGTGAAACAAGTAGAACCAAGGGAACAAACAGCTATAGATTTAATATTTATAGAAATGTGAATGTTTACATCCAGAGAATGAACTGAAAAATCGAAACATGATAGATATAATCTATATATACACATCTGTTTGCTAGAGGATGCCTTCTATGGTTCAGGGAGAGGAAGGAAGGGATTGAAATACCTGGAAATAAATTCTAGCAATAAAATTAAAACAAAACAAAAAGCACGTGTGGACCCTGAATAGCTGAGAATTTAATTTTTTCGGAAAATGTTTGGGAACTTCTATACATGACTATAACCAAACTCAATATGGAATGGTTATCTAATCCATCTATTTTACGTATTCAAAAGCATATATCATCTGCTTATAATTGAAGAAAAAATTAAACTTTAGAAAAAAATCACCTAACTTGATGGACTAATGCTATGCAAATATATACTATCCTACAAAAAGGTTGATAAAAAATTGCCTGACTAGCCATATTTGTGGATGATTCTTAAAGGGTCCAAGAAGATCTCAATTCTATCTTCTTGCCTCATTTAATTTTTTCAAGGATATTGTAACATTTATCTTTGCTCTGGTTGCTGCTCCCTTTCATTCGCTTTTAAATAAATTGCTGTATATCCAAAGATTTAAGGATACAATTGCTATTTACCACACACTCTGCAAAATTGTGCATACGGGACAATGACAGTGACCAGGCTGGTGTTTTTATTTTACCCTGGCACCATCTAAGAGGAGCAGCATGAAGCATAATAAGGTATCACAGATGGGAATTAATGATGCACATAGGGCTGGATGTTTACAAATCAAAAGCAAAAAACAAGATTGGGAGCAGGCGGGTGGGGGAGCAAGAGTACATTAGCTACTCTGGAGCTTGGCTGGCAATTCAACCCAGATTGATGATGATGACTACACTCCAGGCAAGTTACATGCTTGTTAGTCTTTATTAAAATAAAGACATTCCTTAAAGAGTTTTTGTTCAACAGAGAGCATGAAAAACCCCAACATGGGCCATACACTATGTAGCTCCTGAATATGTTTAGGAACTTTATTATTGTATGACCTTTTATTCAGTATACATATATATGTTCACTAGTAAGTGGCTTTTAGACTCTCAATTCCTCACAAGGGTCTAAATGTGGTAACCCATATTAACTTGATTTTCCATTAAAAATTAAAATCCTGACTATGATTTTCTCTCAAAAAGCCATATAAATGTAGATTTAAAATCAGAAACCTGAAAGTCACATTTAACATCATTTGTAAAGGATTATGCTATTGAATACTAATTGCTCCAGATACTTCCCAGGATCCCTGCTTTAGTCCCAGATTGAGGCCACTTGCTTCCTGGTCTTTGTCTCCCTGCCAAATCCTTCCCAGAGATCCTTGTGTAAGTCTGGATCCAGTTCTCTGGTATTTTTGCTCCAGAGACCTTTTCTTTGTTCCAGAAGCCTTTTCCAAAGCCCTATCCACCTTGAATTGCCAATTCTTGCCTCCTGATTGAACTTGTCCAGGCCATACCTTTGCCTACATCTGTCTGTGTTGCACTGGGTCTCTTAGATCTAATGTGATACAATACTACCAACCTTCTATGAGGCTAGACCTTGAAAGTCTAATTGCTCATCCTCAGTGAACCTCCCTCCAGTTTCTGATACTCTGCTTGGACTCATTCCTAAATGGTTAGCATAACTACTTATACTGCCACTCCAGTGATTCTAAACTTCTAGCTGCTTTAGTACAAATCATATTCACCATCCATAACTGTCTGCTTCCCCCATCTCCCTCAACTTTATCCATTAAATGGCCTACTTGAGATTTTCCTACTTGAGATTTTCCCATCCCTTCAACTGTGTTCTCTGGAATGCCTGATCCATAATCACCAAACTTGCTTACATCCTAAGCCTTTTCCTTTCTTACTCCTTCTGTCTTCTAACTTTCACTGAGACGAACTCCCTCCTGATGGATAACACTGTGACCTCCAGTACTCCTTCCAGTTTTGTACACAAATCTCTCACCTCACTGGCCATAGTGGGTGAGTTGGAATTCTTTTTGGTCCTAGTGACACTTCCAGACTTTCCCTCTACCAACCATCACTCAGCAACCTCTCTTGTTCTAAGGTTCACACATCAAACTTATCATCGAATCTGGATTCTGGTGGCTGTTTTCTATTGAAAATTGTTGGAACTTGGACTTCTTTTCAATTGAGGAATGGCTGAACAAACTGTGGTATATGATGGTGATGGAATACTATTGTGCTATGAGGAATGATGAACAGCATGATTTCAGAAAGAACAAGAAAGACCTATGTGAACTGATGCAGAGTGAAATAAGCAGAACTAGAAGAACACCATACATAGCAACTGAAATATTGTGGAATGATCAAATGTAATAGATCCAGGACAATTCTGAGGGACTTATGAAAAAGAATGCTATCCACCTCCAAAGAAAACTGCTAGAGCATAACTGCAGATGAAAACATGATTTATTACTTGTTTATTTGGGTATATGATTTGGAGTTTTGGTTTTATAAGATTATTCTCTTATAAAAATGAATAATATGGAAATGTTTTGCATGATAATACATGTATCTTCCTTCCTTCTCCAAGGAATTCACTGTGTTTCACAGTCTTCTGACTGCTCCATCTCTTGCCTTCATATCAGGAGACTTTAACAAACATATTTTGATATTCCACAAATACCCTAACTTTCTTGTTTTTAATCTGCTTAACTTTCATGATGGATTCCTCCATTCTACTTCAAATAAATGTAGTCATACCTTTGATCTTGCCATTACTCACAACTGTTCTTCCAAGTTTATGAATTCTGAAATTCCTTTACCCAATGATAATTTATTACTCTCCCTCTGCCTTATGCCCCCACTATTCTTTGTCTACCATAACCTCCACCACTCAGTTCTTTCCTAGGGCATCATCCTGGATTGGCTACATTTTTCTCTATTTTGATCCCTTGGAGAAATTAGTTCAAATCTACACTATCCTCTGAACTTAAATCCCTTGGCCCCTTGTTTTACTGCTAACTATGCTTTTCCAAAGTCCAATTCAGATCCTTCCTACCACTATCACCATAGCTCCTTATTTATGTGCTCTTAAACAGAATTAGAGAAAATCTTGTGCTGACTGGGCCTGCTACAAATTTATTATGTTCCATTATCCATTATTATGCCTCACTGTAGCAGTAATTCTTTCATATTCCTCTGACTGGTTCTCTCATTCATACTAAAAAACTTTTTTACTTTTCAAACCTCCTATGGCATGCTCCTTTCATCCCCTCAACTAAGGACCTTGCCTCATACTTCACTAAAAAAAAAACAAAAAAAAACCCCAAACTCTTTGCCAAGAGTTTGTACATCTTACACCACTCAAGACAAACTTTCCTCCCCAATTAAATGGGCAAGGGACATGAATAGGCAATTTTCAGATAAAGAAATCAAAACTATCAATAAGCACATGAAAAAAGTGCTCTAAATCTCTTATAATCAGAGAAATGCAAATTAAAACAACTCTGAGGTACCACGTCACACCTAGCAGACTGGTGGTAAAATTGGGACATTAATACATTGCTGGTGGAGTTGTGAATTGATCCAGCCATTCTAGAAGGCAATTTGGAACTATACCCAAAGGAAGCTAAAAGACTGCCTGCCCTTTGATCCAGCCATAGCACTGCTGGGTTTCTACCCTAAAGAGATCATAAAGAAAAAGACTGGTACCCAAATATTTATAGCTGCACTCTTTGTGGTGGCAAAAAAAAAAAGGAAAATGAGATGCCCTTCAATTGGGGAATGGCTGAACAAATTATGTTATCTATTAGTGATGGAATACTGTTGTGCTCAAAGGATTAATAAAGTAGAGGAATTCCATGTGAACTGGAATGACCTCCAAGAATTGATGCAGAGTGAAAGGAGCAGAACCAGAACATTGTACACAGAGACTGATACACTGTGGTACAATCGAATGTAATGGACTTCTCTACTAGCAGCAATGCAATGATCCAGGACAATTCAGAGGGACTTATGAGAAAGAACACTATCCACATTCAGAGGAAGAACTGTGGGAGCAGAAACAAAGAAGAAAAACAACTGCTTGATCACAAGGTCAATGGGGAATTGACTGGGAGTGTAGACTCTAAACGACTGCCCTAGTACAAATATTATTGGTATAGAAATGGGTCTTGATCAATGACACATGTAAAACTCAGAGGAATTGCAAGTTGGAAATGGAAGGGGGGTGGGGTTGAGGGAGGGCAGGGAAAGAACATGAATCTTGAAACCATGGAAAAATATTCTAAATTGATTATATAAAATTTTCAAAAAAAAAAAAAAGACACCCTTCTCCATTATTTTCTCCTTTATCATTCTTTCATGAATAGGCAGCTAGTCTCTCTCTGTCTCTCTCTCTCTCTCACTCTCTCTCTCATCAGTTCCCATGGATTGAAATGATCTCTATGCAGATGATTTCCAGATATATAGCTTTAGTTTCTCTCTTGACCTCTGGTCTTATATCACCAAATAATTTTTAGACACCTTGAACTGGATGTTCAAGGCTATGTTCCATAAACATTTAAAAATTAACATGTAAAATCTGAACTGATTAATTTCCTCTCTCCTTCTTCCCTCCCTCCAGATTCTCTCTGTCAAACATCCTACTACAGTAGAAGAAATTCAATCATGAAATCTACATATCATTATTATCTCCTTATACATATTCCCAGTACTCAATCAGTTGCAAAGTCCTATTGATTTTATCTTTACAATCTCTCTTCTGTATGATTCCTTGTTTTCTCTGACAAAGCCATCACCCTAAGGCATTATTTCACTAGCCTTCCGGTGAGTCACCTAGTCTCAAGTCTTTCCCTGCTCTTCCCAAAATACAGGTCTGACCACATCACCTCCTATTCAATCAATACTGATGGATCCCTAGTATGTACAGAATAAAAGCAAACCCTCTTTTTTACCTTTTTATTCCTGTTACATCTTACCCTCTTCTATAGAAATCTAGGATCCAGCAACACCTGCATTTTACGTTCCTAGCAAGGAACACTTTACCTCCTAACTATTCCTTTTCTCAGGCTGTGCCCCATGCCTGGCATTTTCTCCATTCTTAATTCTACTTCCTGGCTTCCTTCAAGTCTCAGTTCAAATGTCACTTTCTGAAGGAAGCTTTTCCAGATCTTTATTAATGATAGTGTCATCCCTTGGTTGATTAGCTCCAATTTATTTTGTGTGTGTTTTTATAAACATTGTTTGCTACTGTCTCCCCTATTAGACTGGGAGCTCCTTGAGAGCAGGAACTATATACATTTCTTTGTATCCTCAGTGATTATCATAGTGCCTGGTACATAGAAGGTGCTTAATAAATTCTTGTTGATTTCAAACTGAATTCATCTCAAATTCACCATGTCCAAAACTGAACTCATTATTTTCTTCCCTCAACTCTTCCTTCTGCCAAACTCCCTATTGCTGTCAAAAAGACCATCATTTCCCCAGGCACCCATGTTCAATCTACTTCCAGCTACTCTGTTTACATCCTGTACATATGCAGCTATAGACATATTGTGTCCTTGATTTAATATGAGCTCCTTGAAGGCAGAGACCATATTTTTTTCCCTTCCTTGTGTACCCTTTAAAAACTTAGCACAGTGCCTGGCACACAGTAAAGTACAGAATAAATGCTTGCTGACTGAATGATAATTTTTCAATATTGTGGAGTACCAGGTTAAAGTACTGACAGTTTAATTTCCCTCAGTATTGAAAAGACAATTAGCTAAAGAAGAGGATTCTACTTAAAACAAGATGGCTTTTCTAAGCAAGATACTAGTTTAAGGTATGTCAGTAGCAAATTTAAGTTGTCAAAGAAAACTGACATCTTATAAGCACATATGTTAGAAAGGATAGGGATCAATAATTTACATAGTGATTTACAAAATTGTTTTTCTTTTCTCAAGAATATTATGGTCAGGGGGCAGCTGGGTGGCTCAATGGATTGAGAGTCAGGCCTAGAGAGGAGAGGTCTTAGGTTCAAATCTGGCCTCAGATACTTCCCAGCTGTGTGACCCTGGGCAAGTCACTTAACCCCCATTGCCTAGCCCTTACCGCTCTTCTGCCTTGGAGCCAATACACAGTATTGACTCCAAGACGGAAGGTAAGGGTTAAAAAAAAAAATATTATGGTCATAACAGAAATAGACTATAATTTCTGAGCTTCATTTTCTTAATCTTCGGTTTTCTTTATCATTATAACCTAAAACACATAGTGAAAAATCAATGGGGTACAGAAAAAAGGAAATGTACTATCCTATGTACTTTGCAGAAACAGGCTTCTAAGACTGTGCAATACTGTCAGATATTCTTGATAAAATGGTTGGTTTTCCTGAACTGCCTTTTTCTCATTTCTTCTCAAATCTTTGTTATAAGGGATGGTTCATTGAGTAAAGAAGGGAAGAAGGATAGAGTTAGGAAAAAGATTGATTTAAATGCATATTTCACTAAAATGAGATACAAGTTAAAAGAAAAATCAATTGGGTAGCTCTGTAGATTATATAACTACCAAACAGCTATCCACATGTATTTTCTTTTTTTTTTAATTTTATTTGGTCAATTTCAAACATTATTCTTTGGTTACAAAAATCATATTTTATTCCTCCCTCCCCTCCCTCCCTCCCTTCCCATTGCCGACGATGTGTACTTCCACTGGTGTCCACATGTATTTTCAAAGACCAGTAATTAGGAAATATTTTCTATGATTTAATATTTGGCTGTATACTATAGATCTTTGGAGGGGGAAGCATTATAATAAATGTATTCATAATATGTAGCCATTATTAAAAAAAAACTTTGTCAGGTCAAATTTAGGATAATCTGGCTAACATTCATAATTTGGGATGAAAGAAGGGAACAATAAGAGGGCTGATAGAAAATAAGGTTATTATTTTGGTTTGGAATTGCTTATGGAGTTTAATTGTCCACATTAGCCTTTTCTTCATTACTCTGAATAAATCAAGAGTAGGTTGTAGTTCAAGATTAACTGGAAGCCCAAATACAAGTCAAAAGACTATGGAGGCAAGGGGACCTGTCAGGATGTTGGAACAATCAAAGCATTAAAAGTCAAGAGCCTGGTCAAGTGTAGTGCTACTGGTAAACTGAAAAGCTTGATGAACCTGGAGGATATTTTGAAGGAGAAATCAATTTAATAACTGACTGAGTAAGGCAGATGAAGGTGTTAAAGAAGATTACTGAGGTTTAATGACTAGAGTGCTAGGGACAGATAGGGAGTCAAGAATTTTTAACAATCCTCCTAATAAGTGGCAGCAAAATAAAGTAATCCCTACTAGGTAGGACTTTGGAATATTAGACTAAATTACTCTAAGAATAGTGTAGGTTTGGAGACTGCTTTTAGACCAGACAATATTAGGTGTATAGTTAGAGTGAGTATACGTTCATGTTTCATAAGTAATCCTCTCTTGGATTTCAATGGATACATCAATCAAAATTAGGCTGTAAGTATAACCAATTGGACCTAAGAGTTGTGACACAAATGTGTAATAACAAAGGAAATAAGGGAAAAAAACCCATAAATAAGTTCTATAAATCTAAAAAGTTCTTACCATGCAAGCTTCTCCTGCTTGGTATATTGATGGATCTTTTTCTAGAACAGATTTGTAATCTTCTAGGGCTTCATCTAGCTTGTCGGTTTTCTCATATAATTCTGCTCTTCTCAATATTGCCCTGATATAACTGGGATTTAATTCAATTGCTGGAGAAAAAAGGAAAGCAGTTATTATTATTAGGATTACATATGCATCTGGTATAGCCTAGATTCCAGATTCCTTATTTGATGTTGCCACCCAATGGTACAAAGTGGAATTTTTCTTTTCAAAGATTGTTACTTTTCTAAAGATCAATTTATTAGCCTATTTGAACTAGAATAAATCACTTATCTCCGAGTTTCACTTTCCTCATCTTCAAAATGGGAATATTACTACTTTCCTCATAGAGTTTTACTGTGAAGATCCAGTGAAGTAATGAATTGTTATATGAAGTACACACTCAAGGGTTAGGTTATCTTACATATGTCTAATGGGAGGTGGATATAATGTAGGGAAAATCTCTTTTTTAGCATTGGTAGATGAAGGTGGGTTTAAAGAGCTACAGGAAAAATCCAGAATACACTTCTATTGCTATTTCTTTCTTTCCTCTTGATTTCCCAGCAGGGATGACAATACTTGGTGCTATTGCTATAACTGAATGCTAAACTGTTCCCTTTTGTACCCAGTTAATCACAAACTCTTGAGGCATTTCTCCACCCATTTGGTTACACAGGAAGAAACAGAGAAAAGCAGGCTACTTTCTAATTTAAACTATTCAGAAACTATAATTCTCCCACAAAAGTGATGCAACATGAAAAATCCTCATAAAATTGGGAGTTTTTTTTTCTTCCTCCTTAATGAATAAAGAAAGAATATATTCAAAATAACTTCTGGTCTAAATAAGATTATTAGTAAGTAGAAATTAATTTGCAGATATCAGACATTTAAAAGTCTACGAGGATGCTGCAAACTTATAAATATAATGAAGATATGGAGGAAGGTGAATGTAAACAGCAGGTAGAAGGAAAAATAACAGTATTCTAAATTAGGAAAATGGCTAAACCCAAGATATATAGGATAGGAATAATCAGGAAACATCCTCTACCCTTTGGCAGCATAAATTTGAGGAAAAGTAAGATACGACTAGTCACTGAATATGTTGAAAAGGCAAGACAGTCATTAGGGTAATCAAGTGAAATTTCAAAAGAACTTTTGTGACTTGATGTCTGAGATTTTCAGCAAGCAGGTTAGTGGGTGTAATGGTAAGTGTTTGAAAAAAGAGGACTAAAACATTTGATAATATGGGTTGAATGGCAGTATGTAAGAGGTGAGCCAGGAATAGGTATTAAAATGGTGGAAAATGATCTATGGGAAAGGAAAGAATTTAAGACCAAGCAAGAGATAGAGAATATTACAAAATGTAAAATGAATAATTTTGATTACATTAAATTAAAAAGATTCTGTACAAACAAAACCAATACAATACAAAATTAGAAGGGAAGCAACAAACTGGGGAAAAAATCTTCATAACAAAAACCTCTAACAAAGGTCTAATTTCTCAAATCTATAAGGAGCTAAATTGTACAAAAAAATCAAGCCATTCTCCAGCTGATAAATGGGCAAGGGACATGAATAGGCAGTTCTTGGATAAAGAAATCAAAACTATCAATAAGCACATGAAAGTGTTCTAAATCTCTCATAATTAGAGAAATGCAAATCAAAACAACTCTGAGGTACCACCTCACTCCTAGCGGATTGGCCAATATGATAGCAAAGGAAAGTAATAAATATTGGAGGGAATGTGGTAAAATTGAGACACTAATGCATTACTGGTGGAGTGGTGAATTGATCCAACCATTCTGGAAGGCAATTTGGAATTATGCCAAAAGGGCTTTAAAAGACTAACTGACCTTTGATCCAGTCATACCACTACTGGGTTTGTACCCCAAAGAGATAATAGAGAAAAATACTCGTACAAAAATATTTATAGCTGAGCTCTTTGTGGTGGCCAAAAAATTGGGAAATGGGGGGGGGGGGGGTTGCCCAATGATTGGGGAATGGCTAAACAAACTGTGGTGATGGAATACTGTTGTGCTAAAAGGAATAATTAACTGGAGGAATTCCATGTGAACTGGAATGACCTCCAGGAATTGATGCAGAACGAAAGGAGCAAGAACCAGGAGAACATTGTACACACACTGTGGCACAATTGAACGTTATGGACTTCTCTATTAGCAGCAATGCAATGATCCAGGACAATTCTGAAACTGTATGATAATTTGTAGCCGGAATAGTTTTGAATTCTCAATCACACACCACATCATTCTCTTTTCAATAATCTTTAGTGGCTCCCTATGTATTTAGAAGAAAATATAAACATTTTACTCTTATTTCATACTTTTAAACTTTCACAATCTGCTTCCAATCTACCTTTCCAAACTTATCTCACACTTCTTCAGCAACACTAGACTACCAATTGTTCTCTGAATTCAATATTACATCCCATTTCCGTATTTTTGAACAAATTATCTCCAAGTCTCCTTTCTCATTTCTTCTTCTTGCGATACTTATCTTTTGGGATAAGCCAAATGAAACCTTTTAGGTGCGAATGCTCTCTTGTCTTAAATGATTTTATATCTACTTATCTGTATCTCCTATCTTTTTTTTTTTAATTTTAAACATTATTTTATTTGGTCATTTCCAAACATTATTCACTGGAAACAAAGATCATTTTCTTTTCCTCCCTGCCCCCCCTCCCACCACCTTTCCCTCTCCCATAGCAGACACACGATTCCACTGGTTATCACATGTGTTCTTAACTCGAACCCATTTCCCTGTTGTTGGTATTTGCATTAGAGTGTTCATTTAGAGTCTCTCCTCAGTCATATCCCCTCCACCCCTCTAGTCAAGCAGTTGCTTTTCATCAGTGTTTTTACTCCCACAATTTATCCTCTGTTTGTGGATAGTATTTTTTAGATCCCTGCAGATTGTTCAGGGACATTACACCACCACTAATGGAGAAGTCCATCATCTTCGATTGTACCACAATGTATCAGTCTCTGTGTACAATGTTTTCCTGGTTCTGCTTCTTTCGCTCTGCATCACTTCCTAGAGGTTGTTCCAGTCTCCATGGAATTCCTCCACTTTATTATTCCTTTGAGCACAATAGTATTCCATCACCAACATATACCACAATTTGTTCAGCCATTCCCAATTGATGGGCATCCCCTCGTTTTCCAATTTTTGGCCACCACAAAGAGTGCAGCTATGAATATTCTTGTACAAGTCTTTTTCCTTATTATCTCTTTGGGATAGAAACCCAGCAGTGCTATAGCTGGATCAAAGGGCAGACATTCTTTTATCACCCTTTGGGCATAATTCCAAATTGCCCTCCAGCATGGCTGGATCAATTCACAACTCCACCAGCAATGAATTAGTGTCCCCACTTTGCCACATCCCCTCCAGCATTCATTACTTTCCATAGCTGTCATGTTAGCCAATCTGCTAGGTGTGACGTGATACCTCAGAGTTGTTTTGATTTGCATCTCTCTGATTATAAGAGATGTAGAAAACTTTTTCATGTGCTTATTAATAGTTTTGATTTCTTTGGCTAAGAACTGCCTGTTCATGTCCCTTGCCCATTTATCAACTGGAGAATGGCTTGATTTTTTGTACAATTGAT
The DNA here is from genome assembly GCF_027887165.1 of Monodelphis domestica. NCBI lineage: Eukaryota > Metazoa > Chordata > Mammalia > Didelphimorphia > Didelphidae > Monodelphis > Monodelphis domestica. The sequence goes on along the minus strand of NC_077227.1, from coordinate 362,363,604 downwards.
TTAGTTCTTTGTAAATTTGAGTAATTAAACCTTTGTCAGAGGTTTTTATGAAGATTGTTTCCCAATTTGTTGCTACCCTTCTGATTTTGGTTACATTGGTTTTGTTTGTGCAAAAACTTTTTAATATGATGTCTTCCAGATTATTTATTTTGCATTTTGTAAGTCTTTCTAAGTCTTGCTTGGTTTTGAAGTCTTTCCCTTCCCAAAGGTCTGACATGTATGCTATTCTGTGTTTGCCTAATTTTCTGTATCTCCTATCTTAACTAGTACATTGCAATCTCAATCATTCTTTCTCTCTAATTTTCAACTACTCTCTATTGGTTTGTTTTCTACTACTTTCAAACATGACCAATTTTCCTCTCTCATTAAAAAAACCCTTCAATAGGGGCTCAAGGTATAGCCTAGATTCCTATATATCTCCTCCCTTTCTCAACCAAAGTTCATGAAAACACTACATATACCTGCTGTTTCTACTTCCTGTTTTCATTCCTTAAACCACTGAAATCTGGTTTCCAATCTCATCATTCAACTAAAATGGTTTTCTTGTCAAATCTTATTTTATTTCATTTCCCTTCCTTATTGGCTCATCTGCTGGATCTGATCCTGTTGCTGACCCGCTCGTACTAGATACTCTCTACTCTCTGAGCTTTTGAGACACTTGTAGCTCTCCTTTCTAATTATTCCTTCTTTGTTTCCTTTGATGGTTCATCATCTAAATCAAGCCCTACAATTGTAGTTATTTCCCCAAACTCAGAACTAGGCCTCCTATTCTTCTTTCTTTACAATGTCTTAGTGACATCATTGGCTCTCATGGGTTTAATTATTACCTCTCTGCAGACAACTCCCATATTTAAATATCTAGCCTAAGTCTCTCTGCTGAGCATCAAAATTCTGCATTACCAAAAGTCTAATGGATATTTCAAACCAGATGTCCTGGAGACATCTCAAACTCAACATATCCAAAACAGATGATCTTTCCTTCCAAACTTACCCCTCTTCTAAACTTCCTAGTTCTGTAGAAGGCATTACCATCCTTCCAGATCTGTATACTCAGCATCAACTTTTATTCTAGCTAATTTCTGTCATTTCTGCCTCTATGTCTTTTTTCATCTGACACCTCTTCTCTTAATGCCCTGCTCCCACCTTAGTTTAGACCCTCAACACCTTTTGCCTAGATTAGATTTCCTAATCAGTTTTCCTCTTTCAAAACTCTTCTTGTACTCCACTCAGCTGTCTACATGATCTTCCACAAGCACAGTTTGATGTCATTCTCCTACTCAAAAAACTAGTGATTTCTATTGCTACTAAAATCAAATATAAAAAAAAAATCAGCTTTTGTTTATCAGACAAATCAACAAGCTTTTACAAAAGCAAGGCACAATACTAGGCACTGGGGACAGAAAAAGCAGTAAAAACATGGGCTCTGCTTAAAGAACTCATACTCAAATTGGGAGACAAGTTGTAAACAACTGAGTACATACATGATATATGAATAAATGGAAAATAAGCTCAGAGGGAAAGCACTAGGAACTGGGCAGAATAAGAAAGGCTTTCTCCAGAAGGTGGTATTCTGTTGAGTTTTAAAGGAAACTGTCACTGAAAAGGCAGCATTAGAAGATGAAGTCTTTTGTAAAAGGGACAACAAAAAAAGCAAGTATTGCTAGTAAACAAAGTATGTGAAAGGTAGTAAAGTTTAAGAAAAATAAGGAGCAAAGTTATAAACAATTTGAAATGCTAAAGAGAGAATTTTATTTTTAATTCTGACGGGAATGGGGAGTAGTTGGAGTTTACTGGTTAGATTTGCAATTGAGGAATATGTCTGAGAGTTAAGTGAAGGCTGAACTGGAGTTTGCAGAGATAAGGCAGAGAGCTTCAGCACAAGACTATTGCAAAAGCTGAGGAATGAGGTGATGAGGGCCTGCACCAGGATGGTGATAGTGTCAGAAGACAGAAAGGGGTGTGTAGATGTCACAAAGGTAGAACAAGATTTGGCAACAGGCTGAATATGGGAAGTAAAAGAGTGAGGAGCTGAGAATAACATCTTCATTGCTAGTTTGGGTGACTGGAAGGATGGCTATCCTTTTGACTATAATAGGGAAATTTGGCAGATGAAAGGGCTTAGAGAGAAAGATGATGAGTTCAGTTTTGGACAGAATGAGTTTAAGATACCTAGAGGACAACTATTTCAAGTTTCTTATAGTCAAGTTGGTGACATAAGACTAGAGGTCAAATGTATAACCCAGAATGAATTGCTTACCAGTACTGGGAGTGGGGTGGAAGAAGGGAAGGAGACCATTTGGATCATATACTTTCAGAAAAAGTTATATGGAAATTTGTTATTAAAATAATTTTAAAAAAAAAGAAGAAGACTAGAAGTCCAGAGAAAGGCTAGGGATGGAAAAAGAGATCTGAGATGGTAATTGTATTTATGGGAACTGATGAGATTTCCAAGTGTGAGGGTACAGAGGGAGAAGAATAAGAAACAGCCCTAAAGGATACCCCTAGTTAGCAGGTAGGACTATGGTCTGTTTTAGGAAAGTAATGACATGGCATATGGAAAAAAAGCACTACATTTGGAGGCAAAGGGTCCAAATTTAAACCTCAGCTCTGCTATTTTCTAACTAGGCAGCTTTAGGTAAATAACTTCACTTCCTATGTCTTAGTTTTCCTCAACTATAAAATGAGGATGTTGGGACTAAGAATCCTTGTTCTTAATTTTTTTGTGTCATGAACCCCCTCTGACCATCTGATGAAGTCTACGGAATTCTTTTAGAATATTTTAAAATAAATTAATTCAAATATGTAGAATTACAAAAGAAGCCAATTACACCATAATATAGTATTTTTTAAAAAATAAAACCTTTACCTTCCGTCTTGGAATCAATACTATGTATTGGCTCCAAGGCAGATGAGTGGTAAGAGCTAGGCAATGGGGGTTAAGTGACTTGCTCAGGGTCACACAGCTGAGAAGTGTCTGAGGCCAGAGTTGAACCTAGGACCTCCTATCTCTAAGGCCTGACTCTCAATCCACTGAGCTACCCAGCTGCCCCCACAGTATTTTTTTAAAACCAAGTTTGTAAACCTCAGCTTAAGAACTTCTAGGAAAGATGATATTTAAAGTCCCTTACAGATTTTCTATTCTATTCTATGAATATAAATAGGGAGTACAGGACAGATATTTCATAAGTAGTATCAACAGGATTTGGTAATTAAAATGCAAAGAAAAGTGAATACATCCAATTAACCCCAAAGTCTTGAAAGGGGGAGAACAAGTGAATGGTGGCAGTAAACAGGACTGGTGAAGTAGGAAGAAAAATAGCGTTAGGGAAAAAAGATAACAAACCTAGTTTTGAATGTGTTGAATCTGAGACGCCAGTAAGAAACCAGGTGGAGAAAAATGTCTTGATTAGATAAATATGACTATTCAACATAATTGCTTTTACCTGAAATATAAAGCCTCTTCTTAATCATTTCTATACACCAATATCCCTTCTCCTTCTCACCCAACAGATAGAGTCCTTGTATGAGTTTCTATATTTTTTTCTTTGAGTACTAACAGTTTTGTGTGTTCACACTTAGTAGGATAAAAATCATCATACCTTTGCTGCAGTCACTGATAGCAGCATCTTTCTTGTCCTAAAAAGAAATAGACTTTTAATATGCTTTTTCCAATTTTAGTGACTTGAGCAACAAAAGAACCAATAATATGGAATCTACCTTGTTTTTATACTTCAATGGATCTGTGATTTCTTCAATATGAGTACTTTTTCTTCTTGTTCAGAGAGCAGCTCATCTGTACCTTAATACCATGTAATCCCTGTTCATATCTTTTGTGGAAGATAAATCTATCTGATGAACTGGAGATTTTACTTATTTTTTTTGACATTTCATAGGTATCAATGTGTAATTTATATTGTCCATCTATTAATTCTTTTCTCTGATACATAATTGGCCTGCTGCCCTCTACCCTCCATTTTAATTTTTCTTAAATGTTACTTTTTATAACACTCTTTCTTATAAATTGTGGCTAATAGGATATAGTCCACCTAGGTTGACTATGTACCCTAATTTTTTTCTTTGAGAATTTGATAATCATTGAACAAGACAGGTGATCATAAATTATTACTGGTACAAGGGAGGGGAAGAAGAAGGTAGACTTTTGTTGATTGAAAAAAAAAATCACATACCAAATGGTACCAAATCACATCAGAAAGTACATCACCAACCCATTTGACTTTAAAATCTAAGTCCAGACTGACCAACATCATACTTTAGTTCTTAACATTAATCTTTTTTTACATAGAAACTACCTAAAAATATTCTCATTACACAATGTTCCCTAATCAAATTTTTCCCTCTAGTTCTCACTTGAGCACATATGTAATTGAGAACCTTGTTCTATCTTTGGAACCTGATCAAATGATCATTATTTATTTATTATATTTATATTATATAAATATAATTATATATATATGATTATATAGTCATATAATAACACCAATTATACTGAACTTCTGCATGCATTTTCTCCTCAATGTTTCTTTACAAGTGAGGACAATTTCTCAGGTCTATTCCACTATCTAGACTTAAATCACTTTTTGATCCTTACTCATAGACATAAATTTTCAGATCTGAAAGGAAACTGGGATCATCTAGTTCAAAATCTACATTTTGACAAACAAGGAGTTTGCAGGTCAGATAAGTTAAGCAATTTGCCTCTAACATCAAATTACTAAGTTGAAGTACTCACTTTATACCTATTGAATTGGAAAAATATTTTAATAGACAGAATTAAATACTGGTGACAATGTGGAGAAACACACGCACTCATACATTACTGGTGTAATTATAAATTGGCACAAGGTTTTTTGAGGAACAATCTAAGAATTCAGAGGAGGAATTATAAAAATAATCATGCCATTTGAATCATCACTGAGAGAATTCATTCTAAGAGATGCAAATTTTTGAAGCATTCTGTATTTTCTTTTTGCCTCAAATACACTCTCCCTTCTTGCCTCTGCCTTTAGTTTTAAGTCTTTGTCCTGTGAAAACTCCTACAAGAGATCATAAATCTAGAACTGGAAGGGACCTCAGAAGTCGCCTAATCAAAACCCTTAATTTTACGATAAGCAAACCCAGGTAAAAAAAAAGTTAACTGACTGGCCCAAGGTCACAGAGGTAGTAAAAGGCAGGTCTGAGATGTTAATTCAAGTTTAATGACTCCAAGTCTAATGTCCTAAAACTAGCAATCTTTCTACTACACCAGGAAGCCTTAAAAAAATTTTTTTTTTAAATAACCCTTACCTTCTCTCTTAGAACCAAAATATAGTATTGGTTCTAAGGCAGAACACTAAGGGCTAGGTAATAGATGTTAAGTGACTTTCCCAGGGTAATACACCTAGGAAGCATCTGAGGCCAGATTTGAACCTGAGACCTCCTATCTCTAGGCTTGGCTCTCAATCCACTGAGCCACCTAGCTGCCCCCCATGAAGCCTTTCTTGATGCTCTAGTTGGCATTGCTCTTTTTCTTTTCCAAGGTTCTTTAATCTTGGATCATGAGGTGTGTGGATAGATTTGAGGAGTCCATGAATTTGGGTGGGAGAAAATGATGTTTTTATTTTCATTAACTTGTAATTGAAACTTTAGGATTTGCTTCAATTAATTATGAATTAAAAATTATTCTGAAAAAGGCTCTACAGGTTTACCAGTCTGTCAAAGGGATCCACATGACACCAAAAAGGTATGAGAAACCCTGTTGTAGTTGTTAGTATTCCTCAGAAGGAATGAAATTTCTGAGAAGCCCATAAATTCTCCCACTATAAGGAATCAACTCTGGCAGTTTTGTAGTAATTTTAGAATTATAATTTCCAAATCCCCAAAGTCAAATTTATGTATTGTCTTGTTCTTGTGGATTTTTATTTCATGATGATTAAACATTTTATTCTAGCATGTGACAGAAAGGGTAAGCAAACACACAGATTCTTATCTGTTCTGACTAGGTTTAACATGATCTACCTAAAAGAAACCTCACAATTAGCAAATGAATTTCTCTAGAGAATTGTAGAGTTAACTTCAAACAACATAAGAAGATTTTCCTTTAAGCTACCTGATCCATATTTCTTCTAATTTTGATTCCAATTCCTAGTAAATGAAATCTGGCATATTGTAAAGTATGTATAAAATCTATTTTGTACTATGGACGCATGTGTTCTTATTGGGACTTATAGTCTAGTGAATTAATATTTCCTAAATCCAGTGAAATCTGTTTAATGGAAAGACTCCAACCATTGCTTCAGCGAGATTATAGTTCAGAATTAAGAACCTTTACTTTAAAATTCAAAGGTGTTTTGATGGCTAGGTTAAATTTTCACAGCAACAGTGAAGACTTAAAAAAACAAAACAAAACCAACCCTTACCTTCTGTCTTAGAATCAATTCTGTGTATTGGTTCCAAGGCAGAAGAGCTGTGAGGATAGGCCTTAGGGGTTAAGTGACTTACACAGGGTCACACTGCTAGGAAGTATTTGAGGCCAAATTTGAACCCAGGACCTCTCATCTCTGGGCCTGGGTCTTAATCTACTGAGTTACCTAGCTGCCCCTGACTTAAACTTTTAAAAATATTTTTCTTTCTGTAATTCATACTCAGGGAAGCAATTAGACTGCCAGGCTAATTTTCAGAGAAAAGTAACATTGTGGAACATTAGAGTTCCATCAGTTCCATAATTTGTTGTTAAAAGATGAGGCCAGTAAAGAACACATACCTGTTTCATCCTTGCAGCAGCTCTGTTCGAAAACAGGACAGATCTATCTTTTTGATAGCAGGCTGGGCAAGTCTGAAGAGCTCGACTGTAAGAACTTTCTGCTTCTACATATTCTGAAATTTGGAAGGTAAGTAAACTTTTAATATTAATTCCTTACACTATTTCTGCCCCACACGATCCCCTTACTTTATCATAGTACTTTTTATAAAGTTTTATCCTAGAATAGTGGTCACAGTCATAGTAACTTTTCTGCCACAGAAATCACCATAATTATCTTTGGTTCGTTTTAAATAAATATTGATTCTTATGCTCATCTCATAAGGCATTTTCCTTTGATCACTGTACCAATTAACTAATAGCTTTAAAAAAAAAACACCATCATCCATGACTGCCTTTTATTTCTAGGGATTTGGAATCAAAAGACTCTATCAGTAAAATTGCTCCAAACTTCCTACTATAATAAATCTCAAGTTTCAACTTTCACAGAGCTTCAATAATTTAGTTGGCATTTTTCAAAGAGTAAAAGTATTTTAAAAAAGAGAAGGAACTTAAATTTATGCCATTTAGTATGGATAAAGTTACACATTTCTATCCTCACCAAAAATATTTTGTTTGTGGTTAAAACTGAAGGGCAAAAGTCATTCCCTAATAATAGATAAGTGACCAAAGTATATGAACAAACAGTTCTCAAAAGAATTATAAACTATTAACAAACTATGAAAGAATGCTCCAAATCACCAATAAGAGAAATGCAAACAAAACAGAACCTTGAGGTTTCAACACAAACCTAGGAAGTTGGCAAAGATGATGAAAGATAGGAGTTGTCATATTAGACTGGTTTGGAGCTGTGAATAAGTATAACCTTTTTGGAAAGTAATTTAGAATTATATGTTTATACTCTTTGATCCAGGGAGTTCACTGGTAACAAACATATCCCAAAAGAGATCAATGATAAAAATAAGATTTCCACATATATCAAAATACTAATAGTAACAATTTTTGTAGTAGCAAAGAACTGGAAATAAAGCAGATGTCCACTGATTGGGGAATAGTTAAACTATGATACATGAATGCCATGGTGTATTATTGTGCTTTAAGAAATGATAAATGTGATGAATACAGAGAAGCATGGAAAGATTTTAATGAACTGATGCAAATAAAAGCAAACTGTTAAGAAAACAATATGTGCAATGACTACAATAATATAAATGGAAAAAAAATAACAATCAAAATGAACAAAAGCCTGGTCTCAAAGAACAGATGAAAAAATACCTACTTCTACTCCTTTGCAGAGGAGGGGAGGGTCTAGGTGTATAGAACAATGCATATAATGTCAGAATTTTTTTGATGCATTGATTGGCTTTGCTGATTTTTTTTCTTTTTCTTTTAAAAAATTCTTTGTTATAAGGATATCTCTTAGGGATGGTGAGAAAAGTAGAGGAAAATTTGGGTCACATAAAAACAAAAGATAGCAATAAAATTTTATTTAAAAAAATTAGATGGCTACCATAGACTCTTCAGAGATAAATGCATTTTATAAGCACGATACACATATGATAAACACACATATTAATGTATATACCTCATCCTAGAAATAGTAGGGAGCCAGTGGGATTTACTGGAGAAGGTTGACATGATCAGCACTCCATTTAAGAAGCTCACTTCAGGAGCAGTGTGGAGAATGGCTTAGAGTGGGAAGGGATGAGACTTGAGAAAGAGAGAACAAGCAGGAAGTTCTTATAATGGTATGGATGAGAAGTAATAAGGACCCTGTACTACGAGTGGTGACTTTATATTATAATTTTATATGTAACATATACATATACAAATATGCATGTGATCTATTCATGTCAGTATTAAAATTTATTATTCATGTCCTCTTAGGCCTAATATTTAACTAGATTAAAATGCATGATTTTTAGAAGTCACAAACAGTTTGGCACAGTGTTAACCTCACTCTTGCTTCTGACATATACTAGTTGTATAACCATGGGCAAGTCATTTAATCTCATGGTGTCCCTGGTTTAACTCTTTAAAATGCTAAGTTGCAAATAAAGTGTCAAAATGCATTGGTATACAAAGTTCCTCACCAGTAAAGAGGAAGTTTCCAAGTCAACAGTAAAAAAACAAAAGCAATCAATAAAAACTTACTTTTAAATGTGCTGACTCTACTAAATAACTGTTGGAAGCAGAAAACTATGCAGAACACTCCCAGATGTATCAACTCAGTTCTAATCTTTCTCTTATGCTCCACTCTTACATCATCTACTGCCTATTGGATATTTCAAACTGGGTGTTCTACACCTCAAATCAACATATTCAAAATGAAACTCAGTATCTTTCTTTCCAAACATAGCCCTTTTTCAACCTACTTGATTACTCTGAAGGCTGCCAACATCTCTCTGGTGTTCCAAGTTTGCAGTTTTAGTGTCATCATAGACTCCTCACTCTCACTCAAACCCACGTTAACAATCAGTGGCCAAATCTTGTCTTGTAATTTCTAACAGCATCTCTCACATATGTCCCCTTCTATTTACAAAGCCACACTCTAGAGCAGGGTCCTCACACTTTTCACCTAGACTATTTTATAAGAGCCTCCCATTTGTTGTCCCTGATTCAAGGTTCTTTCCTCCCCACAGTTTCCTAAGAGACTTCCTATATAGCAGGTCTGATCATGTAAACCTTCTCCAATAAACTCCAATGATTCTCTGCTACCTCTAGGATGAAAGAAACACCCTTTTGTTGGGCATTTAAAGCTCTTTACAGCCTGCCCCATCCCTCCCCTAATAAAGTAATCTTTTCTCCTCATACTAGATGACCCAGAATACTGGCCTCCTTCTGTCCATCACACATGACATTCTATTTCCCATCTCCATGCCTTTGCCCTGGCTAACTTCTATGCCTGGAATATCTTCCTCTTTACTCTGCTTCTTGGAATTCTAGGTTTTCTTAAAAATCAATAATATTCTATAGAAAGTCATTAAGCAGATCCTTATTACATCAACTACTAATATTCTTGGTCCCCAAACTACCATGCATTCATTTTTTTATTTCTAAATTTTATTTTTTCTCCAATTACATGTAAAAATTTTCCATTATTTCCCAAAGAATATTGAGTCTTGAATTCTCTCCCTTCCTCCCTGCCCTACCAACCTAGCATTCATTTCACATATCGGTAAATTTATATACCATTTTACATATCAGTCTGTACATATTTATACAAGGTGCTCAAAAGTCTGTGCTGTTTTATGCTTTTAACAGCTTTAAAAATAGTTTTAAATATTAAAGCTTAAAATAGCACTAAGACTTTGGGACTGTGTCTGTAACTCCCTTTATCGACTATAAGATCCTCATAAATATGGGATGTTTCACTTTTGTCTGCTGCCCCAGCACTTTTCCACAGTGTCTGGTGCAGAGTAGGCACTTATTAAATCCTTGTTGGTTTTTCACATGAAATAGCTAGTAAAAATACTAATATACCTAGAATGCTTAAAGGACATATATTTCTTTTTTCTTTTATAAAACCCTTACCTTGTAACCAATACTGGGTATTGGTTCTAAGGCAGAAGAGTGGTAAGGGCTAGGCAATGGGGGTCAAGTGACTTGCCCAGGGTCACACAGCTAGGAAGTGTCTGAGGTCAGATTTGAATCCAGGACCTCCCATCTCTAGGCCCGACTCTCAATCCACTGAACCATCCAGCTGCCCCCTACATTTCTTTTGAAATTATGACAAGAGTATTATTACAAAAGTAAATACCTTTTCAAACTCATATACAATCATATTAATTCAAAGTTACTATAAGATATGAAAATGTATGTAAAGAATATCTATCTCATTAAAATATCAAGGGAAGAGACAACAAAGCCACATAAAGGGAAAAGCATAGGATTTATTAGGCTTGTGCCTAACGACACATGCAATGAAAATCAAAACAGTAAAAAGCTTTTGAATTTCAGTCAAACATTAATGGTTTGGGTTTTCTCAAGTAGTGAAAGACAAGAGAACACAAGAAAGGAAAACAAGACCTGTGCTGAAAAGACTCATGGAGAAGATGATTCATATCAGCTAAGAACGTGGTTTATCATTTAGTAAAGAAATGAAATTCTAAGGTATTAGGAAGTAAAACCTAAATAGCAGAGAATGTAGTTCCAGGAGAGGCTGCAAAATCTTCTTTTGCTGCTTTATGTCTTTATGGTTTTGACAAATAATAAGGGTTCAAGGAAGACCACCATCATTAGTCCTAAAACATTTTATTCATTAACTTACCTCCTTTTTTAAACTGTTCATTCCCTACTTCTTTTAGTCTGGTGCTCTCTTCTCTTCTTTTCTATAAAACATGAAAGGATTTATCTTATGATTTCTAAATGAAGTGACAAAGCAGGTCAAGGCCCTATGACTGAACAGTAATTATTTTCAACATTTGGTCAGGATTCTTGCTTTATCTACTTGAAAAGATACACATGTAGAAAATCAAGGGTGTTTAGATTCTGTACTTTTGCATGGAAAGTGGGAAAAATCAATAAGCCAATTAAAAAATATTTATTAGCTGCCTAGACAATAAATGCTAGACACTCTGCTAGGTACCCCAACCCTGAGAAGCTACCAAACTCTTACAAAATACTGCCCTAGTAGCATTACCAAAGCAGAATACTGAGGGATTTGGACCCAGTATAGCACTCTTTTTGTAAAAGATCTATCATAATAAAGAAATGATAATCTTTAGTGTCAATTGCTCTGAAAAGGCATCAAATTCTTAATTGGGGAAAAATGTTAAGACTTTTACTTTTTTTTTTTTATAAAACCCTTACCTTCCGTCTTGGAGTCAATACTGTGTATTGGCTCCAAGGCAGAAGAGTGGTAAGGGCTAGGCAATGGGGGTCAAGTGACTTGCCCAGGGTCACACAACTGGGAAGTGTCTGAGGCCAGATTTGAACCCTAGGACCTCCCATCTCTAGGGCTGGCTCTCAATCCACTGGGCAACCCAGCTGCCCCCAAGACTTTTACTTTTAAAAGTGGCTAAAATGACCTATATGTCATTCCACATCACACTGATCACCCCAAGTTGGAAGACAGACAATAAGATACTAGTTATGCTTGAACTTCAATACTATTTTTAGTATTTATTACCCAAAATGGAAGCTGTAAGAAAAATGTAAATTTTTCTCATTTAGCTACTCTGCTACCATACCACATTCTCTTTCCCTTCTTTCAGTCCCCACTGTTTAGTCCCCACTTCATAGTTAGGTAGAGAAAAAGCATAGAGATTATTTGAGCAGTACTAAATTCTTGGTCATGAGATTTGTAAAGGCAAATGCCAATGAGAATTCTTTATTTTCTGGAGCCTTCCCCCTGTTGATTATTTCCTATTTATCTTGTTTATAGTTTGCTTGCATAGTTATTTACATGCTATCTCCTCCATTAGACTATGAGCCCCTTGAGGGCAGAAACTGTCCTTTGCCTTTCTTCATATTTCTTTCTTTGCCCAGCATTTATCACAGTACTTAAGAAGGTACTTAATTGACTATTTTAAGGCAGTGGAATATTCTAAATAAACATAATCTCTCTATATAAAATGGATGATACTCATTTCTTTCCCTCCTGGATCACCACTTGCCATGGTGGAGGGGCTCATGTAGTTTAATGAAACCATGAATTATGACATACAGGTTTACCCAAGATGGATAGATCCTAGTGGAGAGTTCTGACAACAGGTTGTCCACTGGAGGAGTTAATAGCAAACCACTCCAGGATCTTTGCCAAGAAAATGCAGAATAGTATTAAAGCACTAAAAGATATGATACTGACTAAAATGAGCCCTTCAGGTTGGAAGGTGTCCAACACATTAGTGCAGGCCAAAAGGGTCTGGTGTGCCCATGGGGTCAAAAAGGGTCAGACACAAGTGAACAATCAATTTCTTCTAATAAAATATTCTAAGGAGATAGAGTATGAAGAAATCAAGATAAACAAAATCACTTCCATTAGTTTTTATTCTTACTCTAACTGAATTTCACCAGATGGGCAAAAAAAAAGCAAAAAAAAGCAATAAACACAGCTCCATAGCAAAGATGGCCCATGTTAAACATGCATGAACTTTCAACTATAAACATCTTAACAGCATTGTTGGCACAAGTAAAATTAACATATATTCATGCCTGTCAGGTTTTGAGTGTAGTTTCAGAGAATCTAAAAGCATTTTTTACTCTAGAAGATCTTATGTATAACACAACCCTAGAGAAATGAAATAAAGAGTATTAATTTAATAGGTGGTGGGCTTCCAAAAAGATTCCTGAGGACAATTTCGTGTTTTGGCAAAAAAATATATTTTATACTAGGAGCACAAAGCAAATGTTGAAAAAATTAAAATGTAAGCAATTAGGCAGCAAACGTTAGAAAAGGAGCTGCTTCCCTCTGCACAGATCATGTGGATTGAGGATTATTGCAATTATCAATATCCAGCAGAACGATCTCTTTAGAATTGGCTAAAAATAGTACTCCATGGAGAGAGTACCATTTCCTAGTTGTGCTAAGAGATCCACTTTATTCTTACACAAAGATGAGGGTTCATTTTGTTACTTCGATGTTCTCTGCATAGTACCACATCACAAACTATACTAATGGAAGTTTTTTCTAAATATAGATTCTAGAGACCGAGATGCAGTCTTACAGCTGTACACTAGTCCTCAAGAGTGCTTAAAAAAAATCTTTAGCTAGTGGTACAAGATTATAGCAGTCAAAGGCACTGTTTCTAAGGATATATCCTTACTCTAAAAATGAAAAGCTTCTAATTATGGCTAGGAACTCCCTCACACTCCTTTTAAAGAATTCCAGAAAGACTCATAAGGAAACATCTGCTCTCTTGTAATATTTCTGTAAGGGATGGAAAAGATTATACTGGACTCTTACCTCAGCATTCAAGGAATTCAGTGCACTCCTCACTATTAAAATTTTAGGGAGGGGAAATAGTAAAATGCAGTGCAGATATACTTCACTGGAGGAATGTGCTTAGAAAAACTTCCAAATGGAAAAGATACTTAATAAAAGTCATATGAACTGGAGTCATAGGACATGGATTTGAATCTTGGCTTTACCACTTACTTCCTATGAGATCCTGGGCAATAATTTCCCTCTGTGGGATTCAATTTTCTTATCTGTTAAGTTAGGAGTTGGACTACTTAGGCCTTAGATTAAAATCTATGAACCTAAAAATGGAATGTAATTTAACTAATGGGAACCCTATTGTTAACTCCTTGCCTTGAATTAAGATTCTTCATAATCTATATCCATTCTACCTAGCCAATCTTATTTCTCACTCTTTCCCTCAAATAATCCTCTATGACACAATTTACTAATTTCTAATTCTAAAACTCTACCTGTACAGTTCCCAATCCCTGGACTTTCTTTACTTCTCTCTTCATTACCTAAACAAACATTTTTCTCTTAGAATCTTTACTAGCACTAGAAGGTACTTATGTAACAGTCCAATTTTTAAAAATAAGAATTGTGTACCTTTATTTATATTCCCAACTAGATTATACATTCCTGAAGATCAAAGTTATTTTTACATTTCCTTTATGTCTGCCAGCATTAAGTATAATGCTGGGAATAGAGCAATAGCTTCATAAATGCTCAGTACAAAATGGATGATAGAAGGGGTTACAGTTTGTGCTTCCATGGATACTCAATTTTGTTGATCATATGTTGAATGAATCAGTACCATAAGACATCTTCAGTGAGATCCATGGGTATTCAAAGAATCACTAACTAATGTACACAAAGTAAAGAATAAGAACATGTAAAAAAATCACTGCCCAGATTATGGCACATAGTTGGATGGGTCTATTTGAGCATTTAACTTGGAGCAGATACTATAATTGGATGAGTAGGGTCCAAAACTGAGAAGAAGAGTAGCTCACAGTGATCAGATTTAGGAAATTAGGTAGTGCTTTCAATGATACCCAGCTGTTTCCCAAGCCTATCTCCTTATTACCAGTATTTTCCTACTGATGCTAAATGGCTGCAGATTGAGAGAACATTACACTCATATGAACTGAAATGGCAAAGAATGCAAAGGATCACAGACTACAAATATAGCACATTAGCAAGCATGACTTGCACATAGGAAGTGGCATTATCAAAGATATGTATAATAAAAACAAACACACCCCAAACACTCTGGATATTGCACTGGTAGCTACAAAACCTAACATGACCTAGAAACACTTCTGGTGTGTTGGATACTCCAAGAAAGATTCATGGAAGGTCACAGAAAGAAATTACAATGTGAAATTTTCACACTTTACAATATGAAAAAGCATGGATGATTTCATTTTATATGATGAAGGGGTGACTACATAAATGAAATAAATCATGGATCTATTGAAGCATCAAAAGATTGATACAGAACTTATTAAAAATTTCTGAGTTATGCCTTTAGTTTGTGGCTCAATTTGCTATCTTAAAGTGATGGCTAAATGAGATTGTACTAAACAAAATTCATGGAACCGCTATTTTGTTGCCAAGGGCTCAAATTAGTTTTGACTTCATCCCAGGTTTGGATCTGAATAATACTGATGCAAGAGAAAAGAGAAGAATGAATACAATCATGACAACTGAATTTCAAGTATACTCGACTGGCAATTGAATAAATAAGGCAGAAAAATACATAAAAATTTTAAATTACACATTACATTTGTGCCATTTTCCCAAGCAGTGTAAGTCTCACAGATCCAATCTTGTTCTGAGAAGCATCACTGTGAATCATTACATTGTTTTGTGCCAAATATTAATTTCTGCATCAGTCTTTGTCCGAAGTTCTCACTTGTAACAAGTTGTGTCCCTGTCAGGGCAGTGCTCCTCTTTTACTTCATTAATGCTATTTAGTTATGAATTATGGCCTGAAAGTACGAAAGTAGTGATGCTGGTAGCTTTGATAATCCTAAGAAAAGTCATAGAGTGCCCAGGTATGTTCTTATGAGAAAATCTTATTACATTATGGGGTTTGCTATTATGTGTAATTTTCAACTTACTTGAAAGATCTTGGAATATAATGGTTGTGTAAAATGAGGTTCTCCTGTACCACAGAGTGCCCTCTAAAACCTAACAAATGATTTATGGTAATACTTTACAATCCTAAAGGAAACAAATCTTTTCTTATCAGGGATATTAAGTGGTACAGTGGATAGAGTACTGGGCCTAGAGTCAGACCTGGCTTTAAATACCTTCTAGGTATATGACTCTGGGCAAATTAACAGCTTTCTGCCTTGGTTTCCTCATCTGTAAAAAGGAGATAATAACAGCACCTATCTCTAAAGGTTGTTGTGAGCATCAAGTGACATGTGTTTAGCACATTGTCTGGAAAATAGTAAATGCTATATAAATGTTAGCTGTTATTGTAGTTGTCATATTTTGATTATTGAGAAAAAAAGTATGGAAGTCAGAGGAACCTGGATTCTGATCTCAGCTCTGCTATTTGGTTAAGACTCTTCCCTGGGCTTCAGTTTCCTTACCTGCAAAAGGAGGGCACTGAATTAGATGATTTCCAAGATACCATCTAAATCCTATGATACTAACTATTAAGGACAGCTCCACAGAGAGTACTGAAGCCATATAATTGAGTCTTTAAATTCTGAGCTCTATTTATGCGTTCCACATAAAAAATGATATAATGTTCCAACTGTTGGCTTTGGTTTGCTTAAATTGCTGCTCACATGAAACTATTTTCAAATGAGTCTGTGTTACATATCAGATTCCTGTTTTGTTGAAGAATGGCAGGGTCATTTTGCAGAGTTTTTTCTAAAAAGACCTTCTCTGACCTTGCATATAATGCAGGAAAGAACACCATCTGGCAAGAGATTCTAAAATTTAGGACCTTTGCAAAGCTGAAGGGTTTGATTTTCATTCTTAATTTTCAGGTAATGGTTTTCTAAAGGGGAAAGTAGGAAAAAAAAACTTAAGCTGACAGGCAGAGATTGTGCTGATTTAAAAAATTACAAAACAAAGAAATTTTAAAAATAATTATACTTGTTTGAAACAAGTATCTCAGATTTTTTGCTTCTCCTTACTTTCTTACTCTTCTAGTTTTTTAATCTTTCATTTTCTCATCAACACAATACTGATGATCCTTCTGTTAAAGTAACATTTTTGGCTGCATTAATCTAGAAAGCCTTTTGGATAACTGCTTGTACAAATTATATAACACTACAAAATATACATTTTAAGTTTAAGTTTAAAATTGCCAATTCAGGTAAAAAGTGGATGTTTAGTTCCTTGTTTTTATATTCATTAAGTTCAAACAAAAACAAATTAAGAGTTGTAGAATTGAGCCACTCTCTTCCTGCTACCATCCTAGAGAATGCTGATAAGTCTTGCTTATTTCCACTTCTAAATGAACAGTAGAAAATAACTGATCTTCAGACAAAGTACAGTCACCACATTTGAAAAAGCTCATTATTTTACAATAATGTATGTGTTCTTAGCAAATATATAGCTTCATCCACTCATAAAAAATGATGCCTAATATACAGGAAGGTTTGCATAGCTATACTTCCGTGCTATAGAGGGTTAAACATTTTTAAATTCCAGAGTTTTCTCTTCAGTGTATCATTTTGTGTTCAGCTGAATTCATCCAGAGATGCAACTAAACCAGGAAAATAAGATTTAGAGCTAAATGGGATTTTAGATCTTCTAGTTCAGTGATTTCAAACTCAAGTAGAAATGAGAAGCCACTAATCTGTACATAAGGTTCACTGCAGGTTGGATAATTATTTAATTTTCTGATATAATACCCATATTTTATTGTATTTTTACTTATTTTGTTTTAATCTGATTTGGGCCACACAAGGAAGTATTGGGTCACATGTGGGCTGTGTTTGACATCTTTATTCTAGTCCAGCATCTTCACAGATGAAGAGGAAACTGAAGCTCAGAGGAAACAAAGTGCCTTGTTTAAGATGACAAAGCTGAGGGCAGCTAGGTGACTCAGTAGACTGAGAACCAGGCCTAGAGATGAGAGGTCCAGGATTCAAATATAACCCCTTTTTGGTTTTAAAGGATTGCTCTTTTACAAAGATAAATAATATGGAAATGGGTTTGAGTGATAATATATTTATGTAAAACCCAGTGGAATTGCTTGTCAACTCCAGGAGGGGAAAAACATGAATCATCATGGAAAAAAATTTTAAAATTAAAAATTAAAAAAAAAAAAAAACTAGCCGCAGGTACATCCTAGCTGTGTGACCTTGGACAAATCACTTAACCTCCACTGTCTAACCCTTACTGTTCTTCTATCTTGGAACCGATATACAGTATTGTTTCTAAGACAGAAAGTAAGGGTTTAAAAAAAAAGAAAAGAAAAACAAGATGACAAAGGGAATAGTGAGAAACGGACAAGTTCTCTGATAAATTATTAGAAGTTGGTATTCCTCTGATGCTTTGTTGGGATGTGGAGTTTTAAAAAACTTTCAGTGGAGTATTAGGTCCAATTAGGTCCAATCAACCTAGAAAGAATGAGATACATATCCTTCAGTTTAAGAGTGTCTATTTCCTGAAGATCTGTTTATTTGAGCTTGGAAAGGCACATCAAGAAACTGCCTGGAGGATGACAGATTTTTTAATCCATGAAAACTGTCAAAAACCATATATTAAGTTGTAGATGATAGGCTGCAATCTTTATCTATACTTAAATTATTAAAGAATCTGAAAATACATTATGGTCAAAAGTGTAGAAAAAGAAACTCTCACCTTTCTGCAGAATAAAAGCATTTTAAAGTTATAAGTGGTTAATATGTAGGAATTTTAAAATTTAATTTTAAAAGTCTGCTTGGTATAGAAGCAAACTCTCCTACACCTATTATTTTATTATTATAGCTAGACAGTGAGAATTTAAGTGATTGGTTATATGGCTAATATGTTTTAGAGGCAATATTTGAACTCAGTGAGATCCTAAGCAGTGAGGGTCCTGTCTGGATAACATTTATCCCTGTGGTCTGAGCCAATGTATATAGGACAAATGATTAGAACCTAGGGCAATGTTGGGGAAGGTTTTTGAGTTGGAGTGCCCAGAGGGCAAATTTAAACTGTCTGTGAGCCCCTCTCAACCCCCACCTTTACTGGAGAGAGTAGAAGGAGGAAGTGACAGCTGGACAGAGGGGCAGGACATGCAAAAAAAAAAATTTCATTGGGCAATAGAAAGAGGGGGAATGGAGCAGCTCCCCAGTTCCTTCTGGGCAAGGGTGCCAATAATTCACCAATGTTGCTATAGGGCATTCATATCCTTTGAAAGGCCATTAAGCAACAATCACTCTAAACATGCGAGTTTTTTAGCTCACTGCAGAAACAACTAGTTAAAAGAAAGAAAAAAGTAAAGGACAGAATAAAGAAAATAAATTCAAAGACTTATGACAGATTTATTACTAAACCTTAAATCTGTCAGTAGCTATCTGCTACCACCTACAGTTCAGGAAAGCAGCTGCCATAAACTTGTCTGAATTTAACATTTGAATACCAAAAGGCAGAGTTTACATTGGAAACTCAGGCAAGAAGTGAGAATGATATAGATTTACTAAGATAGTTACACTAATTATAACAAGCATTAAGGTATGGTGGAAAGAACACTGAATTTAGAACCAGAGGATCTAGATTCAAATCCAGAATATCTCTTACTACCTGTGTGACCTTGGGATGCTTGCTTCAACTCTCTGGTCCTCAGTTTCCTCATCTATACTTCCAATGGGCTGTTCACTAAAGGGGGTGGTGGTGGTGGTGGTGGTGCTTTCCCTATCTAAATCCATAATCCTATATTAGACATATTGACACACTGCTTTAAAATTTATTAAGTGTTTAGTTCACAGTATTCTTTTGTAAGGTAAATAAAGAAAATATCACCTCCATATAAAACAAAGAAGGAGGAAGAGGGAAGTAAGATGGACTCATTTAGGTTCACAAGGCCTATATATGTCAGAGCCCTTGGGTCTAGAACTCAGGTCTTCTGATCTCAACGCTTGCCATTCCAGTTTCTGAGTTACTGAACATAACAGAGAGTTTCATGAAAATTATGATGGCAAAGCACTCAAAAAATACTTAATGTTCTGTGGAAATCAGTTCTTTAAATTGTTCTAGGATTAGTGAGAATGGGAGAGAATTCACATATATTTTTTAAAACTCTTTTATCTTCTGCCTTAGAATCAATACTATGTATTGGCTCCAAGGCAGAAGAGTGGTAAGGGCTAGGCAATGTGGATTAAGTGACTTGTCCATGGTCACACAGCTAAGAAGTGTCTGAGGCCAAATATGAACCCAGGACCTCCTGTCTCTGAGCCTGATTTTCAATCCACTGAGGCACCTAGCTGTTCCTTGGATTCATAATTTTTTGAGCAGTTTCATAAAAACAGAAAACAGTGACTTTGCCAGAACTGTTGTCTTTGAAATCAGAGATCATTTCTCTTATAAACATTACACAAAGACATATAATCTGTTTCATAAATGAACTCCAAAGATCTTCCTGAAATACTTCCTTAGGGTGTGAATTACTAGTAATTCTAGGGAGATCTGTTGTTCATGGAGGAGATTTTTGGAGATCTTTTTTCAAATAACTTTATGGTCAGAACTGATTTATTACTAATCTTTATTTTTCTGTGGAAAGTTAATTCATAAGAAGTGGATTATCTCTATCTTTCGGAATCCTTATTGTCTGCTAATAAAAGAAATTTTCATTTCTTGGAAACAGTTTTAACAAAATTAAGACTCCCTTTTAAAGTCCAAGGGTTTTGCCAGCAGCAGAATACAAGCTCTGGTGGTTCTCACATCAGATAAAAATACTGAACTGAGATCTAGAGACAGTGTGTTGGTCACTGAAGAGCAGAATCCATAAATTCAGAAAGTTTGCTATCAGCTGATATTTTTTTCTAACACAACAATATCCCAAACTGATCATTTGCTAAAGTGTTGACTGGTTATGATCTGCGATGGCAGAAGAGTATACAGTGTGATGAAATCTTGGAAAGTATTAAAATGAAGTTCTGCCACAAATTTTTCTTAAGAATGAAAACTAAGTTGGTTAAACTCAGATAAAGAGGTGAGATGTTCTCTAGTTCAAACTCAGCCTTACAAATACTGCACCTTTATCATTTGTCCAGTGTTCATTTAAACCAAATATTAATGAGTTTAGCAAATTGTTGATGAATACAGGCAAGTCTAAAAATAAGACATGTTAAAATCTGGGGAAAATAAAAAAAAATTTAAAAGGAAATGCTTTTTTGTGGTATTAACAGGAACATTGCATACATAATGGATTAAAATTAGTAGAAGTTTTCCAGAGGCCAATGAAAACAATTCACTTTTCCAAATATGCAGATGTTGTAAAGATGTTAAATGAAACAGAACTATAGGATGTAAGAATGTTAGAATATGGAAATCTACAAAAAGAGAGCATAAAAATTTGCCAGAGTTTAGCTAAACCTATCTTTAAAATGCAGAAAAGTAATCTTCAGACTAATAATAGAAATTCTTTTGCTTTCATTCCATTTTCACCAAAAAAAAAATTTAAGCTATATGTCATTTGGATTTTTTTAATTTGGACACACATATTTGCAAACAAGAACATCTTAGTGCTAGCTATCATACTCATTATAAATGAACAAACTGGCAGTCTACCTTTTATAAAGTTCTCCTGAGTTGATTCAGCATCAGTTAATTCATATGAACCAGTAAGAACTAATAAAACCCAGTCACAGGATTTACAAGACTGAAAACTGGAGAAGCTTGGATATACTGTGGTGTGCTAACCTTGGAAGACCTTCCAGAAAAGCTTTGTCATCTTAACACAAACACTAAAAACATTCTCAAAGCTTTCAGACTGTCAGTACTTCACCCTAGCAAAGACCTAGAAGAACAGGGAACTCTTGCACTGATTTTTAAATAGATTTTCAAATAAGTAAGAGATAGCACCAGTGAAGCAAATGTTAAACCCCCGAAATCTTAAAACATTTCTGGAAATAATGTCTATAATATTATTAAATCACTGGGTGCCTAATGATTTCATTTTCAGAGGTATTTTCACTAAAGTAGTTTAAAGCATCTCTGTATTCCCTTTCTCCTTTTGCAAGATGATAATAATTTGAATCCGATTATTTTGAGAAAGAAAACTGATTCTTAGAAAATATTAATCTACCTTCTATTCTCCACTCCCTGCTTCTCACTCAGCTCCTTGATGTAACTGTCAAAGAAATATTCTAAGGACCTAATGGCATTTTTCCTGTTGTTATTTTTCTTTAACTATTTTCAACACTTAGCAAAGTGCCTGACACTTAGTAGATGCTTAATAAATGCTTGCTGACTTATGTTGAAATCTGCTTCTAACTTAATGTGACCAATTGTCAACTATTAATGATCAAAGCCAAGACCCTCAATAAATCTCTTGGCAGAAAAATGGCCATCAAACAGATGGCTATATGAAACAGTTTCATTTGAGATTAAAAGATTCAGAGGACATCCATACTTCCTTTTTTTTAGAATTAGTTTGCCCACTGAAA
Organism: Monodelphis domestica; assembly: GCF_027887165.1. Taxonomy (NCBI): domain Eukaryota; kingdom Metazoa; phylum Chordata; class Mammalia; order Didelphimorphia; family Didelphidae; genus Monodelphis; species Monodelphis domestica. The sequence goes on along the minus strand of NC_077227.1, from coordinate 362,341,316 downwards.
AGATAGTTCACTGGTAAAGCAGCACAAAAGGCATTTAATAAATCTTTGCATCTATATATGCCTAATACTCTTAGTTATAATATTTAGTAATTTAAGTGGAGATGACAGTTATATATATATCCTGTATCTTTCATTAGACTAAAAGCTCCTTATGAGAAATAATTATATCATTTACTGTACCTGTATTCTAAGTGACTGAGATATGTGTATAAAGTTCTTTATAAACTTTAAAGTGCTATGTAAATGTTCATTTTTATGATGAAGATAAAAAAAATACAACTCACTAAAACCCTCATGGAATCCATTTTAAAAAACAATAATTTTTTTTCCTATTTTCTCAAAACTGTCTTTTTATGTGTTTAATATTCAGGATGGTAAACAGAAAGGAAAACATTTAAGACTTTATACAATGACATTTAATTGCTACAATATCATATACTTTTATCCTACACTACAGTGTCTCTGACAACAGAGAAAGAGATAATAGTGAAGTGTTATTTAGTAATACTCTGCTAACCATTTTCAAACATTTTTAATCATTTAACTTGCAGAAATGTACCTTCAATGCAGATGTTTTTGTTTTTTTTTCCCCCACAATGGAGGTGAAGATATTTACCTGTTTCTCATCTTCTGGCATATCTTTTTCCAATCTCAGTAGGTATTCTTCTTCTAGTTCTGAGGGATTCACATTGTCACCCAGTTCATCTTTTGATCCTTCAACTCTTGGATCCTCCTTGTCTTCAAATGAGTCCCTACAGTCATGAAAGCACTCATCTTCTCCCTGGTCTTGACCATCTTTTAGCGGTTTGCTGTGATTACACTCATCTTTTAAACTAGACATCAGGGAGCTAGCATGCTCTGATTCCTGAGGATCAGTAACCTTTAAACCATTGAACAAGTCTTCAGGAGGCCTAGAATCTTCTGATTTCTCCCCCATATTGACTTCCATGGGGGAGTAAAGATAAGAACTTTGGGAGACAAAGAGAAAAAAATATTATTTAAGTTGACCAGTACTTTATACAAAAAGAATGCTGCTTACCTCATTTTATGTAAAGAGTACTGTTTACTCATAAGCATTCAAAAATATTTTACATTGATTGAAATGTTAAGAGTAAAGCTGTCAAACATTTAAGGCAAAGGAAGAAGAAATACAGAGATAACTTTATTTTCATTTATTTATTTATTAAAACTCTTACCCTGTCTTAGAATCATATTGGTTCCAAAGTAGAAGTGAGGTTAAGAGCTAGGCAACTGAGGTTAGTTAAGTAACTTGCCTGGGGTCACACAGCTAGGAATTATGTGAGATTTGAACACAGAAGTCCCCTCCCTAGGTCTGGTTTTCTACCCACTGAGCCACCTACCTGCCCCCATACAGAAAATTTTAAATGAAGACCACTTTCCAGGTCAAATATATCAACAAGATTGCTTTTAAATACAAATTCATCTTTTTTCTTTTTCTTGTTAAACTTCTGTTGGAAGTGTTTAATTGATAGGGTCACTTGCCCAAAGTATATTAGTTAACTACAGTGTGCAGAATAAGAAAAGAATGGAAAAATTTGACTACAACTTGATTTCTTTCATAGAACTTTCTAGTAGGAGAATAAGACATAAATACTAAGGTGCAGGGAATGATCAGAGAAGTAAATGGGCTTGGATAGCCAGTACCTTTGCATTTCTGCATAACTGACAAATCTGTATGTACGGTCAGAGGATCAGTAAGGAGAACTGTGAGTGTTATCTGGTTAAAGACCCTCATTTTTCAGAAGAGGAAATAAGGGTTAGAGAGGGGAAGGGCATTGATTGAGGTCATACACGAAGAAAAGGGAGAGGAAGACGGAGGAAGGAGGGATAGAAAGACACAAAAACAAGAGAGAAACACAGAGACATATAGATGCAGACAGAGGGAAAGGCTATTGGGAGAGAGGGATCCAGATGGCGTTTATTTGGGGGAGGGAAGGGTAGTGTTCCCAGAACCGATACAGGGCCCAGGAGTTTTTGTACGGTAGCGTCGTGCAGATAGCCCTGTTACCCACCGCCACCCCCACCCTCCCAGTTTCGAGCATTAACCCTAGGAATCCCTATGACGAACCCCAGCTCAGGCTTCGCCTTAGAAGCCGAGGACCGAAAGCCTGGCACCCGGTAGCCCACAACGGTTCCGACCGCTCCCCTCCCGGAGAGTGTTCGGGCTTGGCCCCAATCTTCCCGACCCCAGGATCCAAGTTCTCAAGAACTAAGAAGTCACCGTCCCCAGGGCCCGAGATATCTCCGCCGCCTTCCTCCCCGCTCTCACCGGAGGGCTGTCAGGCCCGGCCCGAGAGCTCCTTTCTCCACAGAGGCAGAAGATTCCGATCCTTCACCTTCCCCAGAACTCTCACCCTTCACCTCTCTGCGGATGATGCACTTCCGCTCGCGCCGACCAATGGCCTCAGCGCCAAGAGTGTGGTGCGAGCCTTGGCCCCGCGGACCTACGTCACTGTACGGACCTTGTCCTCAGCAGGTGGGCGCCATGTTGGGTTACGGAAGGTATTGAGCTGGGTCAGTGACCAAGAAACCTCCTGGGGAAAAAAATATCTGATCGCCCTATAAATTTTTACTCTCTATAACCAATCGGGATTTTCCCTCTCCATTTAATTTAGTGTTCTTCTGGGAATAGTAAGCCATAAAACATAGAAAATAGTAAGCTCTGTGGGAGCTAATCTTTCACAAATATTGTACTCTTGGAAGGCTCCTTATACCAAAATGCACTAGGGTTTCTTCTGGTTCTTTCATAGTAAATCGCTCAACCATCAATCAACAAACCTTTATTAAGCATTCAGTGTGGGCCAGGTGCTGGGCTAAGCTATGGAGATGCAAAGGAAGGGAAAAATGAACTGCCCTCAAGAAGCTTACATTCGATTGGGAGAAACAACATGTATATATTTTTTAAAATTACAAATCGGTGCATAAAATGTGAAACGAAGGCAAACTCAGAGTGGGAAGGCCTGCAGAAGTGCTTTTTGAACTGAGTTTTGAAGAAAGTCAGGGTAACTTAAGTTACGTAAAAATGATAACTCCAAACAATTCTCCCTTTCTCCTCACTCCCTTTCCCTCCTTTTCCTCTCCCCGTCTCCCCTTTCTCTTTCCTGAGTTGCAGTGAGCTTACAAATATGGTTAGCCTCCTGTAGACAGAACAGGTTTGGGTTAGTGTCTGAATCTGGATTTGAACTCAAGGCTTCCAGACTTCAGGTCTAGTGATCTAGCCACCATACCACCTAGCTGCCTTGTGTAAATTTCACATGCATTTTAACAGCAACTGAAATATTTACTAGTAATAATTCATATAGCACTTAGGTAATACAAATGTTTAAGATTATTCTTATTTGGGGCAGCTGGGTGGTTCAATGGATAGAGTCAGGCCTGGAGATGGGAGGTCCTGGGTTCAAATTTGTACTCAGATATTTCTTAGCTGTATGACTGGGCAAGTTACTTAACCCCCATTGCCTGGTCCTTACAACTCTTCTGCCTTGGAACCAATACACAGTATTAATTCTAAGATGGAAGGTAAGGGTTTAAAAAAATTATTCTTATTTTGTAGTTGAGCCAGGAATTCAACTTGACCAATATTAGAAGCAGGCTGAAACTAGTGGAGCTTTCCCCACTACAATATGACTTCAGATATCTAGTATTTTGCCTTTTCTTGCTACAAACTGTATTAATCACTAGAAGAAAATTCTCTGAAGATGATTTTTTTTTAATCTGTAGTCTCAGAAGTTGTTTGTTTGTTTTAGTGACAAGCAATATGACTAAGATTGTGGTTTATATCTAGCTGGCTTGTGGGTAAGAGTTGTTAATGCCAGTGATAAATGGATGAATATACTGTATTAAATAAATGTAGCTTATGAATATTCTGGATTGAGGAAGCCATCAAAAAGGTGCAAATTATATTAAAATCAAACATGATGTGGCTCTTGTCCTTTATTCCCTTCCATTGCACCCATTTTTGGTACCCAACCTTTGGTCGAAGGAAGGAAATTCAGTTCCTCAGCCACAGCTGGCATGGACTGAGCTAGCAAAAGCTTCTTTCTGGGCAAATCAGCATGGACCACACAATTTATTCTGAGTTTTGGAAAAATATTTCTCAACCCTTACATAATTGTATTAAATATCTTTGCATATTTAAGAACTAACAAACCAGTGATATGATAGCCCAAACCCATCCAGGTAACTCAATTTCAGCCATAACAAAAACTGCCATTAACTCTGTAGTAAAAGGAAGGCATTTCTTTGTTCCTGCTCTTCCCAATCACAACAATCCCTGGATCATTGTTCTTTTTAGGTTGGTTTCAGAGTTTCTGGGAGAAGAGTTGAGAAGGGGGACAAACAATAACAGCAATAAAAATGAGCTTACTTATTATCAATAATGCAAAGATCCCGGTCACTTCAACAGACTTAAGACAAAAAAAGGCTATCTACTGTAATAGAAGGAAATGATGAAGTCTTAATACAGATTGAAACTTGTCATTTTTCACTTTATTTCCTCCATGAATTTTTTCTAGTATAAGTAATATGTGTCTTTTTTCACATTATGAACATGGAAATATATATATATGTCTTATATAATACATATACAACCTTTTTACCTGCTGTTTTGGGGAAGGGGAGGATGGGAGGAAGGGAAAGAACATGGATCACAAAATGTCAGAAAATGATTATTGAAAATTGTAACAACATGTAATCTGGAAAAAATAAAAATAAGGGAATAAAAAAGAGAAGGGAGACAAAAGGGTCCCACTTGTGATACATTCTTCCTTGATTTGGGAAGGAAATAGTTTTCACAGTGGAATAGGAGGAGCTAATATTCCTCAGGACACCTTTGTTCAGGGATGCCACTTAATTAGCAAAGCAAGAAAAAAATCCTTTAAGTGCTGTGAATCTTAATAAAAACTACTCAGACTCTACCTTAGAAGATTTGGTTAAGTTATTCCCTTATTGTAACAAATGGAGGTACTTGATCAGGAATGTATTTGGGAATTTTAACATTACTCCACCCATACTTAGGCATACTTTAGGGGAAGATAAAGTTGTAAACTCCTTACTGAACAATGAAAAGTCCCCAACTCATACTTATAGTGAAGCAAAACCCCTAGGCTAGGTGGTCTATTTTTAGATCTAATACAAAAGGGTGTTAAGTACCTATAAAGGTTAAATTAATCACTAAAAGGTCAAGCAACCTACAAAAGGCAAGCTTAACAAAAGAGGTGTGAAGTTTTAGTCTACCCAGAGAAAGTGAGAACAAAAGAAGATGTGAACTAAGAAAGGTCAGTCCTGGGGAAATCGTCTACTGTGATTGGTAGATGTGAAAATTTAGGGGAGGTGGCATAAGAGAAATTTCTCTTTAAAAGGAGCTGGCTCTCTGAACTTAGTTGGAGTTTTGGAGTTAGTTTAGAGGAGCTGGGTCTCTGAACTTGGTTGGAGTTTGGAGTTAGTTGGAGGAGCTGGGTCTCTGAACTTGGTTGGAGTTTGGAGTTAGTTGGAGGAGCTGGGTCTCTGAACTCAGTTCAGGAGTTGAGGATTTCAGTGAAGGAAGGACTGGAGTTTTGCTTGGGACAAATCTTGTGGTGAGTGATTAAAGATTGACTAGTCTCTCTTAAGACTCAGGCCTAGGCCATTTGGCCTAGGCCCTTCATACTATTTTCTCTTATTTTCTCTCTCTCCCTTTCCTTAATTCCTTCATTTGTATTAATTAAAATCTCCATAAAACCCAGCTGACTTGGGTATTTTCATATTTGGGAATTTTCCCCATGGCAACCACTTATTTTTGATTTAAAACAAGACACTAAAAATTATCTTTACAGTTTTGGCAATTCACAGTCTTGAAACCCACATTTTCGCAGTTACAGTGCTTACTATGTTCTAGGTACCCTAAGCCTTGGAGATACAAATACAAACAAAAAGGACAATTTCTGTTCTCAAGGAACCTACATTCTGATGAGGGAAGACAACACCCAAAAGGGAGCTGAAATGATTCATCTCTTGTGGACTTGTTAGGCTCCTTCACAAATCAAGTTGGAAAAAAATTCTTATTCCTATTCCTTTATTTTTTTATGGAAAAAAGAAATAGAAGGTGCTGTCAAATCTATGTTTTGACCAAAGACAATTTTTTGGACTATCGGATCACATTAAATTTTAAAATATGTAAAGATTTATAATTAGAACACATCAGTAAAACATTGTTTGAATTGTTTTTGTAGATATGATGATGAACTTGCATGTAGGTACCTGCAACTTTATTGCCTACTTATGGTTGTAAGTAATTAGCAAATATTTACTGGGTCCCTACTTTGGGTTAAAGAGATTTCCTAAAGGTACCCTGAAAATGGAAAAAAAAATGAATTAAGGTCTAGTCTTGCCCTCACTGAGCTTACAACCTGACAAAAATTAGGATTCTAAGAAGTACTTTTGATTACTCTAAGAGGACACTTGAGGGGATTGGTCAAGAACAGAATGTGTAAAATTTATATTAATATCCCCGAACTCCAAGTATTATATTTTATAAAGTTTATTAATAATCACTTGAAGTAGAAGAAATAAAAAGAACAAAAGTAAAACCTGGGTAAAAAACACTTGAGTAAAATTCTCCTGCCTCTCACCTCACTTCACTTCCATAGCTGCGTTTCCTGGAGAAGAGAGAGAGGGAGGAACTCCACTCAAAATATATCCTTCCTACATTAGCATGTAACATGAGAAGGATACATGGGAAGCGGAGAAAGAGAGTTTTAGGGAGAGAATTCTAATTATACAATCCCCCCCTATGATTCCATTGGGAAACAAGCATGTAGAAATCTCCCAGATTTATATGCCTAGTTTCTCCAATGAATCAGTACACATAACCATCTTATGTCTCTAAAGATCTTTAACTAAAGGTACATACAATATTGCAGTTTCTGATGGGAAATAACAATAATTTGGGGAAAAGAGAGAAATAAAAGAGAAAAAGAACAAAACCAATGATTGCTAGGCACATTGACAAAAAGCCAAGTAGGGGGCAATCCCCTTTGGCATAAGAGTGTGTATTCCCCATGGTTCAAATCACTATATCCCATAGTTCAGAGTTATGATTTGTGATATTGAAATCACTTTAAAAGACTGATATATATTAATGTAAGGTTGCCAAGGAATTCACTTATGTAATTCCAAAATGAAACATTCAAGTCAGCTGCCAGATTTTTATGGTGTTTTAATTACAAACAGGAAGAAGAAAGTATAAGAGAGAGGAGAGAGAGACAGAGAGAGAGAAAGAGAGAGAGAGAGAAGGAGAAGGGAGAGAAGGAAAGAAGTTTAACCCCAGACCCACCCTGGCTCAGGCTGAGCCAAAGTGGGCTTTAAGGCCTTGGATAGCCAAGGCAAGGAAAGGGATTAGTTCTTATCACTCACATGACCAATCTGAAGGAAAGCAGTCCGTGGGGCTCCTCCAACTCCAAACACCAGCCTCCAACCCCTCTAGCCCTCCTTATAGGAAGTCCTGAGAACTCCAGAGGCTGTTCCCTACCTCACTTCCTGTGTCTCACATGTGCCAATGGTGGCTCTAGCCCAGAGATTTGTCCTTTTTTTGCACATGTCTGTTGAAGGCCATATTCTCAAATAATTAAATCTTGAGTTTGCTGCAGCCCTTCCTAATCTTGTTACACTGAATAGGGTGGAAAATGTAGTTTCCAAGACCTGATTCTGTTATTCCAAGTATCTCTATTGTTATTGATCAGGAAATAGCTAAATCAGATCTTCTAAAGAATGGTCTGAATAGGGTGGAGTAGTTTTGAAATTCACAGATTATATCACTCTTCTACCCAAGACTTGATTCCCTCTTGTATTTTTCTTTCTTTCTTACTTTTTAAAAAAATAACCTTTACCTTCCATCTTGAAATCAATACTAAGTATTTGTTCCAAAGCAGAAGAGCAACAAGGGCTTGGCAATGGGGATTAAGTGGCTTGCTCTTGCTCAGGGTCATCCATCTAGGAAATATCTGAGACTACGTTTGAATCCAGAATCCTCTCTAGGGCTGGCTCTCAATAGGTTGAACTACATAGCTGTCCCTCACTCCACATTATAAAACTGGCTGGTACTCAGGATTCCCCATAATCTTGTTCCAACATATTCAACCTTATTTCATACTACTGTTCTTCATGCATTTTACATTTAAGTTAAACTGGAATGCTTCCCTATTCCACTCACCTCCTCCTGCTCTCTTCCATCTCATCCTGTTTGCTATGCCTGAAATATATGTCCTTCTACCTATATGTGTTGAAGTCCTTCCAAACTTTCAAGGTTCAACAGAGATGATAATTCTACCATGACTAGCTTCCCAAACATTATTTTTTCCCCTCCTCAAAGTTATCACAGTACTTTTCCTGTATATCTTCTGTACACCTCTTTTTCATTCATTTTATTCTCTTATCATAGATTTAGTAGCTGAAAAATCTTAGAGGCCATTTAGTCTAATTCTAACTCTATTATTTAAGAAATGGAGACCCCCAGATTTACCTGAGATCATACAGGTACTAACTGGTGAGAGTGACATTTGAACTTAGGTCCTATTATTCCTAATCCATTGCCCTCCTACCCACCATTGTATTTTACTTGTATGCTTTTTTTCCCTACTCCCAGTCAGATCAAAAGCTCCTTGGGAGTAGGGCTTCAAGTATATCTTTATATCCCCTAGGCAAAGGGTCCCCAAACTACACCCATGGGCCACATGTATCCCCCTGAGACCATTTATCCAGCCCCCACCACACTTCCAGAAGGGGCACCTCTTTAGTTGGTGGTCAGTGAGAGGAGCATAGGATGCATAGCACCACTCACGTACAGTACTACTTCTGGTGACATAATCCTCTGAGTGGCATCTTGTTCTGAGAGTAACTGAACGAGAACGAGGCACTGCGCAAAAAGGATTATGTGGCTGTACAATGGAAGACCTCAGCATGGTGAGTGGTGATCTGGGGGAGGGGATTCCACACTGTGTATACTGCTGCCCGGTATAGTGGTGGCAGTGATGGGCCTGTGCAAGGTGTGACAGGCCCATCACAGCCAGCACTGCAGCCTCCACTATCCCAGACAATGGTATACAGATTTGTTCATAGTGGTTTTTTTTTAAATAGTCTGGTCCTCCAACAGTCTGAGGGACAGTGAACTGCCCCCCTGTGTAAAAATTTGGGGACCCCTGCCCTAGGCACTTAATAAATGTATGTTGACTAATTACAAAGATAGATCTTAGAAGGGGAAGGATAAAATCTTGTCACTCTACAGAGGGGCCAGTGATTTCTTTATCTTCTGTTAAAATTTATATGGTTAAAGGAGAGAGTGGCTTAGTTATTCAGTCTTAAAATACCAACTGCAAATCTGGACATCATTAGAAAGATGGTATCTACCTAGAGGTTTGGGTGATGGGCATTTGGCCTTATGGTAAGTAAGTCATGAGTTTTCCCCTTGATATGTTATATAAATTGGATTTTAGTGAGTCAGACTTTCTTTTCCAGTCACTAAACTCCAGTATCATTGACAATGGCCCTGTGTATAGTGATTGACTTTGGAATCTTTGATGTCTGACTAAGCTCTAAGTGCTCCACAGCACCTGCTTCCACCTTCATAGCTATTGGAACAAATTTCTCTCATTCATATAATCTTCCAGATTCCACCCCCCCCCCCCAATTAACTCACTGACAGTTTGAGGCCTGCAGGTTACCTTCAACTTGTCCTGATGATTTTGCCAGGATGTGGTAGCTGCACATTCTACAGCTACTTGTAGCTGTAGCTGTAGCTACTTGGAGCCCGCCAAGGTGGGAATTGGGGACACACATTTTAAGGCCAGATCTTAGCTAATTGATGACATTTCTTATTTCACAATATAGATTTAGATCTGGAAGTAAATCCAGAGATTACTGAATCTATTACAAATATGAAAAAGGAGGCATAGGTAGGTTAAATGATTTGCTTGAAGAGGCAGAGCTGGGATTTGAATATGAGCCCTTTAGTTCCAAATCAAGGACTTTCCTCCTACAACATCCTTTCTCAAATCATATTAGGAAAATAGACGTTTGGAGGAGGAAGTAGCAAGGAATGGTAGTTTTCAGCGAGCAACTCAGTCATAATCAGTAATATAAACATCCCAAAATAGTTCCACAAACTGTTTGGAAAATCTATTGAAGTGCTAGTTTGCTTAGAGACAATCTTTTTTGGGAAGGCAGCATAACTAATAAGCATAATAAGTTTCCTGTCACTTTGTATAATGAAGTTGTAATGGATTCATGCAACATGCTGAACATTGTTAAATGACATGTCTCAACTTTTATTCATCAAATCCTAGCATAAGAGTTGAAGGAGACAGGCATCTTTTAGTCTAATTTCCTTATTTTACAGATATTACAACAGGTACTGTCAATTTAAATAATTCACCTAGATCATATAGTTATATATGTAGTTAGTGATAATAGAGAGGACTGGAATTCAGATTTCTGGATTCTCAGTTGAGGGTCCTTTTCACTAGTAATAATCCTATTTCACTTGTTGCTCTTCTTGAACCTTTATCCTCTAGTTACTTTGTATTTCCATTGTATATATTTTATATTTATTTCTCCCTATACAGATTCTTTACCACCATCAGAAGGTAAAATTTTTGAGCTCAGGGTCTCTTTGTATCCATGGCACCTAGTACAGTGTCTAGTTCATGGATATGTTAGGCACTTAAAATGTAAAATTGAATTAAATTTCTTTCTTTTCTGCCTCTGTTTGACCCTCATGAGTAGAACAGAGAAAAGAAAAGAAAACTTCTGTGGATCTTAGTTTTGCTATTTAAATGTAATCCCTTATTACAATAATTTGCATATCTTTTAAAGGTGGGTGAGAGGATTGGTTAAATATAAAGGTTCCTAAGGCAGCAAGTGTCACAGTTAATAGAATGTTGGTCTTGTAGTCAGGAAGACTTCTTGAATTCAAATCTGGTCTCAGCACTTAGTAGCTGTGTTACCCTGGGCAAGTCACTTAACTTTGCCTCAGTTTCCTCATCTGTAAAAGGAACTGGAGAAGGAAATGGCAAAAATCTAGTATCTCTGCCAAGAAAATTGCAGATGGGGTTATGAAGAGTTGGATACAACTGAACAATAACAATAATATTCACTTAATTCCCTCTTTGACTTTTGGCAATTAATTTTAGATGAAAAATTCTGAACTGGGCCACAAATGCTCTGAGTCTCCTGTTAGGAAAATTCCAGGAAGTGGCTGAGATCTCTGACTAACTTTACATTTATATTTATCTCTAGTTAATTCCTGGCCTCTTTGTAGTTGAGGCAAAACTCAAATATTTGGGTAACAGCAGATTAAATTACAATACCTTCAGGTAGACAGGCATAGGGGAGGGAAGTTAAGGAAAAAATTGTTCTTTTCTTGGGATTTCCCTCAACCTGGGTTGACCCTCAGTGGATAGATTGCTGATCTAGAATCAGGAAGACGTGTTCAGATCCAGCCTCAGATATTTACTAGCTATGGGCAAAGTACTTTATCTCTGTTTGACTATTTCCTCAACTATAAAATGGGAATAAGAGCATCTATCTCCTAGGGTTGTTGTGAGGATCAAATAAGATATTTGTAAAAAGCCGCTAATACAGTTCCTGGCATTATATAAATGCTAATTTCCTTTTCTCTCTGACTCTCTCTGCTGTTCTCCTTTGCCATGACTTTGCTCCTAATAGTGTCCTGGAAATGTCCTAGTTGGCTCTAATCTTTTAAATCCAGATCTTCATAATTCTCTCTGATTCTTTGATAGCTTCTTTCCTTTATACAAATTGCTTAGGACATGGTTTAATCACTCCCTTTTTGAGGTGTTTTATTCAAAGAGGTATGTAGGCCTTGTTCACAATTTTTCGATTCAATCAAAATGTTAAGGTACTGGAACTAAAACTGGTTGGTTTCAATCCCAGCTTTACATTTTTTAATGTAAAAAATAGATATAACTACCTCAAAAAACATCAGGGTTGTGTTGAGAGATAGTTAAGAGTAATACATTTTAAAATATAAAACTATGTAGATGACAGATGAAATATTCTAGTCCATTATCCAATTACTAAAGCATTTAGGGTTTACAAAGAAAATCACTGTGGTTGTTTTCTCTTTCTCTCTCTCTCTCTCTCTCTCTCTCTCTTTCTCTCTCTTTTCTTTCTTTCTTTCTTTCTTTCTTTCTTTCTTTCTTTCTTTCTTTCTTTCTTTCTTTCTTTCTTTCTTTCTTTCTTTCTTTCTTTCTTTCTTTCTTTCTTTCTTTCTTTCTTTCTTTCTTTCTTTCTTTCTTTCTTTCTTTCTTTCTTTCTTTCTTTCTTTCTTTCTTTCTTTCTTTCTTTCTTTCTTTTTCTTTTTTTCTCCCACAGTACATTGGCTCTAGTTTCAGAGCACTTAACACAGTGGCTAAAGCTTATTTTATCTTAAATTCATTTTTATTTTGGTAACCCTTATCTTCTGTCTTAGAATCAATATGAAATATCAGTTCTAAGGCAGAAGAGCTGGAAGGGCTAGGCAATTGGGGTTAAGTGATTTGCCCAGTATCACATAGCTAGGAAGTATCTGAGGTCACATCCAGGATATCCTGTCTCTTGGCCTGTTTCTCTATCCACCAAGCTAACTAACTGCCCCTCATCTTGAATTCTTGATGAATTCTACCTCAAATAAATTTAGGACACTGTTGTTGTTTTACACTAACTTTTATACCAACCTAGTGCAAAAAAAAAAAAAAATATATATATATATATATACTATCACAGAGGAAAAGTCTGACTCTAATCACTCAGTAAACTTTTTAGATACATTTACTATGTGCTAGGTATAAGGACTTCCAAGGTCACATAGTCTAATCCTTACTTGAAGCATGACCTTCTATGACATTCTCAAGAAATGACTATCCACTGGCCTCTGACACTTCTTAGCTGTGTGAACCTGGGCAAGTCACTTAATTCCCATTACCACTATTCTGCCTCAGAACCAATACATAGTTTTGATTCTAAAACAGAAAGAAAGGGTTATATATATTGTAAGAGAAGTTCACAGTAAAGGAGAAGAGATCTGGACCTGAGAAAGCTCCAAATTGACACCAAAGACTGCAAATGGACTTAAACAACAAGAAAGGGACTGTCAATCAAGGACAATATAGAAAATGAACTTCTATAGAATGGGTCATGTAAGATTAACAGTTGTACAAATTAACACCACACTTAGGGAATTGCACACACACACACACAAACCTGGCACAAGAAGAAAGAAAATGATCAAAATTCATCAGACAAGATGAGAAGAAGAAATATCAGAAGGAATGTGAGTATATGCATCAACATTACATAATTAGTACATAAACACAATATCATACTGATTTTTAGGGTCTGCCTTATAAATAAGAACAGTTCATTACATGAAAAAATATACATTTATAAATAAGTCTGTCAGAACTCATACAGGTAAAAAGTGAAATAACCCTTTTTGTCTGAATGACTTCAAAACAGAGCCTATGTATATATGTAATATGTAACAATTGTATAGGAAACAGACTTGTACATAATGTAGAATAGTAACATGCTAATAAATTAACTTAGAATAGGAAGGAATTAACATATCAACTCTTAACAGACAGGGACAGAGTTAGTTTATGGAGGAAAGGGAAGATCTGTACACAGAGAGAATTAGCGTTAGGGAAAGAATAAACCAAACTTTAAAGAAAAAAAAGAATAGTATATACCTACATATTATAATGGATAATTTAAAATAAGTATTAGAGATATAAGAAATAGAAGAAGTATACATTTACATAGTACATTGTTATTGTATAGTTGTAAGCACTGTTGTACATTGTTAGAATTATCGTCAACCCCAAATCAAAATTTTGTATAATACCCTTTTACCTATACAGCCAAACTAAAATCATTTTCCCCAAACCCAGATCATGGCATAGGATATGGTTAGGAATAGGATACAGATAAGATTAGGCTAAGATTTTTTATTTTGGGTGGGGGTATAAAGTGGGAATAATAAGTAGAATAGATAGAATATCATAGTAATAGAATATTACCACTTGGGGTCAAGGTAATTACCTCTTGGAAAGACAAAAGGGAAAGATGTAAGAGAAGGTTTGAGATCTTGGAAGGAAAATGAATTTGGAAGAGCTGCAGGAGTCCACAGCAGTGGGGGATGGGCAAAAAGGAACACAGAACTTTGGAAAGGGTGGGGGGGAGAGCTGATCAAGGCTGTTGGAAATGGACTGCTCTCTGGGATTATCTCACCAGAGAAGTTGGCTCCAGCTAATTCTCTGATCCAGGGATTTCTTTCCATGTGATTCTTGACCCCAGATTCTCACAAGAAGACAAGCCAATTGGAGAGGACTTTGAAACATAAGCTGTCCACTAAAAAAAAAGTTAATAAAAAAAGTTAATAAGACTCATAAACTGACTCAAACCTTTACTAGAGGGAAGCTTGAGAGTGAGGGGAAGAAAAGTGATGTTTTTCTCCCCAGAAACAAAGAGGCTTATCACTGCAAGCCTCTTCAAACAAGATCCTTCAGAGAACCCAGCATTTAAGAGTTGAAGGCAGCCATAGTAGGGGGGGAGGTTCAGAGAGTGCTGAGGGGGGAAAGACAAACCCATTCTCCTTCTCTCCTCTGGTTTATCAACATCACCTCCTCACTCTGTCCCTGCCTTAGAGGGAGAAGACTCCATTCCCTTTTCAACTTTTCTTCCTTTGTCATAAATTTCTCCCCTTTTACTCCCTTTATTACTATATATATAGTATATATATATATATACATATATATATATATATATATATATATATATATATATATATATATATATATATATATATATATATATATATATATGGATAGCTAACCTGAGCTTGAATAACTTCATTAATGGGGAAATCACTTCTCTATGAAGCAGCTTGTTTTACTTTTGGAAAGCTCTCATTTTTCTAAAGTCTTATCCTAAATCCTAACTATAAGGTCTAATTTAATATAAGGAATAGAAACATCTGCCAGTTAGTTCTTTCTGTTAGTTCTGATTCCCCCTTCAGTCAATAAACATTATTAAGTGATGACTATAGGTCAGGAACTGTGCTAAGCTCTGGGGACACAGAGAAAGGCAAAACCAGTTTCTGTCCTCAAGGAACTTACCATTTAATGGGACAGAAAACATGTAAATAATTAGATATATGGAATATCTACATATCTATATATACATAGATTTGGAATAATTGGAAGGTAACCTGAGACAAGAAAGTACTAGCAGCTGGGGGGACTGGGAAAGTTTTGTAGAAAATAGCACTTGAATTGAGTTTGGGGGGAAGCCAGGGAAACCAAAAGGCAGAGGTGAGGGGGCAGGATTTCCAGGCAAGGAGGACAACTAGAGAAAAATCACAGAGAGAGGAGATAGAATCTTATGTTAGAGGAACGATAATTAGGATAAGTGGCTGGAGAGTAGGGTTCATGGAGAGGAGTAAAGGTTAAGAAGAGGGAAATGGTAGGAGGGGGTCAGGAAAGAAGAACTTTAAATGCCAATCAGAAGAATTTATTTTTGTTCCTTCTGTAACTGGGAGCCAGTTGAACTCATTGATGGAGCCAGTGACTTGGTCCACATTATGTTTTAGAAAAATCAGCATGACAGCTGAGTGAAGGATAGATTGGAGTGAGTGAAACTTGAAGCAGGGAGATCAATTAGAAAGATACACAACTGTTGAGGTGAGAAATGATGAACTAGAGTTATGACCATGTGAATTGGAGTGGCACATATGGAAAAGGTATTATGTAGGGAGAAATGGCAAGAGTTGGCAATAGATTGGTGATGTGGGATGAGGATGTGCTGTCAAGGATGACATTGAGATTGTGAACCTATGTGACCAGGAGGATGATGTTGCTCTTGACAGTAATTGGAAAGTTCCAGAGAGGTAGTTTTAGGGAAAGGTAATGAATGTGTTGAAATTGATATGCATAAGGGACATCCTCTAGAGATGTCCAAGAAGCAGATGAAAATCAGGAGAGAGACTAGGACTGAATATTCAGATTTGGGAATAATCTGTATAGAAATGATAATTGAACCCATGGGAGCTGATGGGAGCAGCATGTGAGATAGTTTGGAGTAAAAAAAGAGAAAAAGAGCCTGGAAAAGACCTTTGAGGGATTCTCATGATTAGTGGGCAAGACTTGGATAAAGAACAATTAAAAGAAACAGAGGATGAATAGTTCAACAGCTAGGAAGAAAACCAGGGGAAAGCAGTGTCACAAAACCCCAGAAAGGAGTAAGTTATTAAGGAAAAGGCGATCAGTGGTGTCACATATTGCAGAAAGGTCAGGTCAGGAAGATTGAGATTTGAGAAAAGGTCCTTTGATTTGTCATTTCCGAGTTCATGACTAAGTTTGGAGAGGGCAGTTTCAACTGAATGGGCATCATTCAATTGAAGAATGAGAGAAAGGAATGAAAGATAAAGAAAAATGCAATGAATGGCAAGGTGAAAACTATAAGATTTGTCTGGAGGACAAGGGAAAGAATGTTCCTGGGACTCTTGGAATTCTGAGAGAGGGACTGCTGGGGAGTTAACTGCCAGCTTGGAGAGAAGTTTGGGAGCAGTGAAAGAGTACACAGCTTCTGGACTTTGATCTCCTCAGATCCTGCTTGTGATTTCCTTGTGGATGCCTGTTTGTTTCCTGTAGATCTTGAGATGTTCCTGCCAGCCATTTCCTGATCTGATTGAAGTCTATCTGTGATACTTTGAAGAGAGAAACCCAGCTTGTCTGACCTGAATTGTTACCCGACCTCCACAGGTGCTAGCCTGCACCTGTGGCAATCAGGCCATTTTGGTCACCAACCCTGATCTAGCCAATGTGATCTGATACCTTTACCAAAAACTGTTTTGGAGGGAGGTTGTGAGATAGCATCAAGCAAAAGAAGCAATACTTGTGAATATCTGTTCGAGGTGGGTTAAGCATAGTTGTATTAGCCTAGGGATCTCCTTAGCCCTCTACCCACACCAAGTCATTGATGTTCATTTACTAAACCTGTTTGCAACATTTTTACATCAGTCAGATTGCATTTGTGAGAGCTCCAGGCTTGAGGGTAGCCATCTTGTCTTCAGAGCCTGATAGAACAGAGAACAGACTTTTGATTTTACAAACCTGTGAAGTGAAAAAAACTTGGTTATTTCAATGATGAGGTCAAAAGCCAAATTGCAAAGGGTTTAGAAATGATTGAGAGAAAAGAAAGTGGAGACTCTGAGTAAAGAAAACTTTCTGAAGGAGTTTAGCTTAAAAGGGGAGTGTCAATGTGATATGATAGTCAGGAATGGTATAGAATCAAGTAAGGGTTTTCTTTTTTAGGATAGAGAAGCCATGGGCATATTTGTAAGCAGTAGGGAAGGAGCTGGCAGA
The DNA here is from genome assembly GCF_027887165.1 of Monodelphis domestica. Lineage (NCBI taxonomy): Eukaryota > Metazoa > Chordata > Mammalia > Didelphimorphia > Didelphidae > Monodelphis > Monodelphis domestica. Next base: position 362,323,899 of record NC_077227.1, on the reverse strand, counting down.
TGGGGAGAGACTGAAGATAAGAGAGTGGGGACAATTTTCTGGAGAAATTGGGAAGGGATAGGATCAAGGTATTGAGGAGCTGTCTTTGGCAAGAAGGTCATCTCTTCATTGGAGACAGGGTTAGTGGAAGAGATAGTTGTTTAAGATGCCTGAAAGATGTGAGATGAGGAGGAAAGGAAAGGGGGAACTCAGCAAATGGTTTCAACTTTTTTTTTTCTGTGAAGTATGAATAGAGTATTTCAGCTGAGAGAATGGGGGAGGAATACCATGGGAGGCTAAAGAAAAGATGGTTGCTGGGGAGTGTAGGAGAGAGAACTGATTAAGGAGGAAAAGAATGATTTCTTTGCTACAGTGAGGGCCCAGTTAAGATTATATAGGATACAATTTCAGTGGACCCAGGCTGCACAGTTTTATAATTTTATATATAGATATATTCTGGAGCATGTGAAAGAGATTGATGGTGAGAAAAATGCAGGATTGGGATTTGGCAAGACATTAAGACAAGGGAGAAAGATTCAAGGCTAGAGGATAGGGTGCAGATAAGTAGGTTCACCAAGGGATCAAGATATGAAAGGAAGAAGAGTGTAAATAGTGCAAGAATGATGGCATGGGAAAGAATTGAAAGGTGGAGACAATAGAAGCCATGGTCAGAATGAAGAAAAATGTTATAGGTTATGGCTGTTATCTTTTGTACTTGAAGAGGACCAAAATGACATGACAGGTGATTCAAGCATAAATTGGATTTAAGTGAGACAGTCACACAAAGTCTTCAGCCTCAGTCAGCCTTGTTCTCTCTTCTAGTCTTTGAAATCCAGTGGTAAGACAATGACAGGTGACAGCTGTTGGAACAAATTGTTCTCACTTGCTTCTTCCATTGGGGGAACTCTTAACATGCCTGGGGTAGACACTCTATTAACTTACCTATGAGTTTGAGACCTGTTGGTTCATCCTTCATCCTGGTTTAACTCCCTCTGCTGAGATGGTTTACTGGAGTGTTTCTGCTGTGTATGGTATAGATTCTTGGGGCTACAGGGAGAGCTGGGAGGCAGATGGACACTAAAGGAGGAAAGAAACCTTGAAAAGGGTTCAGCAAGCTGTTACACCAGAGGTACTAGTCTTCTCTGAACATCCTGTACACCTTATGGGTTATAAGTCACATGGAAAGATGGAATATAAAAGATTATAATCAGATAAGGGAATTTTATAGTTATAATTATAACACTTATAGGTAATGGCAAGATCAGGGTTATAATTTAGTTATCACTGTGTGTAGCTGAGATGGTATAAAGGATATCATTCAATGAATCAATAAGTATTAAGGATTCCCTATGTGCAAGGCACTGAGCAAAGCATTGAAAATAAAGGGAAAAGCAAAAAACAGTTTTTGCTCTCATGGAGCTCACAGTCTAGTGGGAGAAATAACATGAAACCAACCTGCACAAACAAGTTAAATACAGAATTAATTGGAGATAGTCAATAGAAGGAAAACACAAGTTTAAGGGGCACTAGAAAAGGCTTTTCATAGGAGATAAGATTTTGCTAGGACTTGAATGAAATAGGGATGGGGTTGAGGGGGAGAGAACATTCCAGGCATGGTGGATTGTAAGTGAAAATGCTTGAAGTTTGGAGATAGAATGTCATGGGAGGTCAGGGGAATTGAGTATATTGAGGAACTGGGAATTTAGGGTATTTAAGAGGGTATCAATAATTATATTCAAATTCCTTAGTATGAGGGCAGGAAGTGGAAGAGGAAAGAAGACACTGAACTCTGTTCTGCAATAGTAGTACAGTTTTCTGTTTTAGCTGATGAGAGTATCTTAAGTTTGATATTTGCTTGGAAGTTATGTTAATCTTTTGTTTGCTGTTATTTGGTATTTTGATTTTGCTTCTGTTTGACTTTTGTACTTGTTCATTATTTACTTTGTTTTCCTTTTCCATTTTCCTTGTTACAAATTCCTTAGAATAGGTTAGTGTAAGTCAGAGTAAGATAGTTGAGTGTAGGTTATTTGTTATTTTGGGTAGATTTCTTAGTTTAGGTAACTGGTATTTTTAGAATGTGCACAAATTCAAAAGTAGTGTTTCCAACACTATTTTTGATTTGTGCAATAGGGGGGAATGTGATAAAGGATGAAAAGGTTTGCAATTTGCAAAACTGGTGCAAAGAACTGAGAAATGCAAACCTAGGAATGATTAATAGTGGCATGGTCACATGGGAGCCAGAGCCTGAGGGATCTAGGTGAAGATTCAATCTTTCCAACTGACTGTTTTCTCTCCTAAGGAAATTGAGAGGAAGGCATGAAGAGGATTTCCCTGTGTTCAAACTGAGTTCCTGTATCTGGATGTTGGAAGCATTAGTCTTACTTGGACATCAGGACTTGCTTGGAAATCTAACAACAGATCCTGCTCTAACTATTTTTGGACTCCTGCTGTAAGATTTGGGTATTTGGTTAAGTTTTTAGTTTAGTAACTTAGTATAGTTTAGTTAGTTTTAAATAAGAATAAGCACAAATAAATCCCTAAGCCCTTCCTTTCCCTTCTAAAACAATAAAACAGATTTTATGTTTTTTCCTCTTGTGTTTCCCTTACCCCAAATCCTACTCTAACAACCCATTATAGTAGGAAGGGAAATATCCTAGAGCAGTGATGGTAAACCTTTTAGAAACCAAGCACCCAAACTGCAACCTTCATGCTACATGTGAGTCCCACCCCACTTACTACAGACAGGGGAGGGAATAAACATTCCCATTGGGCTGCTGTGCAGAGCTGTGGGTCATGTGAGAAATGTCCTCAGGCATGCATGGAGAGGGTGAAGGAGTGGGGCCCCCCCTGGCATGTGTGCTGTAGGTTCACCAACACAGTCCTGTAAATCTTGAAATCTCTCAGACTTGTGAATGTTAAAAATTTCCCCATCAGGGAATTCTTAATTGGAACAAATTCCCTGCTGAGAAACATTCCCCATTTTGATGTGAGAACTCGCCAGGATCAGAAATGGGAGGACCTTTACTCCAACCGTACTTAAGACTGCTTTAGGGGGAAAAAAACTCCTTGCTAAACAAAGAAAGTACTTGGATCCATGCTTATGGTGGGGCAAGGAGTTCTTTGAGCCAGGCCTGTTTTTAGAATTGATACAATGAGATGCTAGGTACCTAAAAGGGTCGGGCAAGTTTTGTCTTAATGAGATTAGTTGATTCAGCTGTGTTTTCACTGGTTCAGACTTACTGAGGAGATTGGTCGACTTAGCAGGAATTTAGATGGGCAGTCCTTTGGAAAGCGTCTACAGTGATTGGTAGATGTAGGGACTTAGGGGAGGTGACATGGGAGAAAAACCCCTATATAAGAAAAAGCAGAATCTCTTGAGGAGATATCCTTTTGGAGAAAGCCTTTTGGAGGATCTCTGATGAGGACCGCTTGGGAAGAATCTCTTGAGAGAGGCCTTTTGGAACAGTCTCTGGCTGGAAGGCTCTCTGGTGAAGTCAGCTGAGATGGAGCTGGCCTTATGTCACTAGAATCCTTGTTTAGTCAGACCTTGTGGTGAGTGTTAAAAGACTGACTGACTGATTTCTCTCTTAAGACTCAGGTCTAGGCCATATTGGCTTGAGGCCCTTCATACTTATTCCTTTCTTACTCTCTCTCTCTTTCTTTGATTACTCATTGTATTGTTAATTAAAATCTCTATAAAACCCAATTGACTTGGGTATTTGAATAATTGAGAATATTTCCCTGGAGACCACCTTATATTTGATTTAAAACCCAAGACACTGTAGTGAAACATATTTCTGCAGTCAAATTTACTCACCCTCTCTTATATCTATCACAATTTATATCTTCCACCATTTTAACTCACTACAGTTTAAGACCTCAACCATTTTAAATCTCACAGTCCTAGAAGATGGTGGATAATGATCACATAGAACTGAATTAGGTGATAAATTTAGATAACTCGAATTTCAGAGGAGAGATTGTTTAGTGAAGGTGGATCTGGAAGTGGCAATGTGGAACAAGGAGCATTCTCAATCTCTCTCCACAGCCAGTGAGTAGTCATGTATTAAGGAAGGAAAATATAGTCAGTACTGGAAAGAGTTGCAGGGGAATTGGTGTTTTCTGGAGAGACCCAGGACTCAGTGAGGGCCAGAAGAGAGAAATAAGAAAGGAAGACGATTTAGTTAAGATCATGCAGAACAAATCTAATTCTACTGAGATGTACTATGTTACTATATCAGAGATGTCAGAAAGGTAGCCTACAATATTTCCTGCTTAACCTCCAGGTTAAGATGGACAGTAATTGGAAAATATTTAACAAAGTAAATAAAAATATAACAGAACATAGCTAATGTTGCTATGTGGTTTTCTTTTTAATATTTTATTTTCCCATTTATACATAATAACAATTTTCAACATATATTTTCTGAAATTAAAAGATCCAAATTGTCTCCCTCTTTCCCCTTCACTCTTCTGGAGATGGTAAGCAATTTGATCTGGGATATATGTGTATGATCATACAAAACATATTTCTGGATTGGTTGTTGTGAGAAAATATTCATAAGATGTGTTTTTCTAAGTCAATATGTAGCCCAAAGGGATGCTTATGTACAATCTAGTGGTTCTCATTTTTATTTGAATTTGGTACTAGTGCACTACATGACAGACCTTTATATGTTTACTGTGGGTGTTGAAAAGACCTTATGGGAGAAAGGATTCTGAAACCAAACACAATTGTACTAGTAGGGTAGTTGAACAATTCACAGGTTCCTAAATATACCAGGAGCTTCAAATGAGTAGGAGACAATGTGGTATGGTGGACTGAACCCTAGATTTGGAGCCAGAGAATCTGAGGTTAATTCCTTATTTTTATTGCTACTTTTACTTATTACCTATATAACCATAGACAATTAGTTTTCCTCTCTGAGACTCAGTTTACTTATTTACAAAATGGGGAGGCAGTATCAAATTTCTAAAGGTCTCTCCAGCTCTAAGTCCTATGAATTTACAATGCAGTCCAATGGAGAAGCATCCAGCAGATGGCATTGTTGTACCTCTGAATTCTTGCTTCAACTCATTTGTCCTTATACCTCTTTGAAAAGGAGGCAGTTGGAAAGGTTTGGAGGCACTGCAGTATCTAAAGAAGTGTTTACAAGTTTCAGCACGTAAGGAAGAAGGATGTCCCCACTCTAGAGAAGGGAGGGAAGAAGAGAAGAAGGGAGTCAGCTCCCGTATACACAGAAGCCAGCTATTTATTATGCACATTTTCAAATCCTTGCTGTACCACTGTTACAGATTCCCTTCCTCCCACTGTACACACCTGAGGGACTGGCAGTGAGCTCTTGTCTTGAAGAGGTCAAGGTTCAAAAGTACCTACTGCCAAAAGAGAAAAGAAAAAAAAGAAAAGAAAAATATTTATGAACTGCAAAGGAAGAAATTGAAACCCCCTCTAAGGATTTAAAAGGCATGAAAATACCTGCCACTACTGTTTGATTTTTGGAGATGAGTATTGAGTGATTAACAACAACAACATCTCTTACACTTGTCACCCACAGTTCTGGAGTCCTGTTCTGAGGAGCTAGATGCTTTATGTCATAATCTGGAAATGGAAAGGCCAGAGAACCTCTGCTTGTCTTTTCTGGTACCAGCTGTGAGACAATAATACTTTAAGGCATGTCCAAATAAAGGATAATAGGATTTTAGAGATGGAAGGGACCTTAGAGAACATATTATCTAATCCTTTTCCTTTACAAATGAGGAAATTGAGGCTTATCAGGGCTAAATGACTTGCCCAAGGTTATGCAGGTAGCAAATATGAAAACTATTTAAGTCCAGGTCTTTCCAACTCCCTAGAGTTGGCCACAATGCCGCACCAAATAAATAAACACACAGAAGGGCACTTCATATTTCTATTGTTCTATTTTGTGGGCAACTAGGTGGTGCAATAGATAGAGTGCCAGGCCTAGAGTCAGGAGGACTCATCTTCCTCAGTTCAACTCTGGCCTTGGACATTTACTAGCTTTGTGACCCTGGGCAAATAATTTAACTCTGATTGTTTAAGTTTCGTCATCTATAAAATGAATTGAAGGAAACCCCAGTATCTCAGGCAAGAAAACCCCAAAATGGGGTCATGAAGAACCTGACTCAACTGAACAACTTTTTCTAATTTTCTTTCACCTCAATTCTCTATTTTAAATATCTGTCTTTTTTATGCATGTGTGACAGATATCATGTCTTTCTAGGATTTGAACTAAGTTTATTTGGCCCCTTGACATATCTTTTTTTGTTTCAGACCCTGTTCCCCCAACCCCACTTAAGAGTGTTAGCAAGGTATTGGCTCTACTTTTGGTATGAAGTGAGCTGACAGTGATGCTTAAAGCTCTCACAGTGTCCTCATACCCTTAGAATCTAGTGCTTTCTTCCTCTTCTCCTGAATTCCTTGTATTTAATTTGTACATATTTTGCATATTTTATATGTACATGTTGTTTTCCTTTCCAGTATCTTTGAGGTCATGGACCATTTCATTTTTGCCTTTGAATCCCTACCACCACCTACCCAGTATAATGCCTGGCACAAAGTGGGTGTTCAATAAATGCTTGTTGATTGATTGATGAATTGATGGTAAGATCCAATTCTCCGTGTGCTTCCCTACTGACTCCTACCTACTTGACTCCCATCCTCATTTTTCTTGTTTCTTCTTCTGTTCTTCAGGGTGGACATTGCTGTTTCTTTTTGGCTGAGATGAATGAATTAAGCAAGTTAGAGTTAGGTAATAGAAAGTACACAATATTATATTTCCCTTTCTAGAGCAGTGTATGGACTTGTACTTCCTTGGGGTTGACTTTGGTTCTGGCCACTGCTGATACGACTATTGTCTCTCAGACCTGGGCAAGTTATCAATAGGAAGGATTTTCATTTTCAAGAATGACTAGTCCCAAAGATTTCCATTGTTTCCGTACAGTGGGTTTTTCCACATTGAATTCTGATGTTGTAAGGAGGAAAGAGATGGTCTAAGGTGGTTCTAAGCAGAGGGCATGGTGTAGTGGTGTAAAAAATGTAGACTTGAATCCAGGACTTCAATCCCCAGGAGTCCTTGCTCACTTCCCAGAATGCCTTGTAACCTCACCTGGGCTGAGATTGAGAAGGGGTATTTAACCTGATTGGAAAGGGTTTTGGTGCTCTTCTCTTCTTGTCTCCGCTGGCAAACAGATGCATCTCATGATGTGAATGAAATTTGGGTGGGCCTCATGGCCCACTTAGCACGTGCTTCTTTTGCTTGTATTTTCTTTAACCCTTGACCTTTAATAAACCTCATAAAAATAATACTCCTTGCAGAGAGAAACTAATTTCTACCTGCCTCAGCTTCCCCTAAATTTTAATCTTCACAGTTGGTGACCTAACGGGAAAATGAAATACTCTCAATCTTCTGATTCTTTTCTTTACTGATCATTACTGAAAAGTTCAGCTTTTCATAGCCACTGCCTAGAATTGTTTTTAAGTACGTTTCTCTGGTCAAGGTTTTTTACCCTCACAAAGCTGCTGCTTGTTCCAGCCATTAGATAGCTTGCTCCCAGCCCTGCCTGCCTGCCTGCCACCGCCATTCGCTTTGGATGGCCGCTTCTCCCTGCTCCTTGTCTGCAGCCCCCCACTCCAGACCTGTTTGCAGATTGCAGCTCACCTGCCCACCCCGGCTGCCCGCTCCAACTCCGACTCCCGGCCCTGCCCACCCCGGTGTTCTCTCTTGATCACCTGGCCCACCTGATTCAACCTAGATTGCAATCACCTGGTGACCTGCCTGCCCAACAAACTCTAGCCTTGGAGCAGATCACTCATCACTCAGGATTCATTTCTACCAGCTGGTAACAAATGGGGGTATTGGCTCCACGTGGGCGGATCGGAGTGTAGGAGGGAGAGAGACAAGAGGGAAAGAAGAAAGGTTTTTTCAAGTAGGAACTTAAAAGCATGGCTATTTTACAAGGATATCTTTTAATTGCATTGATCCTTTTATTGACTTCAACTGTGTGTCAGGGAAAATATTCAGCTCTGTACAACCTTTTAGCTAACTTTGGGGAGGCAGCTGGGTGTCTCAGTGAACTGAGAGCCAGGCCCAGAGATGGGAGGTCTTTGGTTGAAATCTGGCCTGAGACACTTCATGGGCATGTGGCCCTGAGCAGATCGCTTGGACCTCATTGCTTATCCCTTATCAATCTGCCTTCTGACAATAGGCATCTAAATGGATAATTAAAAACAAAAACAAAGAACAAAAACAAAAACAAACCCCAAAGAACTTTGAAGAGACTAGAGGTTATAATTTTGAGGCATTTCAGACTCCAATGGTTTATACAAATCTCTGTATTCTATTGCATTTTCCTGATTGTTTTGTTTCAGATATAACTTTGTGATTTTAAGTTCATATATTACTGGATTCAATAGTATTCTATTACACTGAATCATTTTAATGTACTGGGTTCACTACTGTTATATTTTGTTGCTTTTCCCCTATAACTATTGAACAAATATCATTGTAATTAAGTCCATATATGAAAAAACAGCTTTTTTCTATTTTTGCCTTCATAAATTGTCACATAGAGGATAGATGGACTTCATCAGAACTGGTTACAATTGCTATAACAACCTTTGGAAAATTTAATGTGCTAAATATCTCTAATTGATTTTAAGGGTTTTTAAAAATGTGATTTTTGGAATTTTTTTTTAACAATCTCTGGTTATTTTTGCCTGCCCCTAACACGATATGTAAGGCCAATTCTAGCTGAAGTGAAATACATTTTATAACCCCCAACCTTCCCGCATTTCTAAATATGTGAATGGAAGGTAGGGCAGTTAATCTCAGGGCATTTGTACCCCTAAAAAAGCCTCCAAAAAGGAGCACCTCTCATTTATACTCTTCAGCTCACTACTTCCACCAGAATGATATTTTTTGATTATGTTCTTAACCCCAAATGAGTTTTACTTTGTTTAAAAATATGTTTATTACCAAGGTTGAAAGATTGCTACATTTGTAAAAATTGTGACAAATATCCATCAATTCATAGGTTTTTAAAAAATGCCATACAACAACTTATGTGAAATATGATAGTGTGTTTGTTTGCTATTGTAATTAATTGGACTATTGAGAATTTTGGGGATATTGATATCTACATATTTCTACTACTGTTCTTTAAAAATGAAAAATGTTACCTTGTTCAATTCATTTGCCTTTTATTCACAGTGGATCATGGCCAGACATGAAGAAGAAATGGATCTCATTTTTGGTGAGAAAGCCTTGTATTCTATATTTTCTTAGATGACACAGTGTGTCAATGATTATAAGCTATATTTTTGAATTTTTAAAGCTCTTTTATTATTATATTTTCTTGCATGTGCAATATACGATTTCAGTATTTTTAAAATTTTCTCTCCCTTTTCATATTTGAAGCACATGTCATCAGCATTAAGATTTTCTTTAACCTTTTGATTTTTCAGTACTATAAGTTTAAGATATATTTGCTAATGCATACCCCCAAAGCTAGAAGACTATAAAAATGATGCCACTAATTATTTAAAAAATGATGGGACTTTGCTTAATGATTCTGTCTGATTCCAGGACAAGATATACACAAAAGAGCCATTGCACAGAGCCAAAGAAAAGCCAATCCAAGATGGATTGATGCACTTCTAGGCCAATACAAAGGTCTTGAACCTAGTGTGAAGACTCAAAGTTACTGTGTTTAACATTTTGTTATGACATAGGCTTTCCTTGTGTCCACAGTCACTCTGAAAATACTCACAGATGAGTTTCCCCGAAACTTTGGCTCATATAATTTGGTCCCCTTTTCTGTCTTTCATAGTGTGGTAACTTTCTGTAGTCCTGGCTATTGACTGGGTAAATGCATCATTGCTTAGATAATTTAATTGGGCCCTGATTCAAGGACCTGTTATAGATTTATTTTTCTTTTTACTTGGAATTTTTACACATAAGACTTTGATAGTCTATATTTTCATCCAGAAATTTTTCTTTTTTTATTTGGATTTTTCTGATGTTTTTTTAATTTCTCTTACCAATTGGTTCATATACCTCATACCTCAGCCATGCATCCCTAAGTGATCCTGTATTTTTCAATCACCCACAACACAGGGAAATGTAAAAAATATTATTATTTTAAATTGCAAAGTTTAAATTCCTTTTGAGAAGAATTTTACGTAAAGAAAGATGCTACCTCTCTGAATCCAGAAACTGAACTGTTGGAGAAGACACCATGAAGAAGCCTCCAGATCACAAGCTGCACAAGAATTGAACTTTGGGTGTGATTGATTGAACATTTATTTGTATGTATACTTTCATGCCCCTTAACTGGCTTTTTGTCAATGTGTCCAGTAATTATTGGTTTTATTCTTTTTTTTCTCTTATCCTCACATTATTGTAATTTTTAAGTTGATTATGTTTTCATGATCCTTCTGGGGAAAAAAATAATTTTTTCCAAAAATGATCACACGGAGAAATGTAAAAAATGGAGACTTGAATTCAGGACTTCAATCCCCAGGAGTCCTTGCTCACTTCCCAGAATGCCTTGTAACCTCACCTGGGCTGAGATTGAGAAGGGGTATTTAACCTGATTGGAAAGGGTTTTGGTGCTCTTCTCTTCCTGTCTCCACTGGCAAACAGATGCATCTCATGATGTGAGTGAAATTTGGGTGGGCCTAATGGCCCACCTAGCACATGCTTCTCTTGCTTGTATTTTCTTTAATTCTTGACCTTTAATAAACCTCATAAAAATAATACTCCTTGCAGAGAGAAACTAATTTCTACCTGTCTCAGTTTCCCAAAATTTTAATCTTAACAGTGGGAAAAAGTCATGAACTAGGAGTGATCAACCCACTTGATTTCTCTAAGCCTCAGTCTTTTCTCTCAAATGGGTTCATTTTCATAGTATCACAGTATAGATACTATGGGATAATGCCCATTTCCTTCTTTCTTAAAGGGATATTGCAAGAATCAAATGAGATAATGGAGATGAAAATTTGGTAAGAAGATTGAGAGATCACAAAAACTTTCTACTTAACAAAATGTTTTGTTTTTCTGATTTTGAGGTGTTCCACAATTTAAAACAATTTAGCATTGTTGGTAACATTTGCTATTAAGCAGATAGGTTTTTGTGGCAGGGAGGCAGAAGCTTAGGATTTTTGAAGATGGGGATTTTACCCAAATTTGATCTAGACCAAGATATATTTATACTGATAGGTAGCCTAAGGGCTTCATGCACCTATGCATGAAATATTAAAAAGATAGAAAAAGGTTTTCAGTACCTTAGGAAGCATTTTTCTGGAGGATGTATGGAAAAACTGGACAAGAATCATGCAAGATGAAGGTGTATGGATAGTTTAAGTTTTGCATTGGTAATGGAAATATCCAACCTGATGTAATCAAGGATCAAGGAAACCGGGAATGCTATAGAAACACAAGATATTATTATGTTTCTGGTAAGGTTGAAGGGGAAAGTGGGAGAGCTACATTATTTTGACTCTAAGCATTGGGTCCAAAACGGGACACTAAGAGAAACTCGCAGTAATTTATAGATTGCCTTTTTTAAAGGATATCATTTGGAAACTTTTCATGAAAACTCTGTTTCCTAAAATGGGTTAAAGCTATTTTTAACCATAATGAATTTTTAACCCTAAAATAACTTCTTTCAGAGACAAATGTAGTCTAAGAGGAGAGACAATGTAGGCTTCTAGGAGTTTAAAAACAGAGAATGAATGAAAAAGCATTGATTAGGTACCTATTATGTACTAGACACTGTGTAAACCTTAAGGATACCAGTGTAAAAAATGAGGTGGTCAATTCACTGTATTCTGTTAACATACTCTAATTCACTTAGTTTTAGAAATCCTATTCTGGAGTTGAGGATCTTAATTAGTAATTGAGTGAGTTCAAAAGGGCCTACTCACTATATCTAGCTAGAAGGAGACCACCAGACCATGTTTCATTCAGCTACCCAGACTGTTTTGCTATTTACCCTGCCAACCCATCCATAATCCAATCAATATGTGTTATCATTGCTTCTGGAAAAGGAATATATCAATTGAGTGCCCTAAGGATCAATTTACTTTTTTATTTTTATTATTATTTTTTTAATTAAAACCCTTACCTTCTGTCTTGGAGTCAATACTGTGTATTGGCTCCAAGGCAGAAGAGTGGTAAGGGCTAGGTAATGGAGGTCAAGTGACTTGCCCAGGGTCACACAGCTGGGAAGTGTCTGAGGCCAGATTTGAACTTAGGACCTCCTGCAATCCACTGAGCTACCCAGCTGCCCCTTCCAAGGATCAATTTAGAGGTACATCTTAGATAGCTCAGTGGATGGAGTGCTGGGCTGGAGTTAGGAAGACTTGACTGGTCAAATTTGAGCCCAGGACCTCCAATCTCTAGGCCTGGCTCTCGATCCACTGAGCTACCCAACTGCCCCCTAATACCATGCTTGAAAAACTTTTATTAGGCTCTGTTGTTACATCAAGCACCTTATATCTTTCCCCTCTCAGCCAAATTCCTAGAAAAAGCTGTCTATTTCTTGCTTCCACTTTCTTTCCTCTCACTTATTCTTCAACCTTTGCAATAGAGATACCAGTATCTTCTCTCAACTGAAACTTCTCTCTGCAAAGTTATTAATGGTCTTGTATTTGCCAAATCTGGTGGCCTTTTCTTAGTCCTAATTTTTTTTGACTCAGCTGCTTTGTTTGACACTGTTGACCACCCTTTCCATAATACTCTCTTCTCCCTAAGTTTTTTTTATGACATTACTTTCTGCCAGTTCACTTATTAGCTATCTGACTGCTCCTCCTCATTCTTCTTTGCCAGCTAATAATTTTTATCATATCCTTTAAATGTAGGTGTCCTCTAAAGCTTTGTTCTAGGCCCTCATTTCTTTTCTCCTTACATTTAATCTCATCAGCTATCATGAGTTTAACTCTCATTTCTACGCAGATGACTCATGGATCTATATATCTAGTTTCTCCTTATTCTTTAGTTCCAGGTTACTGTAAACCTTTCCCCTTTCCTAACATCTCTGTTTCTGTTAAGGCACCATCAAATCTTCAAAACTTGAAACTTACAAGTTTTTCAAGTTTGTAGTCTTGGCATTATCTGGACTCCATACTCCTTCATATCCAATCAATTGGCAAATCTTGCTATTTCCATATTTATGCCACCTCACACCCAAATCCTTCCCTCCACTCATACGGCTATTATCTTAAGTCAGACCTTTCATAACCTCTTGTCTAGACTATTTCACTGGCATCTCAATTTGTTTCTCATCCTCACTCTAGTCCATCCTACACATTGATGTGAAAGTAATTTTCCTTAAGTACAAATGTGACCATGTGATTCCCCTACTCAACCAACTTCAGTGGCTTCCAATTTCCTCAAAGATAAAACAAAAATTCTCTGTTTAGCTTTTAAGACCCTTTAAAACGTGATCCCAACATATATTTCCATTCTTATTGAATATAACTTCCCTCCTGCATTTTGTGATCCAGCCAGGCTGACTTTTCTGTGTTCTTTACTCATGATAGTCTGTGTCTCATCTTTGCATCTTTGCACTGTTTGTTTGTCATGTATGGGGGACTTTACTTCCACATTAAAATGTCCCTATCTTTTAAAAAAAATGCAACAAAGGCATCATCTTCTTCTGCTTGAAACTTTTACTGATCCATCCCAGCTGCTGATGTCCTCCTTCCCAAACTACCCTGTATTTAACTAGTTTGTGTATGTGTGTGTCTGTGTGCACGCAATACATATTCACCCTAAATGTACACAATGCTTATATTTACATGTAATAGTTATCTATCCCAATTAGTATATAAGTTATTTGTATGTAGGGATCATTTCATTCTTTATATTTGTACCCCCAGCATCAAGCATAGTGCCTGAAACATAGTATTGATTAATTGACAAAACCCTGGAACTTTGCAGAGACTCCTAAATGAAATACAAAATTGCATAAAAGAGTCCATCTGTTAACTGCCCACATAGGGAAATCCTGAAATAATGAAGAATATCTCTTATCCAGAAGAATATCTGCATTTGAGTGTGTAAGCCATAGAGTTGGTCCATCTTTTTAAATGTAGATTTTTTCTTGGATTGACACAGAAGACTGACAAAAAAAGTATGGTCAAGAATTGAAAAGGAAAAACCAGAGGATTGCATTGCACCCAGGAAATTTCACAGTGCTGCAGAGACTATTTCATCTTTTAAAAATCAGTATTCTTCTGATGATACTCTATGGCTGTGAATCCAAAGGAGAGAGTGTGAATCATAATCTTTGAAGAATCCAAATTTGGTGACCCAAAGGTCACCAAAAGGATAATGGCATGATTCATGGTATGCACTAATTGGATGCAGTATAATATCCAAAGAAGAATTTTCTACAAAAAGTGATATAAACATATTATGAAATAGATGTGTTATGAGAAAAGGAAATTGAAGTTAGGTAATCTGAGGAAAGGTTAATAGATATACAGACCACATATTCCATTGATACCCAAATAATGTCAAGAGTCTCAGAAGAAGGTACCTAGAATATTGGGTGGAGTTACTATGGAGAATTTGAAGGAAGAAATGAATAAAAGTCACATAGGATGAGAAGGTCTGGATGGATTGTGAGCAATATTTTTTGAAGGATTGCCCACATCAATGAAACATGTATCCATCAAAATATTGAAGAATTGATTTTTAAAACATTTATCTAAATAATTACATATATTTTTTTCAGTGAACAAAAATCTGCCTTCCCACTTTTCTACCCATCTCTCCAACTTGAGATCTAAAGAACACACATGTATAGTCAAATAAAAACAAATTTCCACATTGTCTAAAAAAAAAAGTCTCATTTTGCACTCTAAGTTCTTTTACCTCTCTATCAGGGCATAGGTAATATGTTTTGTCATTATCTAGTCCTCTAGAATTATGGGTGGTGCTTATGAAGTTCTAATTCTTTCAAACATTTTTGCCTTTATCATATTGCTGTCATTGTATAAATTTTTCTTCTGGTTCTGTTCAGTTCACTCAGTGACAGATCAAACAAGTCTTTCCAGGTTTCTCTGAAGTTATACCCTTCATTTGGAGAATATGTTTCATAGAATCATGGAATTTGAGGATGGAAGGGTTCCTAATTACCAATTGGTCCAATCTATATACAAAATAAATCTAAATAGCAAATACAAGTAGTAATCTAATCTCTGATTGAAAATGTCCAGGAAGGAGAAAACCAGAATCTCAATATGTAACCTATTTTATTTTTAGATAGTTCTAATTGTTTTTTTTTCTGATATTAATTCTAAATTGGCTTCTTTGCAACTTTCACTTATTGCTACTGCTTCTGTCCCCTTGGACTAAACAGAATAGGTCTAATCATTATTCCAAATGATAACACTTCAAATACTTGAAGATAGTTACTATGTTCCCCTAGAGCAGTAATAGTAAACCTTTCAGAGACAGAGTGCCAGGCTCCACCCCCACCCCACCTTCCAGACAGAGTGCTAAGCCTGCCTCCCAGAATCTGTATGCTGTGCCCCTCCCCTCCATTGAGTCCTGCGTGGTTTGCTCCCCCCCTCCCCCTTAACCCACACAGGAGAGGGAGAAATACTTCTATTGGGCTGCTGGGTGGAGAGGTGAGTGAAGTGAGGAATGTCTTCATTGAGTGTAGAGAGGGGAAGTGGCTTGAGCACTCCCCTCCCCCCCAGCTTTGCCAGTTGTGAGTTTACCCCCTGTGCATTCCCATTGGGATACTGGGCAAAGGGGTTCTGATGTGAAAAGATGTCATCAGGCACAGCAGAGATAAGAAGGGGAGCAGCTTCACCTGAATTCTTCTGCCTTTCTAGTAACAAACTCGGGGGGTGCAGAGTGGGGGGAACATGGCCAGGTACCATCACTCTGTGTGCCATCTTTGGGGCCCATGCCATAGGTTCACCATCACTGCTCTAGAGTCTTTTCTTTTCCAGGCTAAATTTGCCTAGTTCCTTTGATCAATTCTCATATGACACAGATTCAAGGCTCTTCACCCATCTTGGTTGCTCTTCTCTGGAACCTCTTTAGCTTATCAGTGTCCTTCAGTTGAAGTTCCTAGTACTAAATACAATACTCTAGATAAAGTCTGATGAGGGCAGGGCTCAGTGGAATTTATCCCCTACCTTATTCTAGATAATTATTTTCAATTAAATTAATTATTTTTAAATGTAGGCCAAGGCCACATTAACTTCATTAAAAAAAAATTTTTTTTTTGAGTGTGTGTGTGTATGTGTGCATGGGGTGGTGGTATTATATCACACCCTGACTCATTTACTTTGTAGATACCACCAGATCATTTTCAGACAACTTCTGCCTAACCATACCTCTCTTGGTGTATTCTTGGGAATTTGGTTTTGTTTTTTTTTTTGTACCCAAGTGCAAACCAAATTTGTCTCTATTGAATTGCATGTTAATAGATTCAGTCCAATGTACTAGCTTGTCAAAATTCTTTTGATTCCTTATTCTCATTCACTTTGTTATCTATCCAAGCTTTGTGTCATCTATAAATTTGATGAGCATGCTGTCTACCTCTTTATCCAAGTCATTGATAAAGTGTTCAATAGCACAGAATCAAGTACAGATGCTTGGGTCATTCTATTGAAGACTTCTGGTCACATTGACATTGAACTATTAACAATTAATGTTTGAGTCTGACCATACATTGAATTCTGAATCTTTCTTATTCAATACATATCTCTCCATCTTCTCCTCAAGAATAGTATGAAATACTTTACCAAAAGCTTTGCTAAAATCTAGTTAAACTGTGAAAGATTTAGTAACTGATGAATACAATGATCCACCACAACTCTCATGAAAAATGCTATCCACCTGCAGAGAGAGAACTAATGAATTCAGAGTGCAGTTTGAAGAATATTTTTTCATTTACTTTCCTTGCTTTTACCTCCTGAAAATGGCAATACATACACACACATATATATATATATATTACATGACTTCATAAATATAATGGGTGTCATATTTCTTGCCTTCTCAAAGGGTGGGATAAGAAATAGAGAGAAGGAAAGAATTTGGGACTGACAATAAATTAAAATAAAAATTCAACTAAAAATCTAGTTTTACTCTATTCATAATATTCCCATAATTTACATAGTCCTGTTAAAAAGGGGGGGGGGGGATGAACTTAGTCTTGTATGGTCTATTCTGAATAAAGATGTGCTGGCCCTTTGTAAGCACCTTTTCTTTTTCTAGATGTTCACTAGTCACCTCTGCAAGGATTCATTCTAGAATTTCCCCAGGGACTGAAGTCAAGGTCAATGGACTATATTTTGTTGACATTTTCTTATCTTTTTTTGGTTGTTGTTGAAAACTGAGATATTTGTCTTTCTCCATTCTTGTGACATCTCTCTCATTTTCCATGGTAACATGTGTTGTCTCTTCCAATTAGAGTGTGAGTTCCTTGAGAGCAGGACTGTCTCATTTTTTCTTTTTTTTCTCCAGTACTTAGCATAGTATTTGGCATATAGTAAATTTTTAATAAATGTTTTTTAATTAATCAATTCAAATATTATTGATAATGTCTCAGCAATAACATTTGTCAGGTCTTTCAGGACCCAAGAATGCAGTTCATCTGAGCCAACTGACATGAGTTTATCGAGAGCAATCAGATGCTTTCTTAATATAGCCTTCTTTATACAGGCTATCAACTTTCCTAGTCAATTTATTTTTATTTTTTACAGTATAAAGGCATGAGGAGATCCTGGATGAGGTACTAAAAAGGAATATAGCATTCAGGAATCACAGACAGCACATTACTCAGATACAGGTCCCTATCCCTTCAGTTCCACAGGCAAACATGTGTGGTAGCTTTGGTATACAATGGGATTCTCCAAGGGAGAGATCTGGGTTTCTGCTCTCATAGCTGATTGTTGCTGGACAGATTCACAGAAACCAAATGGGTAGGAGATCTTAAGGAACAGTTTTTTAGCAGATGACAGATTGTGACTGCCTATCATCAATCATTGTGATTGGGAAAGTTTGCTAATCATCAATTAATAAAGTTTCATAAGCTGGTTACAATCAGAAGAACCTTATATTCCTTACCTAAATTTTATTGTTGTTGTTCAGTCATTTTCAGTTGTGTCAATTCTTCATGACTCCATTTGGGGTTTTCTTGACAGATATTGGAGTGCTTTTCTATTTCTTTCTCTAGTTCATTTTACAGATGAGTAACTGAGGCCATCAGGGTTAAATGATTTTTCTAGGCTCACACAGCTAGTAAATATTTGAGACCAGATTAGAATTCAGGAAGGTGAGTCTTTCTGAGTCCAAGCCCAGTGCTCTCTATCCACTGCATCATCTAGTTGCCCTTCTACATAAAGCTAACTAAATGAATTATTGGATATTTAGGAAATTCTTAATGAATTGGGGTAGGGTGAGAATCAGTCAATGATCAAACCTAAATCACTTATTAGGAACATGGGAACTTTCTGGTACATAAACTAGTCAAATAGTGATTAAACATGGAGTCACTTTTGTCAGTTATGACCCAGCAAAAGGTTAATTCTTAAAAAAGGTCATTGTCTTTTACAGAGGAAATAGAAACAAAATAAGAATTAAACAGCTCTATCTTCTCTTTTTTTTTCAGTTTTTTTTCAGTTATCACCATCCCATCCATTCCAATTTTAGGAAGTTTTTCTTCTCCAGCCCCTGTCCCAAAGTCATTTGCTTTGGGACTGTTTCTTTAGGACTGTTTCTTTATTGGTGGAGATGAATGCCCTGAGGAACTGAAAAAAGATGAAAGAGCTTCAGTTCTTAACCAGGTCCCCTTCAGGACTCTTGAGAGCTAAGCTTCAAGTCTTCTTTCAAGAGTTGAGTTACTTTGGGCACTCCTGACTCCTAGTTTTGAGTGAGAAGATGGAGGAGGCCAATTCCATTCTGGGAAGACACAAGAGGAGCTAGCAGTCTCCACTATGTCTCTATTTCCAACTTGCTACACTAAGAGACTGTACTTGGATGAGATCCAGGACTCTCCCCCCTCCCCTTTTATTTTGGAAAATTTTATTTAGTCAATTTAAAACATTATTCCTTGGTTACAAAAATCACATTCTTCCCCCGCCCCCTTCCCGAAACCAACATGCAATTCCACTGGGTTTTACATGTACCCTTGGTCAAAACCTATTTTCATGTTGTTAATGTTTGCACTAGGATGATCGTTTGGAGTCTACAGCCCCAATCATATCCCCCTCGACCCATGTAATCAAGCAGTTGTTTTTCTTCTGTGTTTCTGCTCCCACAGTTTTTCCTCTGAATGTGGATAGCATTTTTTCTCGTAAATCTCTCTGAGTTGTTCAGGATCACTCTGGCATCAGGGGATGCCACTAATGGAGAAGTTTATTATATTTGATTGTACCACAGTGTATCAGTCTCTGTATATAATGTTCTCCTGGTTCTGCTCCTCTCACTCTGTATCAGTTCTTAGAGGTCATTCCAGTTCGCATGGAATTCCTCCAGTTCATTATTCCTTTGAGCACAATAGTATTCCATCACCAACATATACCATAATTTGTTCAGCCATTCCCCAATTGGAGGGCATCTCCTCATTTTCCAATTTTTTGCCACCACAAAGACTCAGCTATGAATATTCTTGTACAAGTCTTTTTCCTTATTATCTCTTTGGGGGTACAAACCCAGCAGGGCTATGGCTGGATCAAAGGGTAGACAGTCTTTTGGTGCCCTTTGGGCATAGTTCCAAATTGCCCTCCAGAATGGTTGGATCAATTCACAACTCCACCAGCAATGCATTAATGCAGGATTCTCCCTTTTGGTTTGAGCTGAGTTATCTTGTTCTCAATGGGAGAGCACTTTCATTCTGTATTGTCTGGTATATACTCTCCTATGTATATCTTCTCAGATTTCTGTTTTGCTATAGTTTGGATAAATGAGCCACTTTGCTATTTCCTATGTGTGTTATTGTGAAATTGGTATTTGATGAGGAAGGGGTCAAATCTTATAAAGGTTTTAGAGTCTCCTTTTACCTTCAAATGACATGACCAGCAATTAGATGGAATCCAATAATATTCTTTAGACCAGTGATGGTGATTCCTTGGCACAAATGCCAAAGATGGCATGCAGAACACACTCTGTGGGCACTCGGCCCTCCCTTCCTCCAACCTCAGAGTTTGTTACTAGAAAGGCAGAGGGACTAGGGTGGAGTAGCTCCCTTCCCCCTCTCCACTGAGCCTGATGACATTTTTTCACATCACCCATTCCTCTGCCCAGCCTCCCAGCAGGAGCACACAGGGGGTAAGCCCACAAGTAGCAGAACTAGAGAGGAGTAGAGCTCTGACCATTTCTCTCCCCAGCTCCACACATGCCTCTCATGACCTGTCCCTCTGCCCAGATGTCCAAAGGGAGCACTTTCTCTCTCTCCTGCCTGGGCTAAGATGGAGTGGGACATGGCACTCAGCCTAGGTGGTGGGATGGGCAAGGGGCCTGGCACTCTGTCTCTAAAAGGTTTGCTATCACTGCTCCAGACTAACAATATTTAAGGGAGAAGACAGATATACTTCTAGTCCAGCAGCCTCTCTCTAATTCCATACCTCCTTGCCACCCATGCTAGCAGGAATAAAATTCTTCTTTGGAGAAGGGTGGGAGGAGAAGAGGCTAGAGATGTTTATTTTGCTTCTCTTTGAGCCACAAAATGACAGCCCCCCTCTCTACTCATGGGCCTCACCAACTATGTGGGACTCATTCTTTTCCTTACACTTATATTAAACATGAATTTATCCCCCTGCAACTCTCAACCAGTGCTCCTTGTTCTGACCTCTGGTGACAAGCAGAACAAGACTATCCCTCTCCCATATGACAGCTCTTTAAATACTATTATATAGTTCCTCTTTCCTACTCCCAAGTCTTCAGGCTAGATAGCACTAGTTCCCTCATAAAATAATTTTTTTGTTTATGTTTTTGGTATCATATTTGAGAGCTTTGCATTCCTATTGAACTGACTTGTAAAATTTTATTTTATTAGTTTCAACCTATTTTTTCTCTGAATGCTCTGAAATTTAGGATATATGTCAGATAGTGTTGGACTTTCCTCTTCATCTCTACCTCTAACTCTAAGGTGGAATGGTCCCTTGCCCTGAAGGTTCCTATTATTGGCATATTATTAGCCAGTTTTTTTTCTTATTCTTTTGTTCAGAAACAGACAAGCTTGTTTTTTTCTCTACCTTTTGAAAAATGAAGTTATTTTCAAGATAAATCAAGAATAAAGTCCTCCATCACTACTATGTCATATCTCCTTGCTTGCTTTGTGATTTGTCTTTCATATTCTTTGTTTACTTTCCTTTTTCCTTTGAGTGGCCTGTAATGTGCTGCATGACAATATTGCTTCTGTTCTCCATCTTGAAATATTCTCTGTTCAAGATTTTTTTTTCAATTTTGTTCAAGATTTCTAGATCTCCTCACATAATATTATATTTTTAATATTCCATGCTATTCCATCTCCATGCTCCTTTTGCCTCCACCATGCCTTTTTAATAAAAGGTCATATTTTCAGGGTCATATTCTGGTCAGGAGTCCCATCATACCAAATCCTAGTCATATGTGTTTAATTTTCCTCCTTGCTTTAGCATATCTTTGTAACTCTATTGCTCACACTTTGTGCATTTGTATATAGTTATTTGAGGCCATATCTTTTATTGCTAGAACTCTTCTTGTGTATTGTCTCCTGTGAATGACTAATCATACACACACACACACACACACACACACACACACACACACACACACACACCTTCTATCTTAGAACTGATTCTAAGCATTGTTTCTAAGGCTGAAAGATAGTAAGGTTTAGACAATTGGGGTTAAGTGACTTGCTCAGCATCATGCAGTTAAGAAATGTCTGAGGCTAGATTTGAACCCAGATCCTCCCTACTCCAGGTCTGGCACTCTATCCACTGTGTTACCTTATTGCCCTTTGTCTATCATCCTCTCTATGGTATTTGTCTTGGCATATACATCTATATGTATATGTATATATGTGTGTGTGTGCATCTATCTACCTGTCTATGCAGTTTTCTTTCTTCCCCCTCATTTTCAATTTTCAATTCTATTTATCAGCTTTACAAGGCCTCAAGAAAATATATTTTTATGGGCTCTCATTCTATCTTGGGCCAATAGTCCATTATTCTTTTTTACCACCTATGGTCCAGAATTTTATTCTAGGGTATCATCTTCTTAGCCATTTGCAAATTCCTTCTTTTTCTTTCATGTTCTTTAATTCAGCAGTAAGCCCACTTTAAATCAACTGCAGTGATTAAGTATCACCTATACTTCTGCAGTCTTCAGTTTCTTGTCCAGCACCTCACAATTCTTAAAAATGTTTTCTAAGTTTCTTCTGGTGATATCATTTACTCCCAACCTGAATGACCAGTAGTGCATAATGAGTATTAAGCTTGACAAGTCTTGGAGGTTCTCTGTTGATTCTAGATATCATAACCTTAGAAAAACAGCAGACTTTTGTCAGATTTATTTCTTCAATGGAGCTTTGTTCTCACTTTGGGGTTATTTCCCTCCATCTAATAAACACACCGTATGATAGTATCCAAAAAAGTACTCAACAGGCAAGAGCATTGGACTGAAACTACTAAGATGAAATTCAATAGGGAAAAACATAAACTCTTATACTTAGGCCTAAGTAAATCAACCCCAATAGTACAAGATGGGAGGAATGAATGTGAATAAGCATTTATTAAGTACCCTCTATGTGCTAGACACTAATATAGTTAAACTAAAGCTTGTCTGAGAAAGATCCAAAGATTTTAGTGGACCAAATATGAATCAGTGTTATGATGTTGTATTCATAAAAAACTCAAGAAGATTTGGACTTCATTAAAAGAGGCTTTTGTTGTTGTTTATTCATTTTTTGGTACTGTCCAACTCTCTGTGACCTCTTTTTGGGTTTTCTAGGTAATGGTATTGGAGTAGTTTACCATTTCCTTCTCCAGTTCATTTTATAGAAGGGAAAATCAAGGGAAACAGGGTTAAGTGATTTGCCCAGGGTCACAGTAAATATCTGAGGCCAGATTTGAACTTGGGTCTTCCTGAGGCCCTGCAGTGCCTCTATCCACTGCGCCACCTAGCTGCCCATAGCTTTTAAGGGTAGGCAAGTGGTGATCCTTACTGGACTCAGGTCTCATTAGATCTTACCTGAAATATTTTTTTTCCAGTTCTGGGAGCCACTTTAAGAAGGGTGTTAATAAACTGGGTAGGCTCCAGAGGAAGACAATCAGGATGATGATGTGTTTTGAGCTGATGACATACAAAGACTGTTTGAAGGAAATGTTCACATTTAACATGGAGAAGAGAAGATTAAGGAGGGATAAGATATGTGTCTTCAATTATTTGGAGGACTGTTGTATGAAAGATGGATTAATCTCATTTTGTTTGACCCCAGAGAACAGAACCAGGAACAATGATAGAAATAGTGAAGAGGCAAATTTCAACTGGATATCAGGGAAAGTTCCCTAATAATTAGAATTGTTTAAAAGGGGAATGGATTACTTGGAGAGGTGGTGGTTTCCTTCCTAGGGGTTTTTGATTGACTGAAGGAATACTTGTTAGGTATATTTTAGTAGCAGTTCTATTTATGTAATAGATTGGACAAGATCACTGCTGCTATCCCTTCTAATTCCCAAATTATAGGATTCTGTGTAGATGGCAAACCATCCATACTTTTTTATTTTGTATAGTTTTTCTCATCCTCCAATATGCTCTTCAACTAGCTAAGGGTCTTCCTTTAGGTCTTTTAACATTCAGTGAGATTTAGTATGATATTCAGGCTGACCATTTATCATCCTCTAACACTGCTACATGGGTGGCCTAGCCCTTTTTCTGACAAATATTTCATGGATGATACTTTTATTCTATGTTTTGCTTAGAAGTTATTATTATTGCTATTGACACCTGCTCTACTCACTGTATAAATGTAGATTTTGAACCTTTGGACTTCATCCCCTAGAAGTCCCTTAGTATTGCCCAAAATTCCATTTTCCTGCGACCCCACATTTTGTGTGATTGTATTTAAGTGGTTGTAACTCCTCCCTCTTCCTCTCTTGGACCTGTGACAGGGCTGAAGTCAGGCAGTTCTTTTGCTTTAGTTATTATTAATAAAACTTTATAAAATATAATATTTAGTTATTGATTATTAATTAAAAAACCCACATTTTGGCTTACCATGAAGGGATTATGAATTCCCAAAAATTTTTGAGCAGTTAGCCTTACAGTAAAGATAGTAAGTTTGCCAGGTCGCTAGTGAAGTGTGCCTATGCTCCTGCCCCACCCTGCCACCTGCCGTGACCTGCTGTTTCTCCTGTCCATTTGCTTGGCCAGTATTCCTCACCACTTTCCACCCAACTTGGAGCCTCCTCTTGCCAAGACCAGACCCACCACAAGAATCTGCCAATCCCAGCCATTTTTTTTTCCCACAGAGGGTGATGTATAAAAATCTTTCTTCCCCAATCCCTTTTCACACTCCACATGTGTTTCTAGCCTGCCATAGCCATTTTTCAGTGTGGATAAAAGAAACCCACACCTTCTAATTTTCAAGCAGATTAAAAAAAAAACTGATCCTGGACTCCTACTTTAGAAGGCTGTTTCTAAAGATTTTTCACAGGGAGGGGAGTTAGTTCCAAATCAGTAGATCAAAAATCAGTTTTGGGGAATAAGCCATCCCCCCCCCTTCTTTCTCTTGACCAAAAACACCAAGGGGAAGTATTTTTTCTCTCATATGCAAATATGCTACTGTTTTTCCTTAAAGTTTTGCTTCTTTCTGTTTACTCTTTAAATAAACCCCATTAAGCACCCTTCAGGAAAAATGCTGTTGCAAAGCATGCTTGAAACTGTTGGGAGAGCTAAAAAGTACACTTTAGATCTGCTTAATTCTTATCCTGGGACTTTTTATTTTCATTGGAGATTTCCTACTTTATTTTCTTCTCCTCAAGAATATGTCACAAGCTAGCCTGCTTATGCTACAAACTAACCTGAAATATTTTGACAAAGTTCTAAAAGTCCTAACTGCTCTTAACATGCAGAGTGGAGATTCTTCCCTGTGATTCTATGAAGACAAATGAAATCTAAATAGATAATAAATATGAGGGGAGGGGAAGGAAACTTTAAAAGAGATCTGGGAGCTTATTGCTAACTATTTTGAGTTTATTCTCCTCCTATAATAGTGAACAAATCTATTGGGAGTGGTAAAAAGAATTTTGACTGCACTGTCTGTCTGCACCTTCTCATTGATTTGTATTATTACATTTACTGATTGCTTTAAGGTTTAATTTTTTAAAAGTTTATCTGTTTTAAGTTAATCAATATCTTTCTGTTATACTGAATCATGTTAAGCTATGTTTTGCCTATATTGATCTCTAATTTGTACTGTTACCTTTGCTGAAGAACAAAATATCTCTGTAGAAGCCCATAAACATCTTGCCTAAAACCTTTGTCACTAGATCCATTGAAGATCACATGTTGCCTTTGTTAATTGTCACAGATGATGATGGATGGATTTCAACAAAACTGGTTAAATTTTGTGCAACCTTTGGAGAATTTATTGAGCTAAGAATTTAAATGGTAATTCTAAGGGGTCTTCAGAAATAATTTTAGTAACTAGTAGTTTCTGAATGGATAATTTATATATATGTATATATTATAAAGAATGTTGTATTAAAGGTAGAGAAACAAAGAAATGTTCCTTCCAAGGGGTTTCATCAGGAAGCTAAAAAAAGAGCTCCTGCAAAACTCTTCATTTTATTTCCCCCAGAACAATCTAGATTTCTTGATGATGTTCTAGACCCAAATAAGCTTTATTTTAAAAATGTTTGCCAAAGTTAAAAGATTTGCTACATCTGTAAAAATTGTGCCAAATATCCATCAGGTCATAGGTTTTTTATGTCTCATAGCAACTTATGTGAAATATGATAGCAGGTTTGTTTGCTATTGTAATTAACTTGGCTATTGTGAATTTTGGGGACTTGGGTATTTTGTTGAATGTGCATTATCTACTCTACTGTATTACTATTTTATTCTGAAATCATTTGTATTCATACATGGCTGACACAGTGTTTCACTGATTTTAAGCTATATATTTTTGATTTTTAAAACTTTTTTTATTATTGTTTTTCCTTGCATGTGTAATATAGTATCTGAGTTTTATTTTTTCCTCTCCTTTTTTGTATTTGAAGCACATGTCAACAGTATTGAGAAGTTTTTTTTCATTTTTTTATTATACAGTAATATAAGTTTAAAATACATTTGTTCTAATATTAATTTAGACTATAAAAATGATGCCATTGATTGTTTAAAAGAATTATGGGACTTTGCTTCATGATTCTGATTCCAGAAGAAGGGAATATGCAAAAAACAAAAACAAAAACAAAGCCCTGTACAGTGCTAAAGAAACACAGAGAATCTGCATAGTGCCTATGGAGCTCAAGGTCAAAGAGACAAGATCCCAATGGGATTGATGAAAATTTTGAGCCAAGACAAGAGGACTTGAACTTGTTTCGGGTCTGAGGTTGCGGCTGTTTAACATGTGTTAAAGGCAGATCTTCCTTGTCCCACTTTCTACCAAATATCTCAAATTTGGCACCAACCTGACTCCTATAATCTAGTCCCTTTTCTGTCTTTCATGGTGTGGCAAACTTTCTGTAGTCCTGGCTACTGATTGGATAAATGCATAATTGCTTAAGTGATTTTAATTGGGTCCTGATTCAAGGACCTGTTATAGATTTGTTTTTCCTTTACTTAGACTTTTTTAGACATAAGACTTTTACATTTTGTATTTCATCCACAAGTTATTTTCTCTGCTATTTGGATTTTTTCATGTTTTTGATTTTCTTTTGCAAACTGATTCATATACCTCATAACTGAGCCATTTATTCCTGAGTGATCCCTGTGTTTATTATTATTCACTTCAGGGGGGACAAGTTATTGTTTGAACTTTGATTTAAATTTGAGCAATTTTAGGATAAGAAACTTGCTACCTCCCAGAATCCAGAATGTGCCATGAAGATAGATGCTTGCAAAGATCACATGCTACACCAGAAGATCCAGAGTGAACTTTGGGATGTGAATTGAACTAAGGGGGGTTGAAATGCTTTTGTTTTGAATGTATACTCTTATGCCAAAGGGGACTGCCTCCAAATTGGCTTTTTGTCAACCCAGTAATCATTGGTTTTGTTTTCTTTTCCTTTTATCCACAAATTATTGTAATTTTTAAGTTGATTATGTTTTCATGATCCTTTTGGGGAAATTGGTTTCCCAATAGGATCACAGGGCAATATGTATAAATGGAGATTTTGAGCCTTTGGACTTCATCCCCCAGAAGTCCCTTAGTATTTCCCAAAATTCAATTTTCTTGCATCCCCACCTTTTGTGTGATTGTATTTAAGTGGCTGTAACTCCTCCCTCTTCTTCTCTTGGACCTGCTACCAGATTGAAGTCAGACAGTTCTTTTGTTTTAGTTATTATTAATAAAAATTTATAAATATATTTAGTTATTGATTATTAATTTTAAAACCCACATCACCATATACCTCTTTATTTCCCTTTGAGATGCCTGTGATTTTCATTCTTTAGAGAGTGGGATTTTGATTTCCAGCTGTATATCATCACTGGAAGAATATTATTTTTAAGGTAAATAATAGCTTTCTCCATATGCAACCAATGCTATTTGCCTCACTTTTCCCAGATGATCATTCTTTAGAACCCAAGAAGTTGCTTTCTCTTAAGAGGATTCACATCTTTCCTCTATGAGAGGAAGCATCACACCAATTATTTAGCTCCAGTGCTCAGTAGTCTTTCTTTTCTTATTCCTCCAAGTAATGGAGAATTGGCCCCTGAAGGCCTAGTCATCAGACAATGTTCAGGGGACCCAAGGGGAAGGTTTATGACCTCTTTATGTCTGTGAGTGATGACAGAAGGGAGCAATCCAGCCCTTTCACTTTAGGCATGCATTCTGTGTCTGGTTTTTTATTGGCTGAGCCGACTTCTTTTCATTTTTGGTAGTGAGTGAGTCAAGAACTGCTCTGAGCCTTCTGATTGGAGAAAGTCCTTAGGCCTTTCACGCTGGGGTTCCATGTGGTCTGGAACACTTGGTTCCTATATCATCTTTGTACAGGGTTCTATGTAGTCTGGAACATTTGTTTCCTATAACATCTTTGTCCCTATGAGTATTCTTTTCATTATTCTCAAGGGAGGGCTAATTGGAGATGGGACTATGTTATGAGCTTTGCAAGATTGGAATAGCCAACAGAGTCTGTCAGAAGCTGTAGTCACTTAAGAAGAACTACTTGACCAAGTCTAGCAGTGAATCAACCTGGTAACTGAGATTGTGTTGCGTAAGCAAGGTAGATACTCATCTATTGACTAAACTATACCATAAAGTGAACTTGGTGGTGGCAAGCCACTTTAAATTTCAACCCAATCTCTCCAGGCAACATGTGCCCCAGTATTTGGATAGGGAGAATTTTGTAATTTTGTTCTTGCTATAGCTTTCCAGCAAATATCCCTTCATAAAAGCTAATTTATTTTAATTGGTTAAATGATATCAGGGTAGTAGTTACTATCAATCAGTTTTGGTAGGGAATGCACACCAAAATGGGGGTGTGAGCTGATAGTATCGGAGAGAACCATATAACTCTTTCAGGTTACCCTGAGAACTCTAAGAGAACTGTGGCCAATCTGGAGTACTAGCAGTGTGTGTATGGCTTGCTAGAATAAGTCCAGGGCTGCATATATTTATATCAAATTTTATACCCTCTATCTTTCTGAAACAGGTTAGGATTCTCTTACTTGAAATCTTTCTTTCTAAAATTTCTTATAGCAATTTATCTGGGCCATTCTTTTGTTTTTATTATATTTTGGATTGTGTCATGTTTATTCGTATACATATTAACCCTTTGTTTAATGTTTCAACATAATAACTATATACATTAAAAAAATCTTTGTATCCTTAGTACCTGGGATTGTCCTTTGCAGTAGGATTAATAAATATTTGCTTAATTGATTTGAATTGCTGGCCCCCAAGCCTGATGGCCTACCTCATTAGCTTTGCATATAAAGACAGGTGAACTGTCCACAATATCTTTGGATTTATGGATAATCTGGAAGCATAAGCGAATTGTGGTAAGCTGTGGGCCCTGGATTTCATGCTGGAAAATATGGTTGGGAAGAGAACCCTTGGCTAGCTCCATCCTGGGTCTTGCAGTAGAGTGGTCTGGAAAACCCCTGTCCTATGAGGAGTCAGTGCCAATCAAGAGATTAGGTAATCAGAACATAAAACTACCCAGAGCCAGTCTGGGAAGTACACTTATTTGCTGGTTATCATTGTGAATGGGAGGAGAAGGGAGGGAACTAATTTCCTTTCATTCTACAGGCTTCTGGGCTACTGCTTACCCTGTGAGGTTGAGGTTGGATTTAGGTCCCTAAGGGTAGCCAGAGACTATGACATCCTGGTGAGGTAGTTTGGTAAAACGGTCAGAATGGTAATGCGCTTTAGTGGAAAGAACACTGGAGCAAGATTTGAGACCTACTTTTAGTCTCATCCCCACCATAAGCAATCTGTGTTGACTTGGGTAAGGGATTAAAATCATCCTCGGATCCCTAGTTTCTCACCAGTTAAATGAATGAATTAGTTTAGATTATCTTTTAGTCTGTGCCCAGGGGTGCTCAAGAGGAGTGTTGTTCTCACAAGTGCCAGGTCATTGGGAACTTGTCTGAGTATGCACTGGAGACCTCTTCCTGCTATACTTGTGTCTTCAAGTTTGAAGGGCAGCTTACAGAGAGGAGAGGATGTTCAATATTGGTGATCTAAGAAGAAATTCACAGAAAGGTTTAATCTTTCAGGTAGGGTATTGGATTGGATGAGCTTTGAGAAATTTTCAAGTTTTCATTCATATCCTAACATTCCAGTATATTTATAAAATCCTTGATTTTATAAAATGAGAGCAGTTGAGCCCAACTAGGGAATGAAGGACACATTTAGAAAGATAATAGTAGCATAGAGGTGAGCAGAGCATAAGGAAAGGGAAGGGGGATGGAACAGCCTTGGAAGAGGAAGAATCCAAAGCCCAGAGCTTGAATTAGAACAATAAATCACAAACTACAATTGTGAACACATGAGAAATGACTTTTAATGTCTGACTTGTTTCCCCCCCTAAAGTGCCAATGTTCGGTGAAGTACAGGGAAGGATTGGACAGCGATCACCGAGACCACTGAGAGGTACAAAGTTAAATCACGAAACAAAACGCCACTGGTTTCCTCTTCAGCTCACACGCGTACTTTCCCCACTGGGGTGCCCATGCACACACACACACATACATGCATACCACATACATAGACACTGTATATCTACTGTTATATACATATATATATATATAGCGCGACTCATTTCATATATGCTTATATTGTGGCTGTCACCTAGCATTTCCACAGCAGCTGAACATGGGGCTGCATGTGTTTCTTTTCACCTGCTCTGGGCCTAGATCTTCCTTGTAATTGGAAACAAGTCTGGCACCCGTGCACCCGCCAGAAATGCAATTAATCCTTTGCTCACTGCTCCTCTCCCTTCAATTTCCCCTTGGGAATCTGTGTCTATTGAGTGTTGAACTTCCTAGCTCCCATATGCCTTCCCCAGGGCAGGAAACCAGGTGTGGGATCTGCCAATGAATGATGGAGCAGGATGAGGGGGGATATAAAGGATGGTCCCTTAGAACTGACTTGGCCCAAGGGGCATATTCTTTTTGAAGCCAGCTTGGCCATTGGCCATGTTGGCAGCTACCTCGCAGCCCCCATTGCTGTCCAGCCCTGGGTGTCCCTCATGTTCTGCTAGATATTTGAGGGTAAAGAGGTGGCCTGTGTCTCGGTGACGCCCTGGTGGCTCTGGGTGGGGTGGGCTCAGGAAGGTACCAGAGCTCTTCCATTCTGAGAAAGTGTACATCTCCACCTGTGGGTGGGTGACCTTGCTCAGGTACCCAGGGCTGGGGGTGGCTGAGTTTAGGGTCCTCTGGCTACCACTCAGGCAGCTCCCACTGTCATCCAGTGAGTCCTTGCGAGATTGCTCAAAGGAGCCTCGATTCCAGGCTCGGTAGTTGTAGTTCCACCAGCCTAGTCGATTCCGCCGATGGCACTGGCATTTAAGGATGCGGAGGAAGGCGCGCTTGAATTCTTTGCTGGAGCAGGGATAGATAATGGGGTTGATGCAGCTGTTGAAGTAGCCAAGCCAGAAGACCACTTTGAAGACAGTGTCTGGGGGCTTCAGAGTAGCAAACAGGGACCCTGCAGAGTAAAGAGAGAATGGTAGAAAAGTAACAGTTCATCAATACCTTTCTCTGTAACTCCCACTGAAATGCTATCATTTGCCATTGCTGCCCTCATAAACATTTTAAATTCAATGATTCATACAAATGGCAGTATTCTGGCAGATGACTTTTCCCTATCAGAGTGGACTTAGAATGTCAGTACCCAAGGGCAGGAAGGAACTGTACTCTAGTGAGTGGTTTGGTATAGCACTCTGAATAGTAATGGGATATAGTTAGGCACCACATAGACTTTGTAAACTTAAAGGGAACTCAGAGATCATTTTAGGCCACCTGCCTATCCTAAAGATGAGTGAAAATTCATAGCAGACCTGAGGCCTTAACTCTGGCTTCCTGCCTTCCAGTCCAATGCGCTCTCTCTCTCTCTCTCTCTCTCTCTCTCTCTCTCTCTCTCTCTCTCTCTCTCTCTCTCTCTCTCTCTCTCTCTAAGTTTTATTGAAATAGCATGGTTATTCCTATGATATTTCTGTGATATTCTCACAGTGATTTAAAGAAAACTGATGGACATGGTGACCTCCTGTTGTAGAACGTGCGAGATTCTATGCTCAGAGTTTGTTTCCCTCTTCTCCAAACAGAAGAGAGAGATATATTTCCTCCTCTTTTCTTTGGGACTATGAGTAGGTATTATAATTACACAGTACTGGGCTTTGTTTTATTGTTCATTTAGTTTACATTATTTTAGATAGTTTCCTTAGTTTGCGTTTATTTCAGAATTTATTTCTTTGGAATCATAGATTACAAGCGAGCTAAGATGTTATAAGTTAGCCAGCTCAAAACTTTAATTTTACAGATGAGGAATTAAATTGACTTCTTAGAAATATCAAATGATTTACCTATGGTTTTATAACTAGTAAGTGTGCAAAGCAGGATTCAAACTCAGACCTTGTGAATCTAAATCCAATATGTCTTCATTTTTATTTGGCATTGAAATTGTATTTTTCCCCTTTCAGCAAATTCACCTTTTTATATTCATGTGTCTTGAGTTATAGGCAGAGCATACACAGGATACCTTCAAATGCCTTGAGGCAAGATTTGAACTCAGGACTTGGGACTTTGAATTTAGAATTTCTTCATTTACTAGATGGCCTTTCAATGTACATCATGATTTTTTTTTTATCCTATCAGAAAATTTACCTTCTTAACACATGACTTATTTGAAAACAAATTCAAATCCATGAGCTTACTCACTCTAACCAATGTGTTAAGGAGGGAGGGATACGGTTTTTGTTATTTAGTTGTTTCAGTTTTGTCTGATTCTTTGTGCCCCCATTTGAGGTGTTCTTGGCAAAGAATGATTTGCTCTTTCCTTCTGCATTTCATCTTATATATGAGGAAACTGAGGCAAATGGGGTTCGGTGAGTTGCCCAGGATCACAGTATCTGAGGCCAGATTTGAACTCAGGAAGAGGAGTCTTTCTGACTCCAGGTGCTCTATTGACAGCACTACCTAGATGGCCCAGGGATGTGATAGGGATATGGTAGAAAGGCCTAGAAGTAAAGTACAGTCCCTTCCTGCCTTGGGTAGAGAAGCCTAAAATGAAAGTGTTGGACTAGAGTCTCTCTAAGGCTTCCTTCTGGTTTTCATACTGTATTAACCTTGAGCCAGAGGCATGGACAGTATGGGCATTGCCTATAATAGCCACTGGAGAAACGCTTTAATTGAACTGAGCTGCACTGACATCCCTATTCCCCATCTCACCACAGAGGGGCAGTGTCTGCATCTCTCTTAGTTGGGTAAGAGACTGAGTCAGCAATAGCCTCCCAAGGCCTGGCCAGCGAGGGATAAGATTCCAAACATATTTGCCAGCCTCTCTCCCCCTACAACAGAACAGTAAAAGGCAGGAGCAGGGGCCCCTTCATGCTATTCATTCTTTATTCGAGTGGTCAGCATGAGGACTTAGCTAATTAGGGAAATCATTGGCACTTGGTCCAAGTAGGAGTAAAAAGCCTGCTAATTAATATTCCATTCTGTTGGGGTTTGGGGGTGAGGAGTCTCTGAGCCCCACAGTGTATTTGTCACAGGAACTTGGAAAAGCCAGGAGAAAACAGACCAGTGCTTTTCTAGCTGGATGGGTATTAGGGTCTTATGGAAACAGGCTGGGGCTGAGAGTCAGGTGATGCGACTTCTCATGCTGATTATATCACTAATTCACTTGGGAAAGTCACTTGGTTTCTTACTCTTTTAGCTTCCTTCTTTATCAAAGGGTTGTTGTGGGTATTGAATGAAATAACTGAAAAGTTGAAGGCAGTATCTACATGTTCAGTCGTTTCAGTTGTGACTGGCTCTTTGTGGCCCAATTTGGGGTTTTCTAGGCAAAGTACTGGAGCGGTTTGCCATTCCCTTTCCCAGCTCATTTTACAGATGAAGAAACTGAGGCAAACAGGATTAAATGACTTGCTCAGGGTCATACAGCCTTTAAGTATCTGAGGCCAGAGGCACTCAGGAAGATGAGTCTTCTTGATACCAGGTCAACCCTCTGTACACTTATGGCACCACCTAGCAGCCCAGTATCCACATATGAGGTATTTATTGCTTCTTTCTTGTTTTGGGAGAGGGATGAGGTGGGCCATGAGTACTTGAATAAGACTATGTACATCACTTGAATATTTCTATGACATATTTGGCTCTGGAGAAATAACAAAGAGCAAAGACAAAAGAATATTACTATTACATGTTGAAAACCTTCCCTCTGACCTCCCCCCCCTTTTGAACCTAATCTTTAATTTCATTAGTATAAGGAACTCAGTGAGAAAACTTCTTCTACCAATGAAGGTAGGTAACTTTGGTTTCTATTCTTGTTGAGTCTAAGAGGCTGCCCAGTGTTGACCATTTAGAATGTGTCCAAGAAAGGATTTCAACTTAGGTCTTGCTGACTTCAGGGGTAGCTCTCTAGCCCTACACTAGATCTCACACTACTTCTCTCCTGTTGTTAGATTAGGGAATACTCTTTTTCATCAACTTTCCTAGGATTATGAAGGCATCATCCACTAGGACTAAGTAAGAATTACATGGTCCCAGAATTTTGGGAGTTTTTATTATAAAGGTTATAAAATTGGTTTGGCTATTCATTAAAGCTGGGTGTTGAATAGAGTCATGGGGAAGATTTGATTGAATTGATGCAGAAGGAAGAGAACAATAAACATAATGATCACAATAATGAAAATGGAGACAAAATAGTATCAGACTTCAGATACAACAACCAATTTTGGTTTCAGAGGACCAGTGATGAAATACAATTCCTTTTTCTCAGTACAGAGGAGGTAGAATCTCTGTGGAATTTGGCATACACTCTCAGGACTATTTGCTGTTTTTGTTGGTTTTGCTTAATTGTTGTTCTGTGTTATAAAGGAGGATTTGTTGAGGGAGGGGGATTTATTGAAAAGTGGCTATGATGTATAAAACAGAGAATTGGTATATTTAAAACTTTGAACTACAAATCAGGAGGGAATAAGAGAGAGTGCCATCAACTCCATGTATGACCTTTTATTGTTGAGTTGATTAGTCATGTCCAACTCTTCTTGATCCCATTTGGAATTTTCTTGGCAGAGATACTGGAATGGTTTGCTATTTCCTTCTCCAGCTTATTTTATAGATGAGAAACTGAGGCCAACAGGGTTAAATGACTTGCCCAGGGTCACACAGCCTTTAAGTGTCTGAGGCCAGATTTGAATTTAGAAAGGTAAGTCTTCCTGACTCCAGATCCTGTACTCTATTGCATCACCAAGCTGCT
Source organism: Monodelphis domestica (assembly GCF_027887165.1). Taxonomy (NCBI): domain Eukaryota; kingdom Metazoa; phylum Chordata; class Mammalia; order Didelphimorphia; family Didelphidae; genus Monodelphis; species Monodelphis domestica. The sequence goes on along the minus strand of NC_077227.1, from coordinate 362,288,793 downwards.
CCTGTAAAATCTTATTTAACCATTTTTGTATCAGTTTCATCAATGGGAATGTTAATCCATGTTCTATAGGCAGGGTTGTATAATGACAAGAATGGTGAACCTGGAACCACAAGTTTGAATTTAAAAGTTGGTTCTGCTATTTAATAATTATATGACCTTGGATAAATCAGTATTTTATAAGAAACAGCACTGGTTAGAAAATGAGGAGTGCAGAGTTTAAATTCTACCTCTGCTGCTCAATGCTTGCATGACCTTAGACAAATCACTTTACTATTATGGTTCTCCATTTTCTCATCTGTAAAATGTGATGCTTGAACTAGATGGCTTCTAGGTTCCTTTCCACTTCTAAATTTATGACCCACAAGGAATATTTCAATTTCTTTTTCAGTAAAACAAGGAGGTTGGACTAGATGGCATCTGAGGTCCTTTTGAGCTCTTGATCTGTTATAAATTTAGCCAGTCTCTTAGCTTCTCTGAATTTAAGTTTCTTCATCTGTAAAATGAAGGAGCTAGACTGCATGACTTTTAAAGTCTCTTTTATCTCTAGATCAGTGATCCTTCTTCCCAAGGTCATATGATGATATTCATAGAATAAAATAAAATGTTTAAGGAAGTATTTTGGAAGTAGAGAGTAAATGGAAGCTCTCAAAATTATTTTTAATAGTAGTAACAATACAACACTACTGTTGCTGCTGCTACTACTACTACTACAATCACTACTACAACTCCTACTCCTACTCCTTCTCCTACCACTACCACTACCACCACCATCACCACTACTGCTACTACTGCTACTACTGCTACTACTGCTATTACTGCTATTATTGCTACTACTGCTACTACTACTCCTACTACTCCTACTACTCCTACTCCTACTCCTACTCCTACTTCTACTTCTACTACTACTGTCAGATAGGGAGCTTTGTGCCTTGAGCTTACTATGATAAATGCTGAGTTAGTAATAATAGCTATTTATATGAAATTTTACAACCATAGTAAGATAGACTGATTGTTGTAGGGTGGCAGTAGGTTGAGTGGTAGGTAAGTAGGGCAGAAGTCCCCTTTAGCACACCACATTATTTTAAGGATTAGGCTCTTGAATAAATCCCTATAATAAAAACCCAATATGACAGCCAGCCTCCACAGAAGCTGTTGGTCCTGTCTCCTTTTATAAAGTCCATTGGATGTAGGACTTTCTGCCAGGTGTTTACTCAATTCTAGGAAAAATGACAAGAGTAATTGAAAGTGTTGTTTATAAAGTCACCATACCTGATTTGAAAATGTGCTTCTAGGCTATGTAGCTTTCAAGTTAATATGTTCCTATTGTAGGCTTTCAGGATATTCCAAGACAGGCACCAGCAAAATGGAGCAAGGGCCATATCCAGTGAGCAAAGAGTTATTTTTACATTTTGAAATACAATATAATTTTATTAAAAATATTAATACCCAGAGGTAGCACAAAAACAGATGGGCAGTAATTGGCTTTCAATGAAGGCACTAGTTTGCCAACCTCTGCTCTAAGGTTTCCTTTATTCCTAGGAACTTCTCTTTCCTTTCAGGTAAGCAAGCACATCCCAGGATAGAAACCAATGGCCCTAGAAGCCAAAAGATTTTTCTTACCCATAGACAAAATAGTTGGTCACCTAGGTTCTGTAATTACTAGATTTCTGTGAAGCTTTTTCTTCTCTGTCTTTCTTTCTTAAATAAGTCCTCTCTCTCCTCCTTCTTCATCCTCTTCCCAATCAAAGCTTTAAAAAATTTCTAATGGTAACATTTCTTTATATTAAAGGCTTCTATAATTCCCCCCTTATCCTCCTGCCAAAGGAAATACTAAGCTGCTATCAGTTATTTTAACTTTAATATGAATGTATTTCATGACAGCTTTTCATAGAGTGAGAAGAAGGCACTGAGTTCCGGAATGATGAAAGAGGGAACACACTAAAAAAAAAAAAACAAAAAAACCCCCAAAACCCAGAATGGAGATACTGGGAAAGCAGAAAATGCTGTGTATTTTACCAAATTGCTTAGGGCTGGTGGTGATGATGGGACTCTTTCTCTTTCAAAGGATTCCAAATTTAGAGCTAATACCTCAACCACAGTTCTGCAGCTTCTTTCTCCCTAAATTAAGACTATATGGCAGACACCTAATCCTAAACTCCAGGGCAATTTCCTCTCCCATTGAATTTTACCCCAATGTTTCAGTTGATTAACATTTAAATGGTGGTCACTGATAGGCAGCTCTCTTTGTGTGCTGAGGCCTCAGAGTAGCAACTACTTATATGCCACTCTCCTCAATAACCTTTCATGACTTCCCATTCACTAGGGAATAGAAGTCCAAATTCCTTAGCTTGGCACTCAAAGCTCAATAATCTGGCCCTATCTATATGTCCCAGTCCTTTATGCCTTCTTAAAAGCTGACATATGCTCTTCTTCCTCTGTGCTTTTAATCACATTATTTCCCAAAGCTATACCATCCCATTCCTTTCTATCCTATTGTTGTTCAGTTGTTTCAGTTGTGTCTGACTCTTTGAGACTCTACCTGGGGTTTTCTTGGCAAAGATATTGGATTGTTTTGCCATTTCCTTGGTCAGTTCATTTTCCAGATGAGGAAACTGAGGCAAATGGGGCTAAAAGACTTGCTCACTTAAGTGTCACATAGCTAGTAAGTGTCTGAGATCAGATTTGAACTTGGAAAGAAGAGTCTTCCCGACTCTAGGTCCAGCATTCTGTATGTACACTGTGCCACCTGGCTTCCCTTTCTACTTGTTTAATTTTTATCTATTTTTTAAATCCCTTAATTAAGTCTTATGTCGGTTAAGTTTTTTTCCCCACTGCTTTAGCTTGCAAATGACCTTTTCTAATATTTGTTTTCCACCCCACCCCACTCTTTTAGGATTATCCTAAATGAACCTCTTAGTTAGCTTTTCCTGGGCTGGAAGAATGTCTTCTCTTCTCTTAATAACATCAAACTCCTTGAAGGTAAGGACTGTACCTTATACAACTTTACTTCTCTCAGTGCATGTAACAGTGATACTGAGCAACATTGTTTCATGGTAATATTTATTATTTGACAGGATTCTAATTCTCTACAACTTTACTCATGCTGATCATTGCATATGGAATGGACTTTTGGGCTCCTCTTCTTTTATCTAAATCTTTAGATAAGTTTAAATTTTATCTAAATCATTCTTCAAGATTCACCTGGAGGTCCTTTTCCTTCATGAAATCTTTTCCAGTCACTCCATCCTATTTACATCTCCTCCTCCTCCTTTATACTGATTACCCTTATAGTGAATACTACATAGTTTAGCATTTTGTTTCCTAATCTATCAGGCTCTCAGGTTCTTCCTCTGTCAAACAAGTGGGTTGGATTGGATGATCTTTAAGGTCTCTTCTACATTATTCATCCTGTGATTCTCCAAAACTCTCCTTTAATATTTGATAAGAAATGAAAAGAAAAATAAATTTCTCTGAGTCTGAACAATAGGATTTACAGAACTTGCTTCCTTCTTCCCAGGGAACAGATGAATAAGTTAATGCTGGTTAAGGACTAGGAATGGCTCTTTGGATAAAAGCCTCCATTTAGAAACATACCATGATTATCGTCTCTAGTGTTTGGCAGAGGGGGCAGAGAGAAAGGAACCAATAAATTAATAAGGTACTTTTTGTTTTCCTATCATTTCTTTCATTCTTCCTTTTAGCATTCATTAATTTCTCCTTCCTTCTGACTCACCCATTTGTTCTTTCCTTTCACTGGTAGTGCATTGATCTAAAGCTTTTCTTATAACCAAAATAGCATTCATTGCATTAGATTTGGTGGGTGACAGCCTGGAATGGTTATTCTTGTTTCCCTTTGCATGTCTAAGTTCTACTCACCCTTCAAGGTACAATAAAATCTTTTCTTTCTCATGAAGCTTTCTCTGACCACTCAGCTTACAGTGAACTCCCTTTAAATTCCTGCACATCCTTCTCATTTGACAATAGAAACTGGTACTGTTATATTCTTATATCTTCCTTACTTCTTTTGATTTTTATGAGGCATCATGCTAGCAGAAAGATCACTAGAGACAAGGCTTGAGTTCTAAGTCTACTACTTAATAGGGATGTAAATTGGAGCAAATCACTTTGTGACAATCAAGCAAGGTATGAAGGTGGTTTCTAGAATGTACATATACATGTAAACTATTATTGATAAGATAGACAATAATATCTTGGGAAGAATAGTTCACAAGGAAGTTGAATGACTTGTGAAAATTAGTTTAGCTTGTTAGTAGCAAATTGCTCACTTTCACTTGTCCAAAAATATTTATAGCTGCACTCTTTGTGGTGGCAAAAAATTGGAAAATGAGGGAGTGTCCATCAATTGGGGAATGGCTGAACAAATTGTGGTATCTGATGGTGATGGAATACTATTGTGCTGAAAGAAAGAATGATCTGGAACAACCTCTAGGAATTGATGCAGAATGAAAAGAGCAGAACCAGGAGAACCTTATACACAGAGACTGATACACTGTGGTACAATCGAATGTAATGAATGGACTTCTCTACTAGCAGCAATGCAATGATCTAGGACAATTTGTAGGGACTTATGAGAAAGAACACTATCCACATCCAGAGAAAATTGTGGAAGTAGGAACACAAAAAGAAAAAACAACTGCCTGATCACAAGAGTTGATGGGGATATGTTTGGGGATATAGACTCTAAGTGATCACCCTAATGCAAATATTAATAATATGAAAATAAGACTTGATCAATGACACATGTAAAATCCAGAGGAGTTGCTCATTGGCTATGGAAGGGGGATGGGAGCAGGGGAGGGAAAGAACATGAATCACATAACCATGGAAATATATCCTAAATTAATTAACTAAATAAAAATTTTCAAATAAATTTTTTTTTTAAATTGCTCACTTTCAGAGTTGTAAGCTCTCTTTTGGTGTTTGTGGTTCAGTAGAAAGAGCATTGGACCTGGAGTGGGAGGTGCTAGATTCTTACCCTATCTTTGAAACTTAATACTTGTGCAATCTAAGGTCCCAGTTTTTCTCATCTATAAAATAGAGGCATTGAATGAAATGACCTTTGAAGCCTCATCCCATTGTAGAGATATTATCCTATGAAGTTTTATTCACCATCTTTATAATGAGAATGGAATTAAACACGTAATCCTTAAGCTATACTCAAAGAATTTCTTTGTACAGTGGAAAATTTTGGAATCAGATCTAGGCTCAGCTCCCTCTCCTCTGTTCCCTACTGTGTTTAATTTTAGCTGAGTTTTTAACTACTATCTATGTAACCCTGGAGAAGTCAGTTAACTTCCCTTTGCCTCAGTTTCCTCAACTGAAAAACAAGAAGGTTGATCTATATAATCCCTCAGACCTTTTGCAGCTCTCATTCTATAATCCTAAGAAGATGGGGAAGAATACTCTGCACTAGCTGATTCCCTGTTTCTCCCTCCCTCATTAATTTTCTAACTGAACCTGCCATTTCAATTCCAAAATAAAGTTTAATAAAGTGGGGTAGATTCCACAGGGGAATGAAGGAAGTTAAATTAAGAAAAGGAATGCTTGGAGGTTGGATTCAAATAAAATGGTGGTTCTGGCTAGCCAACTTCAGTAGAGGCTGAAAACCATTCTTCTACAATATCACCACCTCATGAAAGTCTGTACGGGAGAGCGTCAAGGGACAAGGGATGTTTAGCCCACAGATTCTTCCTTGATGTACAAATGGCAAAGCCAAGAGCTAAATTCAGAGGAGGAAAGGAAAGGCAACATTTTCACAGGACAGGGAAACAAAACAAAATAAAACATGAGCTCAACAGAGAGGAGAGAGCCAGGCAGTAAAAGAGCAAAAAAGACTGTGATTCTGAAAAAAAAAGGATAATTTTGTTATGCCTCATTTTGGATAGAAAGTGAAAGACAGATAGATGGACAAGAAGGCCAGAGAGGGTTTCTTGGTTGCTCTTCAGGATGAGTAGGAGATTGTTTACCTGACACTTAGGAGAGCCTGGCTGCCACAGCCTGCCCATCTTCTGTAGTTCACTTCTCTTCTTGGTCATGTAAAAAGGCACATACCCAGGAATAGAGAATGTTTCCTTCCCTATTTCTCCTGTCTCTTTCTGCTGTGATATTTCATCCCTGATCCCGAATATGTCACTGAATCTCAGCGGTTTGTTATGAAAAACAAAACCATTATTGCCAGGAGCAAGCATTTAGGGGTGTGTGGGGAAGAAATGATCCCTCTACCTATTTAGAGGTAGCTTTTAGAACACACTAAGTCCTGGGCTCTTAGTTGTTCCCTTTCTACCATTTCAGACTTAACAGCTTCAGGCTGGAGGGAATGACAGCAGTATCTCTGAACCATAATTGAATGGGATCCAAGAGAGACAATGAAAAACACTTATTTGTGAAGAATTACATTTGGCAGAAGAATCTCTATCCTTTCAATCATGCTTCCTAAAAAACACAATTTGAGGAGCAGCTGGGTAGGTACTGAGAAACAGGGCTAGAGACAGGAGGTCCTAGGTTCAAATCTGACCTCAGACACTTCTTAGCTATGTGACCTTGGACAAGTCCCTTAACCCTCATTGCCTAGCCCTCAGCATTCTTCTGCCTTAGAAGCAATACACAGTATTGATTTGAAGACTGAAGTTAAGGATTTTAAAAAACATACACACACACAATTGGAGAAAATACCAACACTGGTCCATTCACCCATTTTCCAAACTCTTGATGATTTTGGTGAAATGGTGGCAAGATATCAGATATTTTCATTTTAATCTCTGCAAGTCATTTTCAGATGCATCCTTTAGCATACTAGGACATTCTATATCACCAATTCATTCATTCGTTTACCCAAATGACTAATTTGCTCATTTGAATACTTATGGGGAAAAGGTGTTGGAGATTAAAAAAAAAGAATGAAGTAAAATTTCTATTCTCAAAAAGTTTGCAGTCTGACTACAGAAGCATTAGAAAGATCTGTTATTTCAGGATGTAGGGAATACCCAGAATGGGAATGCTCCACCAAAGCAACTAAGTGGCTCAATGGACTGAGAGCCAGACCTAGAGATGAGAGGTTCTAGGTTCAAATCTGCTCTCAGACACTTCCTAGCTGTGTGATCCTGGGCAAGTCACTAGACCCCCATTGCCTAGTCCTTACCACTCTTTTGCCTTGGAACCAATACACAGTATTGATTCTAAGATAGAAGGTAAGAATTAAAAAAAAACAAAAAACTCATTTATGGCAAGAGGCAAAACTTGAACCTAGATTCTCCTGACTTCAAATTCAGAGCTACCAATATATCACAATGTTTCTATTGCTTTCTAAAAAAGTAGAATTTGAATAGATAAAAAAAAAATAATACTAAGAGAGAGAAGTGAAGATACCACAAAAATCACAAAATGCTTTGCTAGTTCAGAGGAGAGAGAACTCACCCCTACCTGCAGGAATCAGAGGCTTTATGGCAAAGAGAGCCCCCAAAAAGGACAAAAGAATTGTTAATAGAAGATTCCAGATAAGGCAGGAGCTTGGAAATTGGATTAGTATTCTGTTTTGTTCTGTTTTTTGTTATTTTGGCAATCATTATGCAAGGTCCAGGAAGTAAATACACAAAACTAATTCCTTAGGATCACAGGCCTTAGAACTGAAAGGATATTAGACATCATCTAGACATCCTCTTCATCTTGTAGATAAGGAAACTGAGGCTTGGATTTATCCAAGGCCAGATAGTGAATGTCAGAACCCAGATCTTCTGACTTTAAATCTAGGATGAGGGTCATCTGAGAATGGTAAGGCATTTTTCAGCTGATGAAAATTGGTCTGCAAACTGTTAAATTGCTATAAACTAATGGGAAGATACAGCACTGTGTAGTAATTAGCAAATAGCAATGTAATTAATCAATGCAATCCCTCAATGCCACATGGTTGAAGATCATGGGTACAGTTGACATCCCAGAAGACATCCCAGAAGGCTAGTGAGAATGAAAAGCTCCTGCAGATATTAATGTGGTTAATCTAGATTGCTTCATTAATTGTCAGTTCTCCTTCTTAATAATGTATCTGGTGATACTATTTATGTTCCATACTCTGTCTCGTGACCAACATTCTTTTGTTCAGAGATTTAAATTGTGCCCATTCATTTCTCTCTTGAATTTACAGCTAGCATTAAACTTTCCCTGGCTTACACAACCCTTTGCCTCTTGAATAGAAACAAATTTATGCCCAGATTTCCAATTTAATTTCTAAACAGCCCGACTCTTATTTTTATACTCAATATGTTGCCAAGAAGAAAAATAGATCCACTAGAAGAAAAAATTGCTTATTTTAGCCAACTATTTAATTTTCTCTACCTAGGCAACCTGGCATAGTGAAAGGAGTCCTGGATTTGGATTCAGAAGAATGATACTATGGGTAAGTCATTCAATCTCACAAAGCTTCCATTTTGTCATCTGTAAAATGGGGATGATAATATTTGTACTGCCTATCTCAGAAATTTTTTGTGCTACTATTATTAGAACAGGGAGGATGTGATCATGTTTTTTTTTTGTGGTTATATCCTCAGAATTTGGTATGATAGTTCAGTTGGTGATGATGTCTCCCAAGAACCTATACATGAAAGTTTAGTAGGTGAGATTGGTGAAGATTTTATTCAGAACTAAGCAGATACAAACTGAAGGAGAAAGGGAGAAAGAGAATAAATGATCACAGAAGTACAGGAATTATCTGGGCTGTGTCTCCTCCTCCTGGTGGTACATATTAGGTTAAATTTTTTATTGTGGTATTTTGTTTGGGCATTCCTTTGAGATTTTAATGACTAGGGGATCCTGAAAATTCAAGCACCAGGGATAACAATATCCCTGGCATCTTGATGCAATGCCCTCAGTGTTTATCAAATGGACAAGCCAGTAATATGCCTTTTATTGCTCCCATATCTTGAGTGCTTCGTTGATTTAACAGCATGGTTTGAGGGCCAACCAAGCTCAAAATCTTTAATTCCAGAAGGTGGGAAGAGGTTTTGTAAACTAGGTTGTAACAGTTTGTTGCTTATCCTTATTGTCAGGTAATTTTTTTTTTTGCATTTTTATTTAAATAAATGTCCTTTGCATCACTTGGATGTGTGTGTGGTCCGATAAAAGAACCATTGCTAATTGGAAATTCAGGAAGGATTGAGCAATGATTAGGATGGACATGGAAAACTGGTTATACATTTGTCTTAAGACCATCTTGTCTCACCATGCTGAGTACTTCAGACTCTAGATCAAAGACATATATTTACTAGCTAGTCTAGAAGATATAATAGCCATTAACTTTTACTTGTGGCCAGAAGCAGCAAATAACTCAATTAGGTTCTTGAACATAGTTTGCCCAGTGAAAACTAATTAAATTAGGGTGTTATTAGGTGTTGCAACTACTTTTTAATGAATCCTTATTACATTTAACTATGCAGCTCACAGGCCATTGTATTAAATGTTGGCAATTAGTTTTTGATTTCATTTCTTTTTGTGGGATTCCCACCTATCCGAGACTCAGATACCTATTCTTCCTTTTATTCCATTACTTACTTCAAAAACGCAGTACAAGAGTAAAAGAATCCCTTACTTTCTTAGCTTTCATGCCTTTCTGTTTCCCTGTCTAATAGGGTGATGGCCTTAAATGGAGGGTCAATTTGAATGTTGTAAAAAATCCCTCCATGCCCCAAATATTTGTCTTTGCCTAAAATTCCTGTCGACTGCACATTTGAGTGCATTAAAATACACTGAAGGTTTCTGTTAAAATTTTGAGGAGAGATGAACCTGTTATTTTGTTACCTTAGTACACAATGTTAATTTATTTTTTAGCCTAGCTGGGAGATAGGAAAGTTGGGTTCTAATCCCAGCTTTGCCACTGATTCACTTTCTGAACTTGACCAAGTCCATTTTTTGAGTCCTTAGCAATAAAATGATGGCATTATACTAGATGACCAGCATGTTGCAGTGAAGTTTTGTAGAGTAGGAGACCCTGGTTTGAAACCTGGCTCTCCAATAACTATGACCAGTGACTAGTATAGTGGACAGAAAACTGGGCCTACAGTCAGAAAGACTTGGATTCAAATTTGGCCTCAAACACTTACTAGCTGCATGATCCTGGGTAAGTCACTTAACCCCTGTCTCATTTTTCTAATCTGTAAAATGGGGATAATAATAGCACCTACCTCATAGATTTGTTGTGGGAACCAAATGAGACAATATTTGTCAAACATTTAGCAAAATGCATGGTACTTAGTAGGTGCTTTTGAATGTGTGTTTCCTTCTTCGTTTCCATCTGAGACATCTTGAATATATCATTTCACCTCTTTGACTTCTTAGCTTCCTTCTAGCTTTAAATGTAAATCTCTTCCAGCTCTAATAAACTATTCTGTCTTGTATCTGTGGGCTAATATTTGGGTATGATTATTTTAGACCACACAGAAGCAAGCAGAAAAGTTACAAGGCAGATTTCACCTTGATACAAAGAAGAGTCTCTCTTAGCAATCAGACCTGTCCATTAGTGGAAAAGGCTGCTGCAGAAACTTTGCAGCAGATTCACCATCAATGTAGGACTTAATTCAGAGCCTAGAAGAATATGTATGTATCTGGATTGTTGTAGAGGGGATTCCCACTCAGACATGGATTGGACAAGATTATCTCTGATAGTCATTCCTTCCACTTCAGATTCTGGGATTTAAAAAAGTGATCAAGAAAAAACCAAAAACCAAAAAAAGGGACAAAGGAAGGAAAACATGCATGGACCTGGACAGCCCAGATTGTAAGAATTCACTCCCACCTTCCACTCTGCCCCCTATCACAAGAATGACTATGTTCCTGATGTTATTTTATGTCCACACCCTGCCTTGTAATGAGTGAATCACAGGATCAAGTCTTGGGCCTCCTCTGCCCTATCTTTCTCTTTTCTAACCTTCCCTAGTTTCTTTTTGAGTTGGATAGGTTTCTTTCTGTTTTGTTATGAGATTGCTGTTTTTCAGGCATTTCAGTCATGTCTGACTCTTTGTGACCCCTTTTGGAATTTTCTTGGCAAAGATACTAGAGTAGTTTGCCATTTCCTTCTCCAGCTTATTTTACAGATGAAGAAACTGAGGCCAGAAGGGTTAAGTGAATTGTCCAGGGTCATACGACTAGTATGTTCTGAGGATGGATTTGAACTCAGGTCTTCCTGACTTCAGGGCTAGTACTTGCCCACTGCATCACCTACACGCCTCTTCTTATGAAATAGTTTCTTGTTAACAGAGACAAATGTCCCTTAATAGCGTAGACATTTGATTAGATTGTATTTTTCTTGGTAGTACACACTAGAAGGGCAATACTCTTCATGTTTATATTAAAATAATTTTTGTGGTTTAAATCATGCAGCTTTGTTGCTGAAAGGTCAAAAACAAAAGGTGAGGAATGATCAGGTCAGTCTCTGAGTGCTTCTACTTAACCCATTAACCTGAATTTAGCAGGATTAAAAAATTAACTTTTCACCTTGATTTAATTAGAGTGATAAACAAATCCCCTTATATATACAGAAATAGTTTTGAAGAGTGTTTCCTTTCATCCTTCCCCTATCAGGAAAAATTTATCTATGTTTATTTGGTGTAAATATCCTATTCCCTAGCAGGTGAGCTCCTTGAGAGCAGGGACTATGTTACTTTTTGTTTTGGGAATTAGTCACCTACAAGAGAGCCTTGCACTTAGTAGTTCCTTAATTAAATGCTTATTTAATTGAAATGAAGAAAGGAAATAAATTTATTAGGTAGAAGTGAGGAAAAAAGGAAGGAACAATGTGGGGATTTCTAAAGGTTGATCATGAGTTGTCTTCAAGCCTCACTTGGTCTACCATCAAGTGGACCCTAGCCTCTCCACCATAAAAAAGATTTGAAGCATTCCTCCTCAAGAAAAGACAGAACTTGGGGAATGTTGTGTATAGCAATGGTAAATCATTTGGGCACCTAATAATAATAGCTAAGATTTAAATGATGCTGTAGGGCTAGCAAAGCACTTGACAAATATTATGCCATTTTATCTTCATTGGGAGGTAGATGATACTATCACTTATTATTTCCCCTATAGATGTGAAAACTGAAGTAAGTAGAGATTAATTGACTTGCCCTGGGTCATATAACTATTAAGTATTTGAAGCTGAATTTGAACTCAGACTCTCCTGACTCCAGGGTTAGTGCTCTATCCTTTGTGCCACCTTGCTGCCCATCTCCCTTATTTATAAGGCAAGATTTTGAGATCTCTTAGTAGATTGATTGGGGATCCTCTGATATAATATTAAATAATTTTTTCTCCCTGCCTTTGTGGATGACATCCTGGGAAGGAAATGATGGCTCTGTAGTTAAAAGAGGGTTTAAATTAAATTAAATTAAAAAAGGGTTCAAATGCTTGCTCTGCTCCTTACTTCTTGGGTGATCTTGGATAAGTTATACTCTCCAGACTCAAGTTTCTTCATTGATAAAACAAGGAGGTTGGACTAGATGATTTCTACATTGGTTTCTGGCTCTAAATCTGTCATCCTGTTAAGTTTACATGAATTGCTTCTCTCTGCTCTCCTTTTGTAGGAACATCTCCCAATTTAGCATCATCAGAAAATAACAGGAATACGCAGGAAACTTCCTTTCCAGATAGGCAATCATGTTCAAGATCATGATTAAATTTCAACTTGACCTGAGTGAGATAAATTGGCTATTACTTGAGAAGCCTATTCTGACTAAATGGGACTCTCAAACCAACTATTCATTTTTCTAGAGCAGTGGTTCTTAACTTTTTTTTGTGTGTGTGCCAAGGACCTTTTGGTAATGTGGTAAACTCTGTGGATTCCTTTTCAGAATGTTTTTAAATGCATAAAAAAACCATTGTTTTTTTAAAAACCCTTACCTTCCATCTTGGAATCAATACTGTGCATTGGTTCCAAGGCAGAAGAACTGTAAGAGCTAGGCAACAGAGGTCAAGTGACTTGCTCAGGGTAATATACCTAGGAAGCATCTGAGGTCAGATTTGAACCTAGAACCTCCTGTCTCTAGGTATGGTTCTCAATTCACTGAGTCACCCAGCTGCCCCCCAAAACCATTGTATTATGTATAATTATATCAAAATACATTCTACCTATCATCTATCTTTGAAAGTTCATGGAATCTCTGCTGTAGAGGGATGCTTAACAGTATTTAAAATTTTTGTTTCTATTCATCCTTCTGAGCATTGAAGTTTATATGGAAATTTTGTTGGTGTGTTTTCTGTGTTCAAATCTAAATGTAGAATGGTCACAGTTTTTCAGAGGACCCTCAGTCCTCTACTTTGGGAAGAAGCTTGCCTAGGTGTCTGGAAGGCATCTTTCCTAATGAACTTATCCTTTCTACTGCAACTTTTATTCTCTCATAGGTCACTCTCTTAGACCTATTCTGCCCTTAAAAACTGCTCTCAGATTCAGTGTCTTGTAATTCACTGATGGATGCCACCATAACATTGCTAAAATGTGAAAGACCATGTGCAATTTTCACATGGTGGGTACTTCTTGGTTTTGGGGTTCTCCTATATCATTGCTGCAATGGTTAGTGTGTCCCATTCCAAAGGAAAACAGCTTCCAACTTTAGAAAGTCAACTTCAGCTTAGCTCAGGTGCTAACTTGTAGGTCTTTTTGTCTTCTCTGTGGTGAAGTAAACGGTAGGAGAGGTGTCTGAACAAGGTGAGAAAATGTTCCAGATCATAGGCAACAAGGAGCTATGTGTAAAAAAACTATGTGGATGTATAACCCAGACTGAATTGCTTGCCAGCTCTGGAAGCAGGGAAGGAAGAAAGGAGGGAGACAATTTGGATCATATAACTTTGGAAAATTTATGTGGAAATTTGTTATTAAAATAAAAAATAATAAAAAAGAGTACTATAAAAAACCAATGTGGAAGCAGACAGATTCATCCTAAACAGTGTTTAGTGAGTCATATGGGGGGGGGGAATGGAAGGCTTAGGATACATTGTATTGAGTGTAGCACTGCTCACTAGCATTTGTGTCTAGATGCAATCAGGTCAAAATGAAAGTCAAGAACAGACTAGAAAGGGAAAAAGAAGTCAGAAGAAGAGACATCTTAGCATACTGGATTGAGAGCAGTTCTTGGAGACACGAAGACCTCTTGAATTTTCTTTTTTTGTAGCCTTTGACATTGTTGATGACCATCTTCTCCTTGGCATATTCTCCTTTCTAGGTTTTCATGACACAGCTTTCTCCTGGTTCTCCTCATATGTGTCTGACCACTCATTCTCAGTCTTCTTCAGATCTTCATCCAGGTCATATCTACTATCTGTAAGTGTCTTGCAGGCTTTTGTCTTGAATCCTTTTCTCTTCTTCCTCATTTGGTAATTTCTCATCTTTTTTGTTACTGTTTCTCAAATCTACTTGTTTAGCCCTAACCTTTTTTTTGACCTACAGTCTTATAGCTCCAGTTGCCTCCTGGACATCTTGAACTGGATATTTCATAAATATATTGGGCACAACATGTGCAAAACTCAATTCATTATCTCCCCCCTGACTGCTCCCCTATGCTCCCCATTTTCCTTACTTCTCTATTACTATTGAGGGTATGGCTACGGTCCCAGTTACCTGGTCTCATAACCCAGGTGTCATCCTTTACTAATTACTTTCTTTTTCACTATCCATATCTGGTCTCTTGCCAAGGCCTGTCAATTTTACCTTTGAAATATCTTGTAAAGTCCCCATCTGTCCTCTGACATTGCCACCACCCTAGTACAGGCTCATATCACTTTATGCCTTGACTATTGTGAGAACCTGGTGGTTGGAGTCCTTGCCTCAAGACCCTTTCCACTCTAATCCATCCTCCACTCAGTTGCCAGAATAATCTTCTTAAAGTGCAATGCTTCCTAAAATACTTAAATTCAGTGACCACATCATGCCCTCTCTATGACTTACTAAAGTCTAGTGGATTTCTATCACCTCAAGGATCAAATATATAGTATTCTCTGTTTGGTGTTCAAAGTCCTTCATAACTTGCCCCATCTCTTATCTTTTCCAGTCTTCTTACATCTCAGACTCTCTCATATACTCTGCAGTAAAGTGGCACCAGTGTCCTTGCTTGTTTGTCGCACAAGACACTGCATCTCTTGACTGGGAATTTTCACAACCTAACCCCTATGCCTAGAATTCTCTTCCTCCTCGTTTCCACTTCCTGGCTTCTTTGAAGTCCCTGATAAAATTCCACCTCCTACAGTAAGCCAGTTTCCCTTCATCCTTAATTCTAGCACCTTCATTCTATTTATCTATAATTATATATATATATACACATAGTTATAATTTATGGCCTATCTTTTGCATGTAATCTTCCCCACTGACTTTGCTTTTCTTTGTAACTTTAGCACTTGGGACAGTGCCTGATTGCAGATGATTAATAAATGTTTATTTTGTTATTAGGTTCAAGACCTATCTCTATCATATATTAAATATGTGATATAGGGAAAATCCCTTCTCAGCCACCATTTCCAAACTATTCTGCCTGAGCTCCAACCATCATCCTTATCTTTCTTCCACTGTAACCTTGAACTCTGCCCCTGAGACACTAGACTCTGATAGATAAGCTATCTTTCTATCTTGCAAGGGACCAGGCCCCTAGCTTATTTCCTTTATTTCCAGCTCCTCTTAATGTGTTATCTCCCCCCCCCCATTAGAATGTAAGCTATTTGAATGCAGGCACCATCTTACTTGCTTATATTTTTATCCCAGGTCTTAGTATAGTACCTGGCACATAATATTTAATAAGTTTTCCATCCATCCATCCATTCATCAATCCATCCATCCATCTGTCCATCCATCCATCCATCCATCCATCCATTCATCCATCCATCCATCCATTCGTCCATCCATCCATCCATCCGTCCGTCCATCCATCCATCCTTCTGTCCTCTCTTTGTCTTTCTCTCTCTGTCTCTGTCTTATCTATCTAATCCTCTCAGAGATGATAAATTGGGGAGCCTGTGATTAGCTGTATTGGTAGAGGGGGTTTCCTCACTAGGAATTCTCTATTCTAAAAAAAACAACAACAACAAACCACAAGTCCTAGTCAAAACAAAGCAAATATATCTAGAAAAGGTATGCTCCTGATGGAATATAAGCAGGAAGCCAGGGTGGTTCCAACAGTGGCTTTGGTGATGAATTTAGAAGCTGTGGAGTTTTTAGATTGATTCAACGTATATGAGCTTAGGATTTTATTATTATTATTTTATCCCTGCTGGAAGGACCTGTTTATTTCTTCTCTACTATCTGCCATCTTGTGTTTATTTGTTAGGATCAGCATGTTAGGGTTCTTAGCATCTTTTTCCTTTATTCATATCCTAGGTATGGTTCTTGGAGTATGCCTTACCCTGAGCCACAATTTAACAGCAATCTGACACATTAAGTACATTGTACATTAAGTTCCGTCTTCAGGGCTATATCTATACACACCCAATATGAAACAATTTTAAACTAGAATTTCTAGAACCACGAACAACCCAACCCCCCAAATATGCACCGTCCAGAGACAAAACTGGCTTAGCAAGAGACCACTAGTAGCAATCACTGAAAAGGACAAATAGGGATCTTTGAGAAACGGCTCCCCTTCCTTGTGCTGGAACATTCTGTTTCTGAACATTACACTCTGAACTTTCAATGTTGGAGTCAATGTAATTTTTACAGGGCTTCTAATAGGCCTGACACAACAGAAGGGGTACGTGAGCATTCAAATGGGGCTCAAACATCCTACCCAGAGCTGACGCCAAAATTGCTCTGTTGACAAGAGCCCTTAGCAACACAAATATGCCAGCAGAAATGACAGACTGACCCTATTGGCATACTGGAGGATTTTCTCTCTATTATGCCCATCTTCAATGAAGATAGGAGGTGGGAAGGGTGGGTGAAAAAGTGTTTCATCTTACCTGGAATGCTTTCCTCTTACCTCTTTTTCTTTAACTCTTACCTAAACTCTGAGGCCTAACTTATAGATCATCTTGTATAAGAAATCATCTCTATTTTGTCCCTCTCTGATGCCTGCTTCCCCTGAATTCCTACAGCTTTTCCATTTTTTTCTTTCCACAATCTATCATTTGGTTATGTCTCATAGTACTTGCTATTTGCTAAATGTTTGATTCTGTTGCCACTAGGCTAAATATATATGTCTGTGTTTGGCATTTAAAACCCTTTACAATCTGGCTCTAGCCTACCTTCCTGATTTATTATATACATCATTATCCTTCACATTTGATATTATAGTAAAACTGTCTTACTCGATGGGCTTGTTCATGAGACTTCATTTCTAGCCTCTTTGCATTTGTATAGGATGATTCCCATGCCTAGAATGCTCTTTCTCCTCATCTTCATTTCACAGAATCCCTAGCTCTTTTCAAAATAGAGATTAAATCCCACTTCATACAGGAGTCCTATGCTGATTTGCCCCAGCTCTCTTCCCTCACTTTCCCCTGCCTCCTAGCCAAGTGCTTTCCTCAAGTTGCTTTGAATACTTCCTTGATAGTGTCTTTATTTACATATATACACATTGTTTCCCTTTAAAGTCATGGGTTGCTTTCATTTTTGTCTCTGTATTTCCAGTTCACTGGACCCCATACATAGTAGGAGTTTAATAAATGCTCTTTAAATAAATAAATATTAGTCAGGAATGCATCCTGACCTTTTGTATTTCAAACTCTTGGTTCATAAGCACAGCCGAACCCTTGCTACTCCAATGTGCACATTTAGGATAGAAGACATGGCCTCTTATTTCCCTAAGAAGCCCAAGGTCTACCCTGGGAGCATCATCAACTTCCCTCCTCTCCTCTCAAAAGAGGAGAGCATCTTCATCTTATCTCTTCCTTTCTGTAGACACAGAAGCGCTATCCCTAAGGTTCACTAAGGCTAATCACTTTGCATCCTTGGTCTCATGACTTCCTACCTCTTCCAGGATCTTGCTTTAGTACTGCCCCTCTTCATGTATCTTTTTATTTATTATTATTATTTTAAAACTCTTACTTTTTCTTAGTAACAACTCTAAGACCAAAGGACAAGAGGTAAGAAAACAAGGTTAAAAGACTTGCCCAAGGTCTTAGAGTTGTTACTGAGACAAAGTAAGAGTTTTAAAATAATAATAATAATAATAATTAAATTCTTTTGCAATCTTCCTTTGCTTACTACAGGTCACACAGTTAGGAAGTGTCTGAGATCAAATTTGAACCCAACTCCTCCTGATTCCAGGTTTGATACTCTATCCACTGTGCCACCTAGCTGACCCTGTATCATTTATCTTCAAATTCTTTCTTGCTATTGTGTCCTTCCTACATGTTTACAAATATGGTTTTGTCTCCCCAGTTCCAAAACAAATAAATAACTTTCCCTGATGCTTATAACTCATCTAACTATTATTCCATTTTGCCCCTATGCTTTACTGCCAAACTTCTTGAAAAAGTTGCTTAATATCTGATGCCTCAGCTTCTTGACTACTAGTTCTCTTCTCATTTCCTGTAATCTGGTTTCTGCCCCAACTAATCTATGAAAATGATTAAACTTTGATCCTTCTCTCTGAAAGGTCACCTCCAAATTGCTAAATCCAGTGGTAATTTTTTTCAGTTCTCATCTGCCTTGACTTTTTTGTGACTTTTGTCACTGTGAACTATCATCTACTAGATATTATCTCCTTCCTTAGCTCAAAGACGTCACACTCTTCCTGATTTTTCTTTCCCCTTTCTTACTTTCTTTATCTCCTTGTCCCTGTCCTAAACTCTTAATGTGAATGTTTTCTAGAGGTTTGACTTTGACTTTTTTCTCTCTTCTTTTCTCACCTCTTCTTTCTTGGTAATCTCATTGCAAATATGTGAATATTTTTTGTTGCTATTTGTCTGACTCTTTGAGACTGTATTTGGGGTTTTCTTGGCAAGATACTGAAGTGGTTTGCCAGTTCTTTCTCCAGCTTATTTTACAGACAAGGAAGTTGAGGCAAGAAGGATTAAGTGATTTGCCCAGGGTCACACAGCCATTAAGTAAGTATCTGAAGCCAGATTGGAACTCAGGGGGTCTTTGAACTCATGAGTCTTTCTGACGCCAGGCTTGGAACTCTTCACTGTGACACATAGTTGCAAATATTACATGATTGTCAATTTGAATTGCTATTCCTACCTTCTTATCTCCTTAATCCCTAGCATAGTGCTCAGTACTCAATAAGATGGAGAAATGAACTGGGGAAATTCTGTTCTGGTCTTATATTTCACAAATAGGGAAGAACTGATTCCTGGGTAGAAATGATGAAAATTTGGGGAGGAATTGACCACTGCCTCCTAGAGTTTGTGATAGAGAAGAAAAGAAAAGTAGGCTTAGTCTGATATATATCATAAATGACAGAAAAACAGATATGTAAGGAAGGATGAGCAGCATCTTGTGTACTATAATTGTACAAGGGGATAGCAGTCCAGGAGGGAGAGGAAACTCTCAGAAATGAAATGCAGAAGATACAAGGAGAGATAATTTAAATGAGGAGGAAAAAGGGGAGTTTGTCTAAGGAGACTGATGTAGATGCACAGGAACTTCAAAAAAATATTTAGATTTAAGAAAAGATATGTGGGAGATGGAAGCAAAGACAGGCAATGAAGACAATAAAAAATGGTGTCATGGCTGGGTAAGACTAGTGTTAGGAGATCTAAAGTGCAGAATAAGGTGAAGCTAGAGAGGAAAGGTATTGGCAACAAGAAGCATCTTTTTTTTTAAACAATTACATGTAATAAAGTTCCACACAAGTTTTCCCAAGATATATGATTGAACTTATCTCCCTCCCTCATTTCCCTTCCTCCTCTCTGTGCTGGTAGGCAATTCAATTTGGGTTATATGTGTATTATTATGCAAAATACATTTCCATATTTTTCATTTTATAAGTAATTAATCTTATAAAATATATAAGCAAAATCAAAACCCCCAAACATAAACCTGAATAAATGATAGAAAAATTATATGCTTTCATCTGTATTCTGACTCTAACAATCCTTTCTTTGGAGGTGGATAGCATTCTTTGTTGTAAGACCATTGTAACTGACCTGGATCATTGTATTGCTGATAATAAGTAAGTCTGTTACAGTTGATCATTCTGCAATACTGCTATTACTGTGTACAATATTCTTCTGGTTCTGCTTATTTCACTCTGCATCAATTCATGCAGGTCTTTCTAGCTCTTTCTGAAATCATCTTGTTCATAATTCCTTACAGAACAATAGTATTCCATCACCATCATATACCACAATTTGTGTAACCATTCCCCCATTGATAAAGAAGCATTTTTTCAAAAAAGTATATTGTGGAAAAAGAGGAAGATCACAGAAAGGAGAGTACCACTGCTCAGGGTAGATGAAATAAAGCTAATTGAGGATAAAGGGAAAGTAGAAAGTCGCTCTTATTTTGCTTCTGATTTTCTCTGCCAAAGATAATGATCTCTGGCCTGGAAAAGACTGAATAAATATGACTAATACAAAATTGATATCCAAGATGAGTAAGAAAATCAGAAGAGAATGTCTTAGAGAAGAGTTCAAGTCCCCAGGACCAGATAAAGAAAAAACCATCAGATGTAGGTGGTGAGCCATATCAATGAACTTTGAAAGATAGTAGAGAACAGCAGAATTAGAGAAGGCCAAATTTCTTGCTTTTCAAAAAAAAGGAATAGAGTGAAACCTGCAAACTATATAACAAGGAAAAGTAAACTCCTTGAAGGCAAGGAGATTTTCATCTTTGCCATTATTGTTAGTGCTCAATGCAGTGTCTTAAATGTAGTAAGATTTTAATATGTTTTTTAAAATTGAAGTAATTGGAGCCTGGTTGAAGTTCCTCAAAAATTTTAGAGCATATTATAAAATCAATCAATAAACATTTGTCAGGTGCCTACTCCTACTGTGTGCCAGGCACGATGCAAAGTGCTGGGAATTTGTTAAGCTA
Organism: Monodelphis domestica; assembly: GCF_027887165.1. Lineage (NCBI taxonomy): Eukaryota > Metazoa > Chordata > Mammalia > Didelphimorphia > Didelphidae > Monodelphis > Monodelphis domestica. Next base: position 362,267,834 of record NC_077227.1, on the reverse strand, counting down.
AAGGAGATGGCTAGTGAATAACTAGAAAAGGAAGTGGTGATATTAGAAAGCCAATATAGCTTCAAGAGGATGATATAATTCTAGATCATTTTCACTCCCCCTCCCACCTAACATTTTTTGAAAGGGTTACTAAATCAATAGGTTAAGGGAAAACTGTTGGTAGGGTCTACCTAGATTTTAGCAAACATTTGATAAAGATATTTTTTGTTGTTATATGGAAAAAATGGAGCAAAGTGAGCTAGAGGGAAAGGGGAAAGGAAGGAAACAAGCATTTATTGAGAGCTTACTGTGTGCCAGTACCTGATTGAGTCTAGGATGAAATAATTAGATGAATTTGGAAATGATTGAATGGCTGGACCCAAAGAGTATTTTTTAATTATTCCTTGTCACCTTGGAAAGTGTGTGTGTGTGTGTGTGTGTGTGTGTGTGTGTGTGTGTGTGTATTTATTCACTCCCATACTTGGTGTTGTGGAGTATAATTTTTTTTTTTACCATTGCCATTGATAAAGACATAAATGTATGTTCATCAAATTTACAGATAATACAAAGTTGAGAAGGCCAAACATATTTGTTGACAGAGCTATAGGTAAAAGAAAATTTTTTAAACCCTTATTTTCTATTTTAGAATCAATGCTATATGTTAGTTTCAAGGCAAAAGAGTGGTAAGGGCTAGGCAATGGGAGTTAAGTGACTTGCTCAGGGTCATACAGCTAGGAAGTATCTAAGGCTGGATTTGAAACCAGGATCTCCTGCCTCAAAGCTGCCTCCTCAAAGGAATCTTAATAAACTAGAACATTTCATTGAACTGACTATTAATAGAGATAAAGGTAAAGCCTTGTACTCAGGTTAAAAACAAAAATTGATTTTATAAAGGATGGAGAAGTCATGGAGAGACAGCAGCTTGTCTCACCATAATCTGTGAGTTTTAGAGGGTAGTAAGTGATAAAATAGTTAAGAGAGTAAATGAGATTTTAGGCTACATTAACAGACACAACTTTTAGGAATAAGGAGCTGTCCTCTGAACCTGGACAAACCACACCTACAGTGTTGGGTTCACTCTGAAGTGCTACCATTAAGAAAGGGTACCAATAAGCTATAGATCATTTACAGGGGAACATCCAGGGTGGTGAAGACTTTGGAATTGATATCATGAAAGAATTGAATGAAAGAGCTGGGGAAGAGAAGAGAAGATCCAGTAGGACTGGGAAGGGGCACACATGATAGTGATCTTCAAGTACTGAAGTGCTGCCATCCAGAAGAGGAATTCATTGTGAACAGGACTTGGCGACCTCTCAGAAGCAGGCCCTTCCTGACTCTGGTTCATCTGGTATCCGTAAGGGAGGGGTATATTGGAGACTTGGCTTTGGTTTTTGTGATTGGGAGAGGAGGAGGGGTATGATGACTGGCTTTGCCATTTACTACATGTATGACCCTGGGCAAATCACATAACTTCAATAGGCCTCAGTTTCTGTATCTATAAAATGAAAGGGTAAGGTAGACTTTAAAATCTCTTCCAACTCTGCATTACAGATTCAGATGATAACATATTATGATAATAATTATAATAGATTTGATTTACATATTTGCCCATTCATTCATTCATTTATCTGCCAACTTCTTAATTTCTTACAAGGAGGATCCTGTCTCCACCATGGAGGAAGAGAGCTTTAATCGTTTTTAAAAAAATGTATTGGTCCCAAGGCAGAAAAGTGGTAAGGGCCAGGCAATGGGGGTTAAGTGTCTTTCTCAGGATCACACAGCTAAGAAGTATCTGAGGCCAAATTTGAACCCAGACCCTCCCATCTCTGAGCCTGGCTCTCAATCCACTGAGCCACCTAGCTGCCCCCATTTATTACTAATAAAGGTTTATGGGAGGGAGAACCTGAAGAAATCAAGTGGCTAGATTTAGCCCTGTATTTTAGCTCATCCTTCTTAAGAACTGCTATTATCTATAGTGATGTAAATTTTACAAAAATACTCTATATATGTTATCACATTTGATTCTTACAATAACCATATGAGGTAGGTTCTATTATTATCCCTATTTTATGGATGAAGAAACTGAAGCTAAAAAACATTAAATGTCTTGTCCAGTTACATAGCTATATAATCAGGGCAAAATTTGAATTCATGTCTTCCTGACTATAAGTTCAACATTGACCAGCATGTTATGATGGGATATTTCTATGATGATCTTTCTGAAGCAGATTCTCCTTAACTAGAGGAGAAGGGACTAGTGAACAGGTCATATGTCCTGAAAATTGACCCCATACTATCTTTGGAAGGCATGATGTCGCAGGTTCTTTCCCTCCTGTTAAAATGTTCTTTTCCAGCTACATGCCATAAAACTGTGTCCGAGGTGAAATAATGTTCTAACAAGGTCTTTGGGGTATTTTTAGTAACTTTCCCCACTAACCAAATCTAGGATAGTCCACATTATGTGAAATCCTGTGCTGCTGCAATAAATTGTGTTACAATGAATTTCCAATACCACTCCCCTCCTGCCTTTTTGAATGTTTATCCTGTCTCTTTTTAGTACATGTGAATCCTTGATAAAAATGACCTTTCCCTTATGGTGGGTGGAGATTAATTGTGATATTACTACATGTGTAAACTACCGGAATACCATAAAATTGAAAGATATGATTCTTGGAAAAGACTACTCCCTTAGGGGTGATATAGCCAATCAACAAAGGAGGGGCTAAGACAAGGTTGTCTTGGAATAGCTCAGAGGATGCTGAGCTAAGAAGATATAGTGCCAATCATCTCATCCTTTGGAGTTTTATTCAAGAGAGATACCTTTGTACCTTGCAGGGTACTCAACACTGTGAGTACTCAATAAATGGGACTGGGAGACTTTAGCTAGGAGTTAGGACATGGAAAGAACAGCAGGAAGTAACAATGATTAGAGGATGCAATAATTATCATACCAATTGGCTGAATTTACATGCCCTAGCCTCATTGCTCTGTGGGCAATTCTTAAGTAAACATACCTCCTCATTTTTCTTTGCCTGCCCCAATCCTCTCTATCTATGTTGATGGTGGAACAAGTGGGGCTTAACCTGAAAATAATGATTCATTAAATTGAGAACATAAGGAAGTAAGTAGTGATGGTAACTGGGACACACATGTACCAGTATAAAATGTTCATGGGATCCAGTGGGTGTCAGTCTTAGGAAATGAGTCCAATGAGGTATAGCTTATATGCTAGGAAGAAGGCTAGGGAAGCCAACCATGGAATGGTTTTGCTCTTGGACTTAAAAATGACATGACCATTTAAAATCCTAGGGACTGGCTCTGAGAGAAATAGCATGGTACAATGGAAAAAGCTATGGATTTGGAGTCAGAAAAACTGCGTTTAAATCTTGGCTTGGACTCTTAAGACCTATGAGATTTTTAAAAAATCAAAGGTAGTAAGGGCCTCAATTTCCTTATCTGTAAAATGAGGTGGTTAGATTAGATGACTTCTGAGATTCTGTTCCTTTCAATATCGATGAACCTATGAATGCTTTGTACAATGGATTCAGCAGTTGACCTTGTTTCTAGTTTGAGAGAGGCACTCCCCTTCAAAATCCTTCAAGGATAGGATTTCCTCCTCTTCTTCCTCCTTGTCATCCTCTTCCTCTGGCTTTTCCAAGTGACTGTTCCATTAAATGCCAGTCAGGAAGATTTTTAACATTCAGCAGCATGTCTGCCAAGCCTTTTAAAGACATTGGTTCTTGCTTAAAAGGTGTCTTTTCCTTCTCACAAGCCTTTGTTTCCAGGCATTCCTTCATTCCCCATGCAGACTGGCATGTGGGATCTTTGGCTGGGAAGGATTTCAGTTCCATACAGGTAATTAACTAGATGCAATCTGCTCACAGGCTCTCTGGGCAGCATAACAAATCACTGATTTCTTTTCCCAGTTCTTTACTGGATACCCTCATCCAAGTCTCTCAGCATTTCTTTGGTTTTACATTGTGCCTATTGAATAGTGGCTACAAACCATTCCTAGTGTCTTGACCCAAGCATCAAACCAAAAGTGTCCATAGAGCTGCCAGTGAGGAATACTATTGCCTTGAAGGACAATGTGGACCCATGTTGCTCATTTAGGTGTGAGTTTCTGGGATGTGCCCTTATAGCACAGCTTATGTATGATTGGTAATAAGTGCAGAGAACTTGTGTGAGAAATCCTGAGACTGAGCAATAGGACAGATGGGATTCCCATAGATGGAGTCCTATACCAGCAGTCCTGTTTCCAGCTGGCCCCCTGTAACCATCCATAGGAGAGCAACTCCTATGGAAATATGACCTGGAAACTTCCTTTGCAGGTACTGCACTTTTGTTCTTCACAGCCCCAGTTGTATAATCTCAGAAAATAATGTTCAGGCCACCAAAGATTTTAACATTGTCAAATGATATGGCATCAGAGATGGGAATGGTTTTTCCAATAGAAATTACACCAAATAAATTGAATGAACATATTATATATCCTAATTAACATACATAAACCCCCTCTACCCTAAGAATGGGACCTTTCCATATGACTTGCAGATGAAATCGCCTATGTACATTTGTTGTCTCTGTCTATTGGAATGTGAGCCCCTTGAGAACAGGAACTATCTTGATTGCCTATTTGTATCCCCTACCCCCTTAGCACAGTGTGTAATAAATCCTTAATAAATGGCTTTTTCATTCATTTTTTCATGGCACACTAGATTTTTTTCAGATCTTTCTCCTTTAGGAGGGAAAGTCAGGATTCTCAAATAGGAATAGAGTCCATTTGCAATAGGAACATTCAAGATTGACCAGAACCTTTTGCTGTTATAGAAATGGTTGGATTAGAGAGTGAAAGAGACAGAAATCTTATGGGGAGTTACCCTCCTCCATGAATAAGTACCTGACTGTAACCCTTCACAGTCACCCCATTGCTCCCATCCTAGGACACCCTCCACATGAGCCACTCCTACTCCAATAAATTTAACTATCCTGTGGTTTAGAAACCATATGACTGGAGGGCTAGTCTAGAGTCTTGTCGACAAAGAGAATTATTTTTTTCCTTTCACATGACCTAGGGGTGGAAATTCATAAACTTAGTATTTGAATGAGAGAGTTAGAAAAATCAATGGTGAGGGATACCCATTTGGTTCCAAAGCTATAGGGAACACAATTATTTCTTTGAAATTGACCTTCATTTATTCAGGAGAGGAAGGCAGTTAGTTGTTTAATGGCTTCCTGGTGCCTTTCAGCATTTTAAAAGAGGGAAGAATGATTTGGAGTGAGGCAAGATTCCAGTGTTTTCTAAACAACTCACTAAGCCCAGCTACCAGTTGGCTGCTTGGTTACTTCCTAATGCTCTCCACTGCAGTGTGCATCACTTAATAGCACAACCATTTCTCCAGGCACTGACCAAGCATTCACAGTAGTGGGTAGGATCAGGGCTGTAATTATAATGCTGAGCAGCTGATGATTCTCTTAGACATCTTGCCAACAACCCATCGAGTATAAATTCCCCTATATTATATTCGGATTATTTCCTGTCTTTCTCTCTCTCTCTTTGGGTCTGTGTTCCAGGGCCTGAATAAAGGGATCCTTGTCTCTTCGTGCCCTTTTCTTATTCTGGAGACTACTCCCCTCCCTGGTCTGACTGTGTTTGGGGCCACACTGGAGAATATCGAGAAGAAAGGAAGTGGGGGGCTGTGTGTGTTACAGGTGGAACACTGTAGGAACAGAGAAATGGAGCCCTATCTGCAGACTGGCTCCCACTCTTTAAAATAAAAACAAGGGAGAGAGAGAAAACAAACGGGGTTCTAAGCAGAATCCTACTGTGGGGTATGTTGTTTTCCCTTTTTCCCTGGGGAACCCCTCCTCTCTTTCACAGAAATAACAAACACAAATATGGAGATCTCATTGAGCCCAGGCACCTGTAAGTCTATCTTCAATTTGGAAGTAACTCCCACCTGCTCCCTCTGAAAATCATTTTACCAAAAGCTACCCTCTTTCCTGATGAAACTATATGATGAAAAGCTTGTGTGGACTGAGAGAGAGAGAGAATGGGGTGATGGGTAGAGGGTTGGCCTAAGAGTATAGAAGACTTGGCTCCACATCTCAGTGGTTAAGTGACCCTGGGCAAGTCACTTAATTCCTCATTGTGCCATACAGCCATCTAAGACTATAGGTTTCAGAAAAGATAGCAATCTGCAATAGTAGAGGAAATCTCACTGGGAAATCTCCACAGTAAAATTGCAGGCTTCATTAAAAAGGAAATCTAAGGTAATTTATAATTTATATTGCCAACTCAGGATTCTATGAACTTAGTGTTTTAAGTGCAGTTTTCACTCTTTGCTTTGTCATCATTGGACTCAACAGAAGTTTAATCTGGATAAAAGTGACTTCCTTTAAGCTCCCTTTACCTAAGGATCCTGTCTAATTCCAAGTCACTTCCTAAATGTATACTTTCCCTCCTCAACAGTTTCCTCTTTGTTAGTTATCCCAGGTAGGAACTAGCATTTAAAAACAAATAAATAATCCCACCTTTACCTTTTGCCTCTGTATCAGTTCTAAGACAGAAAAGTGTCAAGAGCTAGACAATCTGGGTTAAGTGACCCAGGGTCACACAGTTAGGAAATGTCTGAGGTTAAATTTGAACCCAGGTCCTCTGGACTCCATCTATCTCTGTGGCACTCTTTCCACTGTGACACCTAGTTGCCCCTAAGACCTAGCATTTCTTAGCAAGAAAGATATAGCTATTCAGCTCAGGAGTAGTATAATACCAATAAGACTTCCCATTTATAGCATTTAAAATCTTCTCAAGCATCTTCCTCACTATAGTTGTGATACAGGTGAAAACAGGTACTGAGACTCAAAATGGTCCCTAGTCCAATGTCCTCCAATTTATGGCTCATGGGCTTCAGAGCCAAAGGGATCCTAGAGTCATTTGGATGAATTCCTTCCTTTTATAAATACAGAAGATGAGTTGAAGAGATGCAAAGGAACTCATGAGAGGTCTTTGGGCAAAAAGTAACAGAAATAATAAGTAGTGGAACTAGGAATTGAACCCAGGTTTCCTGGCTCATAAACTCTTTTCAGAAAGCTGTACTTTCAAGAGACCCTCATCCCACCACTATGTGAATGTTCAGGAATCTTTCAGTGACTGGAAAAAGGATAAGAAAGAGATATAACTACCTCAGTGTGATAAGTACATCTCATTTTCCATTGGGCATATGCAAAGGGCCTGAAATATTAGGACAATGAGCCCTTTGGAAAGGCATCCAAGAAAAGGAAGAAGAGAGGGAAGAACCAGTTTTTGCCAGGGTTGGGGTGAGAAGACTTAGGAAGAAAAGGGGGTTGGGCAGAAGAGTGGAACTGGGAGTGGAGAGAGGAAGATTGTCTTATACCAGGGAGTAGCCTGGCAACTTTTATGCTTTTGTTTACTTAGAATTATTGGTTCTTCAGGATGGAAAGGATTTTAGGGATCTCATCCTTATTAAATTATAGGTGAGTAAACTGAGACCCATAAGGGCTAACGTTGGGGAAAGTCAAGGTTAGGGACCAAGTCCCAAGAGTGCCAAGATTTCCAGGCCAGCACTCTTTTCATTCTGCCCCTGGGCCAACAATGTCTACCGGTGGCTTTCTGTATCCTACTATTGCAGGACCCCTAGATTTCAAGAGACCTGTTTCCTATACAGACATTCCTGCCCTTATTTGGTTCTAGCACTTTCTCACCCCTGATAATGCTCAAGGTATTTGCCACATCATGAAGGAAATGACAAAGCAAGAAGAGGAAGAAAGACTAGAACTGCAACAAGGAAGCATGAAATGAGAAAGGGTAGAGACAAGGTGGGAGAAGGAAGGTGAGTGGCAAAGTAGGAAACAAGTTACAGAAGGATGGGAAGGAGGCAAGTGGGGATACCAAGAGGAGGATCTGGGTTTGGGCTATAGAAATTTTTATGTTCATTAGAATATTCCTGATATGCTGTGTTCAACCCAGTGAGGGATCTCTATTCCACTTATAGCTTAGGGTCCTAGAATTTGATGATTAAAAGGACCTTTGAGATCAAACTAGTCCAGCCCCTTTCACTTTAGAGATGAATTAACTAAGGTCAAGTGACTCATACATGTTACACAGGTGGTAAGTAATATATATATAATTCAAATTGATCTTCTGATTCCAAATCCAGAGTTCTTTTCACTATACCATGGTGCAGAGTCAAATCTTAAGAATTCAGAATGCTTGGAAAATGGGGTTTTGGTTAATAATATTTTCCACTTAACTGATGGTAACTTGACAAATGCTTTTGGATTCAACCTTTACAGTTGAAAAATTTTCTTAAAAATATTACTCAATTGTCCTTTGTTATTAAGTACCACCAGGTAGTAAACATCATCTTTTCTGATGGGGACCTTCTGAGATAACTTTAGGCTCATCATTCTGTGTTTGAATTCTCATTGAACAAGACTACAGGTAGGAGGCTAGGCTGGTTCCAGGATATAGAACATGGAAGGGGCATTGAAGATCATCTGGTCTAGGAGTCCTTAATCTTTTATTTTTTATCATGGACCCCTTTGACAGTTGTATGACAGGGCTGGGAAGCCCTCCTCAGAATAATGCTTATAAATGCACAAAATAAAATACAAAGGAAACTAATTCTATTGAAATACAGAAACCATTGGAAAACAAAACAAAACAAAAAAAAAAACATGCATAGACTCCAGGTTAAGAACCCCTGATATAGTCTAACTCTTATTTTATAGCTAAAGAAACTTACTAGACAGAAATGAATTGCTCCAAATTATATTGCTAGTTCATGGCATTAATAATTTGTTTATAATGCAGTGGCATTACCCAAGAAGATAAAAAAATCTATACTAAATACCTCATAGTTTGCTTCTTTGCCAGCTTATTTTTCTTAAATACAAAATGCAGTAGCATGCTTTTATCTACAAAACATAGTTGGGTTCTGATTAACTGTGGTTTTACTCTAATTTAATATCTTCTGTGGTCCATGACATACACAGCCCCTACCTCTGCTTATGGGAATAGCAGAACCCAGTAAAATGCACATTTGCTTCCTGTCATGGTATGTGGCTTCCTCTAGGGCTATGAGACAGGATATTCAGAATATGCACAACGGTTTCAGATGCCATGTGGATTGTATGTCACAACTCTCTTCTGATGCAGGATTATCTCTTCATTAGTGCTTGGGCTTCTAGGGAAGGCATACCTTAAAAGAAACACAGGGTGCTTTTGGACCCATTCAATTTGTGATAGTGACAGACAAAAGGGAACCTAAACAATTGGACATTGTAGCCAGTGAAATAGCTCACCTCCTTATAGGGCCATCGATGTTACTATCTATATGGGGGATGAAAGCAAGGGAAAAGTTTAAGCTTGATTCTGGGGCATTCCATGAATTGTCAGTTAGAAAAAAATTTCTGGGTGAAAACTGAGAATGTGTGAACCTCTGTGCTTCAGAGTTATCTTCCTTCCCTTTCATATTTTAGTCAGCTAACTGAAAGACTTTTGGACCAAGGCATCAGGGAACAGTTGTAAAATGCCTTATGAATTGATAACAAAGTGCCTTTCCTACCCCCAGAAATGCAGAAGGGCTAAACCAGTAACATGAAGAGAAAACATTCACTGAAAGGCTATAGAAGAACCCAGCTCTGGGCAGATGCCTTTGAATGAAAAGCTGCATTTTTTTTTTGTTGTTGTTGCTTGTAAGAGAGCTGCCTCTCCACTCTTTCCCAACCGTCTCTTCTGCAGTCACCAACAAACTATTTTGTATGCAGCATTAGTGACGCTGTCCTAGCCAACACATCGTTACTACCAAGATGATGCCTGTGTGATGTTTGAGCTGAGTATCCTTTTTAATTATTAAACAGAGAATGACAAGTGAATCATTCACTGTACTTGATTTTCCTGTGCCTATTACAAGTGGTAAGGAACTAGCATGTTTAACTAACACCTGCAAGCTACCCATCTGCAAAGTCCTTGCAGAGAAAACTAAACCAGACCCAAAAAGGAACATACTGCATTAAATAGCTTATATAGCACCATCATGGTTGCTTCTACTACCACCTCCACCATCATCAGATCATAGTATCATCTCTTTAGAGCTCAAAGAGCCATCATGGGTTATGTAGACCATATCTTTTATTTTACAAATGAGTAAACTGAGACCCAGGGGAGCTAAGTGACTTGTCCAAGGTCCCAGAAGTAAAGTGACAGAGCTGGGATTTGAACCCAGGCCCTCTGCCTGCAAATTCAAATCCAGCGCTCATTCCACTATACCATGGCCCCTCAAAATTCCCCCATTTGCCCTTTAGGCCCCCAACTTACCAAGCGGTAGAATAATGAAGAACGGAAGCCAGCATAAAATAAACATGCCGACCACAATGCCCAAGGTCTTGGCTGCCTTCTTTTCCCTGGAGAACTTAAAAAGTTTGACAGCTATTGAGTTCCTAGGGTTGTGGCCCTTGACCTTGGTGCTACTGAGAGCATCCTCATGAAAGTTCTTGGAGTGGATCCGTAGGGTCAGCTCCTTGGAGTTGGACATCTCCTTCATGACTCCTGCCTCGAGGTTCTTGGTGGTCCTTTTGGCCACAATGTAGACTCGGCAATACATCACTAGGATAACAGTGAGCGGGATATAAAAGGAGCCCAAGGAGGAGAAGAGGGCATAAAAGGGCTCTTCAGTGACACCACACTCCTTCTCATCCTTAGGCGCAGGCTCCTTCCACCCAAGAAGAGGGCCAATGGAGATCACCATGGACAACACCCACACACTGAGGAGGGCCAGAATGGCCTTTTTCCTGGTGACTAGCGTTGGGTACTGGAGAGAGTAGCGGACCCCGATGTACCTATCGATAGAGATGGCACAGAGACTCAGGATGGATGCGGTGCAGCACAGCACATCCACTGCAGCCCAGATGTCACAAAAAATCCTCCCTAAGACCCAGTAGCCAAGCACTTCAAGGGCAGCAGAGAAAGGCAGGACTGTGAAACTCAGCAGCAGGTCCGCAATGGCAAGGTTAACTATGAAGTAGTTGGTGGGTGTCCGCAGGTGACGGTTGCATGCTACAGAGAGGATCACCAGGATGTTGCCTACGATGGCAAAGAGGATGAAGGCGCCCAGCACAATCCCCACAGAAATGGCCCTCCTGATATCTAGCTCAGGAGGAGTGGAATAGCTGGACGTCTGGTTGGGGCCAGTGAGATTTCCAACACTCGGTTCTTCCCAGTAAGCAGGTGCTGATATATTGTGGCTCACGTCCAGATGGGGATTCATTTTAAAGCCCACCCTCCATAGCCGGGGGGTAATTAGGCTTCAAGGGCAGCGCACGAAGTACCTCAGCTCTCCTGAAACTTTCCCTCCACCTCAGCCGTCACTACTGGGCAGGAGCCACTCGCCTCCCAGGCAGGCATTTCCCAGAGCAGACGGGCAGCAAGCGAGTCCCTCCTTGCCTGCTCCGAATCTTCGGAAGCCTGTTAAAAGGAGGAGAGAGGGAAGAGGTAGCTTCAAGTTTAATTGTCCACGTCAGGCAAGCCAGGAGCTGTGGTTGGGGAGGGGGCAGTGGCGGGGAAGGGACTGGAGCTGGCGCTTGGGAGGGGCGCCCCGGGTTCTCTCCCCCCTGCCCTCTGCGGGTCTGGAGGGAGCGGCGGTGGCGGTGGCGGCAGCAGCAGCAGCAGCGCCTGGCTCCGTGGAGCTGCGAGGAGGGTCTGCAGGCAGCCTTCAATGAGCTGCTGGGCTGGCTCTGCATGGCAGTGACATCAAGAAGGGGAGAGCCGTTCTGTCCTGACACGACGAGGCACTAGAGGGCAATGCAGTTTCAGTTAAGGCACTTCCCGGCCCTGACAGCTGAAACCACAGCCACGCACACTAACCCGGCTTAATTAAAATATTTGTCACTGGGGAAAGAGGCCTGGAAAACACCCTACTTCTGCTTCCCCCCCCCCCCCCACTTTCCTCCCCACCCCTGCCCGCAACCCTCCAGGTGATAGGGGAGAACTTGGGGAGAGACTGGGAGAAGTTCATGCTGGGACCCTGCTTACACTCTCCTAAGGGACCCAAAGCCCAGGTGAGGCAACTCTTACCTTGACGGGGGAGGTGGGAGGGTGACTGGGTAGGAGCTTTGGTAGGTAGGAAGCACTTGGATGGTGACAGTAGAAGTTTAGAACATCTGGGTGTAAGATAGATGAAATTTCCCGGACCACCTAAAAGGAGAAAAATCCAATACTCAGAACTACAACCCCTTTAGGCCCACTCCCTTGTCTGAGATTGAGTCCCCCCAGTTTGATCCAACCTCTATTTTATAAATCTTAGGAGGGGCCAGAGTTGATGAGGATACCAAGCTTTTCCCTAAAGCAAAGGTCCATTAACCTTTTTTAGACATTTTGCTGGATCTCTTTGAGCCCTGAAATACAGTTGTCCCTGAAGAATTAAAGAAGCTTACCTGAAGGCAAATGGAGAGTTTCTTGGTAGGTGTGAGTATTCTGTAATGCATTACAAACAAGGAGTTGCAATTCTGTGTTGAGAAGAATGTATGTCAGATGTATATGACTGGAAAATGAGGAGGGGATGGGTTCTGGTTATTCATTGAGAGTGAGGTATAAGCAGTGGATAGGTCATATGATCTATTGATATACACAATATCAATGCCAAGAGTCCCTTAAGTGTTGAGTGGAGACTTATAGGAGACAACAGCAGCCACAAATCGGATGGCAATCATAAGAGGTGAAAATGGGTTGTGATGGGCAGTACCTACAAAGCTAAGAGGAAATACATATTCACACTAATACATCAAAAGTGAAGACTAGGCTTCTTGTAAAGATTTTCCCCACTCATTAATGATGCAGATGTCAGAAAATTTAGGGAAGGGAAACCCTCACACTAGTAAATCAGGACAATTAGAGATGTGAAAAGGTTAAACTAGGATAATTCTGACTGAGGTAAAGAGAGTTGAGGGAGAACCTGAATAAGAAGGCTTTTTGAAATGTTTGTTATTTAGTTCCAAGTGATTTAAGAGCTTTAAGTTCTTTGGTAGAGAATGCTGGTGCTGTCCAATGGACAGCTTACTAGCTAAAAAAACAATACTTGAGGTACCTATATGTGAATTCAATCCTTAGTCTTCTTATCCTCAATATCACTATAGTCTCCTAACCCAAGTCTCCATGTTGTTGTTTTAGCTTGAAGGCTTTCCTTAGCATTATTTTTTCTTTTTTCATTAAATTAAGTTAATTTTGTTTTTTTATATTCATTTTTTGAGTAATCTTGTAAAATCAAAACCTCAAAACATAAACCCAAATGAACAGCAGAAAAATTGTATGCTTTCATCTGCATTCTGACTCCAACGGTTCTTTCTCTGGATCCTTTATCTTAAATCTCTCAGAATTACCCTGGATTTGTATTATTGGTAATAGTTAAGTCTATCACAATTGATCATTCCACACTATTGCTATTACTGTGTACTATGTTTTTCTGGTTCTGCTTATTTCACTCTGCATCAGTCCATGAAGGTCTTTCCAGTTTAGCATTAATTTTTAGTCTGGTTTCACTAGTAAAAAAATTGGGGAGGAAGAATTACCCAGTATGATTTTCCCCAGATCTCTTACCACACTAGAGAAAGCTTTGTGGCTTATTGATAGTGAGTTCTTCTGTTTCACCTACAGAACTGGTCCTCATGGCAATATATTTGACTTAGGTTAAATAACATTTATAGCATGTCACAGTTGGAAGGGACCTTAGATATCTAGCCCAGGCCCTTTATTTTATCAGTGTAGAAACTGAGGTTCAGTTCAGGTGACTTGATCAAAGTCATTCAGCTGAATAGTCCCAGTGGCAAAACTAGGACTAGAACTTAAGTTTTTTGGCTATGCTTCTTGTGCTTCTTCTACCACACTATATTGCTTTACAAAAAGTTTTTCCTGACAAGGTATGATATTAAATGTTGAAAAATATGACTAAGGTTGGTTAGGGCAGAAAAAAGGAAGGTAGATTCTTATTTATTCATAACCTAGAGATAGGGGAATGGACCAATAACCACTTATGGTCCCCAAATCCTAGAATTTTATAAACTTCCTTGTGCTCAGCTGGACAAAAATCCCACATTTAGCACATGGTTCCTGTATACTGTCATTGGTTAGTCTTTAGTGTCTGAGGTCACTCACTTTTACACATGCCTTTAAAGCTTAGAAAGATTGATTCTGATAGACTTGCCATTGCTTGCAGAAGGAAGAAAAAAGAAGTAGCTAGTTGTACCACAGACAGGAAGGCAAGAATTCCTAGAGTAGTCTGCAAGATAGACCATTTAAAAGAGATACAAGCAATGAGTCTTAGGGTGGAATAACTAGTTATAGAAGTTTGTGGAATGTTAAAGCTTTAAGGAACCTTTGGGAACATCTTGTCCAAGACTTTCATTTTGTAGGAGATGAAATTGAGGGCCAAAAAGCTGTGGTCCATGTTTTTATCCTGATCTGCCCCCTTGCTTGTTTTAAATTATTCTTTACCTCCTTCAACCTGAATTTTGCTGTGATCCACCAAGATGTAGTACAGTATAGTGAATCCAGTGCCAGCTTCTAAGCCAGGAAGACATGGGTTCCAGTGTCACTGATGCTACATACCAGTTTTGTGACCCTGGCAGGTCTCTTATACTCTCAATAATCTAGGCAACTCTAAGACTATTAAAGGTGTCAACCTGCATTAATGAAGGGAGTTTCCTCACTGGGAAGATCCCTATATTCATGAAATCATAGATCTAGTCCCTAGACCCTTTTTAAAGAACAGTTTTTTGAAATGCAAAAACCCCCAATAAATTAAGTAGAGTTTTACACCATGGCCATAGAGGAGAATAGTTAGTGAATCCCAGAATCAGAGATCTTTATATGCTTTCTTAATGAAGGGTAATACTTTCTTAGTTTATTTTTAATTATTCTTTTTTAGACCCCTTACCTTCTGCCTTAAAATCAATACCATATATTGGTTTCAAGGCAGAAGAGTGGTAAGGGCTAGGCAAAGGGGCTTAAGTGACTTGCCCAGGGTCACCCAGCTAGGAAGGGTCTGAGGCCAGATTTGAACCCAGGACCTCCCATATTTAGATCTGGCTCTCAACCTACTGAGGTACCTAGTTGCCCCTTAACACTTTCCTATTTTAAGTGCAATTCTATGTCCTGAATACAGGTACTGGTATGTGAAAATGTTAACTGAGTGTAAAGTTGAAATATTTTTATGGAATTCAAATGTTCTCATTTACAAATCTCCTTTAAAAATGATAATGAAGGGGGGCAGCTGGGTGACTCAGTAGATTGAGAGTCAGGCCCAGAGATGGGAGGTCCTGGGTTCAAATCTGACCTCAGATACTTCCCAGCTGTGTGACCTTGGGCAAGTCACTTGACCCCCATTGCCTAGCCCTTACCACTCTTCTGCCTTGGTACCAATACATAGTATTGATTCCAAGACCAAAGGTAAGGGTTTAAAAAAAAAGAATTATAATGAAGGTAGAGCATCTTACCACAAAATAGGCAGTCATATTAGTCTTGAAAATAACTATATAAACAGGACTTTAATAAATGAATTTAAAATTTTTATTTCTGGTTACACCAAAGTTCCCTGACATATGCCTAACAACCACTTGGAATGAATTTTAACCTACTGAGTTGAACATTTATTTCTTCAGTTATCATCACAGGGAGCCATTTTCTCTGCATTCACTGGGACAGAGCATACCACAGAGCTCTGATTCCCTCTACAATCAAGAAGGAGGGGGAAGTTGTTCATTCTCTTTATTAAAGCATTACAAACTTCCAGTCTTTTAAACTGTCTACCTCAACCCTTTGGCTAGTTCTGTGATGAGCCTTTAGGATCCTGTAGGGAAAACTTTCTTCCTATATTATAGGCAGAGACATTCAATCTTCACTCTCCCAATCCCTCCCACCCCCATTCTCTACCTTACCACTTGTTCTCTTAGACAACAAATAGCTATTGAACACCTACTGTGTATACTTATGCCTGACCCTTGTTAGGTGCTCTGGATTACACAAAATAAGAAGACATTATCTTTGCCTTTGATAGGACCATAGATTTAGAGCTGAAGGGACTTTAGAGATTACCTAATGTATTCCTGTCCCCTTGTATTTTATCAAGAAGAAACTGTCCCAGAGAATGGGTCTTGCCCAAGATCATGCAGATGGAATATGGCAGAAAAGGGATTTAAATTCAAGTCCTTTATATTCCAAACCTAGCTCTTTTCCCAAAACACCTTTTTGCCTCTATACTCGACATTTTGACCTTTGATGGATCTGTGATCCCATTCAGGTTTCTATTCCTTCTAGTTCTATGATCTCTCTCTAACCTACATTCTCAGACACATCAAATACCAACTGCCCCTTTAGAAACTCTACATTCTTGGCAAACTGGACCTGTTCCTTGAAGTGTTCCACTTTTGAACTTTTGCACACAGGTCGTTACATTAGGCCTGGACCTCAGTCCATTCTCATTTTGGTTGCTTAGTGCTTCTCTTCTCCCTTCTATGGACATTGATTTACTTTTTCACTCACAAAGAGAATGTAAGCTTCTTGAGGTACATATTTTGGCTTTGTATATATACAAATGACATATGCACACACACACACATATACACATATATACAACCCACCTACATCTTTTGCAATAGCCAGGAAGGACCATTGGGCATTTTTACCAGATCTGCCTAAAACACCCCTAGGCATTATCATTTGCCCTGCAGCTGAACTCCCTTATATAAGTCTCTCTCAATAAAAGTGTGAGATACTTAAGAACACGAATTGTCTTACTTATACACGTTCATATAAACACGTACATATATATATATACATATATATATATATATATACACACACACACTGTAATAGAGTGTTAGTCTGGTGGTAAAGAGAAAGAGGGAAAAAGAGTGGAGACCTCCCCTCTAAAGTTGGGGTTCAGGGGGAGACAGCTGCTGTTGAACTTGGCCAAGGGAGAGGAGAGGGGGAGTGAGTAGTTCCCCCCTTCAGCCTCCCCTCTGCTATGGCAACTCAACCCCAAACTGCTTCTTGACTTCCCTCTACTACTAATGTGAGAGAGAGTTACTCTCCCCTCAAGTTGGAACTGTTTCCTACTCACACTAGAGTCAGTTGGGGAAAATGACAAACTTTATTCTAATTGAATCAATTTGTGAATAACACAGGGAAATGGCTGTGGGAAGGGTTTTTGTGAGGAAAGAGGGAAAAAGGAATCCCTATTCTAGCTACCTTTACCTCCCTCCTCAAGTTGGGGAACCCAGGTTTTGGCAGTCTTGGGCCCTTGAGAGATTCAGCCTTGGATGGCCCTGGTCTTGGTCCATGGCACAGTTCTGACCTGGGGTACCAGGAGCTGTGAGGTGATCTTATCAGCTTCTTGGCTGTCTTCTCCAACTGCCCCTTCAGTTGGGAATCAGAGAGGGGGAAGGGTGTCTAATCACCAGGAGAAGAGGTAAGTCTTTCCTCAGGAGCAAAGTCTTGACCAGACCTCTCCTTAGGCTGTCTCAGGACTGAGAGCTAACTGCTTCTCTCTGACAGAAACTCTTGCTCTCCCAAGATTCCAGAACATCTCCTGGGGCCCCTCCCTCACTGTGGCTGAGACTTTGTCAATTTCCCAGACTGTACCTCCATTTTAGGGTTTGAAACCTCTATCACAACATACAGCTTCATCCTAAATGTTCACATGGGTTATGAGTGCCTGACTTGTGACAGGTCTGATCAGTCACCATCAGACACACTATGCAATGATGCCAACATCGTGATGGTATTTTGGTCCTCTGAGTATGAAAGATAAACAACTAACTAATATATATGAGACATATTAATGTCTTTCGGTACATATGTGCATGCAATGTGTTTACACATATTTATGTACATATAGTTATATAGGCACATATTAATGACACAACACACATATGCATATTGGTTCTTACATGTTTGTATATGTATGCTTTTATAGGAAACATTAATACTCTGTATACATACATATATGTTTATATGCAATATACATGTGTTAATGGCTTTGTAGATTTACAAATATTTGTACTACAATGTAAAATATTTATATATTTATATATATATGTATATTTATATAATGTACCCTCCTCTCCTTGAGCATAGTAGGCATGTAATAAATGCTTCTTGAACGAATGAATAAAAACAATTTATTTATTTATTTATTTTTTTAAAAACCATTACCTTCTGTCTTGGAGTCAATACTGTGTAAGTCTCTTGCCTAAGACAACTGAAATACTCAAATGGATTTATAAGTTCATCAATGTAGATATTCCTTCTTTTTTTAAATTAAACCCTTACCTTCCCTCCTGGAGTCAATACTGTGTATTGGTTCCAAGGCAGAAGAGTGGTAAGGGTTAGGCAATAGGGGTTAAGTGAGTTGCCCAGAGTAACACAGCTGGGAAGTGACTGAGGCCAGATTTGAACCTAGGAACTCCTGTCTCTAGGCCTGACTCTCAATCCATTTAGCTACCCAGCTGCCCCCTAGATATTCCTTCTAATGATACAAACTGCAATCTATCCCATTTAAAATAAGTCTTCCCTTCTTGTCCTCTTCTTATCCATTTCTCTCATTTGTCACAGATAGTCCATCCAAGATGCCAAGGTTCTTCCTCATATTCTACTCATATTCCTCATTGTGGCAAAGAAATGACTGTGGCAAAGACCTTGGTGAAATGATCTGGCCAGCACAACATCAGCTACAGAAAATTCTAAATTTGAAAGGCTTCAGATATAGACCTGAACATAAATGGTGTCTGCTTTCTAAGAATCATTTAGCTAAGTACAGAGGGGCTTAGTACCAATAAGCTGGCCACTTTAAGATTAATAAGTCTAATGGCAACCAAATCCCAAGGTCACACAACTAGTTGATATCAGAATTGGATCTCAATTCTGATAGTCTAGGTCTCTTTCTATATCATCACAATTTCATGCAAGGCTAACTGAATCCTACACCAGTTTGAGTGAAAGGCGGTATTATTCAGAAAATTGAACACTAAATTGAAGATATGGATTACTGGAAACCCAATTCAAGTTCCACCTCTTATTTATAAACATCTCCAGTAACCCTCACTGATATAGATCTCCTATATATCACTTGTCATCTATATTAATCATTCTAGTACTAGTATACATATTTTTAAAATTCTGTTACAAAATCTTTTAGCAGCACTTTTATGATAGCAAGAAAGAAGTTGGAAACTAGACAGGTATTTTTCAATAAAAAATAACAACAAAGTGTGGTAAAATAATGTTAAGGAATAGTATTATGCTACAAGAAGTAACAAATTTATGGAGAAACAAAGATTTATATGAACTGATACAGGGTAAAGTGAGCAGAAATAGGAGAGAAGTATAAGCAATGACTATAATAAAATAAATTAAAATAATGCCCCCCAAAAGGTTGCAAAACACAGAATAATTGGAAGAAGCAATTTTGGTCTTATAGAATAAATAATGAAATGTCTCCCCACTCCTTTCTGTAGAAACCTAGAAGACCATAGGAGCAAAATGTTGTTTATATTTTTGGACATGTTCATTTTGTCAGCTGGTTTGGCTTAACTTTTTCTTTGTTGCAATGATTTAATCTGGAAGAGATAAAATTTTAGCAGAAAATAACTGAGATGCAACAGAGAGGGGGAAAAACTTTTTTTTTTTAAACCCTTACCTTTTGTCTTGGAGTCAATACTGTGTATTGGCTCCAAAGCAGAAGAGTGGTAAGGGCTAGGCAATGGGGGTCAAGTGACTTGCCCAGGGTCACACAGCTGGGAAGTGGCTGAGGCCAGATTTGAACCTAGGACCTCCCATCTCTAGGCCTGGCTCTCAATCCACTGAGCTACCCAGCTGCCCCCGGGAAAAACTTTTTAAAACCTTGTTATGATCTGTATAATTCTGGGTTTTTTTCCTAAGTTAAAAAATATTATCCTGGTCCATTAGAGAAATGACTGATAGTATAAATGGTAAACTGACATGTAAACTCACTCAAGCAAAAAATTAAGGTCTTTATATTTTAAGGTATTTGAGAACCAGATCAGAAATTGTGCTGATTACATCAATCTTTGAAATAATATAGACCTCCTTGGTAAGTCCCATTGTCAGTTAAGAGATTGGCCAAGAAATCCATATGGCAAAATCCAAATGGATAAGAATATATATTGTGGACTTCTGGCCAAGACAGCTGCCTAAATGGAGGCAGACTGCCCAGTTCCCACATATCGACTCCAGCAAAAACCTGAAATTTACACCAAACTTAATAAAAACATAGAAATCCAATGAGAAACTACAGCAAGTGACTTCTCCCACCCCAAAATTGCACAAAAAGTTATCCAGAAGCCAACGAGACATAAGGAAAGGGAGCCAAAAGTAAAGCCAGAACCAGAACTGCCAGTGCCAGCATAGGCAAACAAGCCTATAACCTCCTAGCTAGAGCAGAAACATGTAACCTACACGTTCTCTCTCTAAAGGAAGCAAACATGACTTCCCTGAGAAAGCTCCAGGGAAGTCAGAAAGTGCCAGAATGGGGATCTTGGAAGCCCAGAGAAGTAGCAGAGACTAGTATGGCTTTGGCAATGCTCAGAGAGTGCTTAGCTCTAACACTCTGACCTGAGATGGCACAAAAGGTCCTGAAGATCCAGCCCTTAGAACCAAAAATCTAGGAGGTCCAACCCAGGATAGAGAGATCAGCAAAGGGATCCAGGTGACCCCATGTGAAAATAAGCAAAAACAAAAAACCTCCCCCCAAAATATACCCATAGACAGTGCCATGTCCTGGCAGAGATGAGTAGAAAAGCATGGACTGACCAATATAAACATATATGTGTGTATATGTGTATATGTATGTGTGTATATATATATATATATATATATATATATATATATATATATATATATATATAAACAGTAGTGTGCATTTATATTGCAGACTGAGAGAGTCCTAAGAATGGAGAGACTAATTCTGTAACAAATGCAAGCATAAACTCAAAAGAAAAGTAGATTTTCTATAAGTACTATGTGAATGCCTAGAAGAAATGAGGCATGAGTTTTTTTAAATGAAATTAAAGAATTCATATTGCCCAGATTATGACATGTAGCTGAAAGGATAGATGAACTGATAACTAATTTATGAAATGAGAGCATGAAGTCCAGTTCTTTGGGTACTAACTGGGAAAGATCACAATTGACAGCAGGAAATGGGGCAGCAATCACACTTTATATTAAGGCACAGACAGTACAAAGATAAGCAGTGAAGGGGGTATAGAGAATGGTTTAATGAAGGAAGGCAGGTAGCATAGGAAAGAGAATAGAGAGGGGAAGAGAAAGAGAATAGTATTTACATAACCACGGATGAGACTTGGGAGCACTCAGTAGCATGGATCTGACACAGATAGAAGAGTGCTCAGGAGGCAATAGTTTGAAGTCTCATTTTATAAGGCCTTTTTTTTTTTTTAATAAACCGACTAACTCCTTTCTGAGCCACCTTGGAATTAGTTCATTAACATAGCCACATCACCTCAAAATTATCAGTACCTTTTAATATTCTGTTGGTATAAAACTGGAGATCTGGAATTTGTCTGAAATTTACCTATCAGAACCCTGACAGCAACACTTAAATGGCTTCTGCTGATTCAGTACATATTACCAAAATCTGAATTTTGGTTACTATATGATACAATTTGTTAATTATGAATTCTGTGCTGTGGAACTTTTGACTTATTTGTATATGACTTCCAGATTCCACTTTGCAATCTTATTGCCCCCTTTATACTGACTACTTAAAACTTACTATTCTGACTAGAGGGACATGGGTTGTTATGGGGATCAGAACAAGATTCAATTTTAACATAATGGCCCATTAGCTTAGTTCATTAGGAAAGGGATGGAGAGAGGGAGTCTTAACAGCAACATTGAGATAGACATAGACATAGACATAGATGTATCAGTAGATGTCTTGGAAAAGCACTGCAATGACCTGAGCTCAAAATTGAAAGGAAGAGAAGAATTAGCAAGAAAATATCCCTACATGCTCTTTCCTGTTAACAGCTCATTGTTTTAACACCAATATTCTCTCAGTGGTACAATATATAACTATAAATCAAGGAATATAATCTCTGAAAAATCAATGTCACCCAAAAGACAATGGGAAAACATATCCTGTCTATGTTTGATATAACATATTAATTATGTTTTTTTTAATCTGAGAAGTGGTATAAAAGATACCTTCTAGGCCACATGCGAGCACATAAAGAATGCTCTAAACAAGAAAGTATAATATGCTATTATCAACCAGTCAACAAACATTTATTAAACATTCCCTATGAATAGTTAGTTCATGGAAAGGCATGGACAAGCATCATACAGAAGGAAACATGAAGGGATTTTGATTTATGAAGACCTATTTTGATTCAATTCAATAAAGCCTTAAAGGATAGCTAGGATGGAAGAGCTGCCAGGAAGGGCATCTCTTCCCCAACTCCCTTACCCCAAGATCACCCAGACCTCATGCATTACAGTGGGAGCTCCTTGAGAACAAGAACTGTCTCACTTTTTCTATTTCTGGTACTTAGCACAGTGTTAGGATATAGTAAGTGCTTTAAAATAAATTGTTTTGGGGGCAGCTGGGTAGCCCAGTAGATTGAGAGCCAGGCCTAGAGACGGGAGGTCCTAGGTTCAAATCTGACCTCAGACACTTCCTAGCTGTGTGACCCTGGGCAAGTCACTTGACCCCCATTGCCTAGCCTTTACCACTCTTCTGCCTTGGAGCCAATACACAGTATTGACTCCAGGAGGGAAGGTAAGGGTTTAATTAAAAAAAAAAAAAGAAGGAATATCTACATTGATGAACTTATAAATCCATTTGAGTATTTCAGTTGTCTTAGGCAAGAGACTTTCCCCTCTCTTGGCTTCATTTTTGTCATTTATAAAATGAGAAGGTTGGACAAAATTCACAAAAGCATAGATCTAGAGCTAGAAAGGAACCCAAAGGCCATTTAATCTAGCCTCCTTATTTTATAGATGAAAAAACTTCGGTAAGTGGAGGTTAATGACTTTTCAAGGTCAGACAGCTAGTAAACATCAGAGACAGGACTGAACCCAGGTCTTCTGAATTTGGAACCAATACTCCTTTTTCTATTCCTTGTAGATCTTTAAAGATTCATTTTAGCTCTGATATTCAGTGAAAGAATAGGTACTCCTTCACTCTGCTCTCCATGTAGGAAGACCTAGGGACAACCTTTCATTTGGACAATTTTGCTTTTAGGGTTGAGAAAACTTTCCGGGAATGAATGATTTCCTGTAGCTTCCAAAGATCCAGAAGAAAGTGATTTTAGTTGATATTTTCTTTTCTTTCCAATAATTTTTTAACATGTCATTTCTTTGATGAGTACAGATTCCTTAGTCCAGACCCTAGTAAGTGGGAAATTGACCCCATTTTTAGTCCTTTGCAGTATTTTGGTGAAGATCAAATTGACAAAACCTCAAGAGACTGAATTAAAATCAGATGTCGAGGAACATCTGGGATCTCTTTATAGTGCGAAAATCAAGAGAAAGATGGTATTTGTAGTCTGTGAAATGGTGTTGGTTTTTCAGTTTTGCTTTCAGTAGCCTCTTTGACAGGCCTGGGTGGGTCAGTACCACTAAAGTCAATACAGGAAACCCTGGTGAGCAAAGGGTAATGCCTTTCTCTGGTAAAAGCAGGACTTGTGCCTTTGCCTGCATAATTATGTGACTTCCGAAAGTATGAGCATGCTTCGTTATCCTTTTACTGAGAAATTAACTTTATTTTATCAGAATTTTTTATTTTAAAAATCTTAACCAGCATGGAGATCCAGGAGCAACTTATAGGCTTGATCACACTCTGATCTGTATAGCAGCTTTGACCTACTCTGTTTCTGATCTGGGTTTGTTTGCTCTTCTTCACCCAAGGGGAGCTCCAACTCCTGGGGGCTCATCATATATTACTATTTAACTTAGGGCAGAAGACCACAGCTCAGAACGCCTCAGCTCAAGGAATCTTCCAGCCTCAACTTCACTGGTAGCTAAGATCATAAGCATGCACTACCAGACTCAGCCTTCTCTTAATTATTTCCTATTTATTCTCTGAATAGTTTTCTTTGTGTATTTTTGTTTCCACACTCTCTATTATTAGATTGTAAGCAACTTGAGGACAGAGTTCCTCCTGTCTTTTCCCCCCTTTTTTTAATCACAAGCACTTATTACAGTGCCTGGCACAGTAGATGTTTAATAAATGTTTATTGACTTATTGACTTTGCATAGGTGTAATTCTGAAGTGTATTAATCACAAATATAATCACTGCTTTTTTTTTAAAGGGCTGATATTGAACAGACAATTACAGTGTGACCAAATTGAAACATGTCTCTTCAAAACATGATTAATTATGTGAAAAAATGCTCTAGATCATCATTGATTAGAGAAATGCAAATCAAAACAATTCTGAGATATCATCTCACACATATCAGATTGGCTAAGATGATGAAAGGGCAAAATGACAAATGTTGAAGGGGAAGTGGGAATATGGGGGATGGGGACACACTATTACATGGTTGGTGGAATTTTGAACTGATCCTACAATTCTGAAGAGCAATCTGGAATTATGTCCAAGTAGTTACAAAACTGTATATATCTTTGATCCAGCAATACCACTATTAGGTTTATTTCATAAGGAGATCAGGGGAAAAGGAAAAGAATCTATATGTTTTAAAATATTTATAGCAACTCTTTTTGAGTTGGCAAAAACCTGGAAATTGAGGGGATGCCCATCAATTGGAGCATGGCTAAACAAGTTGTGGCATATGATGGTGCTGGAATTTAACTGCACTGTAAGAAATAATGAAAAGGTTAATTTGAGAAAAATATGAAAAGACCTACATGAAATTATGAAGAGAATATGAGCAGAACCAAGAGAATGTTATATACCGTAACAGAAATATTGTTTGAAGGATGACTTGTGTATATCCATCTCCAGAGACACAATTGATAAATAGAAACAAACAAGATAAAGTTTTATATACATACATCTTTTTGTTACATGGATGCTTTCTCTAGTGTGGGGAAAGTAGAGAGGGTTGGAGATACCTGGAAATTTTAATGGAATAAACAAACCAACAAATAAATTTAAAAGACATAATCAGGTCTGAATTAATAGTGCTAATTAAATTAGCAGAAGAATGGATAACCTATGAAAAATTCAGAATATAGAAAATGTTTTTGTGGTTGTTTTGTTTTTGTATTTTGCTTTCATTCTTTACAGCCATCTGGATTTGTATTCAGATTGCTGTAGCTTTTGAGTATATGAATGAGCACAACATGGTATAATTTATAGGATACTAGGAAAGAAAAAAATTACAGGACACACTCCTTCAACTCAAATGCCATTGTGCCTGAAATCCCATCATTGGCAACTCATTCTTTTGAGCCTGTCATGTAGAGTTAGAAGAGACTTTAGAGAATATATAACCCTTTCATTTTACAGGTGAGGAAACTGATAATCAAAGACATTAAATTTCTTGCCCAGGGTGAGACAGCAAAAAATAAAATGTTGCCCTTTCTCAGCAGACTCTTGAAAAAGTAACACATTTTCTGTTTTTTTTTTTTGTCAGACTTTTCCCATTCTTTTGATAGAAGACTTTTCTTCCATGGCATAATTTAGCATGTTTACATGATCCTAAATTAAACTCAACTTGAATGGTTGCTTTGCTATGCAGAACCTAACTTTCTTTGACCTTCACCTATGGACAGCTTGGGGCATACTAAATAGAATCCAGGACCTGGAGTCAGAATGACCTGAATTTAGATTTTACTTTAGACATTTCTTCATATATATCCTTGGGCAAATCACTTAATCTCTGCCTATTCAGTTTTTTCATTTCTAAAATGAAGAAAATACACCCACCTCTTAAAGTTGATGTAAAAGTCAAATGAAATAATATTTTAAAAGTACTTTGTAAACCTTAAAAAATTGTTATATAAATGCTAAGTAGTTTCCTACTGAGGTACCTCCTCCCCACTCTTCCTCCTGTTGAGTAAAAGATGAGCCTAGAATATGTTCAAATCTTAGTCACCCCAGACCATAGATAGGGTGATCTTTGTTCCACACATTGCTTTTATGACTGTAATCTACCTGGGGGGAGGGAGCTAACTCAAACTGGCTTAGGCCCCTTTCTGCTCTAAATGTATGCTTCTAACTATGTAGCATTCGGTTGATCATTTCAGTTCTTTGAAGCTTAGTTTACTAATTTGTAAAGTGAGAATAATGATACTTGTACTACTTATCTTTCAGGAGTATCATAAGGATCAAATGAGATAATGTCTATGAAAATACTTTGTAACTGTGCAGCACTATAAAAATGAGTTATTATAAAATATTCTAATTAGATTGTTATTGATACACATTAAAACATTTTCTTGGATACTTTCAGCCTGCCTTGAAAACAACAACAACAAAAAAAGTTCTGTGTAACCACTTTTGTTCATGGACATGATACCTATCTTACTATTACCATCAAGCATTTGTTAATGGATGGAGCTGAGCTGAATGTCAAATAAAAAGAGTAAATAGATGTGGACCTTTTCTTCCATACTTTTATATAAGAGAATGTTGATACAGGATGACATATCACAAATGCAAAATTATGGGGGCAGCTGGGTAGCTCAGTGGATTGAGAGCCAGGCCTAGAGATGGGAGGTCTTAGGTTCAAATCTGACCTCGGACACTTCCCAGCTGTGTGACCCTGGGCAAGTCACTTAACCCCCATTGCCTGGCCCTTATCACTCTTCTGCCTTGGAATCAATACATAGTATTGATTTCAAGACAGAAGGTAAGGGTTTAAAAAAAAGGTAAAATTGTATGGACAATTAACAGAGACATTAGGTGAATAAAAATTAACATTAATAGCTAGTATTCATATTGTGCTTTTAAAATCTGTGAAGTACTTTACAAATATTATCTCAATTGGTTTTCACAACAATCCTGGGAAGTAGAAGCTATTTTTATTTCCATTAATATAGATGAAAAAACTGAGGCAGACAGAGGTGGAGTGACTTGCCCACTTGTTAGTAAGCATCTAATTCCAGGCCCAGTGCTCCATCCATGGTGCTACCTTGTCACCTCACTACATGGATCTGGGCTTGAATGTTTACCATTTACCAAGACTGATAGAAACCTTCTGAAAGTCACTTTTTCACTTCCTAGAGGGATAGTAACTTCACTAGATATAGGTTTCACAGGGTTGTATTAAGAATCAAATGAGATTCTGTGTTCAAAAGTATTCAGTGTGGTATAGTGTCATGGTGGCAAATCTATGGCACATGTGCCAGAGGGGGCACTCAGAGCCCTTTCTGTAGGCTTGCAAACTGTCACCCCAGAAGAAAGCTTGCCAGAGTTTATTACTAGAAAGCCAGAGGGATGTGGGGCTGAGTTGTTCTCTTCCCCCTCTCCATGGGTCCCTGAGTACATTTCTCACATTATCTGCCTCCCTGAAAGGTTTTTCATCACTGGTATAATGCAAAGAGTACTAGATTTTGATCCAGAAAATCTGGATTCAAATCTCTGTCTTGGATCCTTAGTACTTGTGTGATTTTTTGCAAGTTAACTTTTCCCTCTCTGGGCCCCAGCTTCCTTATCTGTAAAATGAGTTGGAACTAGAAAATCTCTAAGATCTCTTCTAGTTGTAGATCTTGTGAATTGCATTGTTTTATAAATGTAAATTTTTAGACAGTTTTTTTAGCCCAACCCTACCCTACACCCCACTTCTAAAAAAAAGTGAATACTTCCACATGTTTTAAGGACATATCAATTACCTTAGGAACATATACCCATGTTACATATTCAGGATTATCATTGCTGTCTATGTTATACTTCATTCCTTATTCTCTTTAAGTCATGTCCTCAGGTTATCAAATTGTTCCATGAGATTACTCATTCTAGTGGCCACCAAATTCAAAGAGGTTCAAGGAAACCTTAAAGAAGACCTTGACATGTCTTCATCCCTAAAGACATTTAAAATTTGATTGGCTAGTACTAGAGAGGAATTTGGAACAGTCTGAGTTTGAGTAGTGATAGAAAAGGACTTTTCCTGATATCTTGAATTCTTCAGAAGAGAGTTTGAAGGTTTCCTGTGCAAATCATATGTGACATTACTGAGACTCCCACAGGCATGGTGATGAGGGAAAGGGGTGATGAGAAAGTCTCATTTACTTTTTGCCCACCCACATCCTGGTAAAGAGGATTGCTGGGACAGGAAATACGCAGCGTTTCTCAGATTGTTTATTAAAGTCTCAGCCAAGGAGATATTTGGAAGCTTGCCTTGGGATCAACTAAGATTCACTAGAGAAAGACGCCACTTCATTTCTCACTTGTGTACTTGGGTGGGATCTGGTTTAAGCACCTGGGAATTTATTGGATGGAGCCAGCTTTTCATGGAGGTAACATCTTGGATGATGTGATTAGAGGGGCACCTGGATGGTTGCTTTGCCCCAAGTACCTCCCCTTTTACCCCTGCCTGAAATTCCACCATTAAAACTATTCATTTTGTAGGTAAACATTGCCTTCTATCTAGACATTTTTTAAAAATGAAATATACTATGTAGAGCTGATATATTAAGTTTCAGTCATTAATACCTCTAGGTGAATTAATTTATGAGATCCTTTCTTTTGAGAACTAGGTTTCACATCTTAACTCTTTTACTTACTATTTATATAAACTTGAATGAGACACTTGGCTTCTTTGGGCCTCAGTTTTTTTTTTTTTTTTGTAAAATGAGATGTTTGAATCACTGACACAGCAACTTTACTAGTTGGATTTACTTGATTGTTTTTATTTCTTACAAATCTAGGCTTTTAATTGGGTGTGGGAGGGTAGATATCCAGAAATACTGTGATGTAAAAATAAAAGGCATAAAAAACTTTCTTTTTAAAAATGTCATGAATAGCAACAAAACAAAAACATCAGAAAAAACCAACAAATCACTTAGGTGATTTCTAAGATCCTAAATCCCCTTCTCTGATTCTATGATCCTTTCCAATTTTAAAGCCTAAAGCCCTTAGGAGAAGTGCTCTTGGCTTCATGGAGGACTAACTAAAATATGGGGTTGGGGAAGAGAGGAAGTGAAGAAGGATATGCCAAAGGCAAACTTCTCTGACTTCACAAATTTTGCTTAGGTTAGTGTTGCTGCTGAGCCTAATAATAAGACTGTGTGTTCTCCATAGCAAGGGGAGAATTGACATAGAGAAGGGGGCAGGATATCCTAATGTAGCAAAGAAGGGAATAGAAGATGTTCTTTCTCATACATTTGAGGTTGAACTCCTTCCTTCTAACACATTATATTTGATTCAGATCTAGAGGGCAAATGTCTTAGGTCTTACAAAGAGAAATTTGGGGTGGCGACCTAATAGCAGTCTTAGAGTTTCTAACATGTTCTAATTCAGTGATAGATCTCTACTTGGGGGAAAGAGCAGGCCAACAGAAAGAATG
Source organism: Monodelphis domestica (assembly GCF_027887165.1). NCBI lineage: Eukaryota > Metazoa > Chordata > Mammalia > Didelphimorphia > Didelphidae > Monodelphis > Monodelphis domestica. Next base: position 362,238,322 of record NC_077227.1, on the reverse strand, counting down.
CTGGAGTTGAATTTGAATCCTGATCTTAGCATTTACAAGGTGTGTTAGCTTAGGCAGGCAAACCACTTAACTTCTGTGCTTCAGTTTCCTCATGTCTGGAATGGGCAAAATAATTGCTCTTTCTGTCTTACTCAGCTATGAGGACCCAGTGTTCTAATGCATATAAAAGCTCTTTGTAACCATAAAACACTGTATAAATGTAAATCTTATCATTATGACCATTGAGCCTAAGTGAAAATAGGCTAAAATGATAACAAGAGAAATATGAGAGGATGGCTTCTTTACTTTTTAAAATTAAAAACATTTTAATAACAAATTCCCACTAGTTTTTTGAAGTTATATGATCCAAATTGCCTCCTTTCCTTGTTCCCTCCCTCCTCACAGAGCTGACAAACAATTCAATCTGTTATTCATTTTTATAAGTGAATAATCTTATAAAATCAAAATCTTCACACATATACCCCAATAAATAAGTGATAAATAATATGTTTCCATCTGCAGTCTTACACTAACAGGTCTTTCTCTGGAGGAGGGATAGCATTCTTTGTCATAAGTCCCTGAGAATTTTCCTGGATCACTGTATTGCTGTTAGTAGCAGAGTTTATCACATTTGATAGTTACACAATATTGCTGCTACTGTGTACAATGTTTTACTTGTTCTACTTATTTCACTCTGTATCAGTTCATGTAAGTCTTTCCAGCTCTTTCTGAAATCATCCTGTTCATCATTCCTTACACCACAAAAAATAATTCTATCTCCATCATATGTCATAATTTGTTTAACCATTCCCCAATTGAGGGATATCCCTTTAGTTTCCAATTCTTTGCCACCACAAATAGAACAACTATAAATATTTTTGTACAAACAGATTCTTTCCCATTTTTTTTATCTCTTTGGGATACAGACCTAGTAGTGGTATTACTGGATCAAAGGGTTTGCATTCTTTTAAAGTCTTTTGGACATAATTCCAAATTGCCTTCCAGAATGGTTGGATCAGTTCACAACTCCACCAGTAATGCATTAGTGCCCTAATTTTTGCCACTTCATCTCCAACATTTATCAGGATGGATTCTTTAGAGACCACTATTTGAACTGCTTTATTTTATAAATGAAGAAATTGAGGGTAATGGAGATCGAGTGATACCCACCAAATTTCATAGGTAGTAAGTGACAGGACTGGAAAATTTCTAAGCTTATTAAATACTATGATATCCTTTCCCAAAGCAGTTAAACAAACTCATTCTGTATTAGTAATAATTCTAAGATAGAAGGGCAAGGACTATGCTAATAAGGTTAAGTGATTTGTGTAAGGTCACATAGCTAGGAAATGTCTGAGACCAGATTTAAATCCAGGTCCTCCTGATTCTAGGTCAGGCAATCTATCCACTGTGCCACCTAGCTAACCTTCAAAGTAGTTTTGAAATCAATGCTGGAGTTCTAGGTAATGGTTACAATATAATATAATATAATGGTTACCTCTGCCTTTGTTTTTTGATCCATATAGTTCTTGACAGATTTAGAATGATATAACTGCCAGTGTACTGAAAGAATATGACTTACCTTGAACACTAACCTCCTTAATAATAATAACTAACATTTATATATCCCTTTAACATTTCCAAAGTATTAAATTATCTCATTTGATCCTCACAACAACCTTGTAAGGTAGGTACTATTACTATCCTTCTTTTATACATGAGGAAGCTGAGGCTGAGAGAGGTGAAGTGACTTGCACAGGCTTCACACACTTCTCTCTCCCTCTCCCCTCTTCCTCCTTTCTTTCTTCTCCCCTCTTGTCTCTTAGATGCTTCAAATAAACTCAGGAGTAACCAGATACTCCTTAAGTTGAATGTAAGATCTTTCCACAAGCAGAACTCCAACTGGGCTTCGGGGTTAAGGTAGATAGGATGTGTGAGGTTGGATTGGGAAAATCAACTTGAAGAATATGGTGTGCCAAGAAAATGTTAAACTAAGTCTTTGCCAAGAACTAGGGAGGAAGGCTCTCCATCTGTAATGCATGGAAAAAGTACAGTTAATGTTGACAAAAATTTTCCTTGCATATCCATTCAACCACAGAATATCATGGGCTATTAAGTGGAAGCATCACTGATAAAACATTTACACACTTTTGGGCAGAGGGAATGGAGAGCAGCTTATGCTAATTGTCATCAGTTGCCAGATATAGCGTTCTTTGGAGAAGAAGCAGAGAGGGTGCTACAGGTATTTAGCTAGCAGGATTCAAAAAACAGAATAAATATTTATTATCAATTAAATCCTATAAACTGAGTAAAGCAGTGATCAGAACAAAATTCGGTTTGGAGTTGATTCCTCTCAGGGCCAGAGAATTCTTTCTATCAAAAGTTGAATTAGCTCCAGATTTAGGAGACCAGCTCTTTGGGGGCACCTGAAAGCCTCAATAGGATGATTTGTTCACTCTGGGGAAAATGTCCAAAGTAACCTCTTTCACCCCATCTCAGAAGAGCTGGTTCCAAAGGCCTCCCAGACAGCTCCCAGTGAGCTTTTATTTAATTTACCTCAGAAGGATTTGGTTCCATTATAAATGGCCTTGCTTTCCCTTGACAAGTCATTCCCTCAAATAGAGGCATGAGGTCAGCAACAACTGGAAGCCAGAATGCAGTGAATCTCATCAAACTTTTCAGTTTTGTTTCTTTTTGGGGTCTAACCACAATACTTTTTTTTTTTTTTACCCTGATGCCTTTAACTATAACAGGCCCATTCATCCATACAACTAGGTTCTGCCACAGACAGACTTGGGGCATAGATAAATGTTATTTGAAGTGTTTTTCTTTTTTTAATATCTTTTTACTTATTTCATTAAATATTTCCCAATTATATGTAAAACAATTTTAACATTAATTAAATTTTTTTTGAGTTTAAATACCATTTCTCCTGTCCCTTCCTTCTCCTTGAGAAGGTAAGCAATTTGATATCAATTATACATGCGATGTCATGCAAAACATATTTACATATTAGCCATGCTGCAAAAGAAAACAAAGGCAACCCCTCAACCAAAATGAATAAAGTAAAAAAAAAAGTATGTGTCAGTCTGCATTCAGAATTCATCAGTTTTCTTTCTGAAAGTGGACAGCACTTTTCAACAAGGGCCTTTTGGAATTGTCTTGGATCAGTGTCTTGATTGGGATAGCTAAATCTTTCACAGCTATTGCTATTACTGTGTACAGTGTTCTCCTAGTCCTGTTCACTTCACTTGTGGGTGTTCATATTAGTCTTCTAAATTTTTTTTTCTCTGAAACTATCTTTCTCATCATTTCTTATAGCATAATAGTATTCTTATTTTTTTTTTAACTTTTACCTTCCATCTTGGAATCGATACTGTGTATTGGTTCCAAGGCAGAAGAGTGGTAAGGGCTGGGCAGTGGGGGTCAAGTGATTTGCCCAGGGACACACAGATGGGAAGTGTCTGAGGCCAGATTTGAACCTAGGACCTCCCATCTCTAGGCCTGACTCTCAATCCACTGAGCCACCCAGCTGCCCCAGCACAATAGTATTCTATCACAATCATAGTCTACAATATCTTCAGTCATTCTCCAATTGATGAGCATCCCCTTAATTTCCAATTCATTGCCATAACAAAAAGAGTTGCTATAAATATTTTTGTATATATAGGTCATTTTCATTTTCTTTGATTTCTTTGGGTTGTATACTTAGCAGTCTGCAATAGGTATGGGTAATGGGTATATATAGTCTGATAGCCCTTTGGGCATAGTTCTAAATTGTTCTCCAGAACAATTAAATTATTTTACAACTCCACCAACAGTACATTAGGTTTTGGTCTACTTTTCTATTGCTTTTTGGGCCTACCCTTTTTTGGACAACCCCCCTTTATTAGGTCTTCAGTGTATAACCTTTACTCACTATGAGTTTTCTAAATTAGTAATTACTCATATTTATGTAATCCTTCAGGTTTTAAAAACTCTTGAAATGCAAGTACTATTATCTCCATTTCTTACATATGGGGGAACTGAGGTTCAAAGAGGTTGTGATATGTAATTTAATTGTGGGACTGAAGCTTATTTGCATTGCAGCAATTCTCCTTATTGGTGGAGATTAATTACTCAATGCTTTATGCTTATGTGGAGCTGGTGAGACCTTGGTAGAAGAGAGATCCTTCTTTTTCTTGCTTCCAACTTCTAGAGAGGACATACTGGGTTCTAGGTGTGGTTGGCTATATACAGTTTTTACACAGTAAGGATGAGACTAAGAATTCTTCAGTAGATAAGCAATCAAAGTATAAGAAAAAATAATTCTCAAATGAAGAAAAGCAAAATTATCAACAATTACTTTTAGAAGGCTTAAAGTCACTAACAAGAGAAATGTAAATTAAAACAATATCACCTCAGGCCTATCAAACTGGCCAAGATGGTGTTCTAGTTGATCAGTAGTTTCACTTGTGTCCCCCTCTTCATGACCCCATTTCTTGGCAGAGATACTAAAGCAGTTTGCCATTTACTTCTCTAGCTCATTTTACAAATGAAGAAACCAAAGCAAACAAGGTTAAATGACTTGCCACTTTGTCTGAGGCCAGATTTGAACTTGGGAAGATGAGTCTTCCTGATTTTTTGTCCTGGTACTCAATTTACGGCACCATCTAGATGCCCTTGTTGAGACAGAAGAACAGAGGAGAATTGAATGTGGGTAAGGATGGAGTTGGAATCAAATGGCACAGAGGAGAAAAAGGAACACCAATTCCCTAATAGTGGATGGATTCAACTTTTCTTCTGTTCTCGGGAACAGGAAAAGTAACAGCCACCGACACCTTTTAGCCAAGTGATTCTACTACTAGGTTTATCTCAGAAGATCAAGAAAGCATCTAGTTTATGAAAATAGTCAGTAGTACTATTTGCAATTAGCAAAAAATTGGAAACAAACTTGTGCCTGACTGGGGAATGGCTGAACAAAATGTAATATTTGAAAGCAATGGAAAATAATGCACTATAAGGAATATATGAAGAACATAAAGAATTCAAACACAAATGGTCATGCTTTGCATGAAAAGAAACTGCATGAACAGAGCAGAACCAAAAGAACAATATTCATAATTACTAAAAGCTAGGAAAATGAAGATGGTTTTAAATGGCCACAAAATAGGTAAAAAGCGAATACACATATAAAACTTATTTGCATTCTTTCTTTTCCCTAATGGAAAAAAGATTAAAGTGAAAATTTATTGTCAGCCAAAATCACTATTATTTTGTTTGTTATTTCATATTTTCAGGGATTATAGATTGTAGGAGATGCATTTGGGAGTACAGTGGGGATCTGTTTAATATGCCAAAGCAAAATTTTTCAATAAACATTTTTTTAAAGTATGAAAGTTGTGATGTGAACTCAGATCAGCTGACTTCCATTCTAGCCTTCTTTTAAACTATAGTCTCCCACCTTCTAGTTTATGGTTTTTTCTGACCTTTAAATTCTCTATCAAATATATCCTGTCTGGTATACTATTCTCACAAGGCCTTCCAGGTTCTAGAAACACAGCTGATGGACCATTTCCTAATAATGAAGAACAATTTAATGAGTTATAGCTACCCAATGATTAGTTTCTATTTTAATAGGAACTTTTAAAGACAACACAGGGATCCAGCTAAGTTCTATGTTCCCTAAAGATAGAGATAATCTTATGACCTAGCCTGGAACTCTGTTCCCAGTAAAGACACTTTAAGTTTGTTGGTAATGGTAAGGATAATCATAATAATGACTAAAAGGAGGCAGACTCAGCGTTTTTCTTTAAAACTTCTTTTCTTTAAAATTGTCTCGGCCCACCCATGAACCATGAATATTTCTCCACTTACTTGAGTCTGACTTTAAAACACTTAAAGTGTTTTATAATCATGTTCATGTAGTTCCTGTGTTTGTTTTGGCAGGTATACGATAATTTCTACCAAAACAACTCCCATGTACATTACTCTGTGGTTATTTTAAACAGGTGTCTCTATCTCTTCTTGGGGGACTTTGTTAGTAATATCTAAAAACGTTAGCAATTTAATGTGGGTTTATTTTATACCCTGTCACTTTGATAAACTTATTGATAATATTGACTAACTTTTTAGTTAAATCTTTAGGATTTCCCATATATAATATCATATCATCTGCAAATAGATTGTTTTAGCATCTTTCCCTATTCTGATTCCTTCAATTTCTTTTTTCTTCTTTTATTGCCATTGCTAGCATTTCTAATACTATATTAAATAATATTGATGATAGTGGACATTCTTGTTTCACTCCTGGTCTTGTTGGGAAGGCTTCTAGTTTATCCCCATTACAAATGATACTTGATGGTTTTAGATAGATGTCTTACATCATTTTAAGAAAAAAAATCCATTTATACCCATGTTTTCTGGTGTGTGTGTGTGTGTGTGTGTTTAAATCCTTACCTTCTGCCTTGGAACCAATATTATGTACTGGTTCCAAGGCAGAAGAGCAGTAAGGGGTTGATAGCAGGAATTAAGCGACCTGCCCAGGGTTAGTCACACAGCCAGGAAGTGTCGGAGGCCAGATTTGAATGCCAGACCTCCTGTTTCTAGGTCTGTCTCTCAATCCACTGATCCAGTTAGCTGTCCCCTTTCTGGTGTTTTTAATAGGAATAAATGTTGTATTTTGTCAAATGCTTTTTATGCATTTATTGATATCATAGGATTTTTGTTACTCTTGTTATTAATATAATCAATTATGTTGACAGTTTTCCTTATATTAAATCATTATTGAATTCCTCATATAATTCTTTTATGGTCTCAATGTATAATCTTTGTGTTATATTGTAGTCTTCTAGCTAGTATTTTATTTAGGATTTTTATATCCATGTCCATTAATTAAATTGGTCTATAATTTTCTTTTTCCCTTTAAAAATCTTTTAAAGAGGGGGAGTGAGGTGACTCAATAGAAAGAGAACCAGGCCTAGAAACAGGAGGTCCTGGATTCAAATCTGTCCTTAGACACTTCCTAGCTGTGTCACCCTAGGCAAGTCACTGAATCTCCATTGCCTATCCCTTACCACTCTTCTGCCTTGGAACCAATACATAATATAGATTCTAAGATCAAAAATAAAGATTAAAACAAAACTTAAAAAAATTCTAAACCTTGTTGTTGAGTCATTTTCATTTGTGGTTGACCCTTTTTATATTTTTATTTAAATTAATTAATTAATTTTGGAATGGGCAGATTCTACCAAGCTGCAATGACTTTATTTTTTTAATATTTGAAAATCTTTATTTAATTAATTTAGAATATTTTCCCATGGTTACATGATTCATATTCTTTTCTAGCCCCTCCCCCCCAACCAATGAGCAATTCCACTGGGTTTTACATGTGTCATTGATCAAGACCTATTTCCATATTATTGATAATTGCTCTAGGGGATCATTTAGAGTCGATATCCCCAATTATATCCCAGTTGACTCATGTGATCAAGCAGCTGTTTTTCTTCTGTGTTTTTACTCCCCCAGTTTTTTCTCTGAATGTGGATAGCATTCTTTCTCATAAGTCCCTCAGAATTGTCCTGGATCAGGGGCAGTGGAGTAGCCTAGTGAACTGAGAGCCAGGCCTAGAGACAGGAGGTCTTAGGTTCAAATCTGGCCTCAGATACTTCCCAGCTGTGTGACCATGGGCAAGTCACTTAACTCCCATTGCCTAGCCCTTACCACTCTTCTGCCTTGTAACCAATATACAGTATTGATTCCAAGATGGAAGGTAAGGGTTAAAAAAAAAAATTGTCTTGGATAGCATTGCTGCTAGTAGAGAAATCTATTACATTCGATTGTACCACAGTGTGCACACTCTGTGTACAATATTCTCCTGATTCTGCTCCTTTCACGTTGCATCAATTCCTGGAGCTTTTTCCAGTTTGCATGGAATTCCTCAAGTTCATTATTCCTTTTAGCATGATAGTATTCCATCACCAATAGATATGTGGTTGACTCTTCATGACACTATTTGCAGTTTTCTTGGCAGAGATCCTGTAGTGTAGTTTTGTTAAGAACACAGATATATTAACTTGAACAAAAATGACAAAAAATGCCCTATTTATACTTCCTTTCCCCCCCTTTTTTAATGTTAATTATTTTCTTTGGATTTTGTTCTTGTTATTGATGCTACTTTTTTAACAGTCACATCCATTTATAGAACTGTTTTGATTCTTCCTTTACCTTATAGCATTTAATCTAAGTTTTGTCTTGTTTGAATTTTTCATATTTTTTATTCCTTATGGCTCAAGAACATTCCATACATTGATATGCTATTTGTTTAGTCATTCACTAATTGAAAGAAATACATGTTGTTTCCAGGTTTTTGCTATTATGAAAAAAAGCTCATCAGAATATTTTTGCACAGATTCTCTCCTCCTGCAACTCTTTATATGCCTTATGGCATATACTACTAGTAATAGGATCACTGAGTTAAAAGTTACAAATAGTTTTATATGTATTCGACTTTTTCCCAGTATCCATTTTGATAATTGAAAAAAACCTGTAGTATACATTGATTATTCATTCACTAACCCACTCAACATTTACTGAGTGTTCAAATCACAAGAAAATTATTGGCTTGAATTTCTGAGAGCTTATTAGGAACTCTTAGATATTCAGGCTCTAGCAATTGGAACCCTGAAATCTATCAGACAGGGGTGGAACTGGCATTTACCTTAGTTGTATCTATGCAAAAAAAGGGTTCCTTTAGCTAACTAATAGTGTAAACAAGAAGGCAGAAGAGCATATTTAAGTTATTAGAAAGAATAAACTGTCAAATTTTATCAGAATGCTCTACATACAGTTAAGTAGGTGCATAATAAATGTTTGTTGATCTGAATATTTGGAAGCAAAAGGTGCACAGTGGAAATTGAAATGTTAATAAATCATTGGCAGTAAAGAAGGTCCAAAGATCTTTAGTCACCAAGAGTGGGTTCAAGTGATTGTATGTACTTAGAAGCATAGTATCATGTGTAATAAGTAGTAATAAGGGACTATATTGATTGGTAATTGATAACTAATAGATCAGGCGGTACCTACTTTCTTCCTCCCTTCCTCCCTTTTCCTCCCTCCCTTCAGCCTCCCTTTTCCTCCTCCTCCTCCTCCTCCTCCTCCTCCTCCTCCTCCTCCTCCTCCTCCTCCTCCTCCTCCTCCTCCTCCTCCTCCTCCTCCTCCTCCTCCTCCTCCTCCTCCTCCTCCTCCTCCTCTTCTTCTTCTTCTTCTTCTTCTTCTTCTTCTTCTTCTTCTTCTTCTTCTTCTTCTTCTTCTTCTTCTTCTTCTCCTCCTCCTTCTCCTTCTCCTTCTTCTTCTCCTTCTCCTTCTCCTTCTTCTCCTTCTTCTTCCTTCTTCCTTCTTCCTTCTTCTCTCTTCTAAATCAATGCAGGGCTGAGTTTATGATGTCTCAAATGAAATACCCCTTCTTTTCTCTATCTTAAAGGGTTTATTAGGGAAGACAGGGAAGGATAAGAAATGGAAGGAAAGAGGATTTGGGGGTTTCCCTATCACTAGGATGAGTCTTAGATTGGAGGATGGTGGAATATAGTTCAATTGAGAGAAATGGCTGATAGGTCTGGAAGTTCAGTCACTATCATTAACAGAGCAAGTCAAAGAGAGAGAGCTGGACTTTTGCCCTTCTTTCTTCTGTCTTCAAAATCAAGGACCACCTTTCTTTCTTCAGTCTCCAAAATCAATAGAGGAAAAACTCCTTCTTCCCTCTTTCAAGGCAACCAGGTTCAGCCCACAGTTGGTCTGACTTCCAACTGCCTTTCCCAGTAACATTCCAAATAGAACACTCTCATTTGACTGACAGGTCATCACTCAGCTACTCCAAACTCCTGCCACAAAATCATTCTCAATTTCTCACTTCTACACATGGAACTAGAAGGGATCTTATGAGGAGCCAAGAAATTTCCAGAGGAGATTGGAATTTTTTAGAGATATTTCCCTCATGACTGCATCTGGGACAGCTTGTAAACTTCCTGAGAGCAATGGTTATGTATGATGACTTGTACATAGATAAAAGGACAGAGACTATGCTTGTGCTTTCACTGGTGTAGGGACCTTTCTAATGAGGAAATACCTTCTACCAGTATAAGTTGGCACCTGCTCTTCGACTTACAATTTTAGAGAGCCACTTGGGGAACAGAAGTTAAATGACTTGTCCAGGGTCACATGCCTAGTATATTACAAACCCTTTTCATCTGGGCTTTGAGGCAAATTCTCTATCTATTACACCAATCATGTAGGGGTGATTTGGCAATGAAATAAGAATCATGGTGGAATTTTGGATCTATATATAAAGGTATATTGGCAACTACTGAGGTAAATTGTAGAATGGCAAGGTCAAGCTGGTTGGCAGTTCCTTCTGATCCTGCTTTGGTGGGCTACATCCTGCTATCCAAGTCTTTTGACTTGTCTTTATTCAGTGATCTTTTAATTATGTATTATATTCTTTCAAAGATAAATTTTATAGTTTAAACTTCTCTTTAAAGTATATTTCCTTTTATTCCAAGATCATAAAATCTTTCATGGAATCATGAGCTTAGAGGTCATACATTATTTAGTCATTTAATCTCATTGGTCATTTAGTCTAATCCTTGTCTGAGTTATGAATTATTCAAATTAATGAGGTTTGACTATAGGGATTTGCAAGGGGTTGAGGTACAATGTGAAGTGGGGAGAAAAGCAGAATAGATACAAGACACTAGAAACTGTTAGAATGACCATTTGTTGAGTATGTGAGTAGGGATGAGGGCATCCCTCAATAGTTTAGTATGACTGCTGCTCAATGAGAAGATGTTGGCTTCAATGGAGAAGCTGTAGTTATGGCTCCTATATGATTTCTTGATTGATTTCTTGAAGAACTCTCTGAAAGAGGGTTTCTTTCTCTCACTTCCATTGTGAATGCATATTCTTTATTCTCTTTACTCAGGAATCAAAATTTACATAAGGAAACATATCTGTGTGTATTAGTTGCTCCTAGTTAATCCATTTGAAATTATAAACATAATATAAAATATTAGTATAAAATTCTTAATGTATGATTATAGATTGAAGGTTTCAAACTTGAACCCAAAGATTGAATTGTTTTTTTTTAGAATTAATTTTGTTAATTTGGAATCTGACAAACACAAAATAACATAGATATTTCCATGTACACAGTAGAACAGAAAAATAATAGATGAGGGGGTAGCTAGGTGACTCTGTGGACTGAAAACCAAACCTGAAGAAGACAGATTATGGCTTTCTAAGTCAAAAGTTATTAGGGCCTGGCTTAATGGCACTATTGATTGGTAGAGAGTGAACTCAATGGTGTGAAATCTTAAAGATCACAGCCAAGGGGTTGCTAGGTGGCTCAGTGGGTAAAAAGCCAGACCTAGAGATGAGAGTTCTGGGTTCAAATCTGATCTCAGACACTTCCTACTTATGTGACCCTGGGCAAGTCACTTAACTCCCATTGCCTAGACCTTACAACTCTTCTGCCTTGTAATCAATACAAAGTATCGATTCTAAGATGGAAGGTAAAGATTTAAAAAATAAAGAAAGTGATAATTACATACTTTGATTTCCTCAGGGTAAGATGTATTGAGCATTAGTTTTCAAGGAAAAAGCTGTGGCTGATTACATTGAGGCTGAATCAAAGACTAACATCCTATAATCAAAACTCAATGGAAACATGATTTGAGCAATTAATACCTATGCAATTTCAGTCTTAATGTACACTTTTTGACCTATAAATTGAACCATAGTAGATCTGGAAAGTATCCTAACAAAAACACATACAATATTAATGAAATACTCTAAGGCAGCTATAGCGATTAATATTTCCTTGCCCAAAAGGAGGAAGAAGATTGTTAAGTGTTAGAGTACAGAATTAATTAGCAGGTCAAGTGTCTACAGAAATACATTTGGCATAAGGAGACATTGCTTCATGGAGCAGTAGTAAAGGCTGATAATAGGTACATGCCATTAGATTTGTCAAATATAACTGAAAGCAGTTTATTTCCAAGTGAAACCTATAAAATACCTAAGATCCAAGAGAAGAATTGAAAGGCTTTCCAAGGGCAATGCTCATAGTATGCCAACAAAGAATTATTGAACAAATCATACATATTTTTTTATAGAAATGAAGGAGTTTATGATGGTCAATCAAGACCAGGTCATGGTCACCCCAGATATCAAAGATAAGTAAGTTATCCTTAAGGAGAACAGAATTATTTATCCACATTAAGCAAGAAAATGGCAGAAACTGTGTAACAGCATTTCAGGTTACAAAAATTTATCACCTGCCAAAACTCGCAAGGCACAGGATTGTGGTTAGAATTATACATCAGAAACTGACTGTTTTTTATAAGCAGAGACAACACCAAATTCCCATACTAGAAATATAGAAGTCAAACAAACTATAAAGGAACTTAATGTATTATCACAGAACCTCCCCCACCCCCAACGAATGACCACAATCAAATGAATATGACATTGGTCTTTAAAATGAAAAAATGTTTTACTAGATATCAGCATACCTAATTATCAAAATCTTCAAGCTGTGTCAAATGAAGTTTCTCAAAGTTTTCAAAATGGAGTCAAGAAGAAATTAAACCATATGGGAAGAAAACCAAAACAACTAAGTGGGAATGGGCTGAGGCACATAGCATGCTTGTTATCCCTGTCTGCTACTGGAGTTATATTAAAATGCTATATATAGGCTCAGTGAGTCTATAGAAGATGAATTTACATTCTAATATCTTTAAATAATTATAAAAAACAGCTATTTTAGTTTCCTTGTACAAAAAACAGCCAAAAGATTATTAAATATAAAAGAATTATGACAGTTTATGGTATTGGCTTTAGAATTGTTTCTATCTGAACTCCACCACAAAAGATGAGAACTCAACAACAACACTTGTCTTGATCCTCAGGTTTGAAAAAGTAAAATGAATGCTAATTGCTTCAGAAAACCCAGACAAAGACCTGTATGATACTAACAAAAAAGAGGACTTAGAATCTCAAGACAACTCTAAGAAGATAAACACTTCCTTATCAAACAAGAAAGGATTGATAAATGCTTTCAGATCACTCTATTCATAGGTTAAAAGTAAACTGAAATAGTTGCCACTTCACAGAGCAATAGTGAAGGCTGAAATAGGTACAAGCCATTGGATTTAACCAGTGTAAACAAAAATGTTTTCCACTTGGATAAAATGAATGAAGCTATTAAGATCAAAGGGCAATATCAAAAGGCCTTCTATGGGTGACATACATATGAGCTCAATTAATAGCATGTTCACAGGCATTGAAATGGTCAGATCATGTGGAGTGTGTATAGAACTGAAGGAGATTCTGATAGAAATGGAAGACCAGGTATTGTCATGAAGAACTATAGATTATCCTTTAGAAGCCTAGACTTTTCAATGAATAAGTGGTAGAAACTAACATATCATTGAAGTTTGCAACAACTTAGTATCTACATACTATCTACAAAGACATGATCTGCTGGTCAAAATTACACATCAATACCTCTCTCTTAAAAAAAAAATCATTAGCTTCTATCTTAGAATTAATAGTATGTATTGGTTCCAAGACAGAAGAACAGTAAGGGCTAGGCAATGGGGGGTTAGGTGACTTGCCCAGGGTCACACAGCTAGAAAGTGTCTAAGGCCAGATTTGGACTCAGGACCCACTGTCTCTAGGACTGACTTTCAATTCGCTGAGCTACCTAGCTCCATTACCATTTCCTCTCTTATGTGACATCCAAGTGACCAAGTGGATAAAGTAGTGCACTTGGAATCAGGAACACCCAAGTTAAAATCTGAGCTCAGATACTTACTACCTGTGTATCCTTGGGCAAGCCACTTAACCTCTGTTTGCCTTAGTTTTCTCAACTGTTAAATAGGGATAATAATAGCACCTATCTCTCAGGATTGTTGTGAGAGTCAAATAAGATAATATTTGTAAAGATCTTATCACAGTGTCTGGCACATAGTAATGATATAGATCAGTAATGGTGAACCTATGGCATGGGTGCCAAAGATGGCACACAGAACACTTTCTGTGGGCATGTGGCCACCATATTTCCCCCCACCAGAGTTTGTTATTAGAAAGGCAGAGGGACTCTGGTAGAGCTGTTCCCCTTTCCCTCCCCACTATGCCTGATGACATTTTTTTACCTCCCCTGCTCCTCTGCCCAGCAGCCCAATGGGAACTCATAGGTGGAGGGGTGGAGGTAGGCAGCTCAAAGGCAGCAGAGCTGGAAGGGAGTGGAGTTCTTAGGCCATTCCCCTCCCCCTCTCTACTTGCTGAGGACATTCCTCACTTCACCCACCCAGTAGTCCAATGGGAGTGCTTACTCCCTCCCTTGTGTGGGGTAAGGCTGGGGCAGGGTGCACCTGACACTCAGTTGGGGGGGGGCCTGGCACTGGGTCTGGGGGGGATGGGCATGGCACTTGACCTGGGGGGGTTCACCATCACTGATATAGATATTAGTTATTATTATTAATTAATAGACAGAAAATCCTCTTACTACAAATATTTGTGTATGTACTCAGTATTTTGTAATTTGTACTCAGTTTGTAATATGTACTCAAAATATTTGAGCCTTGAGAATTCAACAAATAAATTATACCAGAACCAGACAATTATCACAGACAAAATTATTGTCCACAATTACTCAGAGATAATATTGACCCAGGAAAACTAAGAACAGTATTTTAAAATAGATGTCACCATACAAAATTCTCACAATCTTCAAATTAAGTGAAATGAAAATTTTTCAAAATATAAAAGCCAGCAGAAAAAAAATCAAAATCACCTGGTAACAATATGAAGTACAGAACATCTCTGTGATTCTATATGCTATTGGAGTTGACTCAAAGGTGCTTTTAGTGAGCCTAGAAAAGATGAGCTTACATCTCAATATTTTGATTTAATTATGAAAGGCAGTCATTTTATATCCTGCCCAACAATCTATAGAACATCAAACACAAAGAAAATAAGCACAAGCCAGTAATATATTCTAGGATTTTCCCATCTGAATTCCAGCAAACTACAATGAGAACAAGATAATTGTAATAATAATGAATACTAATTATATGATAATAAATCACACAACTTTTCAAGGTTTATGGTGTTGAGTTAAGAGGTTAAAGGAGTTAAGAGATCTGAGTTCAAGTTTTGACCTTGCTGCTTGTCAGTTATATGATCTTATGAATGTCACATCCATAATCTCCTTGGGCCTCAGTTTCCTCATCTGCAAAATGAGGTCATTGGTTTAGATGATCTCTGAGATGTCTTCCAGTTTTAACATACCATGACTTTACCTCTGCATTTTCAGTAACTTTCCCACTCCTATATTTTGTTCATATTATTTACTCCACTTGGACAGCCCTAAACTCATTGCTGCTTGAAATCCCACTCTTCCTCAATGTTCCCTCCAGCTCAGATGCCAGCTACTCTAGGAACATTTACTTGTTAGACTTTTTCTCCCCAAACTCTATTCTATCTCTCCTTCTCAATATTGAACTCCCAGAATGCTTTATACTTCTTTTATGAATTTACACAGTGCTACTTTATTTGTTTTTCATTATTTGTGTACTTAACCTCATTTCTAAATGGTAATTTCTATGCAGTTTCAGTCAGTATTATAATCTCTTTTGTGTCTAATAGAGTCATATCTTCTATGCTATAGCCACACTTGCCTGCTTGCTGTTCCTCCTACCTGCCATTCTAGCTTTCATCTCTGTGCCTTTGTCTCTTATGTTGGAATTGCTCTATTTCTTCACCTCTAGTTTTTCTATTCCTTTTCTTCTTCCCTTCTGTCTTAGAATCAATCCTGTATATTAGTTCCAAGGCAGAAGAGTGGTAAGGGCTAGGCAATTAGGGTTAAGTGACTTGCCCAGGGTGACATGGCTAGGAAATGTCTGAGGTCATATTTGACCTCAGGTCCTCCATTTTTACGTTTGGCTCTTTATCCACTGAGCCACTTAGTTGCCTCAGAGAGACTCTGTCTTCTTTTAAGACTCAGCTCAAATGAAACTTTCTGCAGGAGACCTTTCCAGTCTCTTCTCCCCTCCATCTATGAATGCCTTTCCCATCTAAGGTTATCTTTCATCTACTCTATATATCCAGGATGTGTTCAGTTGTTTTCATGTTGTTTCTTCTATTATATTATGAGGGAAACGATAGTTTTTGCTTTTCTTTGTACCTTCAAGTGTACAGAGCCCAGTTCATAGTGAGCTTGTAATAAATGCTTATAGATTAATGGGTTAGTTACCTCCTACTAATAAATATTCATTGAACTAAATTGAATTTTCTTGTTTGATCTTTCTTTGAAATTTGTGAGGAAAATAGAACAGCTTTTATTTCCCGTCTGACAGATAAGAAAATGGAGGTAAGGACAAAGGCATTCTCAAGGTCATGTAGTTTATTAATAAGTAAGCAAGAGAGACAGGTCCCTGATCTTTGGCCCCATAGTCTTTTATAAATAACCAGATTCTTAGATCTTCACTTGTGGAACTCTTCCTCTTTGAGGGAGTAAATAGAGAGCTCCCTGGATGCTTCTTTTCTATGCAGGCAGAAAGTTTTCTCCATATTATGGAAGCTAAGAAGCAATGGCCAGAATTCCTGCTGCTGAGTGCAAGACTGTCTTCAAGAAGGAAGTGACTGTCATGAGTGAAGAATGTTTTCATAGTAAGCAGATCATTTAGGGAGATTAAAACTGGGCATCTTTGACTGCAGACCACTGGGCTCTCAGTTGCGCCAATGAGGCCCCACTGGAGCGTTCCCTAGGTAACGGTAGTGGAGACAAACCAGATTTATGGGTGGGGTTGCCACTAAGTGAGCACATTTTGTATTCATCTATCTATTCCTACACTGTTGGTTTATACCACAGACCCATCAGGAGATAAATGGATAAATATGGCCCATGGAAAGAAAAATATCTCCCCACCTCTTGGTCCTTGGTATGCCGAGTTCCTAGAAACACAGCCTCTGCTCCCTGTTCTTTGAAGAAATGAGAGGAACAAAGAATGGACTTGGCCAGGTGGACTTTTAGTATCTAAATGGCTTATAGAAAAATGAACCTCACTCCCTTCCTTGCCTTCTCCATGGCTACACAGACCTTAGCTGGAAGAAGGAAAACTTGCATTGCATACACTTGCTGTTGCTAAATTGCTATATAAATGTGTTCAGTGTGCTAGGTATGATATAAAATGTTTATCTTACCCCTGACCTCCAAGAATTTGCTGCCATTACCAACTAACTCACTTTTATATAAGGTTTATAATCTAAATGGGCATAATTCATATATTACATGTCACTATAAATGAAATCCAACAATTCAATTGAAAAAACATTTATTTAATGAATCCTTGTATAAGACATTGTGCTACAGCTACAATGAAAAATGAAATAATCTCTTTCTTTGGAGGCATTAGATAGCAGAGTGCTGGGCTTAGAGTCTGGAAGACCTCAGTTCAAACCCAGTCAGGAATATTTACTAGCCATGTGAACCTCCAAATGCCACTTAACTCTGCCTTGATTGCTTCATCTATAAAATGATCTGGAGTAGGAAATGGCAAACCACTCTAGTATTTCTGCCAAGAAAATTCCAAATGGGGACAAGAAGAGTAAGATATGATCAAACCAACCAAAATTCCTTAATGGAGCTAATATATTCCTACTGTAAAAGGGCAGGAATGGGGTGGGGAAGAGGGAAGATTTCAATGTGTATACAAGAAAATACAAAATAATTTTGAGAGGGAGAATGTTAATAACTGGGGAAATTGGGAAAGGATTTATGTAAGAAGCTGCTTAATGTCAAGTTAAAGTTAAACCATTCTTGAAATATGGAAGATTTGACTTCAATTCAGCCTCAGACTCTTCTTAGCTGTGTGACCCAGGGCAAGTCACTTGACTTCTTGTTTGCCTCAGTTTTCTCAGCTGTAAAAGGAGAGGGTTGAACTCAATGACCTCTAAGGTTCCTCCTAATTTTAAATCTATGGTCATAGTGAGGTGGTGCTGAAACTGAGCTTTGAAGGAAGAATGATACAAGGCAAGGAGGTGAGACAGGAGTGCATTTCAGACATAGGACACCACTAGAGCAAAGGGACAGGAACAAGAGAGAAAACATTCAATGGGACCAGTTGTAGGCCAGCTTATCATTAGGGGAACAATATTAAATAAATGGAATGGTAGATGGGAGCCAGATTGTGGAGGATTTTCGATAGGGGCGGAGGAGTTATGTAGTTTATCCTAAGAGCAATTGGAAGCCATTGAATGTTTTTGAGTATGGAAGTGACATTGCCATTTCTATGTTTTAGGAATATCAGTTTGATAGCTATGTGAATAATGGATTGGAGAGAGAAGAGATTGGAAGTGGGGAGACTCCTCTGGAGACCCTTGGGAGAGTTCAGGGCCAGGTGGTGAGGTTCTGAACTAGGGTGAAAGCTATGTGGGTAGAGAGCAGAGAATGCATCTAATGTAATCACATTGTTTTTTAACCCCTTACTTTCTGTTTTAGAATCAATACTGTGTATAGGTTTCAAGGCAGAAGAGCAGAGAGGGGTAGGCAATGGGGGTTAAATGACTTGTCCAGGGTCACACAGCAAGAAAGGTTTGAGGCTAGATTTGAATCTAGGACCTCCCATCTTTAAGTCTAACTCTCAATCCACTGAGCTACCCAGCTGCCCATGTTGTGACAACATTTTAAAACGAGTTATATGACCAAGTAAATATTGTTCTCATCAAAGTAGTAAACCTAGGTGAGACTTTGCATTTATTCCAATAATACTACCATTGCTTAAAATCTTTTGGAATCTTGGGAATTTATTTCATGACTTTTCATTAAAAAATATTCATCTTGTTGGCTTAGAGGAGGATGTCAGCCTTTTCTGTTTCATGGACAGTATAGTGAAACCTATGAATCCCTTCTCAGAATAATGTTTTTTAAATGCATAAAATAAAATACATCGGATCATAAAGGAATGAAATACAGTTATCAAAATGTCAACACCAACAAATATTAAAATTCCAGGTTAAAAATTCCTACTAAAGAGTCATACTTCATACAAATGTAAAAGATAAAATCTCTTTTCTCTATTAGAGCAGAGTATGTGTAGATGTACTTTTGATTTCCCATTTCCTTTTTTCCTTATGGAAATGGGTAGGGTAGTCACTGGGGAGTCTGATTTTAAGGGAATCTGTCCAGAGGTCCTGAGAATAATTCTGACTTTAATCATAATACTAAGAACTTCAGAATTCTGACATTAATCATAATACTAAGAACTTCAGATCCTCTTTTTAAAGAGCCCCAAAGGAAATGAGCTTCCCAACTCAGCCACAAGCTTTGCCTTTTGCTCCTCTTCTAGTTTCCAATTCTAAAAGGGATTATGATCTGATAGGTACAGATAGGTACATCCTAAGGGTACAAAGAAGGATAAGATATCTCAGGGAGGATGACTCTCTTGCCAATGCAAACCACAGATTAGATACAAGGCCTGGGGTGAATTCTCCTAGTCATTCCAAAGTCAGCAGAGCACATACACTACACCATGTACCAGTGCAAGTGATTTGTAGAAGTAGTTCTGTCAGCAAAACATTCAGAGGAACCACAGGGAGGGAGAGCCTAGGCCAGAGTTTAATTGCTCTTTCTTTGACCTTTAGGCCAAAGAGGTTATTAAGACTCCAGGATCTGGATGGGGACTGAGGTCAGAAAAGAGAGAACCTATACAAGAGGGACACTATACACTGCCAGGGACATTTTTTTTTTCAGGCCATTGTCATTATATTGCAACCAAGGTTTTTGCAATTAGAGATGGGAAGTCAGGCTGATTGGAATATTCTTAGATCACAGATTTGGAATGGAAGGAAGGAAGAAGAAAGATGGAACCTCAAAGGTCATTTAATAGAAATGTTTTCATATAGTACTATATGGTTTATGAAAGGTTTTCTTCACAAAAATCTTGTGGAATATGTAGTATAAATACTATCATCTTGATTTTACATGGGAAGAAATTGAGGCTCAGTAAAGTTAAATGACTTGGACAAAGACATACAGCTAGGAGTGGTAACAGTGAGAATTGTTCATTACAATTGATCTTCATTTAATTGATTTAGAGTGTTGTTTTCATTTCTATTACTTTATCATTTTGTATAGTTTTTTTTACTTTCTTCAATAAGTACTAACTTCTAACAGTACAATAATATATCATCACATTTAAATACAATGATTTATTGACCCATTCCCTAAGAGATGAATTCCACTTAATTTCCAGAGTTTGTTACCACAAGACTGGTAATGATTACATCTCTCTCACTCTCTCTCCACATACACACAAATACTCACATAAACCTATATATGCATATATGTAATACACATTGCATATGTATTTGTAATAGGTAGATTATGTATGACACATTGCAATACTATATATATTATGAAGAGTGAATCAAACTTTCTGTGTTTATCAATCAGCAATTTTAAAATTAATCAAAAACTTAAACACTCCTAATTAACACTAAGTAAGAGAGTTTGCAAGTCACTTTCTAAAGTGGGTGACAATTTCAGAGGCCAATGTCCTACCTCTGGGCAGTGCTAGGCAAATTGAAAGACTGTAATTGGTTCCTGTAAAGTGGAGGAAGGGACAGGAAGTAATGTGGAAAAAGGACTATATAAAGTCCTGAACTTCCTGTCCAGAGGACCTTTAACCTTTGGCTTGAGCTGGGACTTTGGCTCTTGAAATGTTTCTTGGATGACTGCTCCTGGATCTTCTCCTTTGGACTTTGGGGTTGGAGGACTTTGCCTTGGGTGGGTGAATAGCTGGCCTTCCTTTCCTGGCTTCCAGAGAGATTGGTGTTAGAGAAGCCTTCCTTTCCTGGAGGAGGCTGCATAAGTAGAACCCTTGCTGAGGACACCACTGGACTTCTGGCTGAGAATTACCAGAAAATCCATGTGGAAACAAGGTACATGGTGAAGCCCTGCTGGGGCTGTGCCCCACACTGGAGCAGTGCTTAGGGTGATGGGCTGGATAATCCTCTACCTTCTTCTTATATTTTCCCACTTTTACTCTTTCCACCTCTTTGTAAATAAAGCTACTAAAGGTCATTTTGATTTTGGTTATAATATCTTTAAATTGGTGACCACAATATTACAATAGAATTCTCTTATTAGTATAAAAGCCTAAATTTTAAATTCTTACAATATGTAATATGTATGATGCACATGCACATATATACACACATACACATAAACACTTATATCAGGATGTTTTATCCTTTTTTTTGTCATGGACACCTTTGACTGTCTGGTGAAGCTCATTGAGCCCTTCTAGAATAATGGTTTTTAAGTGCATAAAATACATTTCCTTCTTTCTGTCATGGACATTCTTGGGCTGTGTGACTAGTAATGCAAACACTAAGGAAAGGATTATAAACATTTTAGTGCCTTTTCTTGTATGATTCTAAATTCTTTTACAGAAAGACTAGACCAATGCATAGCTTTGTCAGCCATGTTTTAGCTGAAAGCCATTTTTCACAGGCCCTTCCAACACTGATCTGGAACTACTACTATATGGTGTTGCCCCACCACTAGCTAATGGGACAGGACATTGGATAGAGAGAAAAGGAAGATGAATTTTGATTAAATGTTTTTATAATCTATTTTATGAGGTAAAATGAATAAGTAATTAGTATTTGATTAGTTATATGAGAGGAAGGAGAGAAAAAAGTCAAAAGAAGGTGATGCTTTCAATAGAAAGGAGGAAGTTTAAAGGATGAGTATATTTAGCAGGGTGGTGGTGGTGGGGTTGGGGTTGGGGGTGGGAGGTCATGGTGGGTGGAGAGATTTTGGAACACATTGAATTCAAGATTCTGGCTGCCCAGCCAACTGGATTTAGCAAGCAGATGAAGATATGGAACTGAAGTATAGGAGAGAAATTTGGGCTGTGTATATAGATTTTGGAGTCATCAGCTGGGAGGTTACAACTGAATTTGTGGGAGTTGATGAGATCATAAAGGAAGAGTATTAAAAAAAGAGAGAAAAGAAGTTCCAGAACAGGGTCTTAGGGGAACAGCCTTGGTACAGGGGTGGGAGATGGGAGAGAAAACAGCTAAGGACCTGGAGGAATGGTTGGACATATAGAGAAATCAGGAGGGAACTATGCTAAGCCATCCATCCATCATTTATTAAGCACCAACCAACTATGTGCCAGGCACTGTGCTAAGTGATGGGAATATAAAGAAAAGCAAAAAGTCTCTGGTCTTAAAGAACTCTCAGTCTAAATGGAGGAGAATATCTCAGAAGATGGGGTGATCAACACTGTTGAAAACTACAGAAATGTCAAGGAAGTTGAAGACTGAGAAAAGGAAACAGAATATAGGAAAAAGAAATAATATTCAAAAATAGAATGAGCTGTTTAGGAGATAATGAGTCTCCTATCACTGCAGGTGTTCAAAAAGACATTAGATGATAAATTCAAGTCAACAGGCAATATATTGGGTGCCAACTCCCTACAAGGCATTACTAGGTTTACTGTCAGGAAACATGTATAAGGTATTTATGTTTCAGATAAGGATTGGGCTAAATTATATTTACAACTCTTTCAGCTCAAAGATTTTGTGACTTTATATTCCTTCTTTCACCCACTCTTTTTTAGAACAAAAAAGCACATTTCCAGCTTTGTGCAATGGCTGTACCCAGATGGAATAACTGTCTCTACCCAAAATCTGTTGACAAATGTTCTATATTAGTTAGAATGCTCTAATGGCCTGAGTACCTTGGACAAGGGCAAAAGGAATTCGATGCCAACAGAAACTTAGAATAAAAACACATGATACACAGAAAATGCCTTGGATCTTCCCATCAGAAAGTGCTTGCCTTGTTTCCTATTCCTTCAGGGACTGAGTTCAAATCTTGATTCATAAGCTGTGTGACCCTAGGCAAGATATTTAACTTCTTAACAATGGGAGAATCCTTTTATATAAAATAGGGATAATAATAGCATGTAGCTCTTTTGAGAATCAAATTAGGCAATATATGTAAAGTCATTTGCAAACATTAAAATGCTATATTAATGTTTGCCATTGCTGTTGCTTATTGTTTTTATTGATTGGTTAACTAATCTGATTAGTATAAAGTATTAATAGTTCCTCTCTGGCAATACTATATATATATATATCTTTACATATGTATGCAAGCATATATATGTGTATATATATATATATATATATATATTAAACCTTTACTTGCTGTCTTAAAATAGATACAAAATATTGATTCTAAGGCAGAAGAAATGGTAAGGGCTAGGCAATTGGGGTAAAGGGACACGTTTAGGGTCACAGAGCTAGGAAGTGTCTGAGGCCAGATCTGAACCTATGTCCTCTGGGCTGCAGACCTGATGCTCTATCTACTGTGCTAACTGGCTGCCCTTGTATATTTATAGTTTCAAAGAGGTGACCTGGAGACAGATAGTGACAAGAGTAATGGATTTGGAATTGAGATCTGCATTTAAATCTTGACTGATACTAACAACTTAATCTTGCTTAAATTTTAGTTTTCTCATCTATAAAATGAGAGTAATAATATCTACATGACCTACCTCACAGGGTTATTTTAAAGTTTTTTTTGTAAATCCTCAAATACTACAGAAATGTAAGTTGTTGCAATTTTTATAAAGGGTGCATCTTAGAGACACAGAGCCTTAACCCAGAGCAAATATTCCAATGTGAAGGGAAGTTTAGAAACTTAGGAAGGTTAATAAAAGTGGTTGAAAGGGTGTGGAGTTTGTCTTGGGAGAGCTTTTGGTTCCACTCCCCCTTACAGCTACCTATGGGAAAGATGAACCCTTGGTTGTCAGTAAAGCCCTACCATTACAATAGATATGGGAAGTTTCCTTTCTTCCTTCTTCTCTTCTTTCCCTTTTTTCCCCTGCCCGCTTCCTTGCCTTCCTATATCACTCCTATAAAATATTTATTAAACACCTGAGAGACAGCCTGAGGGTCACCTTTAGAATTGGACCACTTGGGTTCGTGTCTTGATTTGACATTCACTAGTAGTGTGACCACAGGCAAGTCATTTAACCTTCATGCTCCAGGAAACAAAAGGGGTATAGGTTCCAGAGGAATTGCCAGTGTGCATCAGTAGAAGGCATTTTTTTCTATGCCAGGGAACTCCTCACAATAAGAAATCATCAGTCTAGATGAAAAACAAATAGGCCTCCCATATACAAGGTCCTATGCCAGGCTCTAGGTTTGTTGTGAGTGTTGTTGATGTTTGGTCGTTTTAGTTATGCCCAACTCTTTTTGATCCCAATTAGGGATTTCTTGGCAGAGATACGGCAGTGGTTTGCTATTTCCTTCTCAGCTCATTTTATACATGAGGAAGCTGAGGCAAACAGGAACTTGCTGAGTATCACACAGCCTTAAATGTCTAAGGCTGGCTTTGAACTCAGTTCTTCCTGTCTCCATGCCTGTCCCTCTATCTACTGAACCACTTAACTGGCCATGTTCTGAGGAATCTTTACTATTTGCTGTAACTCTGAAGTTATCTTTTACTTCCCACCTTTTCTCACCCCTCAAAAGTAATCAGTTGTCTAATCTTGCTAATTCATCCTCTACAACATCTGTCTCCTCTGATGTTTCCTCCTAGCCGCTATCCTATGTAGACACTTCCTTATTCAGGCCCTTACACTCTCCTGACTACACGAAATAGTATGATAGATAACCTACCAGATTGCCTCCTTGACTCAAATCTCTTCCCTTTCTACTCCATTCTCTCTTAGCTACCAAAGTGATTTTTCTAAAGTATAAGTTTCTCTCCATGTTACTCTCTTTAATAAACTCCAGTGGCTCTCCATTACCTCTAGGATCAAATATAAATTCCTCTGTTAGTTACTTTTTCCCCCTAGCAAAGGCATTTGATGAAATGGAATCATTAGAACAAAAGAAATATAACATTTCTCCTATAAACATGGCGGATCACTGTGCTACCCCACTATAGACAAAGCATCAAAGGGAAGAGTAGGAACAAACTTTAAGTGCTCTAATAAACACATGAACACAGGGAATACCTATGAATCAGGCAGCTCACATCTCAGGGACTAGAGGGCCCCTAGGTCTTTTCCCTTCTTATAGTATCCTTCTAGTACTCCTCCTGGAGCCTTTGTGGAGAGGAAGATCACTCAAATGGGCTCCCTTGGCCTTGGGTTTATGCAGCGCAACCCTTGAAGAGCAAGATTCCCTCTCTTTTGACTCACAAAGTTCCTTTGGTTTCTTGCCTTCATTCGTGGCAATATCATTCTAAGCAAGTTGTAGAATATCATGCTAAGCAAGAAGCTCTATTGCAAGATGCTGTCCCTAAGAAGTGAAGGAAAATTCCCTCTAAAGAATTTCCAACCTACTCCTAAAAGTTTACTGTCTATTGCTTTCTTTCATACAAGTCTATGGTCCAGCCAAGCTGGGTTATTACTGTTCTTCATGCAGAACACTCCAGCCCTCATCTCTGTGCCTTTGGAATGCTATCTCCCCAGACCTGTAATGCACTCGTGCCTCCCTTGTATTTCTTAATATTCTTAGTTCCCTTCAAAGCCCAGTTCAAATGCTGTATGCCACATGAGACTTTTCCTGATTCCTTCCAACTTCTTGTTCCTCCTCTCCCAAATTACCTCTTATTTACTTTACATTTACAAATTACCCCATATTTAATGCATGTACATTATTTTCCATGATAGAATATAAGGTCTTAGAGGACAGCAACTGTTTTATTTTGTCTTCATGTACTTAGCACATGGCATAGTGTCTAGCACATAGTAGGCCCTTAATAAATGCTCATTGATAGATTGATTGATTGATTGCAAAGAGATTTTCCTTATTGTCATCAAAAAGGGAATTAGACAGACCCACTTTTCCCTGGAGCATTTGGACCACTGAACACAGAAATTCCAAAGCATGGAAGAAATGGTAGACATCAGTAGCTCACTAGGGAAAATAGACTGTTTCCCCAGAGAAGGTGAGGCTGTGTCTTCCCATCTGAGTTACTAGGAAAAATACAATCCTTTTCTCTTTCCGGTGCTGGGCAGTACTTTGTGTCCTTGAGAATCTTGTCAAGGGGGTTGTTATACTTACAACTTGATCTCCAATGGAGCGAAGCTGATGAGCACATTACCCTGCACGGAGCCAGTCATAAAACAAGAATAGATTTGACTAAAGGCCTAATGTGTTCTTCAACATGGAATTGATTTTACATCACATTTGGTTTCCGAAGAAAATGGTGAAAAAAATTTCCTATCTCCCACCACTGCTCATCATATTTTCCAAACAATGTGATATGTAGACCAGACACACTCCACTCACAAAAGTCATTCTTTTCCTCCAAGTTAGTATAAGAAGATTCCAGGGACTTATTTAGCCACTTAAAATTAATCAATATTCTACTCCCTTTTTCAAAATCCTCTAATAGTTCTCCCTTTCCTACAAAATAAAGCCTAAACTCCTTAGCTTGGAATTCATGACCTTGACAGTCTACCTACTTCCTTACACAGGCTATACCAATGTTTACAGCCAACTAGATGGCTCGCTGTTCCTCAAACACATCCCATACTTTCCTCCTATCCCAGTCTCTTTGCCTGTGCTATTTTTTCTCCTTGGAATGACCTGCCATCTTTTTATTTTAACACTTGTTGAAACCATACTTGTCCTTCAGGGCCCAGCTCCAGGGCTACTTGTTCCATGTAGTTTTCCTTTATCTGCTCAGCTAGACATGATTTCTCCTGCTTCTGAATTCCAGGAAAGGAATAGTAAATAAAAAGTTGGAATATTTGGCATCATATTCACTATTATGCTGCTTTATATTTATTCTGAATAAATATTTATTTCCTCTGCTAGATTGTAAGGTCCACAAGAGCAGGGTCCAAGCCTTATTTATTTTATATACTTATCAGTACCTCTCACATGTAAACTAGACATTCAATAAAAGTGTGTGGAATTGAGTTGAAAGTATTTTATAAATCTTGAAGAGCTACAGAAATGTGTCTTTATTATTGTTGCTATTATTATTATTATTATTCTTGAAAACGAGCCAGGAATTATAAGTAGTGTTGTTATGGAAATGTGTCTGCAAAAAATATGACTGCTTTGGCTAACATTTGGTGCCAGATCTCAAGCTTTAAAACTTCAGGTTTCTCCAAATAGAACTTGAAATCACTGAAGTAGAAAATGTTCTCTGCTCATTAAAGGAAGCTCGTTTATTTTTGTTATTGATTAAAACTCTAGCCAAATTTCAGGTTCTCTCATTTAGGGAGATAACAGGATTGAAACCATATGTAAATTCTGCCCATTAATTTGGTAAGTAAATAAAAGAGTGAGGTTTCAATAAACAGGCCTTGTAGCAGGGAGGTCTATCAAAGCAAGGGGAAGAACAACAGAGTAGGATTTTTTTTTAAGGCCTTGTCCTCTGTGATAGTCTGTAAAATCCTCTCTATTTTTTTTTTCTGCCCACCTAGCCTTTCTTGCAACAGTCTGTCTCTGCTTTAGACATCCTAACCTGGCACCCTTCCTGGAATTTCCTAGGCATGGAATCTTCCACACTAGAAGCTTCTGAGTCACTCATTAATTGACACCTCCCTATCAGTGATGTCATAGGTAGGGAAACCAATCAGAAACCTGGCAGAGATATCCCACCCCTTTATGTAAGAATCTGACTCTTTCATATAGCCTACCTACTATCTCCAAAGGTTGATTTCAATTGGAACAAATTCTTTAGAGGGCAAGGTGCAATTTGATCTGGTTTCAGGCAAAACCATGAAGTGAGCAAAGATTATCTTTGGTTCTGCTTTACTCTTCTTTGGCATTTGTCCAGACAAACCCCTACATTGCAAGTGGCCATCACCACCTCCAATTTATAATTAGGACAGAAGTCCAAAATAAGTCTCCCTAGGGGAAAAAAAAGTACTCATTAGATTTGGGGACAGAATATCTAAAGCTGGATTAGAAACCCAAACTCTGAACCTCACTCTGGTTTCCCAGGCACGACTTTGCCCTGGTCTTATATGGAGTCACCTCTAGCCTTAGGAGAAATATTGAAGAGCAATCAAGGGTGTGAAAAGGATCAGTAAGAACATTTTTAGAAATGAATCATTGACATTTTGAGAGTTAAAACTCCTTCCCCTCCCATTCTGGGTCTTGAAGCCCAAGTAAGTTAACTAAGGTTCTTGAGTGTCACTCTCTCCCTCTGCTCTCTAATTACCACTTGTGAAGCTATTGCTACTGACTTATGTTTAACATGGTGTCATCCCCAGCTTGGTCTCAATGACTATAATTCAGGGAGACAGATGGAAAGTTTGAGAAGTATATTGTCAAACTTTTTGAAAAATGTATGTCTAAACAGTTTGTATGTTGTTTTTTTTTGGTATTGATATATTCATCTTTGCCATGACTTTGAATATGTTGTCTTTAGGCAATAATAATAATTCTTATCATCTGTGGAGCACTTTGTACTTCTAAAAGTGATTTTAGGGGGCATCTGGGTAGCTCAGTGGATTGAGAGTCAGGCCTAGAGATGGGAGGTCCTAGGTTCAAATATGACCTCAGACACTTCCCAGCTGTGTGACCCTGGGCAAGTCACTTGACTCCCATTGCCTAGTCCTTACAACTCTTCTGCCTTGGAACCAATACCAGTATTGTTTCTAAGATGCAAGATAAGGGTTTTTATTTTTTTTTTAATTAAAAAAATTTTTTTAAGTGATTTTGTATCCATTATCTCGTTTGATTTTCACATATCCAGGAATTAAGCACACCATTGTTATAGATGATGGAATAAAAGGCCCCTTGAAGAGACCTTTGAAATAAAGAGATTGCCAAGGAGGTCAGACAAAGAAAATGGTTCCACATACATCAAAATATTCATGGCAACACTTTTTGTGGTAAAAGCGAGAAAACAAAGTAGGTTGGTGATTGGGGAATGGCTAAACAAATTGTAGAACATTAATATAATAGAAGATGACTCCAAAAAGTAAGATATGACAAACAAACAAGATATGACAAAAAAAAAAGATGAATTTTGAGGACTGGGGGATAATTACTTGGACCAAAGAGGAACGAAGTAAGCAGAATCAGGAAAAGAATATGTACAATGACTACAACAATGTAAATGAAAAGAACACTAAAAGGAACACTATGTAATCATTAGATCAAGCTAAATTAGTGTCTTAGAGAAGAGTGTAGAAAATATGCCTTCCTCTTTTCATTATAGAGATGGGGCGGTGGAGAAGGGAAGAATGTTATTTATAATGTCAAATATGGTTTATATGTTGGCTTCTTTTGCTAGACTGACTTTTCTTTTTAAACTTTCTTATAAGAGGAGAAATGACAGAAACATATTTAGGAATGAATATCATCTAAAAATAAAAGACATCAATTAAAAAAATGAAACGAAGGCATTAAAGTCTTTACAGTTTTCATGGTCTAGATTCTGTGAATAGTTTTGGTATCTGAGGCTTTATTACCATTGGTCCTCCTAAATCAACTCCCTTGTGGTTAGTTTATTTCTCTCAAGTGCTGTCATATGAACCATATATGCTGAGCAGGCATTGGCTATTAACACAATACAATCAATACACCAGCTCAGCCATTTTTCCAGCTGATCATAGAGGATGAGGCCATTCCCTCCCTCCCCCCTTTGGAGGATGAGCTATTTTAGAGATGGTCCTGAAATTTCTGGGCTGTATTTTCCCAGGACCTCTCCTTTACTGGAAATACTATTTAACTCAATTCAATTCAGCAAGTACTTTGTGAGGGAGTGTCTGCTCTCTAGCTTATGTTATAAGCTAGAAATACAAAGACAAGTCAAACAGTCCCTATCCTCAAGGAACTTCCATTCTATTGGGATGGGAGAAGGCAGAGAACATTTACATTTAGATATATATGAAAAGTAATTCCAGAAGGGCAGTAACAATGAGTTTAATTGTCATTGTTGAGTTGTGTATGAATCTTTGTGACCTGATTTGGGCTTTTCTTGGCAAAGATAATGGAGTGGGTTGCCATTTCTTTCTCCAGCTTATTTTACAGATGAGGAAAGTGAGGCAAACAGGAGTATATAACTAGCCAAGAATCACATAGCTAATAAGTGTCTGAGATCAGATTTGAACTCAGATCTTCTTGACTCCAGGCCTGATGCTCTTGTCCACTGCTTCACCTAGTTGCCCAGCTAGCTAGCCTCTAGTAACTACTAGAGACATCAGGAAGAATATTTTGTAAGAAGTGGCTCTCAAGCTGTGCTATGGAGGTAGGGATTCTGAAAAGTGGAGGTGAGAAAAGAATGCAGCCTGAATATGGAGATGAAGAGCTTATGGTGAAGCATAGTAGATGGAATAATATATGCAACATGGCAGAAAGTAGGCAAATTAGCTGGAATGTTCAAGGAGTGAAGAGAGAGTAAGGTATAATCAGTCCAGATACAGATGGTGAATCAATCAAACCAACAAGTATTTATATGCCAGGCACTGTACTAGGCACTAGAGCTATAAAGACAAAAAGGAAACAGTTCTTATCCTCAAGAAGCTTGTAATTCCATCAGGGGAGAAAACCCATACATAAAAAAGGCATACAGAAACTAGATGCAAAAGAAATGCAGCATACTTTTTTGGGAAGACACTAGCAGCCTTAAGATGGGGTAGGGTCACAGATTAGGAAAGGCTTCATGTTTAAAAGAAAATTTGAAGTAAACAAGGAGTTTAAGAGACATGGGGAGATGAGAGTATAGTCCATGTAAGGCTAGTGTAAAGGGGCAGAGATGGGAAATGAAATAACTACCAGCCAAGAGGAGCAGCAAGAGTCAATTTGGCTGGACTATGGCATATGGCAAGGGGAATCTTGTATGAAAATGTTGGAGAAGCCAGTTGGGGGCCAGATTGTGAAATATATGAAAGCTAAACAGAGGAGTTTATATTTGACAATAGAGGCATGAGGTAGTCATTGGAGTGAAGTGCTTTAAATCCAGAGAAGAATTTATATATTACTAGAGAGGCAAGAGGAAGCTCCCAAGTTTTTGTGAGCAAGGTATTGACATGACCAGACACATGCTTTGGGAATTCTGATGTAGCAGCAGTGTAGAGGATGGATTAGTAAGGGGAGAGATTGGAGGTGTGGAGAACAATTCTGATAATGTAAGAGTCTGGGCAGGAGGTGATATGGGAGAACTCAGGTATTAGCTATTTGAGAGAAGAAAAGGGGACATATTTCTTTTTACTTAAACCCTTACCTTCCACCTTAAAATCAATACTATATTGGTTCCAAGGCAGAAGAGAGGTAATGGTTAGGCAATGGAGGTTAAGTGATTTACCCAGGGCCACACAGCTAGAAGTGTCGGAGACTAGATTTGAACCTAGGTCCTTCTGCCTCTAGACCTGGTTCTCAATCCATGGGGCACAGATATAAAAGGTGTTATGGAGGCAGAATTGGTAGGAATTAGCAGCTCATTGGATATTGGGAGTAATGGAGAAGATTTGAGGATGACTGAGCTTTTAAGCCTAGGTGACTAGAAGGTTGAGAATATCTTGGATAGAAAGAAAGTAGGGGAAGGGAATAAGTATTTATATAGTGCCTACTATGTTCTAGACACTGTTGTATGGGCATGAAAAATATTATTCCATTTGATCCTCACAACAACCCAGCAAGATAGGTACTGTTATTATCCCCATTTTACCAATGAGGAAACTGAGGCAAGCAGAGATTAAGTGACTTGTTGGAGGCTGGATCTGAACTCAGGTCTTCTTGACTCTAGGTCCAGAACTCTATCCATTGTACCAGTTAGCTTCCTAGAGAGAAATGAGGAGAAGGTAGTTTTGGTTGTTTTTTTTTTTTTTGGTTGGAAATGGTGGGGGGAGATAATATATTCCATGTTATATATGTTGTTGAATTTTTGATTCCTATGAATAATCTAGGTGTAGATGTCTAGCAGTAAGTTGGTGATGAGAGACTGGAACTGAGGAGAGCTGAAGTTGAATATATTGATTTGGAAATCATCTTCCCTTTAAAAAATGATTTCCTACTAATCCTGTATATGGTTTGTTTGTACATGTTAGCTTGTTGTTTCTTCCTTGATATTCTTCACAATCATTTTTTATGAGGTTAAGTTTCTTGAAGACACAGATTGTCTTTTACCTTTACTTATATACTCATGACTTAGCATAGTGCCTGGCACATAGTAGGTGCTTACTAAATGCTTATCGACTGACTTATCTACATGTGAGATGAGGTGACTTGAAAGCATGGCTGATGATGAGATCACCAGGAGATTCAGAAAAAGAAGAGAAAAGAGTCCATGTCAGATCACTGGGATGCACTCATGCAAAGGCAAAGGACATGGATGATGGCAGTACGTAGGACACAGAGAAGACATAGTCAGATAGGTAAGCAGAGAACCAAGGGTATCATAAAATCCTAGGGAGGAAAGAATGGGAGGAGACAATAGTTAGGACGGAGAAAAGGTCATTGGATTTAGTAGGTAAGAGATCATTGGTAACCTTGGAGAGACAAGATTCATTGGTTTGGTGGAATTCACAACTAAATTGGAGGGGTTTGAAAAAGTGAATAAATAAAAACTAAAAAAAGGGAGACATTAAGCAATTGGGGAAATTTGGGTATGATTGTAGATAGTAGGCAATGAATCAGCGAATAGTAAAAAGCTGAGAATTATAAAACGAGAGGGGAATGATTGAAGGGACAAGCTCCCAGATATAATGAATTGCAAATATTGGTGATGCGGCATTTAGTGTGACTTTGGCTGGCAGGGCTGATTTTTGTGGTATGGGTAATATAAGATGCCAATGCACATGACAATAATGGCATTGAAAGGTGAAGATTAACAGGAGAGCAGAGGTGATGAGACTAATGACTGCTGTTGGAAGACTCTAGCTGGCTATGCGCATTTGGTCTTGGCCTATAGACATTGAAATCCCTTCCATCTTTCTAATCCTATATATGAATAACATTATCAGACTAAGAGGAGAGAGATGGAAGTATATGAGCTAACTAAATTGTGGCAAAAAATTCCAGAGACTGTCTAGTTCCCAAGTCAAATTTATTCCATGCCCCTCCTCCCAAAGCATTTAAAAGTTTTCCTAAAAAGTGGAGTGAGTGGCTGAACAATCTCTCTTTTTCCTCTCAATTAAGGGATTGATGGGTTTCTGAGAAGGCATTTAGTACCTAATTTCCTCTTTCTACATGGAATTTGCAAGAGAATTTAGCATGGGAGAAATCAGATTTCCCACTTGGGAAGTTTGGATAAGGTGAAGTAGTTTGCTTGGGCCACAAGTATACCACAGTTATATTTCGTGGGTGTCACCATGCTTGCTATTTTATAGAAAAAAAAATTTTATTGTTGATACAAAGTTTAAGCAATTTCTGAGCTTGCCTGGATGTTCAGAAATGTCTTAAGAGGAAGTGGAGAATTTTGAGTGGTATAGGAGGAACAAGCCACCAAGAATATCCCAAACATGAGAATAACAAGGCAAACAGATTCCTTCTATAAGGAACTTTTACCATTTCCATTACGCATTCAGGTCAAATGCATTGGAATGTGTTTACTTTTGGGTGAGAGGTAGAAAAAGGGGCATGATCTAGGTCTGAAATGACCTGTATCATCTGAGAATTCTAACATGAGAATTAGGATTTTCTCTATCCTTTTTAACTTTCTTAAACCCTACTTCATTTCTGAGCCCAACAATATGTGGATGGGCTGCTTTCATTTGTTCTAGTTTCCTATCTTGAGGTCATTGTCAGTTCCAGTCTTTCCCCCCCTCATTTACAGCCAACTAAACCCATGTGTGACTCATTCTCTGTGTGAAACTGCAAATACCTTTCTCATTTTCATTCCAATGCTACACATTGCTGGGGAGCAGCTGGGCATGGTGAGGCTATCGCCCTTGCTCCAGAGGCCTGTTAAATCAAGAACAAAGCCAATTAGCATGGGAACCATGCCAACTCGGCCATATCCCAGGTAGAGAAATTAATTTCCATGCTGGTAAGAACTCCTCACTGGCAATGATTTTGCCCCTCCAAAAGGGGAATTTCCAGGAAAGGCACATGTCTCCTTCAGTGACTGCAAAAGTCAATTAATGTGCAAGAGAGACTGATATGAGAGTGAGGAGGGGGGATGAGAACAGAGAATAGGGAGAATGAGACAAGAAAGGCCCAGACATTGATGTCAGGAAGGCTTAATCAGAAGGAATGTCCCCAAGAGATTATTGGATGTTGGCAAGGTTCCTGGTAAAGATCACAGGATTTAATCAATAACATCAAAGAACAAAATTTCAACTCATGACATGATTAGTAGAAAGATCATTGGACTAGATGTTAAAATATGTGGATTTTAGCACAGCCATTAACTCACTATATGGCCTGGGGAAGGTCACTTCACTATTATCTTCTTAGTTTCTATAAAGTGAGGGGATTTAACTAGATGAAATATAAGGCCCTTTCCAGTTCTAAGATTCTATAATTCAATGAGCATGAGCATCCTCAGAATGGGCTGAACTGTTGAACTTTGCTTTTTGATGGGAGAATCAAAAAAGTTATCATGTGAAATGTATTTTCAGTCTCTCCTCCCAATACTATTCCCTTTAGGAAATTCTGGCTGGCCACAGAAAATTATTTTTGGAATTCTGACACCCTCTGTTAATGAGCCATAAATGGCTCAGCAAAACTGTACTGATATCTCAATGGACTATTTTAATACAATTACACTTCCAGACCTCTATTCAATAGGATCACTGATTATTAAATAAGCTTTAGATAATTCTAGAAATGGCTGTCATTCAACAGGTAGTGTTTTGGGAGGAAAAGAGATCTAAGTACCAATGGGCTCCTGGGACAAATAGGGTGTTTCTGTATCCTTGCCTTGAAAATGGAGTATTTCTATTGATCCCAATATGGGTCAACTACTTCATTCTGTGGATACAGATGGTAGGGCTAACCCCATCTATCCTCTTTGTAACTGTCACCACAAGGGAGAGAATGGATAGTTTAATATAAAATTCACTCTTCTATGTAGCACAGTGAATAGAGTACCAGGTCTGGAGTCAGAAAGACCAAGGTTCAAATTGGCCTCAGACACTTCCTAGCAATATGACCTAGGAAATAATTTTACTCCAATTGCCTAGCCCTTGCCACTCTTCTGTCTTAGAATTGATACCAAAACAGAAGGTAAGGGTTCTTTATTTTTATTTTATTTTATTTCTTTAGGGTTTTTAAATTTTTTATAATTTTATTTTATTTTTTTATTACAATAATCACTTTATTTCCCTCCCTCCCCTCCATCCACCCTTCACACAGTCAATGCACAATTTCTTTGGGTATTACTTGTGTCCTTGATCAGAGCCTATTTCCATGTTGTTGTTTGCACTAGGATGTTCATTTAGAGTTTACATCCCCAAACATATCCCTTCGACCCATGTATTCAAGCAGTTGTTTTTCTTCAGTGTTTCTACTCCCCCAGTGTTTCCTCTGAATGTGGATAGTGCTTTTTCTTGTAGATTCCTCCAAGTTGTTCCGGATCACTGCATTGCCAGTAATGGAGAAGTCCATTACATTCTATTATACCACAGTGTATCAGTCTCTGTGTACAATGTTTTCCTGGTTCTGCTCCTCTCACTCTGCATCATTTCCTGGAGGTTTTTCCAGTTCCCATGGAATTCCTCCACTTTATTAATCCTTTGAGCACAACAGTATTCCATCACCAACATTTTGATCCAACACCACAATTTGATCAGCCATTCCCCAATTGAAGGACATCCCCTCATTTTCCAATTTTTTGCCACCACAAAGAGCACAGCTATGAATATTCTTGTACATGTCTTTTTCCTTATTATCTCTTTGGGGTACAAATCCAGCAGTGCTATGGCTGGATCAAAGGGCAGTCTTTTATCGCCCTTTGGGCATAGTTCCAAATTACCCTCCAGAATGGTTGGATCAATTCACAAATCCACCAGTAATGCATCAATGTCCCAACTTTGCCACACCCCCTCCAGCATTCCTTACTTTCCTTTGCTGTCATGTTAGCCAATCTGCTAGCTGTGAGGTGATATCTCAGAGATGTTTTGATTTGCATATCTCTGATTATAAGAGATTTTGAACACTTTTTCATGTGCTTATTAATAGTTTTGATTGCTTTAACAGAAAATTGCCTATTAACATGTCCCTTGCCCATTTATCAATTGGAGAATGGCTCATTTTTTTGTACAATTGGTTTAGCTCTTTATAAATTTGAGTAATTAGACCTTTGTCAGAGGTTTTTGTAATGAAGATTGTTTCCCAATTTGTTGCTTCCTTTCTAATTTTGGATGTATTAGTTTTGTTTGTACAAAAACTTTTTAATTTGATGTAATCAAAATTATTGATTTTACATTTTGTGATTTTTTTCTAGTTCTTGCTTGGTTTTAAAGACTTTCCTTTCCCAAAGATCTGACATGTATACTATTCGTTGTTCACTTAATTTGCTTATAGTTTCCTTACTTAAGTCATTCATCCATTCTGAGTTTATCTTGGTGTAGGGTTTGAGATGTTGATCCAAACCTAATCTCTCCCATACTGTCTTCCAATTTTCCCAGCAGTTTTTATCAAATAGTGGGTTTTTGTCCCAAAAGCTTGGATCTTTGGGCTTATCATAGGCTGTCTTACTGAGGCCATTTACCCCAAGTCTATTCCACTGATCCTCCTTTCTGTCTCTTAGCCAATACCAAATTGTTTTGATAACCACTGTTTTATAGTATAGTTTGAGATCTGGGACTGTAAGTCCTCCTTCCTTCCCATTTTTTTCATGATTTTCCTGGATATCCTTGATCTTTTGTTCTTCCAAATGAACTTTGTTATGGTTTTTTTCTAATTCAGTAAAAAAGTTTTTTGGTAGTTCAATGGGAATGCCACTAAATAAGTAAATTAATTTGGGTAGGATTATCATTTTTATTATGTTGGCTCATCGTACCCATTGGCAATCGATGTTTTCCCAATTGTTTAGATCTAGTTTTAATTGTGTGGGGAGTGCTTTGTAATTGTGTTCATATATTTCCTGTGTTTGTCTCGGCAGATAGATTCCTAAGTATTTTATATTGTCTAGGGTGATTTTAAATGGAATTTCCCTTTCTAATTCCTGTTGCTGAAATGGGCTGGAGATATATAGAAATGCTGATGACTTATGTGGTTTTATTTTGTATCCTACAATTTTGCTAAAGTTGTTGATTATTTTGACTAGCTTTTTGGTTGATTCTCTAGGATTCTTTAAATAGACCATCATATTATCTTCAAAGAGTGATAGCTTGGTCTCCTCATTTCCAATTTTAATACCTTCAATTTCTTTTTCTTCTCTAATTGCTACTGCTAGTGTTTCTAGTATAATGTTAAATAATAGAAGTGATAATGGGCATCCTTGTTTCACTCCTGATCTTATTGGGAAGGCTTCTAGTTTATTCCCATTGCAAATGATGTTTGCTGATGGTTTTAGATATATACTGTTTATTATTTTTAGGAAAGGCCCTTCTATTCCTAGACTTTCTAGTGTTTTCAATAGGAATGGGTGTTGTATTTTTATCAAAGGCTTTTCCTGCATCTATTGAGATAATCATGTGATTTTTGTCAGTTTGTGTGTTAATATGGTCAATTATGTGGATGGCTTTCCTAATATTGAACCATCCTTGCATTCCTGGTGTTAGATTTAAAATGGTTGAAGGCCTTAAACTATAACAGTTAAAAGAGTGATGTTGTAAATTGTAGTGAGTTAAAATGGTGGAAGATATAAATTGTGATAGATATAAGAGAGGGTGAGTAAATTTGATCGCAGAAAATATGCTTCACTACAGTGTCTTGGTTTTTAAATCAAATATAAGGTGGTCACCAGGGAAATATTCCTAATTATTCAAATACCCAAGTCAACTGGGTTTTATAGAGATTTTAATTAATACAAATGTGGAATTAAAGAAAAGAGAGAAAGAGAGAAAAAGGAAATGAGTATGAAGGGCCTTAAGCCAACATGGCCTAGACCTGAATCTTAAGAGAGAGAGATCAGTCAGTCAGTCTTTTAACACTCACCACAAGGTCTGTCTAAGCAAGGATTCTAGTGACACCAGGCCAGCTCCATCTCAGCTAACTTCACCAGAGAGTTCCAGCCAGAGTCCTCCTTAAAGAGCCTTCCAGCCAGAGACTGTTCCAAAGGGCCTCTCTCCAGAGCCTCCAGAGGGACAGAGTCCCCTCAGAGGAGCTCCAGCGAGACCTCCTTAGAGATTGTCCTCCAAGAGCTTCCCTTCTCCAGAGCCTCTCTCAAGAGATTCTTCCCAAGCAATCCTCATCAGAGATCCTCCAAAAGGATTTCTCCAAAAGGATATATCTCAAGAGATTCTGCTTTTTCTTATATAGGGGTTTTTCTCCTATGTCACCTCCCCTAAGTCCTTACATCTACCAATCAGTGTAGACATTTTCCAAAGGACTGCCCATCTGAATTCCTGCTAAGTCGACTAATCTCCTCAGTAAGTCTGAACCAGAAAAAATGCTGCTGTGTCAACTAATCTCCTCAGTAAATCTGAACCAGTGAAAATACAGCTGAGTCAACTAATCTCATTAAGAGAAAACTTGCCCGACCCTTTTAGGTACCTAGCATCTCATTGTATCAATTCTAAAAAACAGGCATGGCTCAAAGAACTCCTTGCCTTCTTATAAGCATGGGTCCAAGTACTTTCATTGTTTAGCAAGGAGTTTTCTCCCCTAAAGCAGTCTTAAGTACGGGTGGAGTAGAGGTCCTCCCATTTCTGATCCTGGTGAGTTCTCACATCAAAATGGGGAATGTTTTCCAGTAGAGAATTTGTTCCAATGGAGGATTCCTCAATATGGAAATGTTTTAATATTCACAAGTCTGAGAGATTTCAAGATTTACAATTCCCCCTGATGATCATTGGGAGACTAGTCTCCCCATTGATCATTTAACATAATCAATTTGTAATCCTAAATGCACTTCTAACTATAGATATACACGATATTCAAATTTCTAAGAGGAATTAGAATAGTGAGGGAGGAAATAGAAAAGAAAAGAAAGCAAAACCAATGTTTTGCTACGCGCATTGACAGAAAGCCAAATTAGGGGCAGTCCCTTTTGGCATAAATGTGTACATTTACAATAAATGTTCAATTAAAGTTCAGTTCAGTCAATCATATCCAAAGTTCACTCTTGATCTTCTTGATGAAGTGTAGGTTTTTCGGCATCTTTCTGCAACAGTTCATTCTCTGGATATAAAAGTTTCAAGCTTCTTTCTTGAAGATCTTTTCTCGAACAAAATCAAAATCTTGAATTTTTATAAAAGTAAAATCTTAAACAAAAATCTCAAAAATTCTTAGATTTTAAATTAAAATACAACCCCCCCCCTGAAGTAGGTGTTAAAAAACATTCAGTTCAACTCAGAATGCAATGTTGAGTTATGGGGGTGTATGAATTAATTATCAAAAGAAAAGAAAAAATAATCAAAAACATAAGGAAAAAATTCAAAATAGGTCCTTGTATAGGTCCAATTTAAAATAATTTCTATCCCACAAGTCTGTAGGACAGAATGCAGTAATATTTCACTTAGCCATTTGCAGCCAAGACTACAGGAAGTTGCCATAACATAAGAAGAAAAGAATCTAGAATTCTATTTTGATAGGGAAAGTTCTTTAATTTTGCTATAACATTCCTGGGTTGTCAGTAGGGGATTAAGTACAGGAGGTGATCTGTGGATTCTTCCAATCTCCACTTTTCCCTCTTATTCTAGAATATTGGGGCAGTTTTCTTGAATAATTTCCTGTAGCATCATGTCCAGGCCTTTTCTTTTGTTGTGGTCTTCTGGTAGACCAATGATTCTTAAATTGTTTCTCCTGGAATGGTTTTCTAAATCTTCTGTTTTGTGAATGAAATGCTTCATATTTTCCTCAATTTTTTCATTCTTTTTGTTTTGTTTTATAGTGTCCTGATGCCTTGTGAGGTCACTTAATTCTAGTTGTTGTATTCTGGTTCTTAAAGAATGGATTTCATCCCTGGCTTTTTGGCCATCCTTTGCCTTCTGGTCTGATTTTCTTTGGAGGTCATCTTTCATCCTCTTTACCTCATCTCTCATCTCCTCTGCCTCATTTTCCAGCTGGTTGATTTTTGGCTTTCAAGACACTATTTTCTTCCAAAGCCTGTATCCAATTTGCTGGGATTTTTGATTCATTGTTTGATGATCCTTCCTCTTCTGTTCCATTTGTGCTTTGTTCCTTGCCTGTATAGAAGCTGTCTATTGTAATTTTTTATTTCTTTTTCTATTGTTTGCTCATTTTTACCCCTTCTTTACTCCCTGTATTTGTCTGTGCTCTTGCTCTTCTCATTTTTTTTTTTGGTTTTGGGGGCTTCTGTCAGTCTCCCCTCTTGGAGCTTTGACAGAAGATCTCTTGGTGCAGTCTGTGGGGGAGGGTTGTTGGAGTTTGAGTTTCCCTGTCCTCTGGAGGCTTTTGATTGGATTAAAGTCCAGCAGTCTGTGGGGGAGGGGTGTTGGAGCTTGGGATTCCCTGACCTCTGAAGACTTTTGATGGGATTAAGTTCAGCTGGGTTGGGCTGTATGTGCTCTGAGGCCAAAACCTCCTGGAAGGCTGGAGCAATATGGAGGGTCTCTGCCTCTATGACCAGGGTGCCAGCTCTGCACTCCCTCTCCAGCTGCTTCCCCACTGCCTGTGTTT
The DNA here is from genome assembly GCF_027887165.1 of Monodelphis domestica. Lineage (NCBI taxonomy): Eukaryota > Metazoa > Chordata > Mammalia > Didelphimorphia > Didelphidae > Monodelphis > Monodelphis domestica. The sequence goes on along the minus strand of NC_077227.1, from coordinate 362,197,609 downwards.
GATGCTCTGGGCCTGGCACAGCCCTGCCTGCAAGGTACACCCTCCAGACAAGTGCCTTTTCCCACCCAGAGGTTCCCCCTGCCGCTGGAGGCTTAGCACTCTATGTGTATGTGGGGGAGGGGTCCTGGGGCCTTCCTTCTGCCTTCCCCTTAAATCTGAGTGTCCTTGAATTCTGTTTTTTTGGGGGGTGTACCTTTTGGATTAAGTCCAGCAGTAGGGTTCCTTGGCTCTGTCTTGTTGTTAGGTTTGATTTTTAGTCCCCTAGGAGCATTTAGTTTGTAATTGGTAAGGAAGGGTATTCAGAGATCTGAACTTTTGCTGCTTCTATGCCGCCATCTTGACTCTGCCTCCTTTTTAGGGTTTTTTAAAACTACAAATCCATCTCCACCACCAGCCCAACAAGGTAATTAGGAGGCCTCAGTTTTCTCATATAGAAAAAGAAGTATTAGAATGTAAGCTTCTTGGGGGTGGCATTATTTCATTTTAGTCTTTTTTATTTCTAGCACTTAACACTATACTCAGCACAAGGTAAACATTTAATAAATGTTTGGTTAGTTGATTGATACTGATCTTCCCCTGTTCCCATTCAAAGCATATGATTTACTGATGACATATTAGAGGAATATTCTAATGTTTTAAGGGCAACTATTTTACTTCAATCTCTTTAGAAGTATTCCATACCAAAAACTCTGAATTGATTATTTTGGAATTCTTGCTTTTATCCACAATAATGACTAATCTTGGAATAAACATCATAGTCTGCTTCTTTGAGTTGTCTCAACCATTCAGTCTAATCAATCATGTAGAAATCCTTTCATTTACTCAGCAATAATAATATCTACACCTTTTTTTTTACAATCCTAGATTGTTGAGTGGAAAGAAATATGAGACATTATCTAGATCAATATCCTCATGTGACCTAGAGAAGGACCATTGACTTGTCCAGTTACAGAGGTAGTAAGGAATAAACACAGGCTATAAATGTAAGTTTTCTAAGTCGAAATAAAAAATTCTTTTCAATAAATTATATTACCTTCTGTAGACCAGCAACAAAAAAGTAGCAACAACAAAAAATCCAGCACCGGGCATAGATTTGGGTTTGGATTTCTTTACTGCCATATAATTTAAATAACACTTCCAGGAGTCAGACCCTATTCTCAACAAGGAAGCAACAATTCCATACTGGAGCTCTGGGCTCATACCCTGGACAGGGTGAAGTCAAAGGAAATTCCTCTGGAGGTCCATAAAGGTCTTGATGTGCAAATTGATTTTCCAATCTGGGGGGAAAAGACTAATCCAACCATCTGAAGAGTCCTGCAGGAGAGTTGGCACTCTCTCAGTGGTTGTCCAGTCAGTGGGGGGGGGTCCTCTCTCTTGGGGGATGGGTGTCCCTGGCACCCACTTCCACACAGTTTTATTTGGTCTTGTGAATGATTAGAGATCTTGGGGCTGAAAGGATCTTAAGCTACTCTCAAACTTTAGATGGATAAGAAGCCTGGCTAGCTGGAGCAGAGCCAGGTATGTAATACAAATGCCTAGTGGTCTTCTTTTGGTAAGGAGATGGCAGGGCTAACCCCAACTATCCTTTTTGTAATCATCATCACAAGGGAAAGAATGAATTGTTTAATATAAATGGTTTAAGACAAATTCACTATGCTATGTAGCATAGTGGCTCTCCAGGATGAACCAAAGGTGGGGTAAAGGCTCCTGATCTAGAGCTCATTAGACCCCAAATTGATTGATATGGACAAGTATAACAATCAAGGCATTGTCTTTAGAACCAAATAAATAACACCACTACAACAATTTGAATTCATATCATACCGAACACTTAAAAATATTTTATACTCAACAATTTTGGGAGGAGGGTGCTACCATTACCTCGATTTTTTGCAGATGAAGAAACTGAGACAGAAAGAGGTTAAGTGACTTGCCCAGAGGTCCCATACCTAGTATATATCTGAGAGGAAATATGAACTCAGGTCTTTCTGACTCTGTACTTTATCCTTTGTACCACTTAATTGCCTCTTATTTCATCATTAAATTATGGTAAGACTGGAAAGGATGTTATTGAATGCAACTTCTTCGTTTTACAGAGAAGAAAATTGAGTTGGCAGGAGAGAGGGCGAGAAGCAATTTGTTCAAAGTTATGCAGTTAGAGTTAAAAAAAAAACAGCAGCCATGTATTTGGTATATATTTGTTATTTGGACTACAAAATTAAATTGCTTGGTGAAAATATGGATTCATGAATTTCCTGCCTCCCTCCTTTTCTCCCTGTGGTTAGTGGTACATGGTTTGAGAGCCATATTATGCTTAATTATCCCCCCCCCCCATGTCACAAATATTTGATAGCTATCATACAGTTAAATATTTGGACTTTCAGACTTTTCCTAATCATTCCTGAACACTACTTAATGTAATTCTCTTATCATTAACTCTGTTCATTACAATTGAAATGTGGTGGAAAGCCACCTCTGCTCAAAAGGGAATGTTGAATAAATAGGTTCATTTTCCTCATCTGCAGAAATGAGAAATTTGATCATGATGATGATCACTACCACCACCACCACCACCACCACTACCACCATCTACAGCAGAGACAGCTGGTCGCACAATGGATAGAATGCCAGAACTGGAGTCAGGAAGACCCGAGTTTAAATCCTATTTCAAACATTTACCATTTGTGTGATGCTCAGCAAGTCATTTAACTTTAGTATATCTCAGTTTCCTCATCTGAAAATGGGCATAATAATAGCATTTACCTCCTAGGACTGTGAGATAAAATAATATTTTAAAAAGTGCTTTGCAAGTCTTAAAATGCTAGGTAAATTCTAATAATTTTTATGTAGTGCTTTATGGTTGACAAAGTTTTTTCCTCACAGCTTTGAGGTTGGTATGATACAGTTAGTTTATGAGAACATAACTGAGGAACTAGGTTTCCTTTTTCCCAGTAGCTCTTTCTCTATTCCAGGGATCCATAAGCTGTAAGTGAGGTTATTCTTGTAAAGCTGGAGTAACTGAAGGCCATCAAGGGACCTTGCTACATTTGGGTATCTACATGATATTAAGATGATATCAAAACCTTACACTGTTATGTCCTAGCCATAATTCCAGAAGAGTTCCTCTTACTTACTGTTGACTCTGAAAGAAATAATACTCCAGAAGCCTCTCAGGCAATCTTTGGGCTTCTATACTAAAGCCATGATCTCATTATTGTCCTTAAATTAAAATACTGAAGAACAAAGCTGCATGAGATGATTGTGGAAACATTTTGGCAACAACAGACTAATTTTCTATTGAACATTAAAAAGACAGTTGATTGTCTGTCATAATTGATATTTGACTGTGACCAAATCATCAACAGCTTTATTAGCTCCTCTAATGCCTCAAAATCATCTAGACAGAAATGATATAGTAGAAACAGAGCTGGATTGGGAGTTGGAGGACCCCAATTCAAATCCTGTCTCAGATATTTAGTACTAGTGCAACATTATACAAATGTAACCTCTCTGGATCTTGGGTTTTTCACTATAAAGGAAACAGGTTGGCCTCTATAAATATCTCATAAAGATCTATATCTATGATCTTATGAGTCTTTTCTATGGCATCACTTTTCCCTAATTTACCCCATTGTTCCTTCCTTCCTTCCTTCCTTCCTTCCTTCCTTCCTTCCTTCCTTCCTTCCTTCCTTCCTTCCTTCCTTCCTTCCTTCCTTCCTTCCTTCCTTCCTTCCTTCCTTCCTTCCTTCCTCCCTTCCTTCCTTCCTTCCTTCCTTCCTTCCTTCCTTCCTTCCTTCCTTCCTTCCTTCCTTCCTTCCTTCCTTCCTTCCTTCCTTCCTTCCTTCCTTCCTTCCTTCCTTCCTTCCTTCCTTCCTTCCTCCCTTCCTCCCTTCCTTCCTTCCTCCCTCCCTCCCTCCCTTCCTCCCTTCCTCCCTTCCTCCCTTCCTCCCTTCCTCCCTTCCTCCCTCCCCCCCCCTCTCTCTCTTCATGTCAGCATTGCAAGAAGATTGGGGGGGGGGCAACTGGGTGGCTCAGTGGATTAAGAGCCACGTCCAAATGGGAGGTCCTGGGTTCAAATCTGGCCTCAAACACTTCCTAGCTGTGTGACCCTGGGCAAGTCACTTGACCTCCATTGCTTAGCCCTTACCACTCTTCTGCCTTGAAACCAATACCTAGTATTAATTCTAGGCATGTTTTTTTTTTTAAAGGTAAGGGCTTTTTTTTTTTTTTAAAGAATGGGGTATGATGTGTTTCAGTAAAAGAAGAGGGAATAGGCAGCACCTCAGGAAATATGTAGGAGGAATGCTCTCACTATATAGGGGTTGTGATGAATTTTACAAATAAGTAAATATAAATCACATATACATGGATATATAAATGTATTTATGTGAAATGTATATTTCTATATAAATAGAATATATAACAGCATATAGTTATGTCATACAATTATTATGCTGTATAATTAATATTACTTTGAAATATATCCTTTTTTAAAAAAAAATCAAAACCCTATCTGATAGGCTAGCTCAAAAGGAGACCTCTTTGAGCCTGAACTTTGAGTAATGTGATCACTCTAAGTCCCCTAGACATCTGCTCATTAACCAGTTTGAGCTAGTTTCCCCCTTGGGGACAAGTTTCTTGTCTTTGCTGTCTGATCAAAGTTTGGGGTGGCTTGGTCTCCAATGGGGAAAGCCAAAACTAGAGAGAACCTGATTAAGATGGCTCATATTTTTCTAGTCAAGATTGCTGGAGGTATCTGGGCCTCAAAGAGCATGTAGCATTTCCTTAAGTATCAGAGAGGGGCTTAGTCAGCCCACATTAGAAAGTTAGCCCAGTTTCCCTGGTTGCAAACTGGTCCTTTCAAATGAGGAATAGTCCTTCCCCACAAAGATGAAGTAATGTCAACTCATCTACTAATCAGGGTTGTCTTCCAAATGATGTGCTCTCAGGCCAATTGAAAGAAAGACATACCTAAGTTTAAAAGGCCCTGTGGGCCCTCACTTCCCAGTCTTTTGGCACAAATACAGGCAGACTATATTACCACTTTATGAATAGATTCAGCATCCTATTAATAAATGATATCTTTTTTTAAAACCCTTATCTTCCATCTTGGAGTCAGTACTGTGTATTGGCTCCAAGGCAGAAGAGTGGTAAGGACTAGGCAATGGGGGTCAAGTGACTTGCCCAGGGTCACACAGCTGGGAAGTGGCCGAGGCCAGATTTGAAACTAGGACCTCCCATCTCTAGGCCTGGTTCTCAATCCATTGAGCTACCCAGCTGCCCCAATAAATGATATCTTGCTCAGAGAAGCGACTTAGTTTGTCCTTCATTAAGTTCTACTTAAAATATATTTATGTGTAGTTTTAATTGTATGTGTATATATACATATATATTCACAAATAGTATAAAGCAAGTGGTATCTGGCACTTTGACAGATGATTAAAGGGAACCAGATAATCTTATAAGGGGCGAATATCTTGGGAAGAACTGACATATAAATGACTAGTGAAAACAAAAATGTGTTAAGAGTGCATGATGGGGAGAAGATGGATATGGGCCAAGAGGAACAATGGTCCTTGAGTGAACATGTTGCTTGGTCTTAGGGATTTCATCTCTTGTGCTATCGTCATCACTGTCTACTGCAAACAGGGATCCTGGGGCAGTTTTCAACAGTGATAGAGGATTTAAGTCTCATCATGAAAGATCAGATACATCTCTTGGAAGCTGAATCTTTAGGACATATCATCATTATTCAAGTTCCCTTCTAGCTGTATTCTGAGGTCTGGCTCCCAAGACTAGACTATGGGTCACTCATGAGCCAAAGGGAATACAGAATCGTCACACAAGATATCAGTTGACTGCCTTCTGTTGAGATATGGCAGTAAGGGCCATACACAACACAGCCAGGGAGGAGAGGAAGGAGAAATCCCAGACCACCATGACTGCATGATTGAAAGATTCTTGGAACCTCATCTAACAGAACTGTGTTTAATTCGGGGGCTGTATTTGTTACTGTTGTTGTTAATCCTTCATTTTTGAAGAGGAACAATGACATCTTGGGTGGGGGGGAGATGATGTCTTGACTGGTGAGTAAATTGGATTTAAGTGAGGCAGAATTTTACAAAGTTGTCAACCTCACTTTCTCTTCCAGAGTCATCCAGGTCCAGTGTTAGATTAAATTAACAACACCAGGTTCTTATTTTCCATAGAGTTAATTAATAATCACTTGAAATAAAGAAAGCAAATAGATAGAAGTTTAAAGCCTATTTTCTAACCCAAGTCTGACCATGTGTTCATCCTCCCACACAGTCCTCTATGCACACTCTCTTGTTGTATTCAGGGAAGTAGAGAGGGGTGAGTCTCCACCCACCTCTCTTATCCTCCAGTCCTCGTACACTTCTCTGTGTGGGACATAGCACTGGCATGCAAAATGGGATGAACCCATTTTGAACTCTACACAATCCCCCCTGTGATTCTATTGGGTGATGAGCATGTTGAAATCCTCCAGATTCTAGTCTCCCCAATGACTCATTTCACATAGCCAGTTTATACCTCTAAAGATTCTTCTGACTAGAGGTGTATAACATATTGCACTTTACAAAGGGGAAATTACAACAATGTAGGGATAAGAGGGAAAGAAAAGAGAAAGAAAACAAAAACCATGTAGAGGGAATTTCATCCCCTCCCCCTCCTGGATTGCCAACCTGGTTCAATCCATTTTACATGCCAGCAAGCTTCATCCCGCACAGGAAGATGTTCGAGGGTTGGGGAATAAGAGGGGTGGGTGGAGACTCACCCCTCTCTCTACTTCCCTGAATGTAGAATGAGGGAACTGCATGCAAAATGGATGAACTGGGTCATCAATCCAGGAGGGAGAGGGGATGAAACTTCCTGTACACACCAGTGGCAAGACAAAAGTCAAGATGGCTGGTGATGGTCCAGGATGCAGTGGATAACCTTGGCCTCTTTGATGTCCTACCAAGCTCTAGGCACTACACAGTGCCCGCCTCAGCTGCCTTCATGGCCATTGGAACAAATTGTTCTCAGTGGCCTAATCCACTGGGAGGAGGCTTCATGTGCTTGGGGTAGATATCCCCTAACTCACTTGCAAGTTTAAGGTATGTTGGTTATCCTGAACCTTCTTTAATTGTTAGAATTATTTCTTCCTTTAAATATATTTTTTGTTAGTGTCATGTGCATGCTACAGCTTCTTGGAGTCACAGCTAAGAGTTGAGTGTCAAGTGGACACCAGTGGTAGATAAATAGCATGAGCAAGTTCTCACAACAGAGATGCTAGTCTTCCCTGAAATCTCTGTACATCCCACTTGGCATTTACTTGTTTTCTGAAAGGGTCAATCTCATTTTGAGTCTATGGGGGCTTCCATGGGAGAGTAACAAGATATATTGTTGGTAGGATTCTCCTTTCATTAGGATTGTTCTGATATCTGTCATTGGGATTATAACTTTTATAATGCATGGCCCAGAAGATGGGTGCTGCCATTACCCAGTATTAAATATGGTAGGTATTTAATAAATATTTAATTTGAAATAGCCTCAGCCATTAGGATTTTCAGAGTAAGTCAATTTCTATCATAGAACTCCCTGGTATACTGAATCCCCCCTCCCCCCCCCTCCCCCCCGAATTTAGAATCAGAGGAGGATATAGGTTCAAGGTTTAACTTCATTAAGTGCTGCCTAGGCAAGTTACAGAACCTTATACAGCTTTGGTTTCTATGTTTATAAAATAATAATGATAATAATAAAAATAAAGCTTTAAGGTTTCTAGGGCAGCTAGATGGTGAAGTGGATACAGCACCAGGCCTGAAGTCAAGAAGACCTGAATTCAAACCCAGTTGTAGACATTTATTAGCTATGTGACCCTGGGCAGGTCACTTAACTCTGCCTCAGTTTCTGTAAAATGAGTTGTAGAAAGAAATGGCAAACCTATTATCTTTTCCAAGAAAACCCTCAAATGGGTCAATAGAGTTGGACAGTTTTACAAAGACTTTTACATATATTATTTCATTTGATCAAATAAGGAGGTCCCTTCTAGTTTTAACTTCAGAGGCAAGACTCAGGAAGATCTGCATTCCAACCCTACCTCTGACACTTTCTAATTGTATGAATGTGGGAAAATCATTTAGTTTCTCTCAATTTTTATTTAAGAATGGCAATTGTCTTCATCTGTCAAATGATGGAGTTAGTCTTTCAGCCCTAAATTTATAATTCCAATGATTTTGTCCAGCCTTGTCATTTTATAACTGAGGAAACCAAAGTCCTCACCAGTAAAGTGAGTTGCCCTTGGTTGCCCAGTGAACTACTAGTCCTGATTACTTCTCCTGTGTTTCTTCTACTATACTCATCTACCTCTTTCTCCTTGCTGAAAAAAGAATTGCAGATTTTGCCCTTTCAGACTAAACACACAGATGCACGTACACACACACAGACAGAGCAGGAAGAGAGGGGGTACACATGCACTTTCACTCCCCCTTGCTGATAGAGACGATGGAACTGAAATTCGTTTGCAGGATGAGTCACAGAGACGTTGGGCTGAAGGGCAGGATCCAGCATCCCTAGGGAATCTTTATTTATAGCCTGAGCCAGAGTGATGGATAGCCAGGGAAGCGAGTAAAATCATTCCTGAGGAGCTTCAGTGATGGATAGTGATAAGATAACCAAAATATTTCATTCCCACCATAATGCACTTAGGAGCCTTTTGTGGCAACAAGACCACCAAAACTGCTGTGTCATTCTTAAGCGTGCAAACCCTGCCGTCTACAGGGGAAGGAATACATTTTGCTACATTCCTTTTACTTCATGTGCCGGAAGGAGCTTTCTCTGGACCAAATACACATGAACTCTCTGTTAATCTGTGCAAACATAGAGGCAGCCCAAAACAAACAACAATAAAAAATGCAGTGGCGCAGGACTGAGGCTGTTGAAGGCAGGCCTTTGATATGGCCAAGATCAGAACGATACACAGTCTACTCCTGGAACCATACAGCCTTGCCTCTGTAAACAGTGTGGTTTCTGTAAGAGGCAGGATAAATTACATAAATTGATCCAAATTCCAAGGACTGCTTTACCTGTGAGCAGGAAGGGATCTCTATGGTCTGCCTTGAGAGGTATTGGGGAAACTTTCTTCACAATTCTCCCACTGGCTCACCAGCTCCCTTACGGCTCCCTTCCCCAAATTAACTTACATGATTTAGAATTATAAAAAACTTTAAATATCACTGAGCCCAATACTCTAATTTTATAGATGAGACAATTAAGACCTACAAAGATTAAGTGACTGACCCAATGTCACATAAGTATGTGAGATTTGAATCCAGGCCCTCTGCCTTCAAATGCAACTAGGATGCTCTTAATTGCTGTGAAGATTAAATTTAACTCTTCCCTGATTGTGAAAATGAAATTAATTAACTCTCCTCTAATTGTGAAAAATAAAATTAACTCCCCAGCCCATTTTTAGATTTAATCACCAAAAATATAAACACCCTACTTAAAGTTGAGTGGGGAGATCTTCCCATTTTTAGATCTAATCACTGAAAGCATAAACATCCCACTGTGACCCACGTGTGCAATAATGGATGACAGATCAGAATCGACTGACTGCCTCCTAGGCATAGTCTAAGCAAGACTTTAGACTATAATTTGTCCATGTAAAAAGTGGAGGAAGGCACAGGAAGTGACACAAAGAAAGTATCTTTAAAAGGAATTACAACTTCCTGTGAGATGGAGTTCTTCGTTCTTTGGAGTGGAGACTGGAGAAGAATCTGCTGACTGGACCTGAGACCCTGTTCCTGATGAGATTGTGCTTAAATTTCTTCCTTTGGATTGACACATGGTGAGTGAAAAGACTGACTCCTTTCCTAGATTTTCTGAAAAAAACTAGTCTCAGGAAAGACCTACCTCTTGAGAGAGACTTCTTCATGTCTTTGGCTTTGCCGAGGCTGGCTAAGGACTATCTCTCCCTGCCCAGGTTGATCCAGGGGCCGGTAGTAAATCACTTAGTGCTTAGGCTAGATATCTTACCCTAGCCTCTCTCTGATTTTCTTATTTCACTCTTTCTATATTTTGTAAATACATTGTAAATAAATCTCTTTAGAATAAATTAAATTCCTGGTGACTCTATTCTTAAATAATCCAGCCCAACCTTTTAATAATTAACCCTTTCCCCCCTTACATTGCCCAGTGCCCCTGCTTGCATAAGTCCTCCTCCATCACCCCTAAAGTGCCCCATCTGGGGCTGCCTTCCTTGAGAGGGCTGTTTGCTTTATCTTCTAGATTTTCATTTAGTTTTATCTTCTAGATTTTCTTCCTACTTATCCCAGACACTCCAAACTTCAATCAAAATTTACTTGCCCTGGGTGCCATTACCTGATATCCTTTGTTCTTCTAGACAATTACAATGGATTTGACAGAATGAATACATATTAAGATGTGCCTAGTTTATAATATCTCAATTTTCCTTTTAAGAATGGTACAGTAATGGGATGGACTCCCAGTGTGAGGATAACAATAATAATAATGATAATAACAATAATGATGATGATAATAGCTAATATATAGCACTCATTATGTGCCCAGCACTGTGCTAGCCACATACTAATTTGATTCTAATTAATTCTAATTCTAATTCTTATTTGATCCTCCCAACAACCCTGAGAGATGGGTGCTACTTTTAGCCCTATTTAAAAGATAACAAAACTGAGACAAACAAGGTTTAAGTGACTTGTTTGAGGTCACACAGCTAATATTTTTTCCAGGTCAGATTTGAACTCAGTTCTTCCTGGATCCAGGCCCAGGGCATTATGTAGCTTTAAAGTTTGCAAAGCTTTTAAAATATATTGTCATCAACAAGTTGTGGCATATGCATGTTGACATGGAATTTAGAAACCCCCAAACTGGTAACCTAGTGAGATGATGACCCCGCCCCCCCAGTCTAGTTTTCTTGGAGGTGAAAACCTCAAGTTTGATCTTGTCATATGAGTTTCCCCTGAGGAAAAGCCCAACTTCATGAGTCTCAAACTAACAATAGACCTTAAAGTAGTTTAAGTAGAGATGGCAATCCCATCAGGTGTTAAGTATCTCTTTTTATCTCAATGGTTTCTCTCCTTAGGCCAAAATCCTTCACCTAGGTAGCTCATTTTTCCCTTTTGTGTCCATTGTAAAGCATCAGCCTCTCACTGTCATTCCTGTTTAGGACTCCTCATTTTTTTGGTTACCATTGTAAAGTCAATCATACTCTTCCGTCCTTAGTCCCCAGTTCCCCTAAAAGAGTATTTAAGCTTCTCAATTTTCATGACTCTTCGGAGTTGTCATCTAGCGAAGTGGCAGCGCTCCCAGGGGTCAGTGACCAGAGCAATCAGAGTTTTGGGACTCTGCATAGGTTTGTAGCTGGCAGCTCTGTGTGGAGGCCTTGAAAGCACTGAACCCTTTTTCCTTACTTAAAGAGTCATTTCTCTGACTATTTAATAGTTTTGTGTTTTTTCCAGTTTAACATTTATGTGAAGGAATATGATTGTACTATGAAAAATGATGAAAAAGATAGTTTCAAAAATACCTGGAAAGGGTGCAGCTGGGTAGCTCAGTGGATTGAGAGTCAGGTCTAGATGGGAGGTCCTAGGTTCAAATCTGGCCTCAGACACTTCCCAGCTATGTGACCCTGGGCAAGTCACTTGACCCCTGGGCAAATCACTTAACTTCCATTGCCTAGCCCTTACCACTCTTCTGTCTTGGAACCAAGACGGAAGGTAAGAGTTTAAAAAAAAATAACTGGGAAGATCTATATGGTCTGATACAAAATGAAGTGAACAGAAATAGTAAAACAATGTATACTATAACAGTGATAGTAACATTTAAAGACATCTCTTTAAAATCCAAGCCCATCAGCAAGTCTGACACATAAAGAAGAGGCAGAGAAAGGAGGGAAAGAATTGGAACAAGAAAGGAGAAGGAAGGCTCTTATGAAAATCAAAAATTGCTTCAGTGACCATAGTGACTTCTCTGTAGAAAGCCTAAATTAGTTATCTGCTTTCTTTCTGGTTCTTTCTATTTACCTTGAAATCATTATGTATATTGCTTTCATAGTTCTGTTTCCTTCAGCCTGCATCATTTCATATGAGCCTTCCTATCATTCTCTGGATACTTCATGAATGCAGTTTCTTTTGGTGCAGTAATATTCCATTACATTCTTGTACCACAGTTTCTTTAGCTTTTTCCCATTTGATGGGCACCTAATTTGTTTCCAGTTCTTTCTTACCACAAAGAGTGCTCCAATGAATATTTTGGTATATGCCCGTGGTCATACCCTTGATCTTGTCATCACTCACAAATGTACCATCTTTGAGAATTCTGAAATCCCCTTATATGACCATAATCTATTCACTTTTTACTCTTCTCTGTTATCCCTTTCCAAATTATATTCTTCATCCACATCATGACCTCTAATCCCTCAACCCCACAGTTCTCTCCCAGGGCAATCTCCCCTCCACTAAATACTCTTCCTTTTTCCCATCTTGACTTATTGGTGAGCCAATTCAATTCTACTTTGTCTTATTCTCTTGAATCCCTAGCATCCTTATTATATCATCAATTATGCCCAGTCAAACCTCAGTCTTAGATCACTCCCAGCATTTGTTGCCTTTGCTTTTACACACTTGGAGATGAATAAAGATGGAGAAAATCACTCAACTGTTCTGAACTGGTGCTCTACATATTTATGTTACAACTGGGCTCTCACTGCCACTAGGCAATTCTACTATATCTCCTGTATCAGTTCACTATTCTACTGTCAGCATTGTCTCTTCCAAACCTTTTCATCCATCTCTAAGCCTCTCATGGCTACCTCTTCCCTCGTTTCCTTAGTTGAGAATCTTTTCTTATATTTTACAGAAAATAACTGAGACCATTTGCCATGTCCTCTCTCTTTTACTCTCTTCCTCATCTTCCATCATTCAGATGTTTCTGTCACTATCTCTTCCTTCACCCTTGTCTCACATGACAAAGGGGCTTTACTCTTTACCAAGATTAATCCCTCTACTTGTTTATTTTTTCTTCATTTTATTCTAGTAACAAATTTACATGTAGGTTTTCCAAAGTTACATGATTTCCATTATTTGTTTAAATGATCTCATTCTATCCCATTTCCTCTAAAAGACTGCTTCCTCTGTCATCTCTACTCTTTCATTTATTTACAATCTCTCCTTATCTACTCACTAATTCCTTACTGCATACAAACATGCTTAAGTCTCCTTCATCCCCCTCCCCCATCTTCATTTGATCCTTCTATCTTTGCTAACTATTGTCCTATATCTCTTCTGCCCTTTGTAGCTAACCTTCTTGAAAAGGCCATCTATTATAGGTGCCTCAACTTTCTTCTCACCCTTTTTTAAACCCCTAAAAATCTGGCCATGATTTTATCATTTCACTGAAAGTGCATTCCCCCAGATTACTAATGATCTCTCAGTTGCCAAATCCAATTGACCTTTTCTCAATACTGATGCTCCTTGACCTCCTTTCAGCCTTTCACACTTGATCACTCTCTCCCCCTTGATATTCTTTTCTTTCTAAGTTTTTGGGGATACACCTTTTTCCTGGTTCTCATCTAATCACTCCTTTGTCTCCTTCATTGGGCCTTCTTCCATGTCATATTCTTTAACCCTAGGAGGTATTTAGGGTTGGGTCCTGGACCTTCTCTTCTCCTTCTATACTACTTTCCTTGGTGATCTCATTTGCTCCCAGAGATTTAATTACCATTTCTATGCTGATGATTCTCAAACATTCCTATTCCACTCCAACTTTCTGTTGACCTCCAATTTCACATCTCCAGCTACCTTTCAGACAGGTCCTCATTACTTTACACTTTGACTACTGTAATAGTTTACTGGTGGGCCAGCCTGACTCAAGTCTTTCCCCACTCCAATCCATCTTCCATTAAGCCACAAAAATGATTTTTCTAAAATACACATCTGATCATGTCACCTCCCTACCCCCATTCTATAAACTCCTGTGACTCCCCTTTCCCTCTAAGATCAAATACAAAATGGTATTTGGAATTCAAAGCTCTTCATCACCTATCCCACTTCCCACCTTTCTAGTTTTCTTAAACCTTATTCCCCATCATGAACTCTTTATTCTAGTGACACTAGCCTCCTTGCTATTTCACAAACAAGACACTATCTCTGGGCATTTTCTTTGCCTGTACTCCAGGCCAGAGATATTCTCCTTCTGTATCTCTATCTATTGACTTCCCTAACTTTCTGTAAATCTCAATTAAAATCCCATCTTTTACTGGAAGCCTTCCCCAAACCCTCTTAATTTTAGTAATTCTAGTCTTCCCTCTGTTAATAATTTCCTATTTATCCCTTATATAGCTTGCTTTGTTTATATTTGTTTGCATATTGCCTCCCCCTTTAGATTGTAAACTTCTTGAGGTAAGGGACTGTCTTTTGAAATTTTTTGTATTCCTAGAATTTAGCACAGTGCCTGGGACATAAGACACTTAATAAATATTGATTGATTAATATATGCGACCTTTCTGTCTTTGATATTCTTGGAGTATGTATCTAATAGTAGAATCTCTGGGTCAAAGAATATGGAACTTTTAGTCACTAAAAAAGAAATAACATCAATCAAAATTCAATTCCAGAATAAATAGATAATTCCACCTACAATGCCTTTTAAACAAATAATCCCCAGCCTGGCAGGAGACTGAGGGTTGAGAAACCTGTCTTCTGGTTTTGTCTTTGCCACAAATTTTCATCATGACCTTGGTCATGTCATTTTATCCAACAAAGACTGAGATTACTCATTTTCAATAGACAAGCATTTATTTGCTATAGAACTTTGCATACATTTGATTAATGCTATTTATTGAATGAATACATTTATAGAATATTAACTTTTCAAAACTTTTTTTATCATTTTTATATGAAATAAATCTTTTATGGTTAGACAATAGATTAGAAGCAGTGAAGAGATTAGATCCCAGGTTTTCTGAGTCCTAACCATTTGTTCTTCCCAAAGGAGTACATGCTCCTGACCAGCTTCATAATATTATATCATATATGTATGTATATAACTTAAACTTATTTATATTTAGAATACATGAGAAGCAGCATATCATAATAGCTAGAGAACTAACTGGAAAATCTGAATCCAAGCTGTGTCTATGCCACAGACCAACAGTGAGGCCATAAGCAAGTGATAAGTCTCAGTTTCTCAGGCAATTCTCTAAGGAGAAAAAAGAGATGAGCATCAGTGTGCTAAGCACTTTACAAATACTATTTAATCCTTTCCTTGGGTGGTAGGTGCTATTATTATCCCCATTTTATAGTTGAGGAAACTAAGGCAAACAGGAGTTAAATGATTTTCCCAGGGTAGCACAACTAGGAAGTGTCTGAAGCTATATTTGAAATCAGGTCTTTTGGACTCCAGGCCTAGTGCTTTATCCATTGTGCCACCTAGATACCTCTAAGACCATCAGTTGTACAGAAGGTCTTACTTTGGTGGATAGTGACAAATCACAGGTATAGTTCCTCCCTCCCCATGTGATATGTAAGTTGTTTTCCTCAATAGAATATAAATTCTCTGAGGTCAGGAACTGTTTTGGTTTTTGTCTTTGTATCTCTTTTATGACTTGTATGGCACCTGGAACTTAGTGGGTATTTGATAAATGCTTATAGAAAGAATGGATGATTGAGGAGGGGCATGAAGGTCAGAGAAGATAACAGATGTGAAAATGCTTTGAAGAAGTTAAAACAATCTTACACCTAGCAGACTGGCAGCAAAGGAAATCTATAAATGTTGGATGGGATGTAGCAAAATTGGGACACTAACACACTCCTGGTGGAGTTGTGAATTGGTCCAACCATTCTGGAGGGCAATTTGGAATTATTCCCAAAGGGCTATAAAATGATGCATACCCTTTGGTCCAGCCATACCTCTGCTGAGTTTGTACCCCAAAGAGATAATAAGGAAAAAGACTTGTACAAGAATATTCATAGCTGTGCTCTTTGTGGTGGCCAAAAACTGGAAAACGAGGGGATGCCCATCAATTGGGGAATGGCTGAACAAATTGTGGTATCTGTTGGTGATGGAATACTATTGTGCTAAAAGGAATAATAAAGTGGAGGAATTCCATGGAGACTGGAACGACCTCCAGGAAGTGATGCAGAGCGAGAGGAGCAGAACCAGGAGATCTTTATACACAGAGACTGACACACTGCGGTACAATCGAATGTAATGAATGGACTTCTCTACTAGCAGCAATGCAATGACCCAGGACAATCCAGAGGAATTTATGAGAAAGAAGACTAACCACATCCAGAGAAAGAACTGTGGAAACAGAAACGCAGAAGAAAAATATAAGATCAACCATGTAGTTCAATAGGGATATGATTAGAGTTCTTTTTTTTTTTTAAACCCTTACCTTCTGTCTTGGAGTCAATACTGTGTATTGGTTCCAAGGCAGAAGAGTGGTAAGGGCTAGGCAATGGGGGTCAAATGACTTGCCCAGGGTCACATATCTGGGAAGTGTCTGAGGCCAGATTTGAACCCAGGACATCCCATCTCTAGGTCTGGCTCTCAATCCGCTGGGCCACCTAGCTGCCCCCATGATTAGAGTTTTGATGTTAAGAGATCATTCTACTGCAAATATGAATAACATGGAAATAGGTTTTGAACAATGATACATGTATAACCCAGTGGAACGGCTTGTCAGCTCCGAGAGTGAGGAGAAAAGAGTAGGAGGGGGGAATCATGAATCATGTAACCATGGGAAAATTTTCTAAATAAAAAAGGGGAAAAAAAGAAGTTAAAACAAGTGAAGTACCAGTCCTGGACCAGTCAGGAGTTGAAGCCAAATAAATAGTAGCAAGAGACAGTTATGATGTGACACACTTGAGCCTTAACCTATATTAGTATAGAGTTCTGGGTAATGTCAGTTTGACTGTCAAGGGTTCAACCGAAGAGACAAAGGAGACCAGAGTGAGGTGAAGTAGCAAGGCCTCACTGGAGGAAAGAATGGGGACAGGGGGCCAGGGAATGCAGGGAAGAAGCAATAAGGGGAAGACTGACACTAGTAAAGATGGTTGCTGAAACCCCACCTGAGTGGGGAAAGGTGTATAGTTCTTACAGGGTTGGAGGAATAGAAGGCTGTCAGGGATGAGGTAACTTATGTTGCCTCTATTGGTTGCCTCTGGGCAAGGTGAGCTACTTGGACTAAGTTCATTGGATGTTCCTGAGGGGGTTAGAGAGCCCAGGCCTCTGGGGTTTGGTTCTCAGTCTAATGCTCAGCCATGCAGGACAAGCTGAGGAACAGTCTTGGAAGTCTGACAGGTGTTGCTGAGGTGGCAGGTGTTGGGGGGCTGTTTTTTGGGGAAGGGAGAGGCATTATGTTCCCACAGCCTGTCAGGTGCTATTAAGGTCTTAAAGCAAAGTGGACCTACTAGAGAGAAACACACACAAAAACATGCACATGCACACACTCCACTTTCTAATGCATGAGAGTTTTACTACAGAATAAAAGCCTTGACCTTAGGATGGTGTTATTAAATCTAAGGAGCTACATAAATCCCTGAGGGAAGTAGGAAAGAGAAGGATGAATGTTTTGACCCCACATTAATATGAATATGCATATTTTAATAATAGCCAATATTTAAGAAGATCTTTAAGATTTGCAAAGGACTGTGCATGTATGATCTAACTTGGTCTTTAATTCTTTGTGTTTCTCACTCACTATGTCAAAGAAAGCCTATTTCATGTTCAAAGTGCTGTTAGTCCAAGTGATTGCATGGGAAGTGGGGCTCCCTTTTCCTTTTTGTTTAGAGACTTAGGTGTCAGTCAGATTCTTCTGCTTCCAGGGGAAATTCTGGTTGAGGACACAAACCAAAAATAGATGCTTAAAATTTTTTTGGGAGCTGATGGGTAGACCTAGGAGTAGAATCCTTGGGTCAGAAGGACATTTTAGTGGTGTGAACATTTTAGTCATTCTCTCTTTTTTTTTAGAAGACATCCTCCCCAAATTGAACCCTCTCTTTGTAAACTCAGAGTGTTAGTTCTGGGCCATACATTATGTAACTGTAAGGTATTTTCTTTCAGTTTCTGCAGAGAAACTACAAAGTAGCCAACTGACCCAATATCACACATGAATTGGAAACAGCAGTCAGAAGTGTAGGATTCTAGGCTCCAACTCTGGCTCTTGTAGGATGCTCAGACTTAGTGCCCAGAGGCTGTTAGGGGACTCAAGGTTACGCAGCGCTATCAGCCTTGCCCTTGGTTGATCTTAGCACTCCAGAGACAGTACGACTCCATGGTTCCAGCACCCTTCCTCAGCTGCAGAAGTAGGGGCTTCAAGGCTTGTTTTGTTTAGTGTTTTTCTTTGAACAAACCCTTCTGATAGATGTAGCTCAGCTGCTGGCAAGGGTGAGTCATCGGAGAAGGAACTGCTGAAGAGCCAAACAATGAAGCCTGATTTATGACCCTAGGCTTCCTCCCCAGAAACCCTATCATGTGTCCTTTTAGGAAGGGGCCTCATCCAGATGGGCTGCTTTTCAAGATGCAAGACTGAATCCCAGGGACTTACTCCTACCACATCTGTTGTAGTATGTAGGAGAAGAGAACCTGGAAACCAAATAAAGATATTGGGCCAATGTAAGGAAACCTTCTGTAAGCAAGCTAAGTCCGTTCATTAGACATAAGGAATTCTGGGTATTGGTGACTTTCCTTATGATCTCATTAAAAGCTGAGCTGGAGGTGGAGCTTGGAGGCAAACTCTCTGAATTCTCAAGTTTGATGCCCTATTACTCTCTGGAAGAGTCTCATTTTGGATTTGACCAAAAAAAAAAATACCCCATGAGAGACCCAGGGGAGGCCCTATGCAGAAAAATTTGGCCAGCACAGAGAGGCCATTCAGTTTTAACTGCCAACAAGTTTTATGGGTCAGTCAGTACATGGTGATCTTTGCCCTGGGGACACTGACCAGCCATTGCCGTCATGGGCCTTTGCTAAGATAACTTTTTGAACTTGTAGACTCCATGCTGGGTTGAGAGTACAGGAATCTGGGTCCCTGATTGACCCCAAGCAAGTTGCTTAACCCCATTCCTGAGGCAATCAAAGTAGGAACTAGAATGTTTGCATCCAGGTAAGTTAATTTGAAGTTATCTAAAAGCCTCAGTTAGAAAGCACTAGAGAAAAACTAATATGAACTCCACGTACTGTATTGTGTAAAGACACATCCTGCAGTGACAGATTATTTGAGTCACCATTGCCTTCTGGGATTTGGAAGAAATGTCAATGAAATCATGAATAATAGGTGCCAGCCTGACATCTAAGAAGGTCAAGGACACAAATTAGTTGATGATGAAGGACTATTGAGGGGGAGGCAGGACCAGTGCTGAAAGAGCTACTTGGAGGAGGGTGGCTGAATTGTGTGTATGAGGAGGGGGAAACAAGAAGGTGGTTGAAATTTGTTTGGAAAATAGGGAAATAAAACAATGGATTTCATAGGATCACAGATGTGGAGTTGGAATGGCTTTTAGATGCCCTTTAGTCAAATGTCCTCCTTTTAAAGATGAGGAAACTGAGGCTGACAGAGGTTTAGCTATTTACCTAAGGTCACATAGAAAGCATCATAGGTAGAATTTGAACCCCAATTCTTCCAAACTTCCAAAAGCTTATGCTTTTTCCATTGAACTAGATTTTCTCCAAACTTCCAAAAGCTTATGCTTTTTCCATTGAACTAGATTTTCTCCTCTTTTCCCTTAAAGATCAAGCTGATGATGGATTGGGTGTAATGGTCTTAGGAGGTACTGTCCTCCTAGATTTCCATCACTGTTATAGAGATTGACACAGAAGCAAAGGAAATTTAGCTTTTGGTAAAATACTCAGTGGTATTCATTCAGAAATTCTCTACAGAAACATATTGACCAACTCAAGATACTATGCTAGAATAGATATAGTTCCTAGCATCCTTCCTCAGTCTTTCTGTAAGGGATACCCCCAAAGAGTTTTAGTAGTACCTCAAGAATACTAAATAGATATTAGGATACTTTTCCTTATATAGAGTCTAAGTCTGCCTCCCCAAAACTTTCATCCATTACTCCTAGATCTAGTTTCTGGATGGAAACAGAATAAGTCAAATATTTCTTATACTTTATAGCACAACAAAAAGACAACATAACAAATAAATGGAGGAAAACATAAGCTTAAACATCATAATTCACATTTAATATGAATAATTTAAGAAGCTAATAAAATGAGACAAACAGATGGATAAGAAAATAAAAATCCAGCAATCTGTTGTATACAAGAAATATAACTAAAAGTAAGGGCAAATAGAGAATGATAAATGATGGGCTGAAAACAAAATTTACTACATATCAGGTGGATCCCCAAAGGCAGGAATAACAATTGTGCTATCAGAGCAAAACTAAAAACTCACAGTGCCAGGAAAAATGAGAAAGTATATTAGGCTTAATGGAACCATAGAAGACACACTATTATCAGTACTAAATATGTATGAACCAATTTGCATGGCATCTAAATTCATAAATGAAAAGATTAATAAAAATGCAAAAATACATAAAAAGTAAGACAATAGTAGGATACTCTGTTTTTTTCTAGGAGATAGACAAATATAACAAATATAAGGAAAACCATAAAACTGAACAAACTGTTAGAGAATTTTGAACTGAAACACTTTTGGTAGCTTCTGAATGGGAGCATTTAAGAATATACATTTTATATAGCATCATACAGTACTTTTACAAAAACTGACTTACATATCAGACCACTCTTTCTCAGTCTCCTTTGTTGCATCCCTATCCAGATCATGCCCTCTGAGCGATCTTCTCTTCTCCTTCTATACTACTGCAATTGATGATCTTATAAGATTCCAGGGATTTAATTACTATCTCTACATGAATGATTCTTAAATTCACCTATCCTGTCCTAACTTATTTTCTCATGTTCAGTCTCACATCTCCAATGACCTTTGAGATATCTTGAATTGGATATTTAGATATTTATTTTAAACTTAATATGTCCAAAACTAAATTCATTCTTTTTCCCCCCAAACCTTCTCCTTGCTCCTAACTTCCTTGTCATTGTTGAGGGCAACACCATCCTCCTAATCCCTTAGGCTTGATAACCTAGGTATCATTTTTTATTCTTTACTATCTCATCATCAGTATCCAATCTGTTGCCAAGACCTGCCAATCTCTCACCTTTTCAGCATACTTCAAATATTCCTCCTTCTCTCCTCTGACACTACCATATCTATGGAGCAGACACTTATCACCTTGGGTCTGGATAATTACAAAAGCTTGCTAATAGGTCTGCCTGCTTCAGATCTCTTAATCTTCTATTCAGCTGCCATTTTCCTAAACTCCAATAACTTTGTTATTCTTTTACTCCTTGATCTTTAGTGGCTTCCAATTGCCTTCAGGATCAAATTCTAAATGCTCTATTTGGCATTCAAAGCCCTTTGTAACCTAGTCCCCTCTTACCTTTCTAGTCTTCTTACACTTTATTCTCTGTTTCATACTCTTCATCCAGTGTTACTGGCCTCCTTGTTATTCTATGAATAAGACACTCTATCTCTCAGTTTCATAATTTTCTTTGTTGGTCCCCTATGCCTAGAATGTTCTCCTTCCTTATCTCTGCTTCCTGATTTCCTTTGCTTTCTTGAATTCTCAATTAAAATGCCACCTTCTATAGCAAGCATTTTCCAATGCTTCTAAATTCTAATGTTTTTCTCGTTTTAATTATTTGCTATTTTTTCCCTGTATATAGTTTATTTCCACCTCTTTGTTTTCTTGTCTCCCCATTAGATTGTAAGCTCCTTGAGAATAGGGACTGCCTTTTGCCTCTTTTTATCTCTTCAGCACTTAGTACAGTGCCTGGCACATAGTAGAAGCTTAATAAATATTTATTGACTAGCTAACTATATTCGAGGGCTCAGAAAATTATAAATAAATGTTATAGATCATAACTCAATAAAATAGTAACTAATAGAAAAAGGCATAGACCTAAATGGAAGCTTATTAATGACATCCTAAATAATGAGAGGGTCAAAGAATAACAATTAGTAACTGCCTGAAAGGAAATGGTCTTTGGCAGGTGAATGGGCATAGGGTTACACATATATAAGAAGGTATTGCTTGGTTATCTACAACAATGAAGGGAATACCAACATTAATGAGATGACAGACCCATTGAAGTACAAAAGAATTGCTAATTAACACTAAACTTATTAGATGTTACTATGGAATATGGTAGTTCAGTTGCTCATTTGGAAGTTCAAATTAACATTAAATGGTCAAGCTAAGAGGAAGCAACATAAAGTCATCACTGCAAATATCACTACTTTCATCATTTAAAATGAATTGAAATGATATAGGGATGAAGACACTCAATTATTTGCAACTAAACAACAACGAAAAAAAAATTCTGTAATAAAGAAGTCAACTCATTCCCCCTCAGAACACATACACAGACAGATCCACACCTTAGATACAACTGTGGTGTTCTGGGATGATCCAAAATCTCCCTTAGCCTAAAATATCCCTTATAACAACCAGCCTAGCAGAGTGTCTGGTACAGAGGATGTGTATTACTACTGGATTGAATTTGGCTGAGAATGTCTAACTACTTAGTACATTAACAAGAATTATTTTTGTCTAATTGAACCACTGTCTCACAGAGAGTGGCACTTTTGGGGAATGGGTCAGAGGGTGTGTAAGGGGTAGGGAAATAACTAGAGAGAGAATTGGCCTTCAGTGGAAGTTCCTTGAGTGTCACAGCACAGGATGAGAATCAGGGAGGAGGTTTGGCCATGAAGAGGGTTAGGGTTTAAGAGATGAAGAAGACAAACTCTGACTTTTTTGTAATCTTGCCTTGCCTTTTCCCCTAGGTTGAGACTACAGGTATTTGTTGATGATTTACAAGAAATGACTCAGATTTAAGAGAAAAAATTTTCTGAACCCCAAAGTACATGGGATTGAATCTACACTGTTAGCATATATTATGTGTCTGGTGTTGGGCAAAAATAAGCTCACCAAGCTAAACTGTCTCCATTTGAATAGAAGACTAAATCTGACTGTCATACTATAGGTGTTGCTTACTTATAATTGTATGCAAGCCATATCTTCTTTTCAATATGATATAGGAACCAAAAGAAATGAATATCGTTTCCTTTGTTAGAGAAATCAGCCCTCAGCAAGTTTTATTCTTAGAAAACCAAATGACCAGAGTTAATGATTCTGAACAGCCAATCCTGATCCAATGTGGCTATCTACTGTGAGTCCTTGGGAAAGTCACTACAATAATATCCCCTCCTAATGGGGACTTGGGCTAGTTCTCTGAAGGACAGCCTAGAAACTTTGTTTGCTTTGTACCAGAAGGGAGATGACTTCTTATTGGCCAAAAGAGTTCTGAGAACAACATACTATGAGAATTGGAGAAATTTCAACCAAGGAAAGAGAAAATGGAGTTTGAGAGAAAAAAATGAGAAAGGCAAGATACAAGCTTGTGGATGGTAGTTGAAATGTTTCCCAATGAGCTAAGACATGTGGGAATGCTGACCTCTCAATATCCCTTGATTTTCATTCACTCCCATCTTAGAGACTGAGGAACAGACTTCTTAGTGAGAAAGTGAGATTGGTGAGTTTTTCTTTTCTTGGTGGAACTGAGTTAGTTTCTATTGTCTATTCTAATTTGTATCACTTCTCCAATTTTTGTTTACTGCTTTCTTGGATAAATAGGTTTACTTACTAATTAGATATGTATGTATGTGTAGGTGTGTACCAAGTATTGGGAAAGAGCTCAGTTGACAAGAATAAGCTTTTATCCTTCCTAAAATCTAAAGAGTCTAAAGGGAAGGATGAAAGCTTATTCTTGCCAATTGAGCTAAAGTTTAGAGGGTTCAGAGAAAAATGGCTTTAATTTTGACTCTCAAAAGAAAGCATCTTACCACAAGAGTACAAACATTTGATCTTTGACAGATAGATATAATTCTAATCCAATACTTCTTTAGAAGAGAGATGACACATCTTACCAGAGTCTTCTTGTTCCTGACCAAGGTAGAAATCACAATCTTCCTTGGAGTTGGGGTAGTCCTTATCCCTATTCAGGTTAGTCAATCCATATTAGGGGGCTACCTACTATATAAAATATACTTTATAAAATGAGGAGTTGGAATAAGTGGTTTCTAAGGTCCAGAAGTTATTTGGGAGTTATCTGCTTTGAGGTGATTCATAGACCTGCTAAGTGTGGGAAATAGAATTGTTTCTTCATAGAATGGCAAATTGTTGTTAAGGAGAAAAATGATCTGGGAGGCTTCATGGATGTATTAGATCTTTAAAAAAGAAACAGTCTGTGATAAGGAGAAACTTCTCGACAATCAGGGCTATCCAAAATGGCTGCCTTTGGAAGAGTGGGCTCCTCCTCAGTAGCAGATTCTTTATTGGGAAAGGTTGGAAAGGCAATTCTCATTCACTGGAAATTGGACTACATAGTCTGTGAAGTCTCTCTCCATTTGGGAATTTTGTGATTCTGGATTTTTGTTCCTCCTTACTTGTTCATTGTGCTGTAGGAAGGTTCCTACAAGGACTAATAATGACAAAGCATAATGACAAGGCTAGACATGGCAGATATATAGGATGCAGACGAGTTAGAAAAAATGAAGCCAGCTATATCATTCATTTGACCTATTTGAAAACTAACCATGAAACAACAAATGAATTAAACCAAGTTAAGCATAGGGTCATGGATCTGAGATCCCTGGATTGAAAGTCAGGAGACTTGCAGGGAAAGGTGGTATTTAAAACAGAAGAATAATTAGGGGATTTCCAGGACCAGCAGATAAGTTTTCAAAAATAAGTTATTTTCTCTATCTTCATTTAATTCTGTGCTTTCCTATGATGTCCATTTCAATAGAACATAAGGAAAAAACAGGAATATATTAAAATGTTATTTAAGAGCTTCTTCTTTGCTTTATGTCAGATACCTTTGCTTTTATAGCATAATTTAATTTCCTATGCTTTATACCATAAGCTGTTGAACAGCACTTTTTTTAAAGTTTGCAATTAGTTGGAAAGAAATTAACTCTCCAAATGGAAGCTGTAGGATTAATAGAAAACCAGCAAATCTGGTCACTAATCAGATGCAAGATTAGAGAAAAGAACAAGCAGGGAGGACCATTTTTGGAGAAAACTCATCAACACCTATGCTGATAAAATGCAGGAAAATGAAAGCTAAATGAGGAAGAGAAAGGGGGAATTTTATTATAAAGCAAGACGGGACTAGATTTTATTTTTTTAATAAGCTTCAAGACCAAAGAGTAATAAAAAGCCAATCTTTGAATTTAACACTTCTTAGCAGAGAAGTTTGGAAATAAAATGAAAGAACTTTGAGATATATAATATGACCTGCTTATTTTTTTATCAAGGAGGAAACTGAGTCTGAAATGATTTTATCCAAGCTTATATAGCTAGCAATAATAGAAATGGTTCTAGAAACCAGGTCCCCTTCCTCCTAGCACTGTGTTCTTTCTAAGTAATACTGTCACAAGTAATACAGTACAATTGATTTTGGTTAAATTGATGTTATTAGGACAGAGCAAAATTGTGAGGTAAGCTGCTTATCTTTATGTTCTTTGTCTCCTCCTCTGCTATCCTCTTTTCCCAGCCCATTTTTGCTGTCCCAGCTGCCCTGAATCCCCTCCTGGAGTGCCCTGCCAACCGTTTTGCCCTTCTTGGGCAAATTCCTATTCCTATTTTTTCCCCTTTTCCCACATCAGTCAAAATATATCTATTATGTACTTAATTCTAGAGGGAGCTATTCTCATATAGTAGCACATGGGGAAAATATAAAAAAAACCAAATTCACCCTAGAGTTATTAATAATTAATAAGTGAGAATAACATGTCTATACAACCCATATCTATACAGGCATTTTGTCTCTCCATTAAAATGAGAGCTCCTTGAGGGCAAGGGACTGTTTTTTACTTTTTTTTTTTATATCTCCAAAGAAAGCATTTAGCACAATACCTGGCACAATAGTAACATTTTAAATTTCTAAACTCTAACCTTTTGTCTTAGAATCAATACTAAGTATGGGTCCCAAGGCAGAAGAGTGTTACGGGCTAGGGAATTGGAGTTAAGTGACTTGCTTAGGATCACACAGCTAGGAAGTGTCTGAGGCTGAATTTGAGCCCAGGAGCTCCCATCTCCAGGTCTGGATTTCTATCCCCTGAGCCTCCTGGCTGCCCCTGACATTGTTAACTCCTAATAAATACTTGTTGATTGACTGATTGATAATAGGGACAGCCTGGTAGGGGAGAGATTTTTGAAGGGAAGCAGGGGAAAAAAATAGAAAAGTTTGTTCACTATCTCTTATACCATTGGAGATCTCTCCTTTAGTTCCCTTATAGAATTAGATCCTAGATGGTAAAGAGGACTTACAGCTTCAATAGCCCCATCAAATAGTCCCACAAGCTAGGGCATCCTCCCCAAAAGCCACTGAGAGGCACTATCAATGCAGATGGATTGTGACATGCCATTTCTTCTACTGAGACTCCATTTGAAACCAAACAAGGCCCAGGACCCAAACAAATGATGAAGGAATAGTGCTATGGTTAGGAATTAATGACTCGTGTGAATTATGAACCAGATGAGTGATGCTGTCTTTTGGGTTTCGTGCAAAATGTCTACCATTTCATTTGAAGTTACATCTGCTTCACCCGGTGATTTTTTTCACAGCGCCATGAATGATTTATGACTTTCTGACTCCGCATCCCACAAGATTGCATAAGGGCCAGAGAAAAACAAATGAGTCTGGGCCAACTTTAAACAACCAAACATTTTCAGAAAGTGGATTTCGTTTTGGCTCTAATCAGCAAGACAGTTTGGTACTCACCAAGTGCACTCTCTAAATACAGGAACACTGCACGACCTCCCTTTTGAGTCTCTTAAATTTCTCTATAATTCACACATCCATTCATATTGGAGCTGGACTCCAGAAGGTTCCTCTGGAAGCCATTCTGATCTTCAATCCTCCCTTCTTTCCTAACCTGAACTTTGCAGCTGGATTACTAAAACAGCTTCATCAGTTTAGTTAATGATTGGACAGGAAGATACTGATGGGAAGAATCTCTCCCCTTGGTTTTTTTTTTTTCTTTATAAAATGGCCAGGCCTGGCAGAATATAAGCATGAAACTGTGACTCTTGGGGAGAATGAGGTCCATGCACACATGTAAATGAAATCTCATTTTCTTTTTTTTTTTAAACCCTTACCTTCCGTCTTGGAGTCAATACTGTTTATTGGCTCCAAGGCAGAAGAGTGGTAAGGGCTAGGCAATGGGGGTCAAGTGACTTGCCCAGGGTCACACAGCTGGGAAGTGGCTGAAGCCAGATTTGAACCTAGGACCTCCCGTCTCTAGGACTGGTTCTCAATCCACTGAGCTACCCAGCTGCCCCCGAAATCTCATTTTCTTTTAAGCAATGTCTGAATGTTTAGTGTCCAAATGACACTTTTCTCAGGTCATGGTCAATAAAGATTACATTTAATATTATTAGCCAGTGCCTCCAGTCTGAGAGTTTCATATAACTCTAATAATATATATTTAACATATTAATAACATAACATAACATATACTTCATCTAAAAGGAATAAAAGGTAGTTTCCTTTCATCTCAGCTCTAGCATCACCTTCTATATGAAGCCTTAGCTAATCCTTGCAGTTGTTAATGCTCCCCCTACTCTCCATTCCCAACTGGTATCAATTTTGTATCTATTTATATTTATACATAAATCAACTATTTGGCTCAGCAGATAGAGTACTATAGGCCTAGAATCAGGAGGACCTGTGTTCAAATCTGGTCTTGGACACTTATTATCTGTGTGACCATGGGCAAGCCACCTAACCTCTGTTTGTCTTAATTCACTGGAGAAGGAAATGGCAAACCACTCCAGTATCTTTGCTGAGAAAACCCTTAGGACACTATGGTTCACAGAGTCATAAAGAGTCCAGTATGACTGAAAAGCTGAATGGCAACAACTTACATAAACATACTGTCTCCCTTGGCTCACAGTTATCCCCTGCATGCATCTCAGCACTGAGACTATCTCTTGGTTGGGTCTAAATTTATCAATTGATGGATTTGATTGATTGAATGAATGATTTTTGCCCCTTTCTCACTGGTAAAATACCATTTATTCTGTTGTCTTTAAAGTAGCAGGCAACATCCAGCAATCATTTATTAAGAACCTACTTTGTTTAGAGATCTATTCAAGCTACTAAACAAAAATCATAGTCTTTCCCCTAGGAGTTTGTAGTCTACTGGGATGGAAACAACATGTACAAAGATAAGCCAATACAAAATATTCACTCAGGAAATATGAAGTTGAGAGTGGACAGAAAAATCTTGCCTCTTACACCTATTTATGTGACTGTCTCTCAGAGACAGAGGTAGAGGGAAAAGGAAGAGAGAGAGAGACAGAGAGAGACAGAGAGAGAGAGAGAGAGAGAAATATATATATATATATATATATATATATATATATACACACACACACACACACACACACACAGAGAAAGAGAGAAAGAGAGTGGGAGAAGAGGAGAGGGGAGGGGAGGAGGAGAGAGTGAGGGAGTAAAGTGGGGGAGAATAGGAACAATTTGGGGAATCAGTCAAGGATTTGCATAGGAGGTGGCATTTGAAACAAGGTATTCCTAGTGCCACTGTTGCATCAATATCTACTGCAGATGCTGGGCACAGGCACACACACAATCCACATGATTTTATTCTTGCTCCCACAATATGACAGTGTGAAGTAGCTCCTCTTGCAGCAAAGGCAAGGAAGTGGTAGTAACAGCAATATGATCTCAGAGCAGTGGCTACCAACCAGGGAGAGTCACTTCTAGTAGGCTATGTCTTCATGAACAAACCAGCTTGATAGTTTTGACCACATCACTAAATAATAATAATGACTATACATGGCTCTACAGGTCTAACTAGTTAACAAACTATTCTTGTGTATAGGTATATGCCAGCAAAGATCTACAGACTTTGAGTCCATTGACTTATAAAATCATGGAATCAGAATTGTAGGTGATGTTAGGAAGTTGTTGAGTGGCTCCTCATGCTGTTGTGAAAGCCAAGATAAAAATGTATACATGTATAAGTTAGTCAAGAAATATTTACTAATCAGTTCCTGTGATGCTAGGCATTGAGAATACAAATGCAACACTTCCTCCCAACATATTCCCCTCCAGGAACTTACATTCTAATAGGGGAATAAAATTCAAAAAGAAGCTAGAAAGTGGGAGATGGAAAAGTTCAGAGGAAGACACTCTGGTGGGAAATGAAGAGATGACTGGCATGCTGGAGGTTCTGGAAAGGCTTTCCATTCTCCCACAAAAGGGAGGAAGGAGTCCCAAAGATAGAGTGTGTTTGCATACACATGTTCAAAGGTGCATAATGGCCTTCTGCAGGGCAAATTGCTGTAAAAGTTTCCTCAACTACCATGAAAAAAAGAAAGTAACACTTATAAACGACTTTTTCCTTCTGATCCTTCAATTCACTATTGTCAAGCAGCCTTGAAAAGTGTGATCTTTGGAATACAACCTTTCTAATGTGCTTCATCTTGGCCCGGTTTAGATGATTTCTTTAGGAGAGAAAAAAATATATATACATAGATATTTCTCTCTATATAGTCAAAATACACACACACACACACACACACACACACACATACATATATTCTGCCATGGCCTTTTCCCAGAGACTTATAAAGGTTAAGAAAGTTATTTTATTTGGCCTTCTCTACTTTAGATGAATACCACTTATTGACTTCAAATTACATTTTTAAGTTAAATCTGGCCCAAGCCAACCATCTTGCATTATTTAGTTTATTCTTCTGTTTATTAGAGTGAGCAGTACCAGATAGCTGCAGAAAGGTCCTGATAGTTTTCTCAGATATCAGCATAGTGATCAGTAAAAACCAAAAAAAAAAAAAACCCATCAGTAATGGTTCCTCAGAATACTTCTCTAGCCGAGATGTCAGGAGAAAGAACACAAATGGGTTTTCTTCCCAAGCTCATTTTATTGACAGTGAGAGGACCTCAGACAGAGTGGAGCATGGATCAAATTTGAACCGATACCATGAGAATTTCAACCTGGAGAGTCACTATGTTGCCTGACCAGAATCCTTCAGGACCTAAGGCACTATTGACATTTCTTCAGCTGTGGTTCTACTCCTTTTGCCTTTTTTCCCCTCTTTCTTTTGGGGCCAGTTGTAGTTCTGGTTCAGCTATCCAAAAGTGAGAGTTCATTCCAGTTTAGCAGCCTTGGATCTGGCTTTCCAATATAAACCTGTATTTCCAAGGACTTGTTTCTCTCTCCCCTTTGCCCTTTAAGGTTCATGGATTTGGATGACACACCCTCGCTTGGATGGGGGTACATATTTCATCTCAGGGGCATTTGTCTTTGTAGTCTGAAATTAAGGTCTCACTGGCAGCCACTGGCTGGACATTCTCTGATATCAACTAAGCGCAAATTTCTATGAAAAGGTGTTGACATCTCTCCCTTTTGACTGCTCTAGGCTTAGACTGGAAATGATGGAGAAAGAATTAATTCACTAATGGGAGGCTGGAGTGCTGGCATATTTGCAATTAGATGCCTTTTTAGTTGTCCTAGGGAATCACAGTTCTATTCAAAAGGTTCTGTATCCCCATCCAGGGAAGGCAATTTTGAGACTATCCCATTGGGAGCCTCTCCTCCTTCCCATTATCATATGAGTTATATGTTAGATTAGTTTAAATTAGATTGGATATAACAATAATGGTAACAATAATAATAGCATTCAGATAATGTTTTATGGTTTTCACAATGTTTACAAAGATTATTATCTCATTTTATCTTCACAAAAATCCTGTGAGGTAGTCAATAATTCATAAACATTTATTATATGCTGACTGTGTGCCAGGCACTATGCTAAACTCAGAGATTTGATTCAAATAAAAACATAATTTTTGCCCTTGAGGACCTTACAATGGAATGAGGGAAGACACACAAAAGGAAGCTGAAAAGGTGGGAAGAGAAAGTACCCAACATTGGGGAATGATGGAGAGTTCCAGAGAAATCCGAAAGCAGTATAGCTGATGGAGAATGAGGAGAAAGGTAGATGAAATTACTATTCCCATTTTACAGTTGAGGAAAATGAGATAAGGGTGAAGTGACTTGACTTGTTTGATTCAGCTAGTAAGTATATGAGACTGGATTTGAACTCAGGTCTTCCTGACTTCTGGCCCAGAACAATTCACTGCATCACATAGCTATATCTAAGAGAAGACAGTGAGGAAGGTTATAAAGCTCAGGGAAGGATAGGTAGAAAGGAAGGAGTGAGGGAAATTTCAGAGTTCTTGGTTGGGGAGAAAAATTAAAAGATCTGATATATTTCTGGATAATTAAATTAACTTAGAAAGGCAACATGGAACACTATGAGCCAGCAGACTTGCTATATTTAATCAGGAAGATCTGGGTTCAAAACTCATTTTAGATACTTACTGACTGTGTGACCTTGGGAAAGTCTCTTAATTTCTTCATAACTTATCTATAAAATAAGGGCATTGGGTTTCATGGCTTTCAGAGTCTCTTCCAGCTTTAAATACAGTCATGTGATCTCTTTTTATTATTAAAACAACTCTGAATAATAATCAGCTAAAGAATGCCACAGATATGGGGCAGCTAGGTGACTCAGTGGATATAGAGCTAGACCTGGAAACAGGAGGTACTTGGTTCAAATCTAGTCCAAGATACTTCCTAGCTATGTGACCTTGGGCAAGTCATTTGATTCTTGTTGCCTAGCCCTTTACTGCTTTTATGCCTTGGAACTGATACTCCGTGTCAGTTCCCTCTAAGACAAAAGGTAAAAAAAAAATTTTTTTTAAAGTGTGTGAATAGAATGAATAGAATGCTGGACTTGGAGACAGGTAGATGAGTTCAAATTCAGCCACGGGCATTTACTAGCTGTGTGACCCTGGGCAAATAATTACTTAATTTCAATCTCTCTGTTTCCTCAACTTTAAAATGGAGGCAATAAAAGCAACCATCTCCCAGGGTTGTTGTGAGTACCAAAGGAGAGATATTTGTAAAATGCTTAGCACAGTGCCTGGCACCATAGCAAGTGTTCAATAAAGGGGTAGTTCTTTCCCATTCTCCAATAAAAGATTACTTTCATATGGCACTTCAGGGTTTATAAAACACTTTATACACATTATCTCATTTGATAGAGGGAAGGTAGATATTATTAATTTGAGATCAAGAAGCAAGATCAGATAGTTTAACGGTCTTCCAAGTCCACATACTAGTTAGTGACAGATTCACAATCAGGTTATCTGTTGACCTCTTTCTACTACTCTGGACTTCAGACCCAGAGATCCAGGAGGCAGAAGTTACTGTCCAGGTAAACTTCAAGGTCAAATCAATCAATTAACAAGTATTTCTTAAGTGTACTTTTTGTACCAACCACAGTGATAGGCACTGGAGTAAAAAAAAAAATCCTTGCCCTCAAGTTGCTAGTATTCTATCAGGGGAAATAACTCTACACAATAAGTATATTTTTAAAAGACACAGGAACTAGCAGCTAGAAGGATCAGGAAAAGCCTTCTGCAGCTGCTTTGAAGGTTGAACTAGAAATTCTAAGAATTAGAAGAATTAAGGAGGAGGTAGGGGAGAGTCTGTGCTAAGGCATTGAGACAGCAGGGAATAATAATAATCCCTGTCAAGAAAGCCATTTTGAATGGACCAAATACTACATGAACAGGAATAATATGCAATAAGGCTGAAAAAGTTTTAAAATGCTAAACAGAAATGTATTTTATTTGATCCTAGAAGTAATAATAAGGAGCTATTGAATATTATTGAGCATAGGAATGACATGGTCAGATTTGTACATTAGGGATATCACTGGGTAGGATGTATTGGAAAGTAGAAAGAGACTTGAGTCAGGGAGACCAATTAGGAGGCCATTGTTGGTCTTTTTGGTCCTTTAATAAATAAAGCCCAATTCAATCTGAGTCCAAGAGCACCTTAAATTGAATTCTACCCGTGCCTCACTTTTCTGAGTTTTTTTTTTTTAACCTCTTTTCCTTTCTTCTCTCTTGTGATTATATTAGATCACTGTCCTGGATGATTTAATCAATTCTTATATTAGTCCTTGGAAGCCTGTGGGGCTGTAATATGATAAGCTTTGTTAAGTTGTTTTGTAGCAAGGAGGCCATGTTGACATGACACTTGTAGAAGAGGTTGATTCATTCAAAGAAAGTGGGTCAATTCTTTAAAAAAAAAATCAATCAATCGGAGAGCTTGGCATCATGCATACAAAACAACCAGCTGGTCAATGGAATTTGTCATTTTTTCAATCGACCATTATGCCATATATGTATATTTGTGATATACATATCTGATATTTATATAATATTTTAAAGGTTTCAAAGCACCTTATATATCTCAGATAAGCCTTATGAGGTAGACTTTTTTGGAGGGATCTGGATCTGTGATTCACAAGGGGTTTCTACTGTGGAAATTTTCTCTATTAATGTAGATCAGCAACTCATTGACAGCTTATGGTCATGGAGAATTTACTTGAGGCCCTGAGATATTAAATGACTTACCAACGGTCAGATTATTAGTATATGTAAAGGGTGGAACTTGAACCCAGATCTTCCTCATTCTAAGGCTTACTCTAAGTATACTAGGATTGACAAATATTCCAGAGAGACATTTGAGTCAGAGATATCAATCTGGAAGATATTCTAATTGTAGAATATCCTACCTCTTGAGGTAAATGCTAGTGGTATTATTATCTCTATTTTACAGATGAGGAAGCTGAGACCGAGAATTTAAGTGACTCACCTATGGTTTCACACTAGTAAAATGTCAGGTACAATTTGAACCCGCATTTGATTCCAAGTCCAGGATTTTATTTACTTCACCAGAGGTGTCAAAAACACACCGCAATGCCTACAACACTCATTGATTGAAATGTAATTGGGATGTCAGCGAGGTGACACAGTGGATGGAGTACCAGGTCTGAAGTTGGGAGGACCTCAGATTCTTCCATGTCTTGTGACTTGGGCAACCCTATTTGCCTAGCCTTTGCTTCTTTCCTGGCTTTGAATTATTAATAAGATAGAAAGTAATAGTTTTAAAAAAATGCATTTGGGAAATATTCAACAAAAC
Organism: Monodelphis domestica; assembly: GCF_027887165.1. Lineage (NCBI taxonomy): Eukaryota > Metazoa > Chordata > Mammalia > Didelphimorphia > Didelphidae > Monodelphis > Monodelphis domestica. The sequence goes on along the minus strand of NC_077227.1, from coordinate 362,163,357 downwards.
AAATAAAAGCACAGTAGAACAGAGATAATGCTAATCTGTGGTTTTCTAAATTTAGTGTGGCACACAGGGATTCTTACATGTTTCTATTTGAGTGTGACATCACTGCACCACTTCTCAAGGCTGTGGTTCTAGATTCAGCCTCTCTGTAATAGTTTCTGTTTTTTTTTTTTTGTTAGATTTCATTTTATGAGAAAACTCAACTCCTACTGTTGACTAGAATTGATTTCTATCCTTCCCTTGCTCTCTCCTTTCCTTCATCTCTCATCAGGCCATTAATTATCAAGTGCTGCAGCTGGGCTGTGTAGGGGTGGATCCAACTTGGATGTGGCTCCTGAGTAGTGACTATTTTCCCCTTGGCTCCTTTATATGCAAAGATGAGTCCCAATCCAGCAATGAGTGACACAGGCCTCCCAGGATACACTTATTATACTCATTTATTTCTCCATAACCTAAGATGGGATTGATCCCGCCACTAAGCAACATGGTTTATTTGGAAGGGACAAGTTGGTAGAAAGTCTGCTTTCTGAAGAGCATTATTTCCTTGATTATTAGGTAATTCTATGATTTACCTTGGTTTAAACCACTTCAAGAATTATTGTTTTTTATTCTTATTTTTAAACCCTTTATTTCTGACTTAGTAACAACTCTAATTCAGAAGGGTAAAGTCTAGGCAAACAGAATTAAGTGACTTGCCCAGGGTCACACAGCTAGGAGGTATTTGAGGCCAGATATGAGCCTAGGTCTTAGCAAGTCTAGGCCTGGTGCTCTCTCTATTGTGCCACCAATGGCCCCATTATTCTGGTTTTTAAAAAGGCAGAACCACATAAAGGAAATAAAAAACTTTTTAGACTTTTTAGATAATAATGGAGAGAATTGTCATATATGAAATAAAACATGACCAACATGTGTATTTTGTTTCATATATGACAATTCTCTCCATTATTGACCTCATTGGGATATATACTCAGTAGTCAATCTGTTTAGTTGGTTGCCCTCTGAGTATGCCGAGATAGGAATGTTCTCACCTTGCTTATGAGCAAGTTGGAAGATATTTCATGGTTTCTGTCTTGCAGGAAGAGTTACTGATCCTTGTGGCTTAGAGATTCCATCCTGGAGTTACATTTAATTTAATTCAACAAAAGTAAGTAAAAGTAAGGCTATATAAATGTAGGACATTGGGTATATACAAAGACAGGAATGAAATATTATTTCCCCTCAACTAGCTTAAATTATATTGGAATGCCATATATGAGGCACACAGCATGTAACCCAGTTAGCTGAAATTTAGACCATGGGAAGGGCAGTAATGTACATGTTGGGTCCAGATCATAAAGAGCTTTAAAAGACAAAAAGAAGAGTTGGATTCCATTCAAGAGGCAAGAGGGCATCACTGAAACTTCTTGAAGAGAAGAGTGTCACAGTCAGATCTGTGTTTTAAGAATATAATTTTGGCAACTGTGTGAAGGATGGATTGGAGAAAGGAGAAGCTTGAAGAAGGCAGACCAATAAGGAAGTTATTTGAATAATCAAGGTGAGAAGTGATTAACTAAATTAGAGTGGTGGCTATGTAAGTAGAGAAAATGGGTCAGATATGGGAGATTTTATGGAGCTATAATTGGCAAGACTTAGCAACTGATGGTATATCAAAAATGAGGGAGAGGAGAGAATTGAGGATCTATCCAAAATTATGAAACTGGATCATTCATGGATAGGGGTGTCCTTAAAAGAAATGGAGAATTTAGGAAGAAAGGAGGAGTTGGGGGAAAGATGATGAGTTCACTTTTTTATTTGTTGAGTTTAAAATGCCTACAGCTATTCAATTGGGAGTTATCAAATAGGCTGTCTTTGATGTGGAACTAAATATCAGAAGAGACATTAGGGCTAGATATATAGATCTGGGAATCATCTGCATAAAGAACTCATGGAACTAATAGAATTTGAGAGAGACAGGGAGACAAAAGGTATATCCAATTGGCATAGGACCTAATCTAAAGGAAGGAGTAGACATGGGAAAGTTTGTAGGTAAAATGGAAGGAGCCAGGAAAAAAGGAGACAGTAGGAGGATCAGTGGATAAAATACTGGGCCTAGAGTTCAGAAGACCTGAGTTCCAATCCAGTCTCAGACATTTACAAGCTGTATAACCCTGGACAAGTCATTTAACATCTATTTGCCTTAATTCACTAGAAAAGGAAATGGAAAACCACTTCAGAATCTTTGCCAAGAAAATTCCATATTGAGTTTAACCCCATGAAGAGTTGAACTTGACTGAAAACAACAATAAAATATGAGAGGAAAAAGAAGGAATGATCAAAGGGCAAGGCCCTAGAGTAGGAGAGACTAAGATTAGAAATGTGCACTTGCATGGAGCAAGGCAATATCTTCATCAGTGATTGATTCAAAGGAGACAAGAATTAAGGACAATACAGAAAGGTTTTGAAGTATGGAAGGAACTCACAATGGATGGTCTCTTTCTCTCTCTTTCTAAGTAAATAGGATACAAAATTCTCTACTAAAATGGAGGAGGTGAGAATTGGTGTTAAGTAGCTTGAGGAGGAAGATATAGTTTGGAGTTACTCTCTAGGAATAGTAGTCAGAGAAGGATAAATGGCTTGATTGATATGCAGTAGTGAGATTTCAATGCAGATTCAATTACTCAATTGGCACTGTGGTGTGACTACTTCCAACAGCATTCAGTAAAATGGAAGTAAGACCAGAGAAAGAAGATAGTGTGGATAAATCAGGGTGTAGACTTGGCAAGCTGTAAGTGAGAGTAGTTCAAGGGAGCAAGAGATTCAATGGAGGAAGACAGTTTACAGTTAAATTGTTTAATCATGGGGTCAAATTAATGAAAGGAGAAAAGCAAAGACAAAGTATGGCTGATAGATTGGGGAAATAGGAAGTGTGGAGAGATAGGAAGTAATGATGACAATGAAGAGTATATTAGGGGTTGGGGGGAAGCGAGGTGTCTTAGTGGGTTGAGAGCCAAGTCTAGACATAGGAAGTCCCAGGTCCTCAGATACTTCCTAGCTGTATAAGTCAGATTGAATCCCAATGTTATGAATCGTGGATGTAGCATAGTTATATACGATTTTAGGGCATGACCATTCCTGTGCATGAGTGAGATAGAATTAAGAGATAGATTATTGGAGTTCAGTTTGATGATGAATCTCAACCCTACCAACTCCTATAATTGAGATACCATGTTTGAGGGTGCTTTAACATGAGAAGTCCCCCAAGTATGAGACATGGGAATTGAATGAATAAGAAGACTGTGAACTTTGTACTGACATCATTAAGAAAGGAGGAAGAGGGGGCAGCTGGGTAGCTCAGTGGATTGAGAACCACACCTAGAGATGGGAGGTCCTAGGTTCAAATCTGGCCTCAGCCACTTCCTAGCTGTGTGACCCTGGGCAAGTCACTTGACCCCCATTGCTTAGCCCTTACCACTCTTCTGCCTTGGAGCCAATAAACAGTATTGACTCCAAGATGGAAGGTATGCGTTTTTAAAAAAGAAAGGAGGAAGAATGTTCTGGAGGTTAGTAGAAGACTTTAATAGAGATAAGTGGAGAACTCCAAAAGAAGGAAGGTTACTGAATCATTCTTGTTGTTGGGCCTTCATTTTTTTTTTGAGGTTGTGCAGATCTTTATTTGGCCCGACATTTTTAAAGAAGACTAATGACATCTATGAGGTGATGTCTTGACTTTTGCATGAATTTGATTTTTAAGTGAGACAGAGTTGCACAAAGTTGTCAGCCTCATTCTCTCTTCCAGAGTTATCAAAGTCCAATAGCAAGACAAATATCAGGATGACTGGCAATGGCCCAGGATGCAGTGGCATTTTCCATGTCTGATCAAACTCTAAGCTCTCCACAGTGTCTGCTTCAGTAACCTTCATGGCTTTTGGAACATAGTGGTAAAGGGAGGTTTGTAAGTGGCCTGTGAAGCATGGAATAATCCAAGTCCTCCTTCTGTCTATATCTATCACAAGGCATGAAAGGAGCAGCCAAAACCAGAGAGGGTAGCAAGGAATAAGGAAGGTCTTCACTCAATTCCTGCTCCTGATGAATCTTGGCTGTATCACCCTGAGCAAGTCATTTAGCCTCATCTTTATTCCCCTGCAAGTTTTTAGGACTATGAGTTGTGAAACAGTTGACAATGTGCATTGATAGAAGGGTCTTCCTTGGTGGGAATGCTTTTTACTAAATTAAATTAATTCCAGGCTGACCCCGCCCACGCCCCCAAATAACAAAAGCAAGTATGGGTTGGATTAAATTAGGAAAGGATAAGGAGAGGGGGTTTGAGATAGCAATTAGGGAAAGTACTCACTTTGGAAAAACAGGGATTAGAGGAGCAGGATGCAGGAATTGCTAGCCATGCCAAGGGTATCCATCAAGAATGTAAGAGTTTGCAATGATCCAGGACAATTCTGAGGGACTTATGAGGAAGAATGCTATCCACATCCAGAGGAAGAACTATTGTAAAAGAAACACAGAAGAAAAGCAACTCCTTCATCACATGGGTTGGTGGGGCTATGATTGGGAAAGTGGACTCTAAGTGATCACCGTAGTGCAAATATTAATAATATGGAAAAGGTCTGGATCAATGACACATGTTAAACTCAGTGGAATTACACATCAGATATGAGAAGGGGGTGGGGGGAAGGGGAACATGAATCTTGTAACCATGGAAAAATATTCTAAATCATTTAAATAAAATAATAAAAAAAGGATGGAGAAACTTATTATCTAAGTTAGGCCTTTGGCAGGCCATTACTAATTGTCAATCCAAGAATCGAACAAGCTAACTTCATAGCCTGTAAAAATGTGCAGGCTGCTGTTTTCTGTTGGGGGCCAGTAAAATCAGGTGAAAAAAGAGGAGGGTGGGAAGAACCATCTGAAAACTGATCGTCAGGTGACAAGAGAAGAACAAGAAAAATTCATTGAGAAAGTTAATCACAAGAACTATTTACAAGAATGAAAGAAGTCTGAAAATATCCAACAAGCATGGAGGACAAGGAGAATTTTGAAATTTCTTGTAGTCTAGTGATATTTGTTTTTCTCCTATAGCCTAATAATAATTACACAAAGGAAGGGTTGATCTCTCTCTTAGAATGGAAGGTAAAGGAGATTGAGGAGCATTACTCTACTGTCTAGTTTACAAGGAGAATGAAATTTTCTTTGGGTGAAAAGGGAAAAATATCGACAAGGTAAAAAAGAAGGAAAAGGTCTAAGGACACAGAAAGGGATCTTGTCCATAAAAGGAGGGTGGAAGAAAGTTCCAAAGGGAAGGATAGGAAGAAAAGCCATGTAATATTTATATTTAGGTAAAATGTCAGAGACTCTTTCAAGAGTTTGACAATGAATCGTCCAGCACTGGGCTAAGCATTTGGAATACAAAGTAACAGTTATTGACTTCATTTAAAAAAAAATTAAAACTCTTACCTTCCATCTTGGAGTCAATACTGTGTATTGGTTCCAAGGCAGAAGAGTGGTAAGGGCTAGGCAATGGGGGTCAAGTGACTTGCCTAGGGTCACACAGCTGGGAAGTGTCTGAAGCCAGATTTGAACCTAGGACCTCCTGTCTCTAGGCCTGACTCTCAATCCACTGAGCCACCCAGCTGCCCCCTATTGACTTCATTTTAGTGGAAGAGACAACATGTAAATAACCAGGTACAAAGAAAATATATACAGAGTGAATAAAGAAGCTGAGGGTACCAGGAAAGAAAGACTTTCTGAAGAAGGTAGTATTTGAGCCAAGTCCTGAAGGAAGCACAGAAACTAAAAACAGGAGGTCAGGGAGCAGAACGTTCCAGGCATGGGGGATGGCCCAACCAAGGCATCTGGAGGGAAACTGAATGTTGGACAAGGTAATCATAAAGTGTGTGGAGAAATGGAGTAAGAAGGCTGGAGTGGTAGGAGGGGGCCAGCTTATAAAGAGCATTAAATGCCAACCAGAGGAGTTTATATTTGATCTTGGAAGTAATAGGAAGTGACTGGGACTCATAGAGAAGGAAGAGTGACATGGTCAGACCTAGCCTTCAGATAAATCTCAACAACAAGTCAGTGGAGGATGAATTGGAATGAGGAAAAGATGAAGCAGAGTTGGTCATCTATCTACGTTGTAAATTATATTGCAGAAGGAATTCTCCTGGTTGGACTAACTGGACACTGAGGCCATTTCTAATTCTGGAATTATGTGATTTTGTGATAGGTGACTTTCATTTTGCTTCTCTCTCTTATAGATAACATGCTGATCAAATATGTAGATGACTAAAGATTAGGAGAAATAATTACTACATTGGATAGCAGGATAAGAATCCAAAAAGATCTTGACAAGTTAGATCTTTGGACTGAATCTAGTAAGATTACATTTTGTAGGGATCAATGTGAATTTTTATTTATGGATTCAGAAAGTCAACCTTATTACAAAATAGAAGAGACATCTTGATATATATATATATTATATCGGATAGCTGATGAATAGTGTAATATAGCTATCAGAAAAATATAATAGAATTTAAGGCTGTATCTGAGAGATGTAAGATCCCAGACTAGTGAGGTAATAATGCTACTGTACTTTGTCTTGGTGAGAGCTCATTTGAAATACTTATTTTGTCCTGTTTTGGACCCATATTTCTGGAATATTGATAATCTAGAGTTATCTAGGTTCTTCTAGGTACCTTCTAGAGGAAGGTAACCAGAATGGTGAGGGACCTCAAATTCACTCACATCTTACCAAGTTGAATTGAAAGAACTGATGATTTTTAGCTAGGAGAAAAGAAGACTTAAGAGGGAAAGGACAGTTGTCTTGAAGTATATGAAGGGTTTTCTTGAGGAAGAAGGATTAGATTTATTCCACTTTAAAGGTCAGATTTAGGAAAATATGTTGAAAGTCGCAGAGAGGCAGAGCTTGGCTTGATTGACAGAGAAAGTTCCCAATAAGTAGAGCTACCTAAAAGTAGAATGAGTTATCTTGGAATTTAATGGATTTTCCTTAACTTGAGGTCTTCAATTTTGACAATTTTTGTCGTTCAGTTGTTTTAGTTGTGTCTGACCCTTCATGACTTTATTTATGATTTTCTTGGCAAACAAATTGGAACAGGTTGCCTTTCCCTCTCCAGTTCATTTTATAGATGAGGAAACTGAGACAATTAGGTATAAGTGACTTGTCCAGGGTCACACAGCTAGTAAGTGTCTGAGGTCAGATTTGAACTTAAGATGAGTTCTCCTGACTTGAGGCCTGGCACTCTATCTACTGTGCCACCTTATTGCTCACAACTTTGACAATATCTGATTCCAAATTATTATTATTAATAATTCATCTTTTCATAACATTTTAAGGTTTACAGAGTGCTTTTCTTATACATAAAGAAGTAGTTTGATATAAGGGATAGAGAGAGAGAGATCTTATAGCCTGAAACACCTGGCTGTGTGACCCTGAATAAGTCAATTAACCTTTCAATAACTTTCTTAGATTCTCATTGGCAGGAAAGGTATTGACCTGATTTAACCAAAGCCTCATCTGGGAGTTTCATATACCAGTGAAATCACAAATGTAGTTTCTATCTCCTTTTCACAACAATCTTGTGAGATAGATATTATTATCCCCATTTGACATATAAGAAAAATGAGCTTCTGAGGGATGAATGGCCTAAAGTCATGTGGAGAAGCTGAGACTTGAACCTGGGTCTTCAGATTCTAAGTCCAATGCTCTCTCCAGGACACTATACTACATCCCTATTTCAACATGATTCCATTGGTAACTATTTCTTATAAACTTACATATATTATCATTATGAGTAATTTGCATTGTAAACATGCATGTGGGGTAACAACTGAATATATTCCATGATCCCTGGGAGGCTGGAATGAGAAGATTTTACATTTATAGTGTTGGAAGGTCCATAGATTTACAGAGTCAGATCCTCATAGAATATGAGACCTTAGAGACCATATATTTATTTAATTTATCTTATAGATGAAGAATCCAAGTCACAGTTAAAGGAAATGATTGAGGTCAGACTGATTCATTTTACAAATGATCCTTTGGCTAAGGAATCTGTTTTGGGGGGGGCACTGTCATAATTATTTCCAGTCATTGTCTGAGTTGAAGGTTACCTTCTTGCTCCTTTGCCAAGTACCACTTTTTAGTAGGTGGGCACATACTTATTAAATTCATTCTAACCTGAAGACCAAGCCATTCACTTCATAATATATTCAAGAGCCACAAGGACTGAGAACCATGGTTAGCTCCCTCCAAGTCTGGGTTTTCCCAGCATTTTGATTCCTTCCCCAACTTGCTTGGCTGGAAACTCTTTTCTCCACCATCATTCAGTCTTTGTATCCCCATTCTCACATACTAGTGCATTAACATTTTTTGTCTGAGACAACTTCCTTCCCTTAGTCTCCCTAGTTTGACCTTTGACTTTATTTACATCCCTAATCTTTGCATTTTTATTTCCTAATGAATGACTCCATAATTTGACTTAAGACCTTAACTTTGCAGTGGTACATTTTTAAACTAGTTTGTTCTCTCTCTCTCTCTCTCTCTCTCTCTCTCTCTCTCTCTCTCTCTCTCTCTCTCTGTCTGTCTCTCTGTCTCTCTCTCTCTCTCTCTTTCTCTCTCTCTCTCTCTCTTCACATAGCTAGGAAGTGTTTAGGGTCAGATTTGAACCCAGGTCTTCCCGTCTCCAGGCCTGGCACTCTACTGAGCCACCTAGCTGCCCCTAGACCTTTCATTTTAATGAAGATAAAACTGAAGCTGGTTTTCCTGAAGTGACACAGGCAGTACATTACTTACGTCAGAATTACTGTCCTTCTGGACTTCAGATATTGTACCCTTTCTCTTAAATGGGGTTTGTCATCTGGGTCTGTGCAGGGTTTGCTCAAAAAGCTCAAGCCTCTGTTGTTCAGTCATGTCTGACTCTTTGTTCCCCCAGTTTGGGTTTTCTTGGCAAAGATACTGGGGTGGTTTGTAATTTCCTTCCCCAGCTCATTTTACAGAGGAGGAAACTGAAGCAAATAGGGTTAAGTGACTTGCTCAGGGTTACACAGCTAGTAAGTGTTTGAGGCTGAATTTGAACACAGAAAGATGAGTATTCCTGACTCCAGGCCTGACATCTCTGTTCACTGTACCACCTAGCTGCCCTCTAGGGAAAGCCAATTGTTAAATTTTCAGTGTGATTATTTATACCTTGGAAATTGGTAAATGTTATAAATCAGACCTTGATTTAGTGTTTTAGTAATAGTTTATACTTAAGAAAATGATGCGAAAATGTGAATAAGGCAAAAACAGAATTGGTTGTTTACCAGTATATTCCTGGGTTTTATGGATAGATTTCAAAAGCTCCATAATTTTCACTAACATATAATTGCAATTTAATATTTTCTCTAATTTTGAATTTAAAAAATAGTGTGAGCAGTCTATTGGCTTCACTAGACTTTCAAGGGGTTTCATGATACATAGAAATGATACATACATAATACATACATCTTTAAGAATTCCTGTTCCAATGACAAGTGAATACTAGCATACTGAAAAGGGTTAAGGTACTGCCTATGGGTGGTCCATCCAACTCCTACTGATAATCCTAGGATCATAGATTTAGAGCTGGACAGGACTCTGGAAGTCATCTAGTCTAACTCCTTTACTTCATTTTTCCCCCAACCCTTTTATTTGACAAATGAGGAAACTAAGGACCAAGGTCATAGAGGTAGTAAATAGCAGAAGTATTAGCAAACCCCTCTAATCTTAAACCTGGTGGCCTTTCTGCTGCCTCCTAGGGGCATTGGGACAAATAGATGCTTTTTAAAAGCTGGAAATTCAAAGATATCTCATCTTAGATTATTAAATTAAAAATGGATGAAGCAGGTCAGGATTCCAGCATTGTGATTTTAATGCCAACAACTACTCAGACTAGGGACTGGAGAGCGATTGTTTTTTTATTCTCCACTTGCCATTGGACTGATTTTGCCCCCACAGTGTAATCTCATTTTGCTGCTGCTGCAATGGACTAAATAAATTCATCCTTTGTTCTTGGAGGAGACAAACACCCTCTTGCCTTCTTTTTATCATTACAGTATTATGTACTTTTATCCTGAACATGCTTTCATGGAAACAAACAAAAAAAAAAGGGCACCCAAAGGCAGACCGATCTTGCACCCATCCCAAAGAAAATATTGTCTTCAGTTTTGAGTTGCTTCTCCAAACTGCCAGAATTCTTTGAAAACCCCAAAATGATTCCCCCCCCCTTATTCCAGGCAGAGTGGATCATTTCCCAGGAGGTCTTTCAAAAAAGTCGACCTGCTCCCCATGGTTCACCTGCTCACTTGGAGGCAACCCATTAACCTGAGTAGTTTTGTTTTGTATGGTAGACATTGAAAATTAAATGACCTGAATGAAGGTGAGCCATTCATTCCACACTTAGATGTTATCTTACTTATTCTTGAACAGCTGTACTTTGTAGTTAGTTGTTTTTTTCCCCTTTTAAAACCAGATTTGAGAACAAAGGTATGAAATTGGATTCTGGCCATGAAGCTTTGCTCCTCTCCATTAAGAACACAAAGGGAGTCTGAGATTAGCAGCAATCGGCCCAACTCCCATAATGTTGCAATAATGACTTGGAGTATCTTTTAAAAGCCATTAGTAAATCCTAGCAGGCTAGTGGAGCTTGTTGGTAATTGTCCTTCACATTTGTCAATGTTTCTTTCTTTCCTTCTGCCTCTGGGTAGCTGATAACAGCAGGTGGCATTTGGGGAGGAATGGGGAGCCTAGGGAAGATAGGGCACTGGAGGGGTGAGTGCAGGGAGGTGAGAAAAGAGCTTTGGACTGAGAGAGAGAGAGAGAGAGAGAGAGAGAGAGAGAGAGAGAGAGAGAGAGAGAGAGAGAGAGAGAGAGAGATCTGCAGCTGATTCATTGCAGGCCTCAGGCCAGAGTCATGAAAAGTATATCCAAACACTTGTATAAAGTGCTTGCTTGACAGGGAATAAATGACAGCCCATAAATATGACAGTTCTTAGTCCACAGAGAGAAGCTGTTTTAAACATGGCAAGCAGTCAGGTGCACCAATGAAGTACTCACCTTCAGACCTACAATTGATTCGTGTTACACATGACCCTGTCATCCCCAATAAACTCCTGCAAGAATCGAATGATAGGAGATCAAATGCTAACAATGGGGCAGAGCCATTCGCTTCCACCCTTAACTGTCTGTTTCAGTCTCGCTCACTTCCAAGAAATCATATCAGGGCAACCTCTTTGCTATGAAGTTTAGTGGTCAAGTGGTAGGTATAATGCCACACAATGGAATTCCCTTTGTCCAGGGACTACACTCAGAGGTTCTGATACTTTAAATTGTGGAGATGACTCGGTCTATGGCGTCTACTTAACTCTTTACTTCCCCAAGTTTCTAAAATTCCTCTTTTATAACCAGGATAACTTATTGCCATGCAATGGGACTCTCTTACCTGTTGCCTCATCAGAGCTCTTAAAAGAGAGAAAAAAGAATCTTTCTCTCTCATTAAAGGGGTCTTCAATGATATGCTTACATCTAAGGTCAATGAAGAGGTTGGGCTAGCAAACTTTTATTGTTCAATTGTTTTTTGGTTTTGTTTGATTCTTTGTGACCCCATTTGGAGTTTTTCTTGGCAAAGGTACTGGAGTGGTTTGTCATTTCTTTTCCCACTCACTTTATAGATGAAGAACTGAGGCAAACAGGGTTAAGTTAAGTTAATTACCTGTGATCACACAGCCAGTAAGTGCTTGAGGCTGGATATGAACTCATGTCTTACTTATTCAAGGCTCTATACTCTATGTAGCACATTAACTAGCTTCCCAGATGATTTCTAAGCTCCCTTCTATTTCTAACCATCCATATCAGTGATGGCAAACTTTTTAGAGATGGAGTTCCAGGCCCTGCCCCCATCCTACCCCCCCAGACTGAGTGCTGGGCTGCTCCCCACTTACCCCACACAGGGGAGGGAGGAAATGCTCCTATTGGACTGCCGGGCAGAGCAACGGGTCATATGAGAAATGTCCTCAGTGCAGGGTAAGAGGGGGAGGGGAATGGCTTGAGCACTCTGCTCCCCTCCAGCTCTGCCAGCTGTGAGCTGCCCACCTTACCCCCATGTGCTCCCATTGGCTACTGAGCAGAGGGGTGGGGAATGTGAAAAAAATGTCATCAGGCACAGTAGAGAGGAGGAAGTGGGTAGTTCTGTCAGAGTCCCTCTGCCTTTCTAGTAATGAACTTGGGGGGGTCATGTGTCCACAGAGAGTGCTCTGAGTGCCATCTTTGGCACCTGTGCCACAGGTTCACCATCACTGATCTATATCTTAATCTTATGAGGCAGCTAAGTGGTAAGGTGGATAGAACACTGGTCCTGGAGTCAGCTAGAGAGGGAAATGGCAAGCTACTCCCAGTATCTTTTGCCAAGAAAACCCCAAATGGTGTCACAAAGAGTTGGACATGACTAAAAGAATGACTAAACAACAATACTGTCCAATGAGGCTGAAAAGATAGATTAGGGTAAGGTTTTGAAGGTCTTTAAAAGCTAAACAGAAAAGTTCATAGTTCATGTAGAGGCATCAGAAAGCCACTAGAATTGATTGAGGAGAAGAGGAGAAGAGTAGCATAATAAGATATGAACTTAAGGAAAATTACTTGACAGAATTGTTTAGAGTGGCCTGGAGTGGGGAAAGATGAAGAATGGAGACTAATTAGAAGTCTATTGGAATAATAGCATCAAGAGGTGATGAGGACTAAGGTGATAGTTCTGTGAGTAGAGGTAAAAGGTCAGGCAGGAGAGATGTTGTAAAGGTAGAAAGGGCAAGGTGGGTCAACTGATTGGATGTATGGGGGAGAGAAAATGAGAAGTCAAGCATAGTTTCAAGTTTTTAAACCTGAGACACTGGAAGAAGAATGATGGTGGTTGTTTCAGTTTCAGTCATGTCCAACTCTACATGACTTCATTTGGAGTTTTCTTGGCAGAGATACTGGAGTGGTTTTGTCATTTTCTTTTCCAGATCATTTTACAGATGAGGAAACTAAGGCAAACAGAGTTAAATGATTTGTCCAGGGTCACACAGCTAGTTAATGGCTGAGACCAGAATTGAATTCAGGTCTTTTGGACTCCAGGACCAGCACTCTATCCATTTCACCACATAGCTGTCCTGAAAGACTGGCAATGTTTTCAAAAGGAATAGGGAAGTTTGGAAAAGTAGGGTAGAGGAGAGTTAAGGAAATTCCAATGAGGTCAGTTTTGAACATGTTAAGTTTCAGATTTCTATGGGACAGAGAGTCAAAAATGTCTAACAGTCATTTGGTGATGTAGAACTGAAACTTAGGGGAGACTATGGGGCTGGATCTGTGGGTCTTCTGAACAGAGATGATAATTAAACCCATGAGAGGTGATGAGGGCACCAGGAGAAAGGATGTAGAGGAAGAAGAGAAGACCTAAGAAGAAGTTGGTAATAGATTTCATATGGGAGACCCATGAAAGAGAAGGATCAAAGAGAATTACAGATTCGACAAACATTTATCATGGCAGGAGTGGGAGGTGGGGGAATGGAAACAAGCATTTATTAAGTGCCTACTAAGTACCTGTATTGTGCTAATTGCTTTATAAATATTATCTCATTTGATCCTCACAACAACCTAACAAGGTTGGTGCTATTACTATCCTCATTTCACAGTTGAGGAAACTGAGGCAAATAGAGGTTAAGTGACTTGCCCAGGTCACATGGCTAGCAAGCGTCTAAGTATGTATATTTGAACTCAGGAAGATGAGTCTTCTTGACTCCAGGCCTTGCAATCCATCTACTGTACTACTTAGCTGTCATTGAACATCCCTACCCTTCTGGTACTCTGACCTAGTCAAATTGACCTCCTATCTGCTCTTCACACATGATACTCCATCTTCTATCTCTATATTTTTGCACTCACTGGCTATTTTCCATGCTTCCCTCCTCTACTCTGCCTCACAGAATTCCTTTCTTCCTTCTATAGAACAAAATGAGTAAATGAAGTTTCTAGATTCAGCTCAAGCACCTCCTTCCCTATGAAACCTTTTATAATCTCTCTGCTAGTGCCTAGAATCAAGAAGACCTGAGTTCAAATCCAGTCTCAGACTTGATAGCTATGTAACTCTGGACAAATCATTTAACTTCTATTTGTCTCAGTTTCTTCATCTGTAAAATGGGAGTAATGATATAGCATCTAGCTTCTAGGGTTGTTATGAGAATCAAATGAGTTAATAATTGTAGGGCCTGGCACATAGTAAGCCCTATATGAATATTTTTATTCTTATTACTAATTCTTTATACACCTACATACATAATTACTGTCTTATTCATTAGAATGTAAGTTTCTTGAGAGAAGAGAATGTTTCATTCTTTGTATATGTGTTCTCAGTCTCTGGGACAGTTCTTAGCACTTTACTACTTAAATACTTACTGGAGCTTGGGCTCAAAGAAGAGATGGGAGAATTCAGTTCAATTCAATAAATATTTAATAAGCACCTACTATGTGCCAGACACCATGCTAAGCACTGGGGATACAAAAGGAGGCAAAAGACAGCCCCTGCCCTCAAGGATCTCACCATTTATTGGGGATAGAGGACCTTCTCAAAAAAAGAGGCACTAGCCCAGAGGTAGGGGCCCACAAGTGTAGAATATTATATATATAAATATTATACTTTTTCAATGTAATGATTGGTTTTGCTTGTCCCCCATCCCCTTGCCCCACTTTCTTCCTCTTTAAAAAATGCTCTATTATAAGGGATGACTCTGGGAGAAAAGGAAGAGAGGGATACAAGGGAAAACATATGATCTAAAAATGAGAGATAAATAGAAATATTTTTAAAAAAGCAAATAAAAATTAATGCTTATTGACTGAATTAAAGGTTCTCAATAAATGCTTTATGTTTATGATATGAAAACATTTACAAATATTAAATATGCTCTATTATTACATTATAATTTATTTCCATGGATTTCTGTTGTCTTCTTGAGAAGGATGCAGGAGAGAGCTTATCACAATCTCTTCCCTGCCGTTAGTCTTTCTCCTGAAACTTTTATCCCCCAAGAATGTAGTTCAAGTCCCTGAATACAGTGAATGCTCACTCACTGAGTGTTGCTGACTGACAGCAAGAAAAAATGGACAGTTTCTGGAAGCATCTGAAACATCCCCATCAAGAGGCTGAGGAATTGCAGGGATTGATTACCTCTATTTTCCCAGATACGAAGCATTAGACTGCTGTAGGTGCCTGGAACTATGTACAGGAATGATGGGTCACGTGGAATCCTTTACACGTCTTAAAGCACAGAGATGAAGTAACTTAGGCACTGCATTCTCACCAAGAACTCACACAAGACAAGTGCTCACACTGAGGCCAGAAGAAACAATGCAAGGACACTCTCAAGGTCTCTCTGAAGAATTTTAGTGTTAATTGTGAGACATGAGAGACACTGGCACAGGACTGTATAGCATGGCATACCTGTATCAAAGAATGCACTGTGCACTGTGAGCAAAGCAGACTTGCAGTAGCTTGAAAGAAATAGGAGATGAGCAAATTTAGAGCCATCTCCATCCCAAAGGTTCTAAATGCAAATATGAATTTGTGCCTTACTTGTGGTAGAGCCTTCCACCTTGTATTTGTTTGATTAGCCACAGCTGAACACACTGTACACTGACCCCAACATAGTGATGACATTTTGGTTCTCTTTGAATACTAAGGACGACAAATAGAAGTAGCCAAGGTGTTGGTGTCTAATCTTGATTCTGCCAGTGACCAGGGATAAATCACTTCATCCCCACGAGCCTTAGTTTGTTCATCTGTAAAATGATGGAGTTGGATGTAATGGTCTAAAGTCCAGGCCAGTTCCATGAAATGGTTAGGAATATTGCAACCCATCTGCTCCAATTTGCCTCTCAATGGCCTGAAGCTCCTATCTTAGTTCTAGGCATTGCCAAGTAACTTGCTTCTTGCTGGTTTACTTATCACTCAACTTGTCCTGTGGAGAACTGCAGCTAAGAAAGAGCTGCTAGAACATGATGTGTCAGTCTTAGATGACCCTAGCATTTACTCTACAGAGCAATCAATAGCATCATCTTACCTGATGACTAGAAAAGCTGTCTGCTGGCTATGTACAATAAAACTATATACAGGCTGGGAAGACACACACTTTATTGTAAGGAGGCTGATTCTGTCTCAGATCAAAAAGAACTGATTCTGGAGTCAGACGACTTGAATTTGAATTTCAGCTCTGTAACTTACTACTTGAGTGACCTTAGACAAGTCACTTGAAAGAAGAAATAAAAAAAACTCTACTTACTAAATGCTTACTAAGTGCTAAGAATACAAAATGAATAGCAAGACAGTCTCTGCCTTCAAGAAATTAGATTCTAATATGGAAAGATAATACATATAATGGAATAGTGATGAAAGAAGGTGTCTTGTTCTGAGTACAAATTTCCTCAACTCTAAAAGAAACCCTTTCTAGGGAAGCTAGGTGGTTCAATATTTATAGTGCTGGACCTGGAGTCAGGAAGTCACGTCTTCCTGAACTCCAATTTGACTTCAAGCACTTTCTAGCTGTGTGACCCGTGGCAAGTCACTTAACTCTTTTTACCTGTTTCCTCATCTGTAAAACGAACAGGAGAAGGAAATGGCAAACTACTCCAGTATCATTGCTAAGAAAATTCCAAATAGGACACAAAGATTCAGACATGACCGAAGCAACTAAATAATAATCAATTCTTTTAAAAATACACTTCTGACTAAAATTCTACTATTCCTCTCTATGACTTCCCCCCCCAAGAAACTATTGCCTTATCTAGATTACATAAAAATTCATTTTTGGCCCTAATTGGTGATGAGTGAGAGCTGATCAAGGAAGAGGAGGAATTGCTGTCCTTAGAGAAGCAACATGTTCGTCAGTACTGATCAGTTAAGGTGTATAAAGCATCATAGCCTCCAGAAGCTGACGCCAAATTAGTAGCTTGGAAAACCTTTCCAGGGGGGCCTAAGGTTTGGAGAAATTGCCAGAGATAAGGGTTGGACTCCAAGTCCAGGCTCCTTAGGATATGAATAAAGACAGAGTTGGCTTTTTGTATGTTTTGCTTTTCTATTTTTTAATAAATGGGTATATTCATGTGATGCATTTATTCCTGTATCTGCTTCGAGGGTTCTTAGGGGTCAAGGAAGCAAAGGATTGTGAGATGACAACCCAGAGCAGAGAAACACTTCTGTTTAAAGGAAAGTTTGAGAGTCATTGTAAAAAGAACTACACTGAATTATTTGGACCCAATTCCAGGGGAGGCTAATCCAGATATGACGATCAGAGAACTCTTGGTACTTTGGTCACAGAGAGATATCAAAACAACCAAACTTGACCTCAAGGTCTTTTCATAAAGCACCACTTTCTTTGATCATTTGGTTTCTTGTCTGATAGTTTTTTCCCCTCCCTGTCAAGGAATTTTTCCTATGTGCAAAACATGGCATGTTTTGTGTATGTATGTGTATGTGTGTGTGTGCTTGTGCACATGGGCACACATGCCATTAGGGTGAGACTATAGGATTCAATTAGTCAAAATGAAAACAAACCTTCAATAAATGGAAATTATCCTGATTTTATGGAACAAGGGAAGAGAATGAGGGCTGAATCTGTTTGTATGCTGAATGTATGCATAGAAGAAAGATTGTATTTGGTGTGGTTGGAAAGAATATAAAGCTTAGAATGGAAAATGTCCTTCAAAATCCCTGCCTCTTATCCCTCTCTACAATGACAGAGAAGCCATAATCTAAAGTATTTTAACATGTAAGATTTAAATTAACATCCTATACTTTATAAAATTTATTAATAATCACTTGAATTAGAAGAAATAAAAGAACAAAAGAAAAAACTTGTTTGGCCACATGTGAAAAATTCTTCTGTCTGAAACTCACCCAACCTCCACCAGCCAAGTTTCTGGGAGAAGAGAGAGAGCAGAGCCACACAAAATTTTTATCCTCCCTATGTTAATACGAAAAGAAACATGGGAAATTGAGAATTTGTTCCCCGAGTTCTGGGGAACAAAATTCTAATTATACAAGATCTCTAGAAGTGGAGCATCACTTAGTCCTGTCACTAGCTATTTATGTAACTTTGGGGAAGTCAAATCTCCCTCTGGAGCTTAATTTCTACCTGAAGAAAATGACAAGATTGGACCAGATCTTTAAAGTATTTTCCAGCTCTAACATTCCTTCTCTCTCCTTGAGCTGACCATGCTACCTCTCATCCTTCACTCTTGCCAGAGAACCTCCATAGATGCTTTACTGAAAAAAATTAAGGCCATCCATAGTGAATTCTTTTCCCTCCTAACTCTACACTGTAGGGTGTATGAGATGTTCATGGAGGACTAGTCCTTCTGATGTGAGGACTCCTGAGCCTTTTTTAGGACTACTCATCAACCTTTGGTGTTTAGGTGTCCCTCAACTTTAACCAAGACACTGTAGTATATACAGTGGCCACATTCCAGTACTAGTCTTAGAAGCTTAGAATCTTAGAAGCTTAATCTTAGAAGCTGCCTATTGGACATCTCCAAATATATTCCTGATAGTTCTGAAACTCGATATCTAAAACAGAACTTGTTATCTTTGCCTTACTAACATTCCCTCTGTCCTACTTCAGATCTTTTGAGGACTCCATCATTCTTCTAGTCACCAAAGTTAGAGCCTCCTTCAACTCTTCCCATTTCTTCACTTCTCATACCCAATAGATTGCCAAGTTTTGTTGATTCAGCCTCCATAGCATATCTTAAACCCATCCTATTCTCTCCATTAACATGACTACCACCAGCTCAGATCCTCAACTATGTCTTACCTGGGCTGTTGCAATAGCTTCCTAATTGGTCATTCAGCCATAAGTCTTTTCACCATCTCCAATCCATGTTCTTCACAACTGCCAAAATTATATTCCTAAAACAGTCTGACCTTGTCATTATCATGATCAAGAAACTCCAGTGACTCCATCTTGCCTGTGGGATCAAATAAAAATTCTTCTGTCTTTTTAAAATCCTTCACAATCTGACCCCAAATAACTTTTTGGGGCTTATTGCACATTATTATCTTTACCACACTATATTCCAGGCAAACTACCTTACTATCAGTTTTCTGTTCTTGACATTCCATCTCTGGGCTGCTCCACAGTCTATCTCCCATGCCTGGAAGGCCCTTCTCCCTCATCTTTATCTCTTAGAATAACTCATTTCCTTCAAAGCTAACCCCAAGTATATTTATATTGTAGTTAGACGCACATATATATATGTATTTCTAAATTTATAATGTATATTACTTTGTATATTAGAGACTGCTAAGGGGTTCAATGGATTGCACTCTGGACCTGAAATCAGGAGGACCTGAGTTCAAATACTGCCTCAGATATATAATGCCTGTGGGTGACCCTGGATCAGTCACTTAACTTCAATTTCCTTCAATTTCATCTTTTGTAAAATAGCGTTAATAATAGCACCAACCTCCCAGGGTTTTTGTGAGCATAAAATGAAATAAACCTCAAAGTGCTATATGAATGCTAGCTATTGTTGTACATACTTGATATTTAATTTTCAGAATTACATTTTGCAAATGAACTGAGCTCTGGGCTTCTATTTAGACACTGTAGAGTCTGGGGTTCTATTTAGACACTGTAGAGTCAGGAGAACATTCTGGAAATGGGTGTAGCACAAATAGACAGAGTAAAGATCATCTTGTAGAGTCAGTCCTATGACAGGTGAAATAGGTCACCCATCTGACCAAAAAGAAATATCCTTTCCTGGTCATGCCAAATAGATCCTTGTTAAAATGCAAAGATGTTAACTGAGAGGAGCTATACATTAACTCATTAGTCTTCATTTTTCATTTATATTTGAAATTCAATACAAAAGGCAGAGGAGGGAGGGAGGAGCATTTGAGGGAAAATATCCAAAAGAAATGGAAAAGCATGTTTTAAAATATGAATGAGGATGAAAAGGGTTTATCTTATTTCAAAATTTTGCCTGAACTAGCCCAAACAGCTGAGTCCTGAAATAAGATACACACACCTATGTATCTTTTATGACTTTTATCATCCAAGGTGTTGATATAAATCATTATGTTAATGAGGTTATGATGGTAATAACCACACCCATAATTTTCTTATTGATCTCGAGTTCTTCATCCTAATTTTCTTCATTAAATTTCTACTTTGTGTATGGTGTGGAGAGGAAATGACTAGATGGAGACTCAGGAGACTTGGGGTCTATCTTTGGCTCTGTCACTAATCTTCAGTATGACCCCAATTGGGCAAGCCACTTCTGACTTGAGCAAGTCACCTTTTTGAGCCCAGGTTTTCTCACCTTTAAAATGGAGATGGGAAATCGGAGTGGGGATGAGAGCACTTTCTTTTTTTTTGAATTTGAATTTGAATTTCTTTTTTTTTTAATTTTTATTTGGTCATTTCCAAACGTTATTCATTGGAAACAAAGATAATTTTCTTTTCTTCACTCCCCACCCTCCCACCACCTCTCCCATAGCCCGCGCATGATTCCACTGGATATCACATGTGTTCTTGATTCAAACCCATTTCTTGACAATTTCTTAAGTCCCTAGCCAGGGCTAAAATGTTATGGTCTTTATTGTTAAGTCATTTCAGTCATGTCCGATTCTTCTTGACCCTATTTGGGGTTTTCTTGGCAAAAATGCCAAAGTGGTTTGCTATTTCCTTATCTAGTTCTTTTTAACAGAGGAGGAAACTAATGCAAACAGGATTAAGTGACTTGCACAAGGCCACACAGTGAATAAGTGTCTGAGACCAAATTTTAGCTCAGGAAGCTGAGGCTTCTTGACTCCAGACCTAGCATTCTACCTGCTTTGCCACTTAGCTACACTGTCATTATCTTTACTTTTCTTTTTGAATAAATCTGCATTTATTCCCAAATATAGACTTTAAAAGATTATTAATGGACAGCTAGGTAGAATAGTGTATAGAGTACTAGTCCTGAAGTCGGGAGGACCTGGGTTCAAATCTGGCCTCAGACACTTCCTAGCAGTGTGTCCCTGGGCTAGTCACTTAACCCCAATTGCCTAGCTCTCACTGCTTTTCTGCCGTAGAATTGATGGAACTTCAGAAAGTTTTGAAACAGGATGATACAATGATTTCCCATATCTTGCCAACATTCTTATTGTTACTGACCCATGGCTACATCTTAGGATGGATTATTAAACAAATGACTTGTGAAAATGTTGAAAGGGATGTAGGAATCATTCAGATTCAGTGTCATGGACTTTCCCCAAAGTAATCCAGTACAATTTTCTTTTTCCTCTCCAGTTCTGGGCCTGGATCATTGTCCATCTGCCTTGTCTGTCCAAAATATATGTCCTAATAAACTGATTCAATGAGTTTTCATCCAACTGTATTTAATTGTTTAGACTTTATTCAGGGACTGGAGTCAGGAAAATCTGAGTTCAAATTTGACCTCAGACACACACTAGCTGTGTGACACTGGGCAAGTCACTTAGCTTCTATTTATCTTAGTTTTTCATCAGTAAAATGGGGTCAAACTGGAGAAGGAAATGGCAATCCACTCCAGTATCTTTCCCAAGAAAACCCCATGGACAATTCCATTGGGCTACGAAGAGTCAGTCAACAACTGAATAACATTCTTCAGCCATTGGGATTTTTCTCATTTGGGAACTGTGGCCAAACTCTTTTGAGTGATTATCGTTCTTTTTTAAAGAGGCTCTTATATTTTTGGTACTTGATGCACTTAGCACAATATCAATAGGAAATATATGGCAAATCCTTATGATCTATAGGAAATCTCTCTGGGATGTCTTTTCTTTTTTAAATTTTATTTTCAGTTCTGACTTTTCTTCCTCCCACTTCCCCTTCTCTTGATCATTAAGAAAGAAGAAAGAAAAACAAAACCTGTTACAAAGATGTAGAATCAGGTAGAGCAAATTCTCACATTAGCCATGTTCTCCTCCCCACAATATGTATATCTTCACTCTGAATCACCTCTGAGTCCCTGAGTCCCACTCTGAGTGCAGTGCTAGCTTGGAGTCAGGAAGACTCAGCTTTCTGAGTTCAAATCTGTCCTCAGACAGTTATTAAGAGGTGGGTAGCATGTTTCACTATGGAATATCTTCTATGGCAATGGTAAATACCTTTGGTGAGCATATCTCTCTTTTATCCAACATCTGATGCTAATAATATGGCATTGAACAAGTTTATTTCTGTTGTTACATCTTTTAAGGACTTAAATGATTTTTAGATATGTAAGGGAGATACATTGTTGAAGAGAGTCTTTAGAATAGCCTTTTACTTAACCAAACCTAATTCCTTTTAAAAAAAGCTAATAAGCAATGACACATGTAAAACCCAGTGGAATTGAACGATGACTATGGGAGAGGGTTGGGAGGAGGAGAGGGAAAGAACATGAATCATGTAACCATGGAAAATTTTTCTTAATCAATTAAATAAAATTAACCCCCCCCCAAAAGTCAATAAGCAATACGTGTCATAGAATCTTGTATTTTTTTAAATTTACAAATGTCTCAGCCCTTCTCTCCCCTCCCTATATCCTAGAAGTCATAATCTAGGAGACAGTTATATAAATTATGTCATCCATAGTTCCATTTTTCAGTTCACTCTCTGGAGGTGACATCACAAGTTATTCTTCAAGTATTAAATTTGTAGCTATGTATAATTTTTTCTTGGTTCTACTCATTCTGTTTTTTTTTTTTTAATTTAGAAAAATCAACACAGAGAAGAGGAACACAGACTGATTATGGACATGAACTGTAAGATTTTTTTTTTTTGCTCCATTCTAGCATTATACACTTTCACCATAGTTGCAAACAAACACTACATAGTAACAACACGAAAACAGAAGACAGTAGCAGAGGAGGAGCCTTTAAAGATTTGATAAGTATTCACTACAAAAGAACATACACATATAGGACACATTTCTCACTAACTCTACAACATTATAACTAGGTGATGAGTATCCTTAGGAACAAATAAATACAGAAAAATCACCTTGGGAAAATAATAATTGTACATATCAAAATAATAAGATCTTATCTCATAGGAAGACTTTATGTATTCCTAGGAGATAAAATCAAGAAAACATACATATCTTTCTAAAGAAAATCTGTAACTTTTTTCTTAAACTATCTTAAGGGGGGAAGTTTATTTTCCTCCTGAACCATGTAAGTAGTTTATACATAACATATACATAGGTGTAGAAATTGTATAGATCTGTAGATGTCTATATAAATTATTACAAAGTTTTGATTTTATTAATATAGTAAGTTGATTTTGAGTTTTAATGTAGTTAGTTTTGGTTTTCTGTATTAGCGATAGAATAAGATCTTAGCATAGTAAAAAAGTTTTGTTTGAATTGTTCAAATAGGATTTGTTCAAAGGAAGTTTTCATGAGTTTTGTTTAGTTATTTTTTTAGATAGACTTTAGTTTTTTGTAAAACATAAGTTAGTTTTTGTAACTGCATTTTATTGTTTCAAAAGTTTTTCAAAAGTTTTCATTTTGTATTTTGTGTTGAATTTTTGTAATTGTTTTACACTTGTATTTGTTTATGTTTTCAGTGATTATTTGTTTTCATTGAAATTTTCTTTTCTTTCATTTATATCTCTACTACAGGCTAGCATAAAGTGTAGGAACAGGAATAGGATAAGATAAGTATAAGATTAAGACTATTTTAAGGAAATATACTAATAATAAGGTTAGGTATAGCTTTAGAATTATGTAGAATAGCGAGCATAGGGAGAGTTTTTTTTTTTTAAATCTCTCCATATGCTCAAAGAGGAGAAATTATAAGGATGATATTAGAAAATAAGTGTTGTTTTATTATTTTAGAGATAAGAAGTAGAGTGGCTGACTTGAGAAAGAATTGGATTTTGAAGCAGAGCTGCAAGAGTGTGTTAATTTCAAATGTTGACAGTTATAACCATTTTTCTATGTCAGTTACTCTCGCTAGCAGTTGGGAGTTGGTCTCTGGCAGTTGGCAGAGAAACTCACTCAGAGACTCTCAGGACTGGAGGAGGTAGCATCTTTGCCTCTCTGTCTGAGGGAAAGACCTGAAGGAGATTAGTGTTTTCTTTTCCAACTTGGGAAACACTAAAACTATCTATTTCTGTCTTCATAAATTGGTTTATATCTGAGAAGACCAAAGAAAAATCCGGTCTTTTGTTTGGACTCTGAGTCTGTTAAGTCTCAAGTCTTAAGACTTAACAGACTCAGAGTCCTAATGTGATTCTTGTTGAGACTCAACCAGCTAACCTTTGTTATTTTATAACTGTAAGATGAAGTTAAGAATTAGAAAGATAATAGTGGTAGTTTTATTTAGAATAGTATAATTTGGGTTAGTCAGATGAGGGAGGATTAGTGTAGCCTGAGAAACACAGGAGAAGTGGTTCCTTGTAGAACCAGGGAGTTTATTTGGGTGAATTAGAATTAGAAATCCTTTTTATCCTTATAGAATTCAATAAATATTTTATTTTTTATAATAACAGTCTCTTTAGTGTCCTTGTGCCTGGCCCTGAAGGGAAGTTCACATTTGAGCTTCACTTTACTTTATCACTGAATATACTTTTGATTATCTATCAAAAGTATCTGAACAGTTTGAACCTGTATTGGCATAGCTTTCCCATCTATTTTTTATGTAACGCAACAGTATTATTATTTTTCATTTATTTTTTTTATTTGGTCGATTTCAAACATTATTCCTTGGTTACAAAAATCATATTCTATTCTTCCCTCCCCTCCCCCCACCCTTTCCATAGCAGGCACACAATTCCACTGGGTATTACATCAACATTATTATTTTTATATTATCCCATGTAGTTCTTTCCAAATAAAAATAATTAGACTGCGTATTGTTTCTTATGGTGAACTAATATTTAATCACAGTCATATACCCCAATTTATGGGTATCCCCTCAATTTCCAGTTCTTTGCCACCACAAAGAGAGCTCTATAAATATTTTTGGACATATGGGTTCTTTTTGGTTTTCCCTGATTTCCTTGGGAAACAGACCCAGGGTTTAGAGATCTTGTATTTTTTATGTTTCAATTAGTTTGTGTCACTGGAAGGATGTGGCTTATTGGAGAATGCAACTTTCGAAAGTTTTCCTGTGCCCTTCTCATTTCTTCCTTAAGAATGTCTTAGGAGGCAGCTGGGTAGCTCAGTGGATTGAGAGCCAGGCCTAGAGATGGAAGGTCCTAGGTTCAAATCTGGACTCAGACACTTCCCAGTTATATGATCCTGGGTAAGTCACTTAACCCCTATTGCCTAGTCCTTTACCACTCTTCTGCCTTGGAACCAATACACAGTATTGGTTCCAAGACAGAAGGTAAGGGTTTAAAATGAAAAGAATGTCTTAGATGAAAGCATTATTTTTTCTAAGCAAGAAATATTTGTAGGAAAGGAGGCATATAGGTTGGTGCTTATTCATAATTCAAAGCTACCTTTATTTTTTAGTAATAAATCTAAGCTCTATGATTTTTTTTTATTCCCTCTTTTAGTTATCCTGAGACTCAGTCCTTCAATATTCTCAGAATTGTGTCACCACCAGCATGATCTCCCTCTATGTTTTTTTGGTTGAATTCTAGCAACATTCCATACCATCTTCTTTAGAGATATTTTTACTTCTTTATGAGGGGTACATCAGATGTTCAAAAAGGATGAGCACCTTTGGAGTGAGAGCTTGCTGAGTCCATTTCAGGATAGCTCATCTGCCTTTGGTGTCTACCTTTCATCCAACTCTCACCTTTGGTTCCAATAAGTTGTAGCATGAACAATGGTTACTTCCTGGTAAAACTGTCTTGGCAGATGGGCTAACTCTAGTTGAGGATAACAGACAGATCTCAAAGTTTTTGATGAATTAGTGGGGTGTCTACCCCAAGTGTTGGGAGCCTTCCCCTGGTGAAATGATCAGATGAGAAAAATTTGTCCCAAAGGCCATTATGGAGACCCAAGCAATTGTTGTGAAATACTGAAAGCTTGGTCAGACATGAATGATGCCAAAGTCATCCACTACATCCCGGGTCATGGCCAGTCATCCTGACTATTGTCTTGTCATTGGACTTGGATGACTGGAAGAGGGTGAGGCTGAAGACTTTGTGCAACTCTGCCTCACTTAAGTTCAATTCAGGTTCCAGTCAAGACATCACCCCATGGTGTCAATAGTCCTTTTTGAAACAAAATATGAACAACAACTTCTTTATAGATCATGCTATTGCCATATGTTTTATCTACCCATCATTCTTGAGAAGAGAATTTATTATAAATATCTTTATAGATTTTGTCTAGTGTTCAGCTGTTCATTGTCTTCCTTCTATTTTTGTTATTAAATACTCTTGCCTTAGGTCTTTACTAAGTTTTCCATAAACTCATTTTCTTTCTACTGCTTCTTGATATTTTATGTGATGATACTGCTCACAATCTTCTACTATATTCCTCCTTAAGATGTTATAAGTCTATATTCTAAATTCAAATTACTTTCCATTGTTTTCCATTAATAAAACTTCCCCTAAAAGTGGAGATAGTCTTTGTCAATTGTTCTTTCATATAATTCCTAATTCTTACCTTAAAACTGATCAGGTTGGAGTTGGTTTGATTGTCCACCATATCTTCTCCAGATTCTTCTACCAAATTACTTATTGAGATGTTATAAATTAGTCAATATTCTGCCCATAACTTGCCCATCATTCTGCTTGGCAAAGAAATCTTTGCTGGTTGAGGTGGTTTCTAGGCCCTTTTGGTCTTCTCAGTGATTTTCATCAATTAAGCTTCCTTCCAAAGTATTGGGTCCTACAGCTTAGCACAGTACTTGCCACATCATAGGCATTTAATAAATGTGTTTACTCATTGACTCCTCTGTGTTAAAAGTTTCTCACCTTGAAAGGAAAGTCAAAAAATAAAAAAGAGGTTTCTTGAAGCTTATAAATCTCAGAAAACACATAACACCCCTGCACCATATAGAGTTAACACAGTAGAAAAAACTGGTCCCATATTCACTTTCTTTCCATTAGAGATGGAAAATAACAACTTGAAAGGAAGGGATAAAATTTGGTGCCAGAGTCCCTGGGAGTGGCCAAACTGCTGTAATTTCTTAGTTGGTAATTTTTTAGTTGTTTTACCAGAACTTTCCTATATAATTATGTACTGGATTAGGGCTTGGTTGAGAGGCAGCTATGATTTATGGGGCTGTAATTGCATTTGGATGACCTAGTGATCTCAAAAATGATATGAGCAGGAGAAGTAACTTGTAGAGTCATCAGAATCCAGAGGTGGAAAAACAGCTTCCTAAATACAGTTTGTTCTAAATAACCAAAGAAGCAGTTTAGACACAGAATTACCAGCACCCTGGAACCCCCTTTAAGGTAGCCCTTGAGATAAATATCTAGAAGAGGGATTTGTAATTCTGACTTTACTGGAACTTCTTACACTGAAGCAGGTCACAACTCATCTATAGCCTAGAGAGATGACTGAAGCTTAGGGAGATTAAAGAACTTACATTCATGTAGCTATAATATTAGAGAATTGATTTGAACCTTTTAAGTTCCTTAAGAACCTTTAAGATTTGAACCTTTCTAACTCCACACCTATTTTCCTCCTAACTTCCTCCTAACAAAGGGGGGTGGAGATAAGGAACAAACATTTATTAAGCAGTTTCCATGTGCAAAGCATTTGTTCTCCCAACAATCCTGGGAGGGAGGTGCTCCTATCCCCATTTTACAGTGGAGGAAACTTGGTTAGGAAGAGGATCAATGACTAGACCAGGGTCAGTACAGATATCAGACAGATAGCAAGTACTTGGCATCTTCCTAACTTTAGGCTCTCTGTCCATTGCACCAGCTATGTCAAAGAGGAAGACCAATTTCAGTCTGATAATTTCTAGAAACAGGTGTCCACCCTATTGCTAGCACACTGAAGTACTCTACAAACCTTCTAAACCAGCTGCAAAATAAGACCTTTCTTTCCTTCTGAGTCTAAGTTCCTTCTGCTACCTCAAGCATCAAGATGTTTTAGAATGGATCTATGCCTGATTGTATCACTTTAGCGTATGTAAATTCCCAGGATTCTGTAAATTACCAAGAAACCTCTATTTTCCTTCCTTTCTCAATTCTCTATCCAGCCTGTCTTTTCACCAGCAGCTTTTCCCTCTCCTCTTCCCCAGCAAACAACCTACCATTGAGAGTTCATGAAGAACTTCCTGAAGAGTAATAATGTTTAATATTTTGGGATTTCTGTGTCTGAGTTGTTTGACTCAAGAAATAGGCTTTGTGGGTTCACGAATGGAGTCAAAGGGCACATTTATTTCCCTCTGGAAAGCCAGTTAGTTGAACTCAATCATTTATGTGTTATTTAGCTGCATTGGGGTAGCAACTGACCTGCAAAAGCTCTGATTTAAAGAAAACAAAAACAAAAAACACAACAGCATTCATCTACAGTGTCTCATTTCTCTTACCTAGAGAAATATGAACAACTCAAAAGGGCTGAAAACTTCAGAAGTTCCCATCTTTACTCTGCTTTTGTACAAGAGAGTTAAGAAGGTATAGTCTTGTCAGGGGAGACAACTTCTGGATTCCTATATAATATTTACAAAGCATGTTGGCATCTCTAGTCAAGGCAGACATTATTGAAACAGTATATATTTTAAGGGCTTTTTCTGAGAGTTACATCTAGGGTGTGGAAAGTTTACTCATTAATTAATCCATCTATCTACATCTATTTATAAACATTGCATGAATTTTTATAAAATGTCTATTAAGTACTGAACTCTGAGAGCTAGAAAGCTAAACAAGTCTTGTTCCCCCATATTCAAGGAGCTTAAAATCTAGCTGGAGATATAGCCATATTTACCATGACTTGGATATCTCTATAGACAATATAGCTAATGGTCAGTTATTTACGAATGGGCTCTTTATGACTGATTCCTTTGGCATTTTCCCCTACACTATTATGTTTCTTGCCATCTATGGATTTGACCTACCTTAATAATATTCATCACTAGGGAATAAGGGCTGTGGGGAAATTATATTGGGCAATTTTTTTTACCTTCCAACTCTTAACATTTGTGCCTAGATGAAACCAAACTAAAATTTCCAACAAAAGTAGCCTTAAAA
This sequence comes from Monodelphis domestica, assembly GCF_027887165.1. Taxonomy (NCBI): domain Eukaryota; kingdom Metazoa; phylum Chordata; class Mammalia; order Didelphimorphia; family Didelphidae; genus Monodelphis; species Monodelphis domestica. The sequence continues at coordinate 362,134,194 of NC_077227.1, read as the reverse complement.
AGGAATAGAATTATAGAAGTCTAAGGTTGGCAGAGGGTTTACTTCTAGTCCAGACTCCTGTCCAATGGCTAAAGTTCTGCTATAGCAGTGATGGTAAACCTTTTAGAAATCAAGTAACTAAACTGCAACTCCCCACACTACATGTGAATCCCCTGCCTTACCCCAGACAGGGAAGTGCAGAAGCATTCCCACTGGGCTATTGGGAAGAAGGGTGGGTGAGTGAGAAATGTCATCAGGCATGCATGGAGAGGAGGAAAGGAGAAGCCCCCTCCAGCACCTGTGCCATAGGTTCACCAACATAGCTCTATAGCAACCACACCAAGTTATTGACCAACTTCTGTTTAAGCACATTTAGTAGTTGGAGAGAACTTTCTCCTTTACAAGTTAGCTTATTCTATTGCTGGAAGACTCTTATTCAAATATTTATTCATTATTTCAAGCCAAAATCTGTCTCCTAGTAGAACTAGTGTTAGTGATTTTTGAAAGACTTTGGGAGGGGGGGGGCTGGGAAGTGGTGCTGCAGGAATGGAGAAAGATGAATATTCTTTTTCTCTTTTTAAAGGAAGAGACTGGGTTTAGCAAATTATTGGGTAAACTCCTGGAAAAATTCAAGGACCTATTAAGTTCTTTGAAGGCATACTTATTTTTTACCTTTTTTATATCCTCAGCACTTAGCACAGTGCCTTACACATGGTAAGTACTGAATAAATTCTTAGTGAGTAATGGATCCCATTTTGTTTTCTGTAGAGTTACTAGAATGATGGCTCAAAGAAATGCTAGAGAGTAGTATACCTAGATTTCAGCAAAGCATTTGACAAAAGTTTTTATGTCCTCCATGTGGAACTGAAATGGAGAGATGTGGCCTAGATAAGAGTCCAATTATGTGAATGAAGAATTGAATGAATTACTGGACTCAAAGAATCTATTCTTATTCCTGTACTATTTAACATTTTTATCAATGACTCAGATCAATCAAAGATACCATGATTTACATATTTGCAGATGACAAGAATCTGGGGAGTATAGCAAATCCATTGAATAACAATGTCTGGATCAAAAAAGAACTCAACATTCTAGAAGAATGGGCTAAATTGAATCAGCTTAATAAAAATCTGTATAAAGTTCCATACCTGGGGTTAAAAAAATGTATTATGCAAATTCAGGATGAGAAAGTCATGACTGGTCAAGAGATCTGATGAAAAAGATCCAAGGATTTTAGTAGACACTAAAGGACCTTATGGCATGACTGTCTAAAAAGCTAATTCAATCTTAGATTTAGTAAGAGTAGTTCAATGCCCAGAGTAAAGAAGGCAATAACTACTTTATTTTGTACTAGTCAAATCACATCCAGAATATTGTGTTAAATTCTTAGTGTCATACTTTAGGAAAGACTTTGACAAGTAAGAAAATACTCTAGATTTTTGGAAAGCATATTTCAAAAGGTTCAGAAAATGTATTTGTTGAATGCTAGAGACTGAAATTTTATAATAGAAGTCAGCCCAAGAAAGATGGAAAGTTCTCAAGAAAGAAATACTGAAGATATGATGAGAAACAATTACAGTGAAGAAGAAAGAGTGTGGGGCACAAATGTGATATAGAGAGAACCTATCAAGCAAATTAGACTTAAAAATAAAAAAGAGGAGGATCAGAGCAAAGCACAGATAATTAATGATGAATATAAAGCCTGGCAAAGTCCTGAGAAAATAAAGTCAAATTTAGAATGAGTCAACACTGCTGAATAAATCTGATATGACTAAAAGAAGGTTGTTTTACAAGTTTTCATTGGGAAGGAAAATGAGAATCATTGAATAGGTAGGAACTACTGTTTGGGAGAGGTGAGACTATGATAAGTGATGACAGAGAAAGCAGAATTTGAAGGTGGCTGGGTAAAGTAAAGATGGTAGAATAAGAAGAAATTTTTGCCTCTCTCTTCCAACATACCTCCTTCACAGCAATCTAGAAAATATACCAGACTGACTTATGATCAGACAAGTAAAGAAGTCACAGTGAGTCATTTTTCAGTCCAGAGCTGCTTAGGAAGACAGAGAAATCTGCAGATACAGGGATAGGGTCTGATCAGGAAAAGGCAAGGAAGTAGTGGCAATTGTAGCTAACAACATTCTAAGTCTAGAAATGAAAAGAGAGTTGAGACAGAACACCAAGACAGGAAGCACCTGGACAAAAGGAGAGTATTCCTCAACTAGTGCTGGGTAGAGGAACTAGTGCTATTTGTCACCTTTGTTGTCCATTATCCAGTTCCATGGTATAGATCCAGGATGGAGAAGAGCAGTCTTGAAGGAACAGAAGGATAGATCCAATCTAGCAGTGTAGTAAGCAAAAAAGAAGTTCTGGAAATGTATTTGTGAGCCTTTGAGGTCAGGAATAGAGCAAGAGAGACTCAGTTCTAGCCTATAGTCCAACATCTAAGAATATAGTGAAATGATTATGTCAGGAGACCAATACTAAAGGTAGCAGTTCACTCACTCTATTTGTAATTTATGAAAACACAGTTATATTCCGCTGTAATCATATACCATAATTTGTCTTAGCTACTCTTCAATTGATGTATCCCCACTTTGTTTCTAGTAATTTGATACCACAAAAGTGTTATATAAATAAAAGTATAAATGCATATTTTGATATAAATGGGCCCTTTACTTCCTTTTTTGGCATAAACGTCCAGTAGTTAGATAGCTAAATCAAAGGGAATGAATGGCTTAGTCATTTTTCTAGAGTTCCAAGATATTCAGGATGGCTGGACATGAATGTGCCTGTATTTTTAGGGTCCATCTAACATGGATTATTTTCATCTTTTAACATCTAATAATTTTCTGGGTAGGAGGTGAAACATTAGAATTGTTTTAATTTTCATTTCATAGTATCACATACTCTCAGAGTGGGAAGGAACCTCAGAGGCCATCCAGGCTAATCCATAGCTCATACCTGATCAAGAAGCCCCTCTATAACACCACCAGACAGGAAGAAATTATCTTTATGATTATTTGACATTGTGGTAAAGAGATTGCATGTGAAATACTATCTGATAACTTTTACATTTAGGAATGTGACATTTGAAGTTCTCTTACAATTAGTGTTTTGGGAGCTCCCCTCCCCAGAATGGGTGTTTTTACTTTGCATTTCTTTCTCTTGAAAACCATTGGCTTATATCCTTTGAGCTGATGACAACTCTTAAACCAACCCCTTTCCTGTCGTGTATATCATACCTTTATGAGAGATATTTTATGCAAAGATTCTCTGCCCCCTCCCAAGAACACTTTCTCCTCTCATTCCATTAACATTGATTTTTCCCAAAAGCTTTTAAACTTTACATAATCAAAACTGTCTATTTTGTCTTTTGTTATTCCTATCTTTTGTTTAGTTATGACTTTTCAAACCATAGATTTGAAATGTACCTCCTTCTATTCTCTTCTACTTTGAAAAAATGATATGACCTTTTATATTGTTTGCTCATCTGCTTGGAGCTAACTTTGACATGTGGTGTATGATATTAGTCTAAACCTAATCTCTGCCAAACTACTTTCCAGTTTTCTCAGCAATTTTTATCAAATAGTGATTCCTTTCCCCCAAAAGTTTACATTCCTGGGTTTTTCAAACACTGAGCTACTCTATGAAATTACTTCTGGATCTTGTATTCCTAATCTGTCCTCAAAGTCAACTTAATTTTTAAAATAAGTACCGTATCATTTCAATAATTTTTACTTTATAATACACAGTAGGAACCCCATATCACTAGGGGATATGTTCCAAGACTTACCACAGATGGCTGAAACAACAGATATAAGTGAACATCTGCTGACCCCATTTATATGTTCTCTATCCCTGCTCTTGACCCTTGGCTTGATGCTCCATGGCCAACCCCCAGGTCCCCACAAAAAAAACTCTTTAAAAAAGTGAAATTGAAAGCATAAGAGATCTTCTCTGGGGAAGACCATTGTCATGGGCAGATGTCCAGCATTTTATAATAACTGTGGATAAGGAGACCCCACTGTAATTTGAAATCTGATAGTGTTAGGCATAGTTTATGCCTTTTTTATATATTATTTCCCTTTAAATTATTGACTTTGTTCTCATTTTTCTTATTTCTGTATGTAACTCCTTCAAAGTACAATTAGGATAATGATAAATTTGCAAATTAATGTAGGTAATAACATTTAAATTCATATTAATTATGCCCAACTCTGAACAGTAAATACATTCTGATTCTTTCTTTATTTCTAAAAAATTTTTGTAGTTGGATTTATAGAGTCCAACCATGATTTAATAGCTTCAATCTCATGTATTCAATTGAATGCATTTCATAGTTATTGTAAATGGAATTTCTTTTTTTATTTCTTTATTAATAACAGAGATAACCTCATAATTTTTTGTGATTTTATTTTGAATCTGATCAATCTTCTTATGTTGTTTCAATTAATTATTTCATTGAATCCCCGAGATTCTTTAACATAAACCATTGTATCACGTGGTTTCAGGTTCCATTTCTGACACATAATAATTTTAAATCCAGGGCAAATCACTTAATTTCTCTGTGCTCTGGGCAACTCTTCACTTTTGAAGAACAGGAGCAAATCTGTGATACTAAACGTTTCCTCTCCAAGAATTCCCTATACAAATGAAATCTGAAGCCTGGTTTAAAAAAAAACACCTAAATTAAGGATAATTTTATATCCTGTCTGCCTATGCATATTCCCTCAATTTCTTTGTCTTGTCTTATTACTATGTCTAGACTTTTTAGCATTATATCAAATAATAATGAATTCAATGGACATTTTTTGATTGACCACTGATTTTGTTGTGAAATGTTCTACAGCTTTTGTTACAAATAATAGTTTTAGATATATCCTTTTGATGATATTAAGGAAAAGTTGTTTTATTGTACATTTTTTTCAATTAGAATTGAGTGTTGCATTTTGTTCAAAGTCTTCTGCATTTATTATAGTTTCAAGTAATCTTTATTTTTATTATTAATGTAATCTATGATAAGTTAAATTTTACTAGTGTTTTTGCCTTTCTTTATATCTCAAGCACATAGCCTTTGCATAGCAAATGGTAAGTGTCTGATAAAAGCTTGTTGATTGATTAATTCCAAACCATTACTCAACATTCTTGGAATAAATCCAACCTGATCAGAGAGAATAAAGCATAATATATTTTTGTGGAATCTTTGAAAAATAGAGGGGTTTTTTTTGCATCAACATTGTCCAGTAGTTTTATTTCTCTGCTTTGTCAATTTTAGTTTGCATAACAATACTATATTTGTCTCATAGAAGGAGTTTGGTAAAGTGATGTTTTATTGATGTGGCAGCTAGGTGGTATAGTGGATAAAGTTCTGAACTGGAGATAGGATGACCAAATCCAACTTCAGATTCAGACCAGGTGGGTAACCTCAGGTGGGCCACTTGACTTCAGTCTGCCTCAGTTTTATAATCTATAAAATTAGGTCCATAATGGCACCTACTTCCCAGAGTTGTTGTGAGAATAAAATGATATATTTGCTAACCATTTATGTAAGTGCAATTATTATAATAAACATGAAAACTGCCGTCAATGCCTTCAACTCTAGTTTTTTTTTATGAAGACTTTCTGAAAGACACCTATTTTTTCTTCTTTTGTTAGGATATACTCACTTTTTCAAGGTAAGTTATTTTTGGTTGTAAATCTGTATCTTTTAATTTTTGGAATATTGTCTTCTAAGATCTTCTCTTGTATAATCTGCCAATTGTGTGATTCAGACTGATGAAGTTCCTTGGTATATGAACTTTTTATATATATATATATATATATATATATATATATATATATACGTTTTATTTTTTCCAATTATATGTAATAAATTTTTAACATCTGCTTTCCAAATTCTTTCCTTTCCTTCTTCCTCTTCTTCTCTTACATGTTATATATGTTTGATTGTAAAAAACATTTTCATATTAATCATGTTGTAGAAGAAGACATATGAAACAAAACAAAACAAAAAATAATGAAGAAAATAAAGTGAAAAATAGTATGCTTTGATCTGTATTCAGATCTCATCAGTTCTTTCTCTGGCAGTGAATAGCATTTTCCATTATGATTCCTTTGGAATTGTCTTGTATCATTGTATTCTTGAGCATAGTTAAGTCATTCATAGTTGATCATTATACAATTTTGCTGTTACTGTATACAGTGTTCTCCTTTTTCTGCTCACTTTACTTTGCATCAATTCATATAGGGCTTTCCAGGTTTTTTCTGAAATTGTCTGGGCCATAATTTCTTATAGTGCATTACAAGCATTACCTTCCATTACAAACAGGTACCACAGATTGTTCAGCCATTCCCTAATCAATGGACATCCTCTCAATTTCCAATTCCTTGCCACCACAAAAAGAGCTGCTATAAGTACTTTTCTACAGATAGCTTGCCCCTCCCCATTTTTATCTCTTTGGGACATAGACCTAGTAGTGGTATTGCTGGATCAAAAGGTATGTACAATTTTAAAGCCCTTTGGCCATAGTTTCAAATTATTCTCCAGAATGGTTGGATTAGTTCTCAACTCTTCCCATAGTGCATTAGTATCTCTATCAAAACTGACTTGTAAAATTTAATCAGTCTTACTACCTCAAGTCTCTCTCGTCAAATTTATCTTTCAATCTATTCTCCATTCCAGCTTCTAAAGTAATATTCATACAGTACAGGTCTAACCATGCCACTATACTTCTAGGTAATCTCCAACAGCTCTCACTTCTAGCAGTGCATACAAACTCCTCTGTTTGTCATTTAAAATCCTTCCAGGCTTAATAGATACTGTAAACGCCAAAAACTGTAAAGGTTTTGGCCAAAACTGTAAGGATAATTTTAGTGTTTTGACTTAAATTCTAAAATAAGTGGTCTTTATGGGAAATTCCCAAATATGAAAATACCTAAGTCAGCTGGGATTTATGGAGATTTTAATTAATAAAGAAAGAAGGAATTAAGGGAGGGAGAGAGAGAGAGGGAGAGAGAAAGAGAGAGAGAGAGAGAGAGAGAGAGAGAGAGAGAGAGAGAGAGAGAGAGAGAGAGAGAGAGAGAGAGAGAGAGAGAGAATTAATTCAAACTGCTCTGTCTCAGGCTGAGCCAAGCAATAGTTAAAGGGCCTAGGCCAAAATGACCTAGGCCTGAAGCTAAGGGAGAGAGAGTCAATCTTTATCACTCACCACAAGATCGTCTCCAAGCTGTGTTCTTCCACTCCGAACTGAAATTTCTCTCCAAACTGAATTCAATTGTAACTGAATTCAGTTGTTCCTGAACTGTTTCTTTGACTCTTTTTAAAGAGATTTTTCTCTTATGTCACCTCCCCTAAATTTTCATGTCTACCAATTACAGTAGACGCTTTTTCCCAGGATTGCCCATTCTTAGTTTTCACCTTCTTTGGTTTTCACCTTCTCTGGTTAGATTAACTTTTCTGAGTACTTCACAACTCTTTGTTAAGCTTGCCTTTTGTAAGTTACTTGATCTTTTTAGGTATTAATTTAACCTTTACAGGTGCTTAACACCTTTTTTGTATTAGATCTAAAAATAGACCTAGCTTAAGGTTCTAGCTTTACTAAAAGGTATGATTTGTGGACTTCCATTGTTTAGTCAGGAGTTTGCAACTTTATCTTCCCCTAAGGCACTGTATGAGTTGGGTGGAGTAATTTTAAAAGTTCCCCATACATTCTTGATTCTTAAGTATCTCCATTGTTACAACAGGGAAATAGCTTAACCAAATCCTCTAAGGTACAGTCTGAGTAGTTTTAAGATTCACAATACCACTTCCCTTCATATACTTGATATTACAGTCCTTGTGGATGTACTTACTGTGTACACATATGATAGTCAATGGAATATCTCTGTACATCTGCTCAAGCTGCCTGGAATGCTCTTCCTTTTAGAACCCCTAATCTCTTTCCAAGCTCAGTTCAAGTGATTCCTCCTACATGAATCCTTTCATGATTCTCTCTCTCCTTCATACACTAGTGCCCTCTATTAATTGCCTCATATTTACTTTAGATTTATCTTTGTATATGTGTACACATGTTATTTCCCTCTATAAAAATAAACTCCTTAAGAACAATGGCTTTCATTTTTATTTTTGTATAACTGCTATGTAGAATAAGGTTTAGCACATTGTAGACAGTTTTAGGGCTTGCTACTTAGGCTTGTGCCTGATGAGTAGATTTTAAAGGCCCTCAAATCCATGGTAATTCTACTCTTTGAAATATATTTATGAACATATGAATGGATAGAGTTTATGCCTCCATTTAAAAAGAAATATCTCTAATGATGGGCTAGGGGATTGGGATCTCATTCCCACACTAGAAAAGATTTCTGTCATGAAAGAATGTAATAATTTCCAAAGTTAAGCTGCAACTGTTTTTTTTTTTTTTGTATGTCATAATTAGGAGGCACCTTTCCTGCATTTGAATAGCTTTTTATTTAAGTATGAAAATTATGAAATGGAAACATTATTATGTTTTCATCATTATACAGTACAAGGAAAGTATTTTTATTATTAAAAAAAAAGATTTCTCTCTCCCATATGTCTCTCAGAGCTGTCCTACACCCCTGGGCTGTAAACAATGAGACACACAAATTCAAGAATAGAATTAACCACAGGTGTTTATGAGAAATAAGATTAAATCACTTAGTTCAATCAGATGCAGTTTTTAACAGAATAAACTGACCCAATTAGAAACTGGTACCCATTCTCTAAATTAGTATATATAATTCTCCCAAGTGAGTTCTTTATGCTTATAATTTCTGATTGTATAATAACATTATACAATCATACATTATTGGCATTAATTTATATCTTACATTGGGGAAAAAACACTGCCATCGTCCTCTTCAATTCTTCTCCTGTCCTCCTCTTTCCAATAACTTCTGCCATAGTTGGGAAACTTTACCCTCCAGGCCTGATTTTCCATTAGCATTTTCTCTTTCCAGGATGGGAAGAAATAAAATCCTAGGATTTCCAGTCATTCAACAAATAAGTGACTGTTAGAACTTAATACATGATTATTGGTTGATTAGAGGCAAGAGCCTCTAGTTAAAAGTGGCAGCCAACTGATATTCAAAAGCTAAGAATGACTCTACCCACTTGTCCTTCATTACCTTCTTGCCCTGATTCTTTCCTATAGTGTTTTCTTTGGAAGGTCCAAATAGTGTTATAGTTCAAAGGACAGGGGTTCAGTGCCCACTGGAACCTGCCATCCATATCTGGTATGAGGCTCTAGTCTAGAATAAATATGCCTCTTTCCCAAACCAGCCTGATGAGGGGAGTGGGGCTACCAACTTCACTCCAGAATGCCATCCTTAAGCCCAGCATTTCCTTTACAAATGTCAGAACTGTTGCAAGAAATCTTCAAATTCACGAAAGTCCAAAAGGAGTCTATCTTTTGCTCCATGTCTTCTTATTCTTAGGTAACCCCGAAGGCCACAGCTTCTTTCACTCAAAAAACTTTAGTTGACATTTAAAATTTTATTTTTAGATGAATAGATTGTTATTGATATATTATATTTTTATGTTGCCTATATTTCCCTTTTCTCATTCTCTTATTCCCTCCTAAAAAGTTATCCTTTATAATTTTGTAATATTCAGTATTGATTGCTTTGTGGTGGTTGTTCTTTCTGTTGGCATTGTTGTAGTCATTGTGCATATTGTTTTTTCTTGTTCTCCCTCCTCTTTGTTCTTTTGTCTTTCCATGCTTTCTGTGTTCATCATGTTGATCATTTCTTATAGACTAGCATTATTCTGTTATACAGGTATCACAGTTTGTATGGCCATTCCCCAATCTATAGGCATCTATTTACTTTCATTTCTTTGCTACCATGAACAGTGGGCAGCTGAGATTATTAATCAAATCCAGAAGCCTTAAGAAATCTACCAACAACCTGATTAGAAAGTCCCACTTCACTGATTGTGTGAAAGAATTATGCTCCCAATATACCAGAACAATGGAATATTCTTGGCAAGATCAAACCCTTTTGAAGAAGCATTCTTGACCTTGAAGCATTTTTATTTTATTTTATTTTATTTATTTATTGAGTCAATTTAGAACATTATTCCTTGGTTACAAGAATAATATTATTTCCCTCCCTCCCCTCCACCTACCCTTCCCATAGCTAACATGCAATTTTAATGTGTATCTTATGTGTCCTTGATCAAAACCTATTTCCATGTTGTTGATATTTGCACTAGGATGTTCATTTAGAGTGTACATCCCCAGCCATGTCCCCTTGACCCATGTAATCAAGCAGTTGTTTTTCTTCTGTGGTTCTACTCCCACAGTTTTGCCTATGAATGTGGATAGTGTTCTTTCTCATAGATCCCTCCAAGTTGTTCAGGATCACTGCATTGCCACTAATGGAGAAGTCTGTTACATTCAATTGTACCACAGTGTATCAGTCTCTGTGTACAATGTTCTCCTGGTTCTGTTCCTTTTGCTCTGCATCAATTCCTGGAGGTCATTGCAGTTCCCATGTGTAAAGGGTGAAATTATGGTTGAGACTGAAGAGATCTAAATTTAAGTGGTGACTGAGGGAAATCCCAAATAATAAAATACCCAAGTCAGCTGCCAAATTTTATGATGATTTAATTGATAGTGGAGAAGATTAAGAAGAAGGAAGAAGAAGGAGTAGGTTTTTTTTTCTCTCCCTCATCCCCCTCCTGATTAGTATCTGGCAGGGAGATCAGGAGATAAGGGAGTAAGGATTTGGAGTATGAAGGAGGAAGGAATCAGCCTGACCTCCAAAGGGGCTCAGCTAAGACGTCCAAACCTGAAATCAACTCCAGGGCAAAACTCACCACCCAATACTCCAAAATGTCAGAATGCTTAGCACATATCTCGGATTATGAGATTTAGAACATGAAAAATCATGTGCTTACTAATAGTTTTGATTTCCTTAACTGAAAATTGCCTATTCATGCCCCTTGCCCATTTATCATTTGAAGAATGGCTTGATTTTTTTGTACAATTGATTTAACTTTATAAATTTGAGTAATTAGACCTCTTTCAGAGGTTGTTTTTTTTTTTTAAATTTTAAACATTATTTTATTTGGTCGTTTTCATACATTATTCACTGGAAACAAAGATCATTTTCTTTTCCTCCCCCCCCCCCCCCCGCCTTTCCCTCTCCCATAGCCAACGCATGATTCCACCAGTTATCACATGTGTTCTTGACTCGAACCCATTTCCCTGTTGTTGGAATTTGCATTATAGTGTTCATTTAGAGTCTCTCCTCAGTCTTATCTCCTCCAGCCCTGTAGTCAAGCAGTTGCTTTTCATTGGTGTTTTTACTCCCACAGTTTATCCTCTGCTTGTGGGTAGTGTTTTTTAGATCCCTGCAGATTGTTCAGGGACATTGCATTGATACTAATGGAGAAGTCCATCACCTTTGATTGTACCACAATGTATCAGTCTCTGTGTACAATGTTTTCCTGGTTCTGCTTCAGAGGTTTTTAATGAAGATTATTTCCCAACTTGTTGCTTCCCTTATAATTTTGGTTGCATTGGTTTTGTTTGTACAAAATCTTTTTAATTTGATATAATCAAAATTATTGATTTTACATTTTGTGATTTTTTTTCTAGCTCTTGCTTTGTTTTAAAGTCTTTCCTTTCCCAAATATCTGACATGTATACTATTTGGTGTTCACTTAATTTGCTGATAGTTTCCTTCTTTATATTTAAGTCATTCACCCATTCTGAGTTTATCTTGGTTTAGGGTGTGAGATGTTGAACCAAACCTATTCTCTCTAATACTGTCTTCCAATTTTCACAACAGTTTTTTTTTTTATCAAATAGTGGCTTTTTGTCCCCAAAGCTGGAATCTTTGGGCTTATCATAGACTGTCTTGCTGAGGTCACTTACCCCAAGTCTATTCCACTGATCCTCCTTTCTGTCTCTTAGCCAATACCAAATTGTTTTGATAACCACTGTTTTATAGTATAGTTTGAGATCTGGGACTGCAAGTCCTCCTTCCTTCCCATTTTTTTTTTTCGTGATTTTCCTGGATATCCTTGATCTTTTGTTCTTCCAAATGAACTTTGTTATGGTTTTTTTCTAATTAAGTAAAAAAGTTTTTTGGTAGTTCAATGGGAATGCCACTAAATAAGTAAATTAATTTGGGTAGGATTATCATTTTTATTATGTTGTCTCATCGTACCCATTGGCAATCAATGTTTTCTCAATTGTTTAGATCTAGTTTTAATTGTGTGGGGAGTGCTTTGTAATTGTGTTCATATAGTTCCTGTGTTTGTCTCGGCAGATATATTCCTAAGTATTTTATATTGTCTAGGGTGATTTTAAATGGAATTTCCCTTTCTAATTCTTGTTGCTGAGATGTGTTGGAAATAAATAGAATTACTGATGACTTATGTGGGTTTATTTTGTATCCTGCAACTTTGCTAAAGTTGTTGATTATTTTGATTAGCTTTTTGTTTGATTCTCTAGGATTTTTTAAGTAGACCATCATATCATCTGCAAAGAGTGATAGCTTGGTCTCCTCATTGCCAGTTTTAATACCTTCAACTTCTTTTTCTCCTCTAATTGCTATAGCCAGTGTTTCTAGTATAGTGTTAAATAATAAAGGTGATAATGGGCATCCTTGTTTCACTCCTGATCTTATTGGGAAGGCTTCTAGTTTATCCCCATTGCAGATGATGTTTGCTGATGGTTTATATATATATATATATATATATATATATATATATATATATATATATATATATATACTGTTTATTATTTTTAGGAAAGGACCTTCAATTCTAGTGTTTTCAATGGGAATGGGTGTTGTATTTTATCAAAGGCTTTTTCTGCATCTATTGAGATAATCATGTGATTTTTTTGTCGGTTTGCTTGTTAATATGGTCAATTATGTGGATGGTTTTCCTAATATTGAATCATCCTTGCATTCCTTGTATGAATCCTACCTGGTCATAGTGAATGAACCTTGTGATCACTTGCTGGAGTCTTTATTGCTAGTATCCTATTTAAGATTTTTGCATCTATATTCATTAAGGAGATTAGTCTATAGTTTTCTTTCTCTGCTTTTGACCTGCCTGCCTTTGGAATCAGTACCATATTTGTGTCATAAAAGGAATTTGGTAGAACTCCTTTGCTTATTCTGTTGTATATTTTTTATAATATTGGGATTAGTTGTTCTTTGAATGTTTGATAGAATTCATTTGTGAATCCATCTGGACCTGGGGATTTTTTTTTTAGGGAGTCCTTTGTTGGCTTGTTCAATTTCTTTTTCTGATATGGGGTTGTTTAGGTAATCTATTTCTTCCTCTGTTAGTCTAGGAAATTTATATTTTTGTGATTATTCATCCATATTTATTGCCATATGATTGGGCATAATGGTTTTTAATGATTGCCTTAATTTCCTCTTCATTAGAGGTGAGGTCTCCCTTTTCTTCTTGGATACTGTCAATTTGATTTTTTTCTTTCCTTTTTTTAAAGTAGATTGACCAGTACTTAGTCAATTTTATTTGTTTTTTTTTTTCAAAATACCAGCTTCTAGTCTTATTTATTAAATTAGTAGTTCTTTGTCTTTCAATTTTATTAATTTCTCCTTTGATTTTTAGGATCTCTAATATAGTCTTCATCTGAGTGTTTTTAATTTGTTCACTTTCTAGTTTTTTAATTTTCATGCCCAATTCATTGACCTCTTCCCTCTCTAATTTGTTAATATAAAAACTCAAGGATATAAATCCCCCATCCCTTTGAGTACTGCTTTGGCTTCATCCCATAGATTTTGAAATGATGTCTCATAATCGTTATTTTCTTCAATGAAATTATTAATTGTTTCTATGATTTGTCCTTTAACTGATTCTGGAGAATTGTATTGTTTAATTTCCAATTAATTTTTGTTTGCCTCTCCATATACCCTTACTAATTATTATTTTCATTGTATTGTGATCTGTTAAGGTTGCATTTATTATTTCTGCTCTTTTGCACTTGTTTGCAACTTTTTTATGTCCTAGTACATGGTCAATTTTTGTGAATGTACCATGTGCTGCTGAAAAGAAGGTGTATTCCTTTTTGTCCATATTTATTTTTCTCCACATATATACTAACTCTAATTTTTCTAAGATTTCATTCACTTCTTTTACCTCTTTTTTATTTATTTTTTTGGTTTCATTTATAGTTCTGATAGAGGAAGGTTCAGATCTCCCACTAGTATAGTTTTTCTATATATTTCATCCTTGAGCTTCACTAGTTTCTCCTTTAGAAATTTGGATGCTATGCCATTTGGTGCATACATGTTGAGTACTGATATTTCCTCATTGTCTATACTGCCTTTTATCAGAATGTAATTACCTTCCTTATCTTTTTTAACTAGATCTATTTTTACTTTGGCTTTGTCAAATATGATTTTGACTCCTGCCTTTTTTTCTGTTGATGCTCAATACATTTGGCTCCATCCTTTTACTTTTACCCAATGCGTATCTACCTTCCTCATGTGTGTTTCTTGTAGACAGCATATGGTAGGGTTTTGGATTCTAATCCACTCTGCTATTGGCTTGCATTTTATGGGTGAGTTCATTCCATTCACATTCAGAGTTATGATTATCATCTGTGTATTTCCCAGCATTTTGATTTCTACTCCTGGTCCTGCCTTTTCTTCTTTCACTATTTCCTTCTACACCAATGTTTGTTTTTAATCAGTCCCCCTACTTCCCACCCTTATTTTACTTCCCTTTCTACACCCTCCCTTCTTATTCCCCCCTTATTTTCCTTTAAAACTACCCCCCACACTCTCCCTCCCTTATACTGCTTCCTTCCCCAGAGGTCCATTTATTACCCTTCTACTCCCCTATAGGGCGCAAATCAATTCTCTGCCCCAATGTATTTGATTGTTCTTCCCTCTTCGAGTCAATTTCAATGTACATAAGAGTTGAGTATTTCCTATCTCCAACCTCTTTACCCTTCCAGTGTATTGATGTTCTTTCCCCTTCTGCCATGAGCTTCTTTGTGACATATAAATTTACCCCCTTTTATTTCTTTTCCCATTTCTTTTAGTATTAACATCTTTTTAAAAATCTTTAGTTGTATATATATATATATGTATACACACACATATATATGTATTTATGCATACACATATCTATATGCATATTTATGTCTTGGCATTTCATCCTGTACAATTTGTCACTGTTACCTATAAATGTAATTCTTCTAGGTGCCCAGGTGATAATAACAATTTTTGGGAGTTACCAATGACCTCTTTTCTTAGAGGGATGCATATCATTTTAACTTATTGGGTCTCTTAAAAAAAGTTTTGTTTTGTTTTTCTTCCCCCCCCTACCTTTCTTAATTACTTTTTGATGATTCTCTTGAGTTCTATGCTTGGGCATCACATTTTCTGTTCAGGTCTGGTCTTCTCTTTACAAATGCTTGGAATTCCTCTATTTTGTTAAATGACCATACTCTCTCCTGTCAGAATATAGTCAGTTTTGCTGGATAGTTGATTCTTGGTTATAGACCTAGTTCCTTTGCTTTCTGGAATATCATTTTCCATGCCTTTTGGTCCTTCAGTGTAGATGCAGCCAGATACTGTGTTATCCTCATTGTGGTTCCATGGTATCTGAATGACTTCTTCTTAGTAGCTTGTACTATTTTTTCCTTCGTCTAATAGTTCTTGAATTTGGCTATAACATTCCTGGGTGTTGTCAGTTGGCTATTGATTACAGGAGGTGATCTGTGGATTCTTGCAATCTCCACTTTTCCCTCTTGTTCTAGAATATTGGGGCAGTTTTCTTTGATAATTTCTTGTAGTATGATGTCCATGCTTTTTCTTTTGTTATGGTCTTCCTGTAGACCAATGATCCTTAAGTTGTCTCTCCTGGAATGAATTTCTAAATCTCCTGTTTTGTGAATGAGGAGCTTCATATTTTCCTCAATTTTTTCATTCTTTTGGTTTTGTTTTATAGTGTCCTGCTACCTTGTGTAGTCACTTGCTTCTAATTGTTGTATTCTGGTTTTTAAAGATTTCATTTCATCCCTGGCTTTTTGGTCATTCTCCTTCTGGTCTGATTTTCTTTGGAGGTCATCTTTCATCCTCTTTACCTCATCTTTCATCTATTTTGCCTCAGTTTCAAGCTGATTCATTTTGGCTTTCAAGACACTGTTTTCTGTTTGCAAATGACTTATCTTGCTCTTAAAGTTGTCTTCAGCTTCTTTTAATTGTTTTTTGAATTGTATTTTGAGTTCTTCCAAAGCCTGTATCCATTTCGCTGGGGTTTCTGTTTTCTTTTTAACTTGATGTTCCTTCATCCTTCTCTGTTTCATTTGCTCTCTGTTCATTGCCTGTATAGAAGCTGTTAATTGTAATTTCTTTTTTCTTTTTCTTTTGTTTGCTCACATTTTCCCCTTCTTTACTCCCTGCAGTTGCCTGCACTTTTGCTCCTCTCATTTTTTTTTTGTTGGATCTGTGGGCTTTTCTGTCAGCCTTCACCCTTGGAGCTTAGTCAGCAAGTCTCTCAGCACATTCTGTGGGGGAAGGGCTTTGGAGCTTGAGCTCCACTGCCCTCTGAAGGCTTTTATGGGATTAAGTCCAGCTGGTTTGAGCTAGATGTGTCTTGAGGCCCAAACCTCCAGGGTAGGGGGCAATATGGAGTGTCTGCACTGATGCAACTAGGCTGCCTGTTTGGGGCTCTGAGCTCTGTAGTTCTTCTCCAACTTCTTCCCCACTGCCTGTGTTTGATACTTTGAGTCTGGCATAGCTTTGTCCGCATGGTACTCACTCCAGACCAGCACACTTGCCCTCCCAAAGGTTCCAGTTGCCCTGGAGGCTTAGCACTCTTGGTGGTGGTGGTAGGGGCCGGGACCTTCCTTCTTCCTTCCCCTTAAACTCGCGTGTTTTCAAATTCAGCCTTTTGGGGGGGGGCGTACCTTTTAAGTTAAATCTGGCAGGAGTGTTACTTGGCTCTGTCTTGTTGTTAGGTTTGATTTTCAGTTCCCTAGGAGCATTTAGTTTGTATTCAGTAAGGAAGCATTTTCAGAGGTCTGAACTTAAGCTGCCTCTACACTGCCATCTTGACTCCACCTCCCCCTTGAAGCACTTTTAAAAAGATTATATTTTATTTTTTCAATTAGCAAGCATTTTTCTTTCCCTCCCATCACTCTTCCATGCTAAAAGAAAACAAAATTAACAAAAACAAAACTCTTGGGGGATATCTACATAGCTCAATGGATTGAAAGCCATGTCTAGACATCCTGGGTTTGAATTTGCCCTCAGATATTTCTATGCTGTGTGACTCTGGGCAAGTCACTCAACCCCTTTTGCATAGCTCTTAATATGCTTCTGCTTTCCAACCAATACATAGTACTACATAATATTGGTTCTAAGGCAGAAGGTAAGGGTTTAAAGTAAACAAACAAACATACAAAGCCCTTGTTTTAGTTACACAAAACAAATTTCCATTCTATTTCCTAAAACGCATATTTCATTCTGTGTATTTATTTCATCTTCTATCTGTTAGGAGGTAACTAACATTCTTCCTCCTCTGGAATCATTGTTGCTATTGATCCATCTTTTTAAAGATACCCAGGACAGACTAGGTATAAATGACCTCAACAAGCTAATATTCGATAAACCCAAAGATCCCAAATTTTGTAACAAGAATTCCCTATTTGACAAAAACTTCTGGGAAAAATTGGAATTTTGGTGATGGGAATGGGAATGGGAAAAATTAGATTTAGATCAACATCTCACATCCTATACCAAGATAAATTCAAAATGGTAAATGACTTAAATATAAAGAACAAAATCATAAATAAATTAGGTGAACATAGAATAGTATACCTGTCAGAGCTATGGTAAAGGAAGGAATTTAAGACCAAGCAAAAGACAGAGAACATTGCAAAATATAAATTTAATAATTTTGATTATATTAAATTAAAAAGGTTTTATACAAACAAAAACCAATGCAATCAAGATTAGAAGGCATACAGAAAACTGTTTTTACAACAAAATTCTCTGACAAAGCCTAATTTCCCAAATATGTAAGGAACTAATTCAGATTTACAAGAAATCAAGCCATTTCCCAATTGAAAAATAGTCAAGGAATAGCTATAGTTAATTTTCAGATTATGAAATGAAAACTATCAATAATCAGATGAAAAAGTGTTCTAAATCCCTCCTGATTAGAGAAATGCAAATCAAAATAACTCTGAGATACCATCTCACACTTTTCAGGTTGGCCAATATGACAGTAAAGGAAAATGATAAATATTGTAGGGGACAGTAATGCATTGCTGGTAGTGTTGTGAATTGATCCAACCATTCTGGAAGGAAATTTGAAAGCATGCCCAAAGGGCTTTAAAGGATTGCATGCCCTTTGATCCAGCTATACTACTGGGTTTGTACCCCAAAAAGAAAAAAAAATATTTCTACAAAAATATTCATAGCTATATCTTTGTGGTGGCAAAAAATTTGGAATATGAGGGGGTGTCTCTCAATTGGGAAATGGCTGAACAAATTGATATATGATGGTGATGTAGTACTCTATGTGCTATAAGGAATGATGAACTGCTTGATTTATATATGAACTAGAAAAACCTCCATGAACTGATGTGGAGTGAAATGACTAGAACCAGGAGGATGTTGTACATATAGAGTTAAACATTGTGGAAGGATCAAATGTAATAGACTCTGCTACTAATAGCAATGCAATGATCAAGAAAAATCCTGTGTAACTTATGAGAAAAGAATGCTATCCACATCTAGAAAAACAACTATTGGGGTAGAAACATTAAAGAAAAACACATACTATATCACTTGGTTATATGGGTATATGATTTGTGGTTGTGGTTTTTTAAAGATTATTCTATTACAAATATGATTATTATAGAAATAAGGTTTGAGTAATAAGACATATATAAACCAGTGGAATTACTTGTCAGGTCTGAGAGGGGGAGGGAAGAGGAGATGGAGAGGACATGAATCATGTAACCATGGAAAAATATTCAAAAATAAAGATACCTATCTCCTCTTCATCTACACTCAAAGAAAATAATCTTTTTTCTTCATGGAAGGAGGAACGGATGGAGATAAACATTAAATACCTACTATGTGCCAGGCACTTTGCTAAGAATTTTATGAATATAATTTCATTTGATCCTTACTACATTTGTGAGGTAGATGCTATTATTTTCCTCATTTTTACTTGAGGAAACAGAGAAGTTAAGTGACTTGCCCAGGGTTACACATCTAGTAAATTTTTTAAGCTGGATTTGAACCCAGATCTTCCTGATTTCAGGCTCAGCATTCCATCCACCATACCTGATGCCCAAGGATCTAAGGTATTCAAGACAGGTTAGGCTGAATTCCCTGACCAAGTTTAAGGAACTTGGAAACCTTCAGAAATAAAAAAAAATATTTTTTGTACTTTATCTTTTCCTAACCACCAGGCATAATCTGCTTGGAACTAGCTTCTCTCCCTTTTCTCCCATTTTTATCCCTTTGGCAGCCAAGTGAACCATGACTTGGGTGTAGTTCTAATCTCCTATTTTTAATTACCTGCTGTTATTCAGAATTCATATAACAAATGTGCTTTATTTAAAAAAGGGGAAGGGGATTTCTGGGTAAATATGGCGGCAGTCTAGATGCAGGACTTTTCCTCTTCTCACCACCTACCGATAAAGACCACCTCAAAAAGCCCAAAAAACCCAAATTCATATGAACAAAGGGACTCTACAGTAGGGAGCAGCATTGAAGGTATGTGAGATTTGGGCATTTCCACACCATAAGGGGGTGAAAAAGCCTCCACCAAAATGCAAGCTGTTCCACCCTCCTCCACCCCACCTACAGAGCCAAAGTCAGAGCCAGTATGTGCTAGAATCAGTGAGTGTGCATGGGACACCTCTGGAGCAAGTGAGGGGCTCCTCTGGGCCCTTGGTAGCTGACTGAGACCACTGAGGACCTACTCCTGAGAGCAGCTAGACCTGAGGCCCTGGAAGGCTGAGAAGCACAAACTGTGGGCACTGACAGGGAGATAGCACAGAGAGGGGCAGCAAACAGCAGAAACTGCAGAGACTTGAGAGCTGGCCTCAGCCAAAATTCTTGCTCCTTAGCTCCATACACAGAGAACCTGCCCATCTCACTCATATTTCTAACTGGAAAGGGAAGGAAAAACCACCACAGTAATGGCAAACAGTGCCCAGGAACAACAACTTCCCAACACCAAGAAAAACAAGAAGAAGAGGTTGACCCTGGATAATTTTTATAGAGGAAAAACCCAGGCTACAGAGGACATAGAAGAGGAAATACAAATAAATGCAACAAAACCTTCCCCCAAAATGGAAATTGTCCACAAGCTCTTGAAGAATTTAAATTGGAGCTTATCAAAAAGATGGAAGCCTTCTGGCAAGAAAAGTGGGAAATAGTTCAAAAAGAAAATAACAGTTTAAAGGACAAGAACTCCCAATTGGAGAAAAAACTGGAAGCTATGAAAAGTAGGATAGATCAAACTGAAAAGGAAAACCAGTCCTTAAAGACCAGAATTAGGCAATTGGAAGCCAATGTTCTTACAAAACAGCAAGAATTAATAAAGCAAAGTCAAAGGACTGACAAAATAGAAGAAAACATAAAATATCTCATTGAAAAGATGATAGATCAGAAAAACAGAGCATGAAGAGATAATTTGAGAATCATTAGTCTACCTGAAAACCCAGAAATAAACAGAAATCTTGACATCATACTACAAGAATTTATCCAAGAAAACTGCCCTGATATTCTCGAACAAGTGGGAAAAATAGACATTGAAAGAGTTCATAGAACACCCTCTAAACTAAATCCTCAAAAGATAACTCCCAGGAATGTAATTGCCAAATTCAAGAGTTTCCAAACTAAGGAAAAAATTTTACAAGAAGCCAAAAAGAGACAATTCAGACATTAAGGAGCACCAATCAGGATTATACAAGATCTAGCAGCTTCCACACTAAAGGACCACAAGACTTGGAATACGATATTCAGAAAGGCAAGAGAATTGGGTCTTCAACCAAGGATCACCTATCCATCAAAACTGATTATATACTTCCAGGGAAAAGTATGGGCATTTAACAAAACAGAAGATTTCCAAGTATTTTTAAAGAAAAGATCAAAAATAAGTGGAAAGTTTGATATCCAAACACAAAGATCAAGAGAAACATGAAAAGGTACATAAAAAAGAGAGAGAAATGGGGGAAAATGTTTTTTTTATTCAAACTTTCTTCTTTAAGGACTTCAATAAGAACAAATTATTTATATTAGCATATGGGGAAATGTTATTTGTAACTCTCAAAAATTATATTCAGTATTATAGTAATTAGAGGAGTCATTCACAGGAGGAGATTGGGGTAATAAGTGCTATAAGATGATATGCAAAAAAAAAAGGGAGGGAGGAATCGAAGATGGCACCAAGAGATACTTGAAGAAATAAAATAAATAGAATAATTTTTGTCACACAAAGATACACATGGGAAGGGGAGGGAAGAATACTCTTATAAGAAGGAGAGGAAGAGAGTGCTAATAGGTAATACTTAAACCTTACTCTTAGTGAAATCAATTCTGAGAGGGAAGAACATTTAGATCCATTGGGGTATTGAATTCTATCTTATTCTACAGGGAAAGTAAGAAGTGAAAACTAAGGAGGTTAGGGGGGCAGGGAGTACAAAAAGGGAGTGAATGGGAGGGGGAACTTAACAGACCCCCCAAAGTAAGAAGGGAACAAAAAGGGAGGGGGCAGAATGGGAAGCTTATTAAGGGTGGGGATTAGGGGGACTAATTAAAAGCAAACCATTAGTTTAAAAGGATATTGCAAAAGAAGAAAGGACAGAACTAGGAGAGGATATCAAAATGCTGGGGAATATACAAATGGCAATCATAACTTTGAATGGGAATGGGATGAACTCACCCATAAAATGAAAACAAATAGGAGAGTGGATTAGAAATCAAAATCCTACCATATGTTGTGTGCAAGAAACACACTTGAGGCAGGTAGACACTCACAAGGTTAGAATCAAAGATTGGAGCAAAATCTGTTGGGTTCAACTGATAGAAAGAAGGCAGGAGTTGCAATCATGATATCTGACAAAGCCAAAGTAAAAATAGATCTGATTAAAAGGGATATGAAAGGTAACTACATCCTTATAAAAGGCAGTATAGACAATGAGGAAATAAAAAAGGTGAAAACAATTTGGAATTATACACAAAAGTTACTAAGTAGTGCATAACCTTTGACTCAGTTACTTAGGTCTATACTCCAAAGAGATCAAGGAAATAGAACTATATGTTCTATTTACAGCAGCTCATTTTTGTGGTAGTAAAAACCTAGAAACTAATAATGTCCATCAGCTGAACAGTGACTGAAAAAAATTATATGTATGATGGAGTGCTAGTATAAGAAATTGGGAAACAGATAATTTCCGACACAGGGAAAGACTTTCATGAAGTGATGCAGAGTAAAATTAGCAGAAACAGAATACTTTCCACTATAGCATTAATTTTGTTGAAAAAGACAATTTTGAAGATTTATAAGCTGATAATAGATGAAATTAGTGGTACCAGGAGTACAATTTATACAAAAAACAATAGTATAAAGACAAACTTCAAAAGTTAGAAGAACTCTAACTATTAATATTTCAGAGAACCAAAGATGAAATATGTCATTCACCTCCCCATAGAGAAGTGGTGGATTTAGAATGAGGAATGAGATATATATTTCCTGAACACAGCCAATGAGGGAATTCATTTTGTTTAATTATGTATATTTGTTGTAAGAAAATTTTCATTCCCTATTTTTCCTTACTGGGATGGGAGGGAGAGAAATTTAATTCAATATTAAATCCAGTCTTGAGAGTAAAAAAATAGAAGAAAATGAGAGAAAGGTGTGTTAGAACAAAACTTGAATGAGAATCAAAATTATGAAAAATATTCCTAAAATATGTCACTATTGTGAAGTTCACAAAGTATTTCTATCAACTGAGTGTAAATTTTTGGTAGATAAGCTATTTTGACTGTACTGAAAATAATATAACCAGTAAGGAGATGAAAGAAGATTGGAATTCTCCAAAATTTGGTGCTATTCTACCTTTCCAGACTAATTTCAGAGGCTATCTTATTTAGTCATCTCATCGGTTCCCATATATTGAATTATCATCTCCATACAGATGCCTTCCATATCTATACACCATATATCCAGCCATAACCTCTCTCCTGAGCTCATCTCAAGTTATCACCTACTTCTTCGACATTGTAAGCTGGCCATCCCATAGATTCCTCAAATTCAGCATATGAAAAACAGAGTTATTTTATCTTTCCCTCTAAATCTGTCCCCTCATCTAAATTTCCCTATTAGAAGCAAGTACATTACTCTCTTCCCAGTCACCCAGGCTTCAAATTTCAGTCATATGTGATTCTTCACTCCTACTTACCCAATATCCAATCTCTTGCCATTTATATTTGTACATCTCCTTTCCATTCACATCACCATAACTCTAATACAAGTCCTTATTACCTCTTGCCTGGATAATTTCAATAGACTTCTGGTTGGTTCTCTACACAAGATTCTCTCCATGCCAATCTAGCCTATACTCAGATTTTTCTAAATTATAGGTCTGACCATGTTATATTTCCAACTCAGTAAATTCTTATTAGCTTTCTTTTACATCCAGGATCAAATATAAACTCCCACCTGGTTTTTAAAGCATTTTACAACCTGATCTCTTTCTACCTTTCCAATCTCTTTATACTTTACAATGCAGTGATTCTGGATTTCTTGAGGTTCCTTGAACATGATAATCCATTCATCTCCTGACTCCATGCCTTTTCACTGATCCTCTACCATGCCTGGAATGCTTTGCATTCTTATTCTGCCTCCAAGGTTCTTTGTTTTCCTTTCAGACTTAGCTCAAATCCCACTTTCTGGAAGAGACATTTTCCATTCCCATCTACTGCTAGTGACTTTCCTCTGACATTACCTTCCATTTCCATCTAGATGAAACAGATGATAGAAGACTGAGCCTGGACTCAGGAAGGTCTGAGTTGGAATCCCCCCTTCCTAGCTATGTTAGCCTAGGAAAGTCACTTACCTTCTGTCTGCCTCAATTTCCTCATCTATAAAATGAGGATGATAAAAGCACCTACCTCCCAGACTTGTTGTGAGGATCAAGTAAGATAATAAGCGTAAAATACTTAGCACAGTGCCTGTCACGTGGTAATTGCTATAAAATGCTAGTTATGGTTTTACTATTTCTTATGTTTTCTCCCCCATTAGGATGCAAACTTCTTGAGGGCTGGGATAATGTTTTGTTTTTCATTGTATCCTTGCACTTAGCACAGTTCTTGGCACCTATGAAGTGCTTAATAAATGTTTGCTCACTGATTGTTGACTGCCTTACTGAGAGAAGGGACTATTTAATTTGTCTTTTTAACTCCCAAGTACACACTACTTTCTACATAGTAATGCTTAAGAATGGTGATGGAATTAAATTTCTGTGTTCTTTTGGCCAAAGCAGAGCCCCCAGGGAGTTCAGTCTCAGAGAAAAAGGGGCTCTGTTGGAAATGGGGCGTTAGTTTTTTTGAATTTCAGTGTGTAGAAACATCTAGTCCAGGAAACAACCCGAGGGAGTCATGCTGAATGTTTCCTTCCACAAACACTGGAACAAGGTTTGCTCAAAGAATTTCAGCCCAGGAAGGGATTTCAGAGATCATTTAGTTCAAGTCCTTAATTTGTTATGTATATTTCCTATGTAGCTGGGCATATACTCTGACCTGTTCTATGATACAAGGGACTCCTTATTAAAGAAAATATTCAATGCAGCCACTTCTGATTGGTCCCTTGATCCCCAAGACTGCGATTGTGTTGAACATGTTGGACCACAGAGTCAGGAGGAATCTCTCCTGCACAGGGACCAATGGAACAATCAAGAATTTCTGGATTATACAATCCTTTATCAAGGGATCAGAGCACATGTCTCTGCAGAAGAGGCCAGAAGAAAACCTGCTTAGCTCAAGGGGAGGTCCCTAGTTCACTCCAGCTATATACAGATCAAGAAAATGAAATTCACAGAGGATGAGTACCTTGTCCAAGATTATTTAAGCAAATTAGTTACAGAGAAAGGATAGGAGCTCAGGTCTCTTGACTCCTAACTCAGTGAAAAATTCAAATTTTACTGAAGAAATATTATACTGAATGCTATTACCATACTCAGATTCTTAGAATAATACTTGGATGCACTATATATTCCACTATTTCCTTATAAAGTCCCCATTTCCTCCCCTGCAAATTTCCCTTCTGACTAGCCAGAATTTTCATGATATTCCAGTAATGTAAAATCTATCAGTCAACAAGTATATTTTGTGCCAGGCACTGTACAAAGTACTTAGAATATAAAGACAAAGTAAAACAGCCCATGCCTTCAAGGAGTTAACATTCAAATGGAGGAGATATTACATACATATATAGGTAGGTGCAAGAATAATTCAGGTGTGAAGGTGGCAGCCATTACAGGAACAAAGAGAGGTCTCTTGAAGAAGGTAATATTTAAGCTGAATCTTGAAGGAAATCAGGGATTCTAGGAGGTAAAAGTATATGTTTTATGAAGAGAACATTCTGGGCATGAGAGTGAAAGGCCATTTACTTAAAAGATAATGCTTTTTCTTTTTCTCTCTCTTATGTTCATATGCACATATTTATATATAATAGATATAAATCTATGTATGATGCAAATGTATTATCTAAATGTAGAGTAGTAATTTAGCATAAGAGACTGATATTTCTGGAACCTGGACTATGCCTCTCCAAGAGAGAATTTTACCTTGAGGAGATCAGAAAGGACATGACTGAGCTCTTCTTCCTTTCCTCATCCTCTTCTAAAAGGCATATATGGCTAGAATGATATTGATTTACTTCTCCCTAACCCAATGTTGAGTGGTAGTCTGGGGATACAAGTCTGGTCCATAAGGAAAGCTACTTCCCCAATTATTTTTAAAGGGGAAAGTAGCCCTTACCTTGCACTTTCCAGCTTAACTCTTTACCAATTCTGGTAAAACAAAAGACCATCTTAAAGAGTACATAGAGAGCAAACCAATTTATCCAAGCAAACAGAAGTTGTTTGTTTTTTAAATGAGAATATATGAAAAATATTCAAGAATGAGCAAGCTCTTCAGTTGGAATCAAGACGAAATCATACCAGAATGGGCCAGGTTCTCACCAAGGAGAGCTATTTTGAAGTCTAGAGGAGAAAGCTGGAAATCAGGAATATGGTGAAGAGCTGGATGACCTTATACATATGCAACTTTTATTTCCACCAAAGCAGCTTGAACCACATCCTAGTGGCTCTGGCACCACATCCCTCACGTAGTCATCATGCTGTCCTCAGCATTCTCTCTGCCAGCCTAGTGTTGTGCCTTCTGTGTATGCAGCAGCTCCCAAGACTTTTCAGGTTTGATCAGAAACCTGTTTATTTATACATATATGTAAATATATAAACACACATTTTACATATATATACATATATGTATATACACTTCCATGTGCACATACATACATGTATGAATGAGTTGAAAAGTGAATACTTTCCCCATCCTTTTCCAAGCTATAAACTTCCAGGAATGTAGTCTGAGATTTTTCTGAGCACCATTTCTCATGCTGGCTCATGAGTGTAAGCAGTGCATGCTAATCAAACAGGAAAAACATGTTGGCTTATTCACTCCTTCTGTACTCCTTGAGTGTATCAGCATGCATAGAAGCCTAGAGGAGGGCAAAGGTATGTTAGCAAGTTGCTGAACATTAAAATTAAGAGCCTCAGGGACTGAGTCTCAGCACCAGAGCAACCAATCAATCCCTGTGAATACAACTTCTCAGAATGGGAACTGAAGCTGTGAGGACGCTTGTAACCATTGTGGCCCAGAAGAGAAGAAGAAAATCCTTCTTTTAGTAGTGGCAGAGGTGGATGTAGGTGTGAGGCAGTTTCCTGGCTCTTCTTCCATTTCCTTCATCTTCTCTCTTTCAGTATCTTTCCTGCTCAAATTGTTATGTGTCCTTTATTCTTCTTGAAGATTTATGCCCACTTTCCCATCAAGAGCTCTTCGTACAACTGGAATCTATGCTGAGTAACATTATCACCCACTGCACTCCATGAAAGCTTTATGGGAAGCGTAATTCCTAGGGAGAATGTCTCCCCAATGGTTGATTAATCTGGGGCCAGGCTTTCATTTCCTTGCCTAGAAAGTTACCTCAGGAACTTACTCCAAAGGCTACCCTTTATATTATAATGGACTTATCTGCATATTTCCCATGAGATATTACCAAAAAAAAAAATTGTTCTCTCTTTTCCTTTCTCCCTCTGAGTTGAGATACAATTATTTTGATGACTTTTCAGCTTCTAGTGATGGAAAAATATTTATTTTAGTTGCTGTTGACCTGTGGGAAAAGACCATTATTCTAAATATATGATGAGGTCATGGAAGCTAATTGAGGGTGGAGAGGCATTCTTAGAGAAGAGAACAAGGGAAAATAAGACTTTCAGATGAATTAAAATAGACTGTTTTTTTATTCCTAGCAAAAAACCTTGATTTTTTTGATCATACCCAGGGTTATTGAAGCAAGACTGTTTCTAGTAAGATCATGGAATCATTGATTTAGAGCTGGAAGGGATCTATTCCAGCTTCTTCATTTTGCAGATGGCACCCCCCCCCCCCTCCCAAGGTCAAGGGACTTACCCAAGGCAACAGAAGTAGTAAGTGGCAGATCTTGGATTTGAATCCTAACCTCAAACAACAAATCCAGCTTTCATCCACTGTGCCATGTGGCAAAAGTTATTAAGACTACCATAATCCTTTGTGTTCTGTTGCAATAGTCATGTGAATGTGAGCAGAAAATAGCAAGTTTCACTAAGAGAAACTGGAGATAAATGTTGATAATATCTCACAAATTAATGGAAACAATACTTTATACTTGAATACTGCTTTATACTTAGCCAAATGCATTCTCACTTATTTTTTCTTATTTCATCCCAACCACCCTATGAAGTAGTTAATGTAGATTTTATTCAGCCCATATGACAGTTGGGGAAACTGAGGCCCACAATAAGTTAGTACTAGATAGGACTAGAGCCCAGGTTTCCTGAGTGGTAGCTTTTTGATCTTTTCACTGAAGCACATTGCCTTTGTCAGGTCTGATCAGGGAGAGCATGCTACCTCACCCTGGAATGCAACTTTTCAAGACTGCCAGGAAATCAGACCCTAGTGTCTGATGGCCCCTGCACAGTGAGACTCATTACTTGTCTGTGTGGGGTGAGTCTCTGGCATCAGCCCCAGGGAGACAAGGCTTCTGTTGAAGAGCAATTAATTGGGAGGGCTCCACGCCTTCCCCTGATTGGCCTCTCCTCCCTACTCTCCAGCCCACACCCAGTAGGAGAGGACTCGGAGTCTTATAAACTTTTTATAAACAAGCAGGGACCTTTTAATGTTCAATTTCCCTTTTTCTTGGGCAGCGGCCGAAGCCAGACCTCTGAGAAGGTTGGTAAAAAGCCGATCTCTGTGGAGAAAGCCAAGAGTCAATTTCGCCAGGAAAGCTGGCAGGTAACTCGATTCCCACAGAGCGCCAGGCACCTGTTGGTCAGATCTATTTGTAGAGTCCTCTGAAGTAGTCACTCCTTTAGTGGAGATGCAGATGTGCCCCTACTGAGGGATTTATGTGTCTGTACAATACATGACTCTCTATAGAGCCCCCCAATCCCTCGTGCCTAACTCAGAATTTTCACCATTAGAATTGGACTCTTGAACTTAAGTTTTAACTTGATAAAACTTTTTAACTTAGATTAACTTTTAATTTTACTTCGATTGACTTAAAAACAAACTTCTCAACTTAAATCATGCTCCCTATTAAAATGCAACACTCTTCTGCATCAATAGTTGAAGCCTTTATACAACAGTGTGAATGTCTAAAAACAATTTTGATGGAGAAAAGAGGCCAGTTGGGGGATCCTGGACAATGGATACATGAAGGAATTTGGAAAGAGAGGAGGATGGGATGGGGTAGGTAGTCATAGAGCTGATGGTCCTATGCATAGCCTGTTTTATAATTTTAGGGTTGTTTTCTGGACAGTCTTTCAGTTCCCAAGTAAGGAGGCAATCTGGAACACTGAGAGACAGTTCATACTGATGGCAGAAAGACAAACAATCCCCAGAGAATAAACATAACAACTCCTGAGACCCAGAAAGGATGATGGATCCTAGTTAATGTAGTCTATTTCAGAGGTTTGCTTTTAGAGCTGAGGATTCACAAAGGCTCTAGGTAGAAAGTTATATTTGAGACAAACTTTAAAGGAAATTTGCTCTGTTGCTATAATTAGAACCCTAACTCTAAATACTGGGCTAAATCTTAATAGAAGAAATTTAAATATAAGACAGTGAGGAGGTGGGCAAGGCAAAAATATGTTGTAAATGTTTAATAATCTGCTTTCTGGGAGAAAAAAGATGTATGTTTGACATCCTTTTACATTTAATCTGTATTAACATTTTCTCCACTACTTTCTTAAGATAATCAATTGTTATTCAGTGGTGTCCGACTCTTACCCTTTGGGGGATTTTCTTGGCAAAGTTACTGGAGTGGTTTGCCATTTTCTTCTCCAGCTCATTTTCCAGATGAGAAGACTGAAGCCAACAGGGTAAGTGACTTGCTCAGGGTCATGTAGCTAGTCAGTATCTGAGGCTGGATTTGGCACCTAGGTCTTTCTGACTTAGTCAGGCACTCATCCACTCTTCTATCTAGCTGCATTTTCAGAACTATAAGGAACCCTATATGTTCCAAGTGACTCTTTAGAACATACAGCAGGGGAAGCTAAGTGTCTCAATAGATTGAGAGCCAGGCCTGGAGATGGGAGGTCCTGGGTTCAAATGTGGTCTCAGACACTTCCCAGCTGTGTGACCCTGGGCAAGACATTTAACTCCAGTTGCCTAGCCCTTACCATTCTTCTGCTATGGAACTAATGCTTAATATTGATTTCAATATGGAAGCTAAGGGTTTAAAAATTTTTTTAAAAATAACATACAGTAGTATGTCTGAGTTGAAAGGACATTAGAGCAAAAACATAATATATGAGTGGTAAGGAATCTTAGAGATCAACTTTAGAGATCAAGTTTTCAAATTTCTTGGTCTCAAGATCCTGTACTCCCCCAAATTACGAGACTGCCTTCTTCCTTGAGAGGTTTTGTTTTGTGGGTTATATCTATTGATATTTACTATATTAGAAATTAAAATGTGATAGTATTGTTATGAAAATAGTTTTGACCTTGTGAAAGAGACTTAAGGACTCCTAAGATCCCCGGACCCTACTTTGAGAGCTACTGATTCCAGTTCAAGCCCCTTGTTTTGCAGATCTAGAAATTGAGAGGTAAAATGTACTCAGAGAGGTACAGAGAATTTGAGTGATGAACCTGTGAATTTCTCCTTCCTACCTTCCTTCTTAAAAACAGAAATGAAAAACTAGCCCCTGTTAAAATCCCTTTCCCATCAACTAGGAATGATTATAATCAATTCCTAATCTCACACTTTCTTTTTTGGTAACTGTGTGAGTCTGTCCTTGGCCTGATTAAAATCAGTAGATTAAGGCTATTGTCCTGTGCTTTACCAAGCAGGCTCTGATCCACCTGACTGATGGATATCATCAGAGTGGACCATCTTTTTTAACTATTGGGAACCATTGCTCTTTGCCCCAGTTCATTATTCATTCAAAGGGGAGAACAGCAGAATCTACAAAACCCCATTTATACTCCAGTGGCACTTGGGGTGAAAGAACATTTTACAATGGGGCATTTATCTCTGTCTATTCTTAGAGATCAATATGAACCACCCCTAGTTTAATCGACCAAAAGCATTCTGACTGTGAGATCCTTGGATAGAGAATGGCCCATATTAAACTTTGAAATATGGCCTGGCTCTTTATGGTTGGGGCACTGCAGCACTATACATCCCAAAAAATCAGATTCATTGATTTTTTTTCTTAAGCAATGTCCCTTTCTAGCTTTAAGTTTCTATGATTCTGTGACTCCAACCATGAAATTTCTGGGCACCATGAAGTTGGAAAGGAGAATAGAATGTGAGCTCGGTCTCTTGTCTCATTGTGGCTAGGCCATGGAGCAGTTTGGTTGAAGGTCCTCACTTCCCTGGTTGTCTCCCAAACCTAAGAGCTCATAGGGATCATTTATGGAGGCTTCTTACTGAAGGAACTGAGGGAGCAGGTTCATAGATTTGACTGTGTCGAGGCTGCAGGGGCTTTTTCTTTATGGAAACTTTTTTCTTGTCAGATGTGTGATATTGAATAAAAGATGTAATAAATAAAAGGTGGTCTGGAGGCTCAGCATCAGATTTATAAACATTTATTAATAAAAAGAGAGAGAGAGGAGAGAGAGAGTAGGAGATAGATTTCAGTCTCACTAATTTAAAATAAGATCAGGTCCCAGATTTCAGCCCAGCACTGCTGCTTGCTACGCACCAGCCCAGGGAGTCAGTCTCTTCAAGAGGAGAAGTAAAAGGGGGCAGTTAGAGTGCTCAGTGGATTGAGAGCCAGGCCCAGAGATGGGAGGTCCTGGTTTCAAATCTGGCTTCAGATACTTCCTAGCTGTGTGACCCTAGGCAAGTCACTTAACTTCCATTGCCTAGCCCTTATTGCTCTTCTGCCTTGGAACCCATACAGAGTATTGACTCTAAGATGGAAGATAAAGGCTTTTTTTTTTTTTTAAAAGAGTGGAAGTAAAGAGACTCTTTCCTTCCCTTGATTGAATTTTAAACTCCACTAGCTCTTCCCTCTCTGGCAATGTTGCAGTGTTGATGCTGACCCAGATGCTGAGGGACATTAGGGCAAGACTCTGTACTCTGGATCAACGTCCCTTAAATAATTTCCTTCACACAATCCCCACTCTCATTCTTTGGGAGACCAGCATGTTAAGTCTCCCCATTCTTGATTTCCCAGGAGATTAACATGTTAGCTCTCTCAATGAATCAATCCACATATGGAGTCTGTACATTTAGGATTTTCTCACTATGGGTATAAAAATAGAAAAGATATTGTACATTTCAAATTTCAACAATTTGTGTTGTTGGGGTATGGGGGAATGGGAATAAAAGAGAGAAAAAGAAAAAAAATGATTGATAGGCACATTGACAAAATACCAATTAGGGGGCATGACTTTTTAGCATAAGAGTTTACAATCAGGATAAATGGTAGGCTCAATCCCCCTCAGATCCATTCATTATATCTAAAAGTTCACTCTTGGGGGCATCTAGGTGACTCAATAGAT
Organism: Monodelphis domestica; assembly: GCF_027887165.1. NCBI lineage: Eukaryota > Metazoa > Chordata > Mammalia > Didelphimorphia > Didelphidae > Monodelphis > Monodelphis domestica. Next base: position 362,101,887 of record NC_077227.1, on the reverse strand, counting down.
TGAAAGCCAGGCCCAGAGATGGGAGATTCTGGGTTCAAATCTGATCTCAGACATTTCCTAGCTCTGTGACCTTGGGCAAGTCACTTAACCCCCATTGCATTGTCCTTACAACTTTTCTGCCTTGGAACCAATACACAGTATTGATTCTAAGACAGAAGTTAAGAGTTGGTTTATTTTTTTTAGTTCACTTTGAATCTCCTGATGTAGCCTGTGATTTTTACAAGCATCTCCAGGAGATTCACTTTCCTGGTCTGGGTATTGGTGATTATCTTTTCCTAAAATTACTTTAAAAGATCTTAAACTATGAACTTTTAGGATAATCACACAATTTTTCCCTTAGGAGGGTATATACCAATAATAGAAACAATGCAGGAAAAATGGCTAAGCTATAAGGTATATGAATTAATTCTCCCAAAAACAGGAGGAGAGAGAAAATTTAAATTAAAAATATATTAAAATCACATATGTACAAAATCTGAGTATAAATTAAAATTATAACAGGTCCTTGATTCACCATCAAGGTCCGAATGAGGTAGCTTATATCCTACAAGCATGCAGGACAGGTGCAGCAATATTGCAGTTACCCATCATCAGCCAGGACTACTGAAAATTGTCATACTAAAGAAGAAAAAAGGGACAAAAATCTGAGGAAAAAGGGAAATATGATTCCCTGGTCTGATTTCTACTTCAATCACAGGGATAGAAAAGTCAAAGTTAAAGGCAAATAGAAATATATGTTGGTCTCATATATTAGGCAGAAAACAGAGAAGTTCAACATCAGAACTTGCCAAACAGCCACTTCCCTGAATCCTCTGAGACAGATCCTCTGCCTTGGTGTAGATCCTCACCAACCCCACAGGGAATATTGGTCTCTTTGACCTTGTGATACTTTGCACCAATCAGTGGCTCATTAGCGTAGTCCCTTCTTCTGAAATCAAACACAAATATCAATTAAAGTCCCATAATATTTAACAACAAATGGTAGGTTTCCATAGTCTAAAGCTTTTGGGTATGCAATGTTCTCAGAGCTAATAGGTATTGTAAATTGATCCTTCAATATCAAAATATCAATACTTAATCCATATACTCAAGTTTAAAAAAAAAAAACAAATTTTGGGGGCTGCTGGGTAGCTCAGTGAATTGAGAGCCAAGTCTAGAAATAGGAGGTCCTGATTTTAAATTTGACCTCAGACACTTCTCAGCTGAGTGATCCTGGGCAAGTCACTTAACCCCCATTGCCTTGCCCTTACCACTCTTGTGCCTTGGAACCAAGACATTGATTCTAAGGAAAAAGATAAGAGTTTTTTTTTTTAACTTAAACTTAGGAAGAAAGAAGAAAAGAGAAAAAAATGTTTTAATCTTATTGCACACCCCATTAAACAATGGGTCAACCAAACATGGGCATAACAAAAAGATTTTTCACTCAAAAGTGAAAGATATTGTTTCTCTATCTTGGCCATGATCCACAGTTTGAGTGTACATAATATTTTCTCCTAGTAAAAGGTTAGTATAGCTTTGGTACAACAGCTAAGACAAATTCAAAAGACCACCACAATTTCCGGGATTAAAAAGGCCAGTTCCCTGTAGCCATTTTCTACCATGAACCATCAGATGTTATATGAGTTTCTTTTTTTTTTTTTTAAACCCTTACCTTCTGTCTTGGAGTCAATACTGTGTATTGGCTCCAAGGCAGAAGAGCACTAAGGGCTAAGCAACGGGGGTCAAGTGACTTGCCCAGGGTCACACAGCTGGGAAGTGTCTGAGGCCAAATTTGAACCTAGGACCTCCCATCTCTAGGCCTGACTCTCAAGCCACTGAGCTACCCAGCTGCCCCCGTTATATGAGTTTCTAAAGCAATTTAGAGTGTCATTCAAAACCCATTGAACCTCACAGACATTTGTAACAATTTCACTGAATCTATATAGGAACAACAAGATTGATTAATAAGGGCACCTCCCACCCCCCAACCAATGTAGCTGTAAACATATAAAGAGCCAGCTGGTTCTGTATAATTGTCTTTGCTAAGGAATCAAGATCATCCTGTAGGAAAGAGAAAGTCCTAGAAGTTTGGGAGATGGCTTTAACTGTATCTTGAGCCAATCTTTCAACCTCAGCAGAGATATTCCTAATAGAATTTATTACTGCCATCATTCCAAAAATGGGCAGAACTGCCCAGAAAAACTTTTGTACTGCTGATGACAGGGCTACTGAATTAGATCTTGACCTCTTGCTTCTTGAGTGCCACAAATACCCAGATTCCTAGTCATGGACTTGTCCACTTGGCCAATAAAGTGGTCATGCACCAATACTGGTCGAATAACATAAGCCAAACCTCAAATACCATACCGCCCTTGGGGAAGGGTAGAGTAAGCTGAGGAGTTACAGACATAAATTGTCTAGAGTCACCAAGCTCCATAGGAAAGCTACCTTCAGCTGAATTGAATCAGTAACAGTTGTAAAAGACATTTATGTGTCCCCTCCTTTGTGTTTTCTAACTTTGCTTTAGCACAAATAAATGTGGCAGGGAATGGAATGACGAGATTGCACTTTACATTGTCACCCACACAAGTCAAAGGTAGGCACATGATCAATCACAGGCAATGGGACTCTGGCAGACTTTAGAGGTGAGTTGTATAGAGGACTCTTGTCCCAGTTAGTGTTGAAAGGAGAAGCCTCTACATTATGGGAACATGGCTTCCTGGCTTTCAGTGCTGAGTAGTTATGCAGGAGCAAGATGCTGTCCTGGCTGTTGCTTTTCATTTTCTGAGCCAAACGTTTGTGGTTTTAAGCTTGTATTTGGCAAGGCTAGTTTGTTTGGGTGTTCTTACTGGGAGAGGGATGGTTTGGACATTGGGAAAAAATATGTAACAACTGAGCCCCTGAAAAATTGAAAACAAATATTATGTCTCTGGAGCACCTTTTCATTTTTTTCCAGGTTGGGTGTGGGTTCTTTTGGGTAATCAATTATACCAATTATGTCCTGTACTCCTACCAACCAGTAAAACACTTTCAATTTATAGATGCTGCCAGCAAAAAATCCATCAGAAAAAAATTAATGAAGACATTAAAAAATATAAAAAAACAAAGCAAGAGGCAATTGAGTAGAACTATTCTGTGCTCTCACATGGAAAATGGTGCATTCATTCCACCTTCTAAGGTGGAATGGGGAAGAGGAGGAGAACCTCCTGAGAAAAGCATATGGAAAGATAGGAAAACTATCTTTGAATCTATGGGTGAATGGAGTAGGGAAACTACTCATTTTTTTCATCTTAACTTGTTCCAGGTAGTGGCATGACAAACTGTGGATACCCCTTAGGACAAAGTTGACTCAGTTATGGCTCTGGGTGGCCAGAGGAGTCCCTGCTTCTGTCTCTGAAACTCAAACCTAAAGGTACAATCATGGCATCAGCATCTCTTGCTTAGTAGACCTTGACCCATTATAGCCAGTTGCTCTGGTTTGACTCTATACTTATAGCTACTCAAAAATACTCCACAACTTTTCTTTCCATGCTGTTTCCCATCTCTAACTACCATTTCTTTCTTAGGTGTCCCCTCATTCTACTCCTACCCTCTTCTTTCTTTTCTAAGTTTATATACCTCCTGGTGTAATTCCAGCATCAAGGCATGAGGATATATGGGATTCTGACATCTTGGAACTTCATTTGATGAACAGTAACTTCCTTTGCTATTACTGGCACTGAAGCAAAGCAGGAGTCTTCTATTATCAGCAAAAATAATCCCTGACCATTTTTATGCTTATTTTCAGAGAAGAAAGGGCCTTCCAAGTGAAATGCTGAATGTTTTATAAGTAGGCTGATTCCTTGCCAGGAACAGTAAATAAATGCTTATTGGGATCCAGTAGCTTACAAATAGCCTTAAAGGCCTACAAGGAAATTTAACAAATATAATCCGAAGAGACTCACTAGGAGGGAGAATCCTGTGTTATTTCTTAATATTGACGTAGTAATGCTTTGCTTAAATCCATCATCTTGGGAGACTGCTAACCATGTTATTTGCAGAGTAGAAGATATTGGGCAAATTTAGCTTATAGAAGGGAAGGCATGGAGGCATAAGAGAGCCATCATTAAATGCTTAAAAGGATCATATTCTAGTGGGAAGGCTGGACTTATTCTATATGTAACACCAAAGGACAGTACTACGATCAAAGGATGGACAATATAAAGAAGCAGAACTTGGATCAATATGACTGGAATAGATACTCTTCCTCTCTTCTCCCCTCCCCTCCCGTTCCCTCTCTTCCTTCCTTCCTTCCTTCCTTCCTTCCTTCCTTCCTTCCTTCCTTCCTTCCTTCCTTCCTTCCTTCCTTCCTTCCTTCCTTCCTTCCTTCCTTCCTTCCTTCCTTCCTTCCTTCCTTCCTTCCTTCCTTCCTTCCTTCCTTCCTTCCTTCCTTCCTTCCTTCCTTCCTTCCTTCCTTCCTTCCTTCCTTCCATTAGTATATAATATACTGGGAGTGAATGGCTTCACAATCCTCATCTGCTCCCAAGAAGGCTCTAGTTCCCAGCTGGGAACCAGCCCTAGTTCATTTGAATAGCCCTAGGTAGATTCACAGAAACTTGAGCGATCTTGGGAGGAAATACGGGTACTTTGTCAGTCAAAAGGCAACAAACATTTATTAAGCACTAAGTGCCAGTGATTATTCTAAGTGCTGAGTACATAAAGAAAAGTAAAATAATCTTTACTCTCAAGAAGCTCACATTATAATGAGGGAGAGAACATCCACACACCTCTGTTTATACAAAATGCATGCAAGGTAAATTGGAGATATTCTTACAGTTGAGCTGTTAAACCTGTTGGGATTGTGTGCTCAAGTGCAAGATGTGCGATTGCTTAAGTTAGGGTATGGTATGGAAGGGTGGGGAGTAGTCATGTTTCAGAATACCTACTTGGAAAGGAGATGTGCAATTCCTGGGCAGACTTCTGAGGCCAGAGATCTGTGGGAATAAGGGGAAGGGGCCCGAGGAGCCACTTCAGAGCCATTTCTTGTCAGACTTGTCTTTAGAACTGTTCTGCAGGGAGAATTAACCCTTGCCAAGACTGGAGGAGCCATAAGGCGGCAACTGATGGAGAGTGGAGCTGTTCTGGAAGCAATGCATGCTCCTTGTTTCCCCCCAAATATAAAGAAACCATAAGACTCAATTAATCCAAGGGACTACTGATAAATCTTTCTGGGATTGCTAGGTAGCACAGTGGATAGAGCACATAGTCTGGAGTCAGGAAGATCAAATCCAGTCTCAGACTCGCTGTGTGACCCTGGGCAAATCACTTAACCCTGTTTGTCTTAGTTCCCTCATCTAAATGAGCTAGAGAAGGAAAGGACAAACTATGCCAGTATCTTTGCCAAGAAAACCCCAAATGGGAAATGAGTCGGGCAACTGAAACAACCAAATAACGATTGCATTAGTGGGGGAAAAAAGGAAATCTAGAAGCAAAGTCAATTTCTGAAGACCAAGTGAGTCATGGAAACAATGCAAACTTCTAGGAGTGAGGAGAAAAGGAGGAGGGCAGGTTTAGAAATCCCACATACTCTTATTATCTGGAGTTGGAAGCAGATTGCTATCTCTTTGAGGTCTAAGCTTTTTCAATTTATGAGGAAATATAACTTCTTACAAACTCAGAGCAACACAAGTTTTTGGACATCAAATGAAGTAATGACTTATTCAACTATAAAGAAATTAGAAACATGTGAATTATATTTCCTTTAAAATTACATAAGTAATATTGTAGCATGGAAGCTATACCAGGAAAATGTGTATAATTGTTCCAGGTATGAGTTCCCCTAGCTATTTTTTTTATGATGCATGTAACTTGGTACTAAAGAATACCTATTTTGATACAATGAATCATTACCCTTATTGGCCCTTTGCTTTTCAGGTCCCTTTCACTGCCTCCCCCCCAATCTATGATGGTTTGAAGATTAATCAGAGAGCCAGGAAGAATGGCTCACTCAGGAGACTTAAAAAATCTTCTTTTTTTTTTTTCAATGAGCAAAAATTTATTTCCTTTCTCTCACATTGTCTTGGGGAAAAAGAAAAAAAAATCTCTTATAGAAAATATAGTCAAGCAAAGCACATTTCTACATCGACCATGTGCAAAAAACGTATGTCTCATCTGTCCCTTAAGTCTATCACCTCTCTAACAACAGGTGGGTAACATGTTACATCATGAATTCTCCTGAATTATTGTTGGTCATTGAGTAGATCAAAGACTGACTTTTGAATGATATCTCATAGTATAAAATGTTCTTCTGCTTCTGCTCCCTTCCCTTTACATCAATTCATTAAAGTCTTCTCAGGTTTCTCTGAGACTATTCCTTTCATGATTTCTTACAGCAAAATGACATTTATTAGTCTATAATTTGTTAAAGTCATTCCTCAATCTATGGGCACTCTTTTAATTTCTAGTTCTTTCCTCCTGAAAGAAGTAATTTTATTTTATTTTGTTTTGTATATATGAGTGCTCTTCGGTATAGACCTAGTAGTGTTATCACCGGGCCAAAGAATATATACTGTTAGTAACTTCTTGAGTATAATTCTAAATTGCCTACCTACCAGAATGGCTGGACCAATTCACAGCTCCAGCAAGAGCATACAATGTTTTCAGTTCCTCATGGCCCCTACAGCATTTGTCACCTTTTTTTCTGTTTTCTTTTCTTTTTTTTTTTAATTAACTTTGCCAATCTGTTGTGTATGAGGTGGAACCTTAGAGTTGATGTAATTTGCATTCCTCTAGTTCTTAGTGATTTGGAGAGACCTGTGGCAGGCAGACCAACTAGCATGCTATTACACTAGTCCAGGAACAAGGTGATGAGAGCCTTAGTTTTAATGCTCTCCTCCCCCCTCCCCCACACACATATGGCTCTCAATAGCTTGGAATTATTCTTCTGAAAATTGCCTGTTAATATCTTTTGACCATGTATTAATTGGGGAATAACTCTTAGTTTTTTAGATTTGAATTAGTTCCCTCTATATATATATAGTGGAAATTAAACCTTTATCAAGGGAAATTGGCTGCAAAGATTTTCCTCTCCATTTACCTTCTTCTCTGCAGCAGCATCGGTTCTTATTGTGCAAAAGCCTCTTAATCTTATGCAGCCAAATTTGTCTATTCTATTTTCTGTGATCATCTCTAGCCTTTATTTTATTATAAACTGTTCCCCTAACTATACATTTTACAGGTAATTAATTTCCTTTTTGCTCCTCTCATTTGTTTATCACTTTATGTCTTAGTCATATACACATCTGGAATTTGTCTTCATTTACTGTGTGAGCTGTTGATATATTCCTAGTTTCTTACAAATTCCTTTCTAATTTTTCCTTCAGTTTTTGACAAATGGTGAATTTTTGGCCCAGTATTTGGAATCTTTGGATTTATCAAAATCTAGGCTATTGTGACTGTTTGCTTCTGCAAATTATTTATCTAATCTGCTTATTGAATCTGTAGTTCTTAACCAGTACCAAATAATTTTGATGATTACTGTGTTGTAGTTTTAGATCTGATACTTGTAAATCCCCCCCCCTCAACTTTTTCATTATTTCTCTTAACATTTTTGACCTTTTGTTTCTCCAGATGAATCCCATAATCATGTTTTTTAGCCTAACAGAGTAATCTTTTGGTACTTTGATTGGCATGGCACTGAGTAAGTATGTTATTTTAAGTATTATTATAATTTTTATTATATTGGGTTGGCCTTCCCATGAGCAATTAATATTTTTCCAATTATTTAAGTCTATTTTATTTGTGTGAAGATAATCTGTAGTTATGTTCATATAGTTTTGGCATGTATCATGGCAGTTACGCTCAAGTATTTTATATATTCTGCATTTCTTCTAAATAGATTTAATCTACATATGTATTACTGCTAAATTTTATTGGTAATACACAAAAATACTGATGTTTCATATAGATTTATTTCATAACTTGCAAATTTGCAGAAGTTAATAATTGTTTTGATTAGTCAACTAGAGTTATTTAGATAAACCATAATATCATCTGCAAAAATGCTAATTTTGTTTCCTCTGTGACTTTATTTCTTTATTCTTGTCTTATTGTTATAGCTAACATTTCAAGCACTATGTAAAATTATAATGGTGATATATGATGTCTTTGCTTTACCTTAATCTTAGTAGAAAGGTGTCTAGTTCACTCCCATTGCATGTAATGTTCCCCCTCTTGTTTTAAATAGATACCAATTTTTAGTAGATACATCTTAAGGAAAGATCTGTTTATATTTATTTTCTAGTGTTTTTAATAAGAATGGGTACTGTATCTTTTCAAAACATTTTTGTAGCTTTTGATGTAATCATTAGATTTTTGTTATTGCTATTATTAATATGGTCAATTATATTAATATCTTTCCCAATAGAGAATCAACCTGAAATTTCTGGTATTAACCCTATCTGGTATAATCTTTGTAATATATATATATATATATATATATATATATATATATACAATCTTTGTAATATGTTATGTCTCCTTGTTACTATTATTCTTTTAAAATTTAGCCTTAGTATCAATTAGGAATATTGGCCTATAGTTTTCTTTCTTTGTTTTGACTTTTCCTAGTTTAGGTATCAAGATCTCATTTGTATTGTAGAAAGAGTTTGTTAGGTTTCTTTCTTTTCCTAATTTTTCCAAATAACTTATGTACTATTTGAATTAATTGTTCTTTAAATGGTCTATAGAATTTACTTGTAAATGCACCTACATTTTTGACTTTTTGTTTTTGTTTTTTCTTCCATTGGGAGCACCTTTATAGCGTATTCAATTTCTTTTTCCATTTCATTTAGATTGTCAATTTTCTGACATATAATTGAGCAAAGTAGTTTTTTGGTAATTTCCTTTCTTCTTCATTTGTGATAAATCCAACTTTTAATTTTTAATAGTGGAAATTTGGTTGTCTGCTTTCTTTTTAAATTAGAATCTTTTAAAAAAAGAATTAGGTAATAGTTTACCTATTTCATTATTTATAATACAAATCTTAGCTTTATTTACTAATTTAGTTTTTTATTTTTGTTGATCTCTTTTTTGATTACCAGGAATTTTACTTTTCTGTTAATTGGGACTTAAATTTATTGATTTTTTGTTTTTTTTTAGTTGATTACTAAATTCTCTGTTTTGTTTAGGAGATAGCAGGTAGATTCCTTGTATTTTCATTATGTCCTCTTATTCTAGTAGTTATGAATAATAATACTCTTGTGATTTCTTGAAATATGATGTTTAAGTTCTTTTTTTTGTGCGAAGGGGCAATTCCTGACTTTTGGTTTGTCCAATTAAATAGTCCAATGCAGGTCATACTAATGCAGTTCCAATTATTCTTAAATTATTTCCTTGATCCCTTTTTTTTTTTGGTTTAGTTGTTTTCGATATGAGATGCCTTACTTTTTCTTCAATCTTTTTCTTGTTTTAATATTTTTTCTTGTGGAATCATCAACTTCTATTTGCTCCATTCTAATTTTGAGAGGGTCTATTGCTTGGGTAAGGTTTTATATCCCTGATACCAAGTGTTAATTTTCTTTCCAAGACTTTTTCCTGATAACTCCCATTTCTTTTCCATTCATTCCTATAATACTCTTATTTAACTTATGGAACCATTCATTTAACACATAAAACTCTTTTTTGACTGTTAAAAAAGGAGGAAAAAAACATCTTTCTTCATTTCCTCTAGGAATTCCAGTTGAATTTATGCCCAAGTTGTGTTTTTATTGGAGGCTTTACTTATAGATGGTTTGGTGCCATTATTTTCTCCTTTGGTTTGGTGATACAATGGATAAAGCTCTGAATCTAGAGTTAGAAAGACCTGAGTTCAAATCCTGCCACAGAAATGTACTAGCTTTGTGATCTTTGGCAAATCATTTAACCTCTGTCTACCTTAGTTACTCAACTGTAAAATGGAGATAGTAGTAGCATTTCCTTTTCAGGGTTTTTATGAGGATCAAATGAGATAATATTTGTACAATTCTTAGCATAGTGCTTGGAATATAATAAGTTCTTAATAAATGCTAGTTACCTTTCTTCATGCCTTTCCTTTTCTTCTCTCTTTCCCATAATAGCTCTTTATTGTAGATTTCCCCCCTTTAATTCCATGCTTACTTTCCTTTTTTGGATTTTTCTGTCTTATCTCTCATTCTCTGTTTCCTTTGCTAGATCTTTATCCAGCTCATTCCAGTGAATAGTGGGTGTCCTATGAGACTTTGTCCTGGGCCCTCTTCTTTCCTTCCCCTTTGCTATTTCACTTGGTGATCTCATCAGCTTTCCTGTATTCAATGATCACTATGCTGATGACTCTCAAATTTACTTATCCAACTCTAACTTCTCTGCTAACTTCCAGTCTTACATTTCCCAGTAGCTATTAGACATCTCCAAATACATGTCTTTTATAAAACATAAACTCAACATATCTAAACTAGAACTCATTTTATCTATCACCCTAAACCCTCCCCCCCTCAAACTTCCCTTTTACTATCAAGGACACAATTGCCTACCCAGTTATTCAGGCTTGTGACCTAGGTGTCATCCTTGAATCCTTGTTCTCATTCCCTTTACTACCCAAATCCCATCTGTTCCAAGGCCCTTCAATTTTAGCTCCTTGGCATCTCTCACACATGACTCCTTCTCTCCTCTGACATTGCTACTACTCTGGTTCAGGCTATCATCACCTCAAGCCTTGACTATTTTCAATGACCTGCTGGTTGGTCTGTCTGCCACAAGTCTCTCCCCATCCAGTCTATCCTCTACTCAGTTGTCAAACTGATCTTCATAAAATGACCATGTCACTCTCCCCCAATTCTATAAATGTGTGTGACCATGTTACCCTCTGTTCTGTAAATTCCAATAACTTCCCATCATCTCCAGAATCAAATATAAAATCCCAAGTCCTTCATAATCTGTCTCAGAACACCTTTCCAGTCCTACACTCTATTGTTCCCTGCCTCCCATCCCTCCCTACTATGTATTATATGACAATGATAATAATCTCTTTGCTGTTCCTCAAACAAGAATCTCTAGCTTCCAGTTCTGGGCATTTTTATTAGCTTTCTCCTCCTCTGGAATGATTTCCCTCCTCATCTTGACCTTCTTGCTTCCCTAGTGAAGTCCAAGATAAAATCCCACTTTCTACAAAAAACCTTTCCTAGTAATTCTTAATTCTTGTGCCTTTCTTCTGTTGATTATTTCCAATTTATCCTGGGTATAGCTTTTTTTGTATAGTTGTTTGCATATTGTTTTTCCTTTAGAATGTGAGCTCCTTGAGAATGGAGAATATCTTTTACTTTTCTTTGTGTCTCTATCATTTAGTACAGTGCCTGGCACATAGTAGATGCTTAATAAGTGTTTAGTGACTATTATGTTAGGTCCAGGCTCTTTGAATGTCTGGAAGGAATGTGATGTTTAATATGTACTTAGTCCTCATTTGTATTATCTTGTGTTCTCCTACTGCTTTCTCTTGATGAGCACTTTGTTTTTGGAGGGTTGTAGGCTTGAGGACCCAAAAGCTTTCAGTACAGAAAGTGGTCTGATCCAAATAAAAGTCTTATTGTTGCCTATTTTGTTGGAGCTTTAAAAGTTTTCAACCTGGATTTGGGTCTGAGAAACATAACTATAGGCTTGCCCCTGGTTGCAACCCCAGCAGACTGATGCTGTACTCTTCACTGTCAACCAACTGAAAGACTCTACATATTAAGTGACAAATTGCAGGCTCCTCCTTTGGTCTGAGTTTCCTACACTGGTTATTCTGTCAGAGGTTTCTGACTAGGCTGGAGTTTAAATCTGCTCTACCTATTTGCAGGGTCAAAGTTATATATCTGCTGCTTCCTTCTTGCCAATTATAGTCTCAGAAGGTAATACCTTGTTCTCCCATCCCCAGATGCAGGTTTCTTCCTCAATCTATGTTAGATATGGGTCTGAGCTCTGGTCTACAATTTATAGGGCTGCCATTATACTATATTCAGGACAAGTACACAGTTCACATCCCTGGTCAATCCTTGTTCTTGAAAGGATCCATATAGCAACTTTCGGGTTATATATGGTTCCCTATGTGCACATACCTCTTTGGACCTTATGCCAACTGAAGCTCATATAATGACTTACTTGATTTTTCTTTGGATTTCTGTATCAGGATTTAGTTTGGTGGTTTTTGGAGGTCTTTGTGGAGTAGTTGTGAAGAGGAACCAGTCTATACGGCTTCCTTCTACTCTACTATTTTGCCTAGTCATTCAGTAACTTTTAAAAGGCTAGACAATTTCTACTCTCATACTCTCTTTTTTTTCCCTCTGAATATTCTGTGAATGTCTCTAAGTTTTCCTATGTGGGGAATAAGAAGAGAGGATCCTATCCTCTTTCCCTAGCACCTATGGAAGTTGCTCCAACATGGCAGCTAAAGCATATGCTGGCTAGGCAAGCCAGAATCTTGATCTTGGGCTCCTGACACTCTTGTTCTACTTTGGATTTTCCCCCTATACAGAGGTAACTGAATAGGGCTTATGAAAGATGTGTTTTTTAGGAGTATTTATGATGCCTCTCTCCTTTAGCTACTGATTTTGCTACACTTCTTTTCGCCTTCTAATTAATTCCCTTCAGAGAACAAGAATGTTAGCTCTTTCATATACAACTCCTTGAAATTCAGAATATAATTTCTAGTAATGTGTTTTTTTTAAAACAAATTTCAACAAAACAAAGCAAGTTAAAGGTCCCAAACTGTTACATTGGGATCATTGATCCCTGAAATGATTAGAATGTTAGAACCATCAGTGACCTTAGAGATTATTTAGCCCAGGTTTCTTACCCTTTTTTGTATCATGGACCCCTTCAGCAGTAAGGTAATGTCTATAAACCCCTTCTCAGAATACTGTTTTTTTTTTGCATAAAATAAAAAAGGATTACATATATAGGATTACAAAGGAAACCATTTACATTGAAGTAGTTATCAAAATATTTTAAAGATCAGATTTATGAGCCCCAGGTTAAGAATTACTATCTTCAATGAAGAAGCTAAAGCTTAAGGAGGAAAGTATGAAAATAAATTGACTCTAAGTCATGATTTTGCCTAATGCTCTGCTTAGCCAAGATATGTTTGTGATCCAATGGAAAAAGCATTAGAATTGCAATTAAAACTCTGTTCTATACTAACTTTTTTGACCTGAGGGGAATCTTAAGTTTTCTCTTCCCCAGTTTTCTCATTTATAAAATGAGATAATAATATGTAACCTACTTATTTTACAGGGCTATGGTAAACATCAAAAGACATAAAAGATATGAATGTGCTTTGAAAATGTCTTGAGGGCTATACCGAAGTTAGGATTATTTTTAATCTCTCCTTTCTATATTCTTTCTACAAATCTGTTACTTTTTTGAAAAAATGTTTTATGTATTGAAATAATACCTCATTTTGCTGAAAAATAAAAATCCATCTGATGGATTATTTTTCCAATAGCTCCAGAATAACAAAAATCAACAAGTACCTAATTGGAACATCTTGTTCATTAAAAATACATTAATATTCCATTATTCAAAAAATTCAAACTAATTGTGCTTATTTCCTATTGCAGCTTATTAAATACAAAAAGCCTAATTACCTAGAACTAGTATTGAATATCTGCAAAAAGCATACTTGATTTTAGAAAGAATTATCACAGTAATGATCATTATAGTCTTTTGGACTTAAAAGATGTCAAGAACTTGAAACTTCCTCTAATGTTTGGAAGGTTTTGTAGTAGCTATTTGATAATAATTCATGCTGAAAAGCATTTGAGAATAGGATCTATTTCAAATCAAATCAAAAGGAAAAATCAAATGCAAAATTCAGCAAGTATCATTTTTATGACCCCTTACCTTTTGTCTTAGAATTGATATGAAGTATTGATTCCAAGGGAGAAGAGCATTAAGGGTTAGGCAGTCGGGATTAAGTGACTTGACCAGGGTCACACAGCTAGGAAGTATCTAAGGCCAGTTTTGAATACAGGACTTTTTTGCCTGAGGTCTAGCTCTCTATCCACTGAGCCACCTAGCTTCCTCAGATGTTGTAACTCTTGGAGAGCATCTGCTAAGATTCAGGGTTGGGTAAGGGGGTTGTAATTTGGGTTGGTAGAAGGAATATATATTAATTAGGACAGTTAGAGATCCTTCAAGTTATGAAAATAGATCATGTCTTTACATCAGCTTATAAGCTCTGTGAAGACTGGAGCAATGTCTGCTTTGCCTCTTCAAAGTCCACTGTCCCTGGAAACTTGACTCAGTATGACTAAGTAGTCAATAAGTATTTATTGGAAATCTACTGCCTGCTTAGTATTCTTCTAGGCAGTGTCAATGACATGAGAGAATTCTAGGGTATGATTTTTGTCATTACGGAGATTACAGGTTAATTGTGGAAACATGATAGCCTTCTAGGAAGTCTGCCTGCCTCAAGTTTCTCTCTGTTTAATTTGTCCTCTTAGTCACTAAAGTGACTGACGTACAGATCTGACCAATAAACTCCAGTGGCTCTTTATTGTCTCTAGGATCAAATATGAAATACTCTAACATTCAAAGTCCTTTATAACTTAGTCTTCTTCTATCTTTCCCATCTCCTTATACCTTATTTCCCACCATAAACTCTTTGATCCAGTGATAGTGACCTCTTTGCTGCTCCACAAATACTCTGGGAATTTTCTCTGGTTGTCCTCTATACCTGGAATGCTTTCCTTCTTCTGTTCTACTTACAGACCTCTCTAGCTTCCTTTAAGTCTCAACTAAAATCTCATCCCCTCTTAATTCTAATGCCTCCCCTTATTAGGTATTTTCTATATATCCTGTATATAGCTTGCTTTGTATATTTGTTTAAATGTTGTCTCTCCAATTAGATTGGACGTTCCATGAGGGCAAGGATTCACCTTTTGCTTCTTTCTATATTCCTAGCACTTTATGTAGTTCTGGGCATGCTCTTAATAAATGCTAATAATTGATTGAAATAATAGTATTTGAAATTATATATGCCAACAATAAATGGGATAGCTTAGAGAAGAAGGATTTGGAAAGGCAGGAAGGTGCCATGGAAAAGAATTCCCATGTTCGGAGTCAGAAAATTTGAGCTGAAATTCTGGTTCTGCTGCCTATTTTGAAATTTGGAATTTGACCTTAGTTTCCTTACCTATAGAATGAGGGGTTTGGAATAGACAACTTTCAAGGGAGGATTTCAATTGAGCCTTAAAGACCAGGCAGGATTTAAATTTGGGCAGGTTGATGGTGCAGTGGCTAGATTATTAAACTTGGAGTCAGAAGGACTCATCTTCCTGGGTTCAAATCTTTCTTCAGAAACTTATTAGCTCTATGACCTTGGGTAAGTCACTTAGCCCTGCTTTCCTCAGTTTCCTAATGAGTTGGAGGAGGAAATGGCAAACCACTCTAGTATCTTTGCCAAGAAAAATCATGAAGTGTTGGATGGGACTGAAACAACTGAACCACAACCCAAGGCCTCGACCTCCAGTGAATTTTCCATTGTATCCCACAGCTTCTTGATGCTGATAATGAACAAATTTTAGAAAGCATTGTATAGGAGCAGGTAGGTGGCTCAATGGAGAGAGAGCCAGGCCCAGAGACAAGAGGTTCTGGGTTCAAATGTGTCCTCAGGCACTTCCTAGCTGTGTCACCCTGGACAAGTCACTTAACCCCCATTGCCTAGCCCTTACCACCCTTCTGCCTTAGAACCAATACACAGTATTGATTGTAAGACAGAAGGTAAGGATTTTTTTTCTTTCTTTCTTTTTAAAGAAGGCATTGTATATCTAATCTTTTCTCCTATATTGATCACACCTTAGATTGTAGACTCTGGCTTTCTCTAAGTTTTTTCCTCTTTTCTATTTGAGAATGAACAATCACTTCTTTTTTTTTTCTGCTGTGAATTTTGAATGAAATGGAAATAGACAAGGCCACATTCACTTAAAGGCCATGGCTACAGCTTTGAAAGTACTGGGATGTGTTCAGAGATCATAACTTGAGTGAAGGCGATGAAAGCTGCAGGATCCGGCTGGCTGGTTAATTGCTTCTACATAGCTCAAAGAGGGAACACAAAACATTGCCTTTTTGGGGACTGTCATAGTCTCATTCATCCACGCCTTTCACTGTCTTTTCTATGGCATAGACTTTAGCATCCAAGGCTTCATTAAGATTGGGGACAGATCCTGCCCAAAGACGTGGGACAACGCGTCCCAACTATGTGCCAGTGAAGACCCAGCTGGTCAGCTAGCTGCAGAGGTAACAGTGTATATATAACCTAAAGCCAATGAAGACCCCACTCCAAATTTCATCTGTGCCCACATCTTGGGGCCCACTTTTTGCCAGTTTGAAATGTATTTGCTGTTAAAACTATTGGAGGTGAGCTAGTATACTTGGTGAAGAATCTTTGTAAAAGATCTGAATGAAAGAATTGTCCCTTTTTTATTTTAAATTCAGGATAGCTAGTACTAGGAACAGTGAATAGAGTACTGGGCCTCAAGTTAGGAAGACTCATCTTCCAGAGTTCAAGTCTGGTCTCAGACACTTAATAGCTCTGTGACTCTAGACAAGTCACTTAATCCTGTTTGTCTCTATTTCCTCATCTGTAAAATAAGGTGGCAAAGGAAATGGCAAGTCATTACAGTATCTTTGCTAAGAAAACTCCAAATGGAATCATTAAGACTGGGACGTGACTGAACAATAAATTCTAGAAGTCTTTATGTCCTATTTAAATGTCTTCCTGATTCAACCTGGGGGACATCTCCCCATTTCTTTCTTGAGCCTTCAAGGATTTTGGTGACTGAGCTGTAGTTACATTTTTCAGAACTGAGACTTTGGTAGTTGTAGGATAGGAAAATTAGGTGATTATAGAAGGGAAAAAAATAGGTGGTTGTTGAAGGAAAAGCTGGGACTGGAAATTCAGACAGACCTACAGAGAAAATCCAAGGCTATGTATGAGTTTGGGAGCATGACTAAGGCAAATCTAAAACCAGAAGAGCCATCCGAGGTACAAAAGGACAGAAAAGCAAAGGTACACACATAATTTAGCTAGAGATATTCTATAGTCCATTGGAAGAAATTTATAGATAGTTAGAGATAGGGATGCAGAGCTCAGGAGAGAGGTATGGGTTAGAAATAGAGTTTTGAGAATCGCTTGCTCCCGGTGTTACAAGTTGACCAACTTTCAAGACAATAGTGAAGTGTCTTTCCATAAGTCTTTTCTTAAGCTCTCCAATGATAGAGACCCTCCTATCTTAGAGAAGCCAACTAATATATTCATTCACACTGAGATGTTAGTGACTTAATGTATTACTCTCTTCAGGGGGATTTGCATTTAAAAAAAAGACCAGCAAAGAGCAGGAAAGGTTTTTGCTTTTGTTTTCCCTTCCAAAGACATTTTAAGCAAGAAGACCCTTAATGAGGGAGAAATTTAGGAGACAGGAGAGTCTTCCTCATGCTAGGGCTTATCATAGAATGCATCTAATACAAAATAGGAGCTTAAATGCTTGTTGAAGAAATGAATCGACAAATGAATGAAAAGGAATTTATCAAGTGTTTACTCTGTACTTGGTAATGTGCCAAGTAATGGAGCTACAAATGACAAAAACTAACAAAGGAGGAATAATACAAGAATTTCTGACCATGCGCAAAGTGAACTGTATAACACCTCACATTTTTATGTCACTTTAAGGGAGAATGGGGCAAGGGACATTTGGATATCATTTTAAGGGATGATGGGATTGTTTTTGAATCCCCAGAATCTGCAACATGACAACTAATTGATAAACACTTGTGGAATGATTGGTTTATATAATACTATACTTATAACAATCCCGTTAGGCAAGTAGTGTAGATATTTGTATCCTCATTATGATAGATAAGGAAATTAAGGTTAAGAGATGTAAATAATTTACCTAGGATCATGTAGCTATTAAGAAGGAGAGCTGGCATTAGAAGTAATTAAAGAAACTATAAATCCAATATTCCTTGAGATCTAGAACTGCATTTATTTTACCCCCCTACATCAGTGATGGTGAACCTATGGCACAGATGCTAAAGATGCCACTCAGAGTGCTCTCTCTAGGCATGTGCACCACCCTTCCACCCTCCCCAACCCCTCCACCCCCAGAATTTGTTAGTAGAAAGGCAGAGGGACTCAGGGAGAGTTGCTCCCTTCCCTCTCTCCATTGTGCCTGACATTTTTTCACATCCCCACCCCTTTGCACAGCAGCCCAATGGTAGTGCATAGAGGGAAGGTGGGTAACTCACAGGAAGCAGAGCTGGAGGGGAGCAGAGCACTCTGGACACTCCTCTCCTCTCTACACTCACAGAGGACATTCCTTACTTTATACACCCCTCTGCTCAGTAGCCCAATGGGAGCACTTCCTCCCTCATCTGTGTGGGATAAGGGTGTGCCTGGCACTCATGGGGGGGAGGGGCATGGCACAAGGTCTCTGGAGGGGATGGCATGGCACTTGGTCTGGGGAGTGGGGTGGGGGAAGGGCCAGGCACTCTATCTCTCAAAGGTTCATGGTCACTGCCCTATATCCTACCTAGTCCAGTGTTTTAATGTTAAAGAAGAGGAACCTGAGTCCTAGGAATAGGAAGCAACCTGTCTAAGATGATGCTAATAATAAACATGAGAGTAAGAATTTTAACTCAGAACCTCTGGCAAATGGTGCTTTATAATGTTTGTCAACAGATTATGCCAGGCATAGTATGCTGCCTCTTTATCCTTGCTGTGTATATAGTATATACCATTTTAATTCATTGGTCAAATGTTTCCCCATCAAGATATGACATTAATGAGTTGAATACAATCATGTGACCTCTTGTAATGAATCCTACCTGGTCATAGTGAATAACCTTTGTGATCACTTGCTGGAATCTTTTTACTAGTATCCTATTTAAGATTTTTGAAACTATATTCATTAAGAAGATTGGCCTATAGTTTTCTTTTTCTGTTTTTGACCTGCCTGACTTTGGAATCAGTTCCATATTTGTGTTGTAAAAGGAATTTGGTAGAACTCCTTCTTTGCTTATTCTGTTAAATAGTTTGTATAATATTGGGATTAGTTGTTCTTTGATGTTTGATAGAATTCTTTTGTGAATCCATCTGGATTGGGGGATTTTTTCTTAGAGAGTTCTTTGATAACTTGTTCAATGTCTTTTTATGATATGGGGTTGTTTAAGTAGTCTATTTCTTCCTCTGTTAGTCTAGGCAATTTATATTCTTGTAAATATTCATCCATATCACCTAGATTGTCATATTGATTGCCATATAATTGGGCATAATAATTTTTAATTATCTCCTTAATTTTCTCTTCATTAGAGGTGAGGTCTCCCTTTTCATCTTGAATACTATCAATTTGGTTTTCTTCTTTCCTTTTTTTAATTAGATTCACCAGTACTTTGCCTAATTTATTTGTTTTTTTTTCAAAGTACCAGCTTCTAGTCTTATTTATTAAATCAATAGTTCTTTGACTTTCGATTTTATTAATTTCTCCTTTAATTTTTAGGATCTCTAATATAGTCTTCATCTGAGTGTTTTTAATTTGTTCACTTTCTAGTTTTTTAATTTTCATGCCCAATTCATTGACCTCTTCCCTCTCTAATTTGTTAATATATGAACTCAAGGACATGAATTTCCCCTTCAAGTACTGCTTTGGCTGCATCCCATAGATTTTGAAAGGATGTCTCATCATTGTCATTTTCTTCAATGAAGCTATTAATTATTTCTACGATTTGTTCTTTAACAGATTCTGGAGAATCATATTGTTTAATTTCCAATTAATTTTTGATTTGCCACTCCATGTACCCTTACTAGTTATTATTTTCATTGCATCATGATCTGAGAAGGTTGAATTTATTATTTCTGCTCTTTTGCACTTGTTTGCAATGTTTTTATGCCCTAATACATGGTCAATTTTTGTGAATGTACCATGTGCTGCTGAAAAGAAGGTGTATTCTTTTTTGTCCCTATTTATTTTTCTCTACATAACTATTAACTCTAATTTTTCTATGATTTCATTTACAGCAGTCGGCCAGCAACCGCTGCACAAAAGGAATTTTTAGTGGGTATAACTTGAGGAGGAGAAAAGAAGTCAGGAGAAAGGGTTAATAAATTGAGAGACACACAGATCAATATATGGTAAGGAACGGCATTTGTTCCTGATATCTTCCCTTGTAGGGTATTCAGCAAAGGAAGATATGAATGACCAAGAATACGTGGAATGGAGAGTTCCTAGATAGGAATAGAGATTAAGCGTGAGGATAGAAATCAGAGTTACAGGGGAAAAGCTTCCAAGTAGGAGGAAACAAAGGGTAAGGTCTTTAGAGATCATAGTGGGGCTCCAGAGAAGGAGTTATCCAGATGGCAGAAAGCCAGAGTCAGAGAAAGAGAGGGGCAGCTCCTTTCTCATCTTTCATTATGGCAATGACTGTGAGGTACATAATACATATGTAACAACGCATAGTGGATTTACATTGGCTTGACATGTCAATGACGTACAAGCTAGAGGTGTGGGTAAATTTAGCCTGCACTTTCCAAACACCCAGAACAAAGACCACATGGCCCACTCATAAATCATGCATTGGAATGCTGTTTGACCAGGCCAGAGCTAAGCCCTCTGTGGCTCAGGCCCAGAGATTCTTCTGGCCTCTGAGCTGTCTCATTAACTGCTCTGACCAAGTATAATATAAGATCAATACATCAACCACATTTTCCAGATGTATATGCCTGGAATCCTACATCATTCACTTCTCTTACCTCTTTCTTATTTATTTTTTGGTTTGATTTATCTAGTTCTGATAGAGGAAGGTTCATATCTCCTACTAGTATAGTTTTTCTATCTGTTTCATCCTTGAGCTCCACTAGTTTCTCCTTTAGAAATTTAGATGCTATGCCATTTGGTGCATACATGTTGAGTACTGATATTTCCTCATTGTCTATACTGCCTTTTATCAGAATGCAATAACCTTCCCTATATCTTTTAACTAGATCTATTTTTACTTTGGCTTTTTCAGAAATCAATATTGTAACTCCTGCCTTCTTTTTATCAGTTGATTCCCAGTAGATTTGGCTCCATCCTCTTACTTTCAACCTATGCATATCTATCTTCTTCATGTGTGTTTCTTGTAGACTGTATATGGTAGGGTTTTGAATTCTAATCCACTCTGCCATTTGCTTGCATTTTATGTGTGAGTTCATTCCATTCACATTCAGACTTATGATTACCATCTATGTATTTCCCAGCATTTTGATTTCTACTCCTGGTCCTGCCTTTTCTTCTTTCACTATTTCCTTCTACACCAATGTTTTGTTTTTAATGAGTCCTCTTAATTCCCACCCTTGTTTTACTTCCCTTTCTACCCCTTTCCTTCTTATTCCCCTCTTATTTTCTTTACAGTCTTTTTAAAACTACTTCCCCATCCTCTCCCTCCCTTGTACTGCTTCCCTCCCCACCAGTCCATTTGTTACCCTTCTACTTCCCTATAGGATTCAAATCAATTCTCTGCCCCAAAGGATTGGATTGTTCTTCACTCTTTGAGTCAATTTCAATGAATGTAAGAGTTGAGTATTTCCTATTTCCAATCTCTTTACCCTTACAGTGTATTGATGTTTTCCCCCCTCCTGCCATGAGCTTCTTTGTGACATATAAATTTACCCCCTTTGGTTCTTTTCCCATTTCTTTTAGTATTAACCTCTTTTAAAAAAAACCTTTAGTTGTGTATATAAATGTATTTATACATACATATATCTATATACATATTTATGTCTTGGCATTTCATCCTATACAGTTTGTCACTGTTCCTTCTAAGTGTAATTCTTCTAGCTTTCCAGGTGATAATAACAATTTTTAAGAGTTACAAATGACCTCTTTTCTTATAGGGATACATATCATTTTAACTTATTGGATCTCAAAAAAAAGTTTTCTTTTGTTTTATTTTTCTTTTTTCCCTCTTTTTAAATTACCTTTTGATGATTCTCTTGGGTTCTATGCTTGGGCATCAAATTTTCTGTTCAGGTCTAGTCTTTCCTTTACAAATGCATGGGATTCTTCTATTTTGTTAAATGACCATACTTTCCTCTATAAGAATATAGTCAGTTTTGCTGGGTAATTGATTCTTGGTTGTAGACCTAGTTCCCTTGATTTCTGGAATATCATATTCCATGCCTTTTGGTCCTTCAGTGTAGATGCAGTCAGATCCTGTGTTATCCTCATTGTGGTTCCATGGTATCTGAATGACTTCTTCTTACCAGCTTGTAATATTTTTTCTTTGGTCTGATAGATCTTGAATTTGGCTATAACATTCCTGGGTGTTGTCAGTTGGGGATTAAGTACAGGAGGTGATCTGTGGATTCTTTCAATCTCTACTTTTCTTTCTTGTTCTAGAATATTGGGGCAGTTTTCTTTAATAATTTCCTGTAATATAATGTCCAGGCTTTTCCTTTTGTCATGGTCTTCTGTTAGACCAATGATTCTTAAGTTGTCTCTCCTGGAACAATTTTCTAAATCTTCTGTTTTGTGAATGAGATGCTTCATATTTTCCTCAATTTTTCATTCTTTTGATTTTATTTTATAGTGTCCTGCTGCCTTGTGAAGTCACTTGCTTCTAATTGTTGTATTCTGGTTCTTAAAGACTGGATTTCATCCCTGGCTTTTTGGTCATCCTTCTCCTTCTGGTCTGATTTTCTTTGGAGGTCATCTTTCACCCTCTTTGCCTCATCTATCATCTACTTTGTCTCCTCTTTCATCTCCTTTGCCTCATTTTCAAGCTGATTAATTTTGGCTTTCAAGACACTGTTTTCTGGTTCCAGATGACTTATCTTGCTTTTAAAGTTGTCTTCAGTCTCTCTTAATTGTGTTTTGAATTGTATTTTGAGTTCTTCCAAGGCCTGTATCCATTTCTCTGGGGTTTCTGATTTTTTGTTTGGAGTTCCCTCATCCTTCTCTGTTCTATTTGCTCTTTGTTCATTGACTGTATGGAAGCTATCAATTGTAACTTCTTTTTTTCTGTTGTTTGCTCATATTTACACCCTTCTTTACTCCCTGCTGTTTCCTGAGCTCTTGTTCCTCTCATTTTCTTTTCTTTTTTGTGTTTTTGGGCTTTTCTGTCTTCCTTCACCCTTCAAGTTTTGTCAGTAAATCTCTCAGTGCAGTCTGTGGGGGAGGGTGTTGGAGCTTGAGCGTCCCTGTCCTCTGGAGGCTTTGATGGGATTAAGTCTGTCTACATTGTTTGATGTGCCCTGGGGCCAAAATCTTGGGGGGGGGCAATATGGAGTGTCTCTGCTGTTGCAACTATGCCTCTTGCTTTGTGTTTCTCCTCTATCTGTTTCCCTACTGCCTGTGTTGACTGCTATGAGCCTGGCACAGCTTTGCCCACAAGGTACTCCCTCCATACCAGTGCCTTTGCCTACACAGAGGTTCTAGCTGCCACTGGAGGCTTAGCACTCTAGGTGGGGGAGGGGTCCTGGGACCTTCCTTCTTCCTTCCCCTTAAACTGGAGTGTTCTCCAATTCTGGCTTTTGGGTTCATACCTTTTAAGTTGATTCCAGCGGGAGGGTTCCTTGGCTCTCTCTTGTTGATTTTCAGTCCCCTAAGAGCATTTAGTTTGCAATCTGTAAGGAAGGATTTTCAGAAGTCTGAATGTTTGCTGCCTCTATGCTGCCATCTTGACTCCCCATGTGACCTCTTGGAAAACAATTAAGTTCTTTGTTTTTTTCATTGACCCCAAGCAATAATGAAAATAAAGATTGTAGAGATGTAGTCCTCCAGCAATAACCTGTGATAGAATTGGTAAGGTTGGTAGGTAAAATGTTTGAGTTAGACAAAGAAAGCATAAATAAGTAAGTTATCCAGTTAGTAGCATATTTTCCAATTTGGGGCATATACATACATATACATAGAGGTTTGGACTGAGGCAGAGAACTGGAGCTGGCAGGCTAGAAGTTTGGCTTAAAGCTGCATGATAGATTAGGAGTGGGGGCAGGAGAGAATCACTGCATTTGGAATGAGAGAACCTGGGTTTGAATCTTGGCTCTGTTATGATGTGCATATATAATCTGGGTTTCTGTTTTCTTATCTGTAAACTGAACAAATTGGATGAAATGACTCTCTCTCTCTTCCTTCCTTCCTTCCTTCCTTCCTTCCTTCCTTCCTTCCTTCCTTCCTTCCTTCCTTCTTCCTTCCTTCCTTCCTTCCTTCCTTCCTTCCTTCCTTCCTTCCTTTCTTCCTTCCTTCCTTCCTTCCTTCCTCCCTCCCTCCCTCCCTCCCTCCCTCCTTCTTTCTCTCCTTTACTTGTCTCAGAATCAATACTAAGTATAACTTCCAATGCAGAAGAATAGTAAGGGCTAGGCAACTGGGGTTAAGGGATTTGCCCAGGATCACACAGCTAGGAATTGTCAGAGGTCAGATTTGAACCCAGGACCTCCTGTCTCCAGATCTGGCACTCTATCCATTGACCTACCTAGCTGCCTCTGGATGAAATGATTTCTAAGGTTCCAGATCACACAATCTGGAAGTTATCATAGTATAAGTCTTTCCTGAACCCCCTTAATGCTGATGCCTTTCTTCTCTTGTTTATTTCCAATTTATCCTGTACAGAGTTGTTTGTACAAAGTTGTTTGCATGTTGTCTTGCCCTATTCAACTGTGAGTTCTTTGAGAACAAGGACTTTTTCTTTATCTTTTTATCCCTATCCCTTAACACAGTGCCTGGCACACCATGGACTCTCAGTAAATGCATATTCACCTCCTAACTGCCTGATCTCTGACTGGAAATTCTTGGTCCTTGAGACTTCATATTGGCATATGTCTAAGGCTATCATTCAGAACTTTAGAGCTGGAAGAGACCTGTGAAGCCACTTAGTCCTAAATCCTCATGGAACTGACTTGTCCAAGGCCACAGCAGGAGATTCAGAGGTTAGATTTGAACCAAGATCTTATAACTCCAGAGCCAAAACTCTTGATTTTATTCTAATTAAAGTACTACTAGTGAGCAGTTTGGTAGCACAGTGGATAGAGCACCAGACCTGGAATTGGGAAGACCTGGATTCAAATTTGACCATAAACACTTCCTAGCTATGTGATCCTAGGCAAGTAACTTAATCTTGATTATCTAGTCCTTGATGCTCTTCTCTCTTAGAACTGATATTAAGACAAAAGATGAGTGCTTAAAAAAAAAAAAGCACTACCCACAAAGAGTGCCAAAATCGGATTGTAAACATCACTGGTTACTCCGCAACCAATTCTTTTATTTGTGTTATAGTGAGAAGAATTTTTAAAAGGCCAGGCTGTCATTTGCCTTTACCTCTCCATCTGACCTCTTTAGGGAAGGCTATGGTCAGAATGCCAACAGCTGTGGCAGAGAAAGGAGGAGTCAAGGGCCTGAAATTACAAGGTGCCAGGAAGCTAGACTACACCACCTGCCTTAGCAAGACTCATTCTTCTCTACTAGTTAAAATAATAAACAGTGAATTATTACTTCCTTTGTATTTATTAGAACCACACTATAAATGGTAAATGGTTGTGTCCTTAGGGAAGATTAAGAATTTAATTCCATGGGAATCCCATTGTAGTTTTGCATTAAGTCTCACTTACTGCAGAGTCACATTTTTCATAGAGCTTCCAGCATGACATTTATAGCTTGGTTGAAACAGTTTTCAGCATTTCAAGTGGATGTCTTGTGAAATTTTTTAGCAGTGCTGAGTCCAGGAGGCTGCTGGGCATGGCAAAAAAGAAGAGTGGGAGTTAGGAGTTAGAAGTCTCTTAGAAGTTAGGAGCCCTGGAATTAAGATCCAGCTGGGTCAAGCCACATATGAGGCAAGCCATTTCTCCTTTCAGTTTTTCCATCAATAAAATGGGTGTGAAGGAGGGTGTAGGTAGACTGGACCACCTAACCTCTAACATATCTATGATCCTAGGAACTTGAAGGCTAATTGGCCACTTGAGCTAGGGAATCAGGATTGTGCTGGCACTAACTTTGCATGTAATTTGCATAAAGTTCCCAGTGTCTATGCACAGATGGTAGAGGTAACTCCATATAGATCCATTTTGGTATCTTATCTTTGTCTGGAAACTGAAGAAAACTGAAGCTTTCTGGGATCTCCTCCCTCCTTTCAGTAAAAGTGGTCAGAGTGTACAAACTTGGTGCAATATTAATTAGAATGATATGTGATTCAGAAGATTAAGCTGTTGGGAAAGACAGTCATATTATGATTGCTTCAAAGCCATTTATTCGTTATTTAAAAATTTTCTACTGTTTTGGATTACCCAGGTCATTCCTTCATCTTGGGAGGAAAAATGAATGAATTGTTTTTTATTTCTCTCTGGACAGCTAGGTGGTGCAGTGGAGAGAGTGCAAGGTCTGGAGCCAGGAAGACTCATCTTCCTGAGTTCAAATTTGGTTTCAGACACTTGCTAGCTATGTGACCCTGGGCAAGTCATGCCACACCATGTTTGCCTCAGTTTCCTCATTTATAAAATGAGAGAAGGAAATGGCAAATCATTCTAGTTTCTTTGCCAAGAAAATCTCCAATAGATATGTTTTGGGGTTTTAGTTTTACAAGATTATTTGCTTACAAAAATGAATAATATGGAAATATGTTTTGTGTGATAATATATGTTTAACTCAGATTGAATTGCTTGTCAGCTCAGGAAGGGGGGAAGGAAGAAGGGAGGGACAATATGAATCATATAACTTTGGAAAACTTATGTGGAAATTTGTAATTAAAATTAAAAAAAGAAAAAAAAGAAAATCCACAGTGAAGTCCTAAAGATTGAGATATGACTGAAAATGACTGAATATTTCTCTGTGAGTCATAGAAACATAGACTTTAAGAATTTATGGGACCTACGACATTATCTAATCCAATATTTTCATTTGAGAGGCAGTCTGCAATAGTAGATTGCCTACTGGAGTCAGGAAGACCTGAGTTTGAATTCTGTCTCAGATATTAACTAGTTGGTAACCTCTCTGAGCTTTAGCTTTTTCATTTATAATCCTCATATGTAATGATCAAATGAGATAACATGTGCAAAATGCTTTGGAAACAATCAAGTCCTGATTGAATAGAAGCTACTATTATTATTTTGTGGCTAAGGAGTCTAAGGCACAGAGAGGGGCCTGATATGCTAAGGTTCCATCCCTCATCCAATCTTTGTCATTGTTCTATTGTTTTCAGCCCTGGATGACTCTTTGGGACCCCATTTGGGGTTTTCTTGGCAGACAGTGAAATTATTTACTATTTCCTTCTTTGGTTCACTTTATAGAGGACGAAACTGAGGCAAACAGGGTAAGTGACTTGCCAGCTAGTAAGCGTCCGAGGCTGGATTTATTCATAGTGCCACTTAGCTGCTCCCTCACCCACTCTTGTGGGAAGAGCTTCTCTTTTTAACCCAATAGCTTCATGTCTTCTACATAAAGACATCAAAGCTGGTGCCAATTAGGATCAGATTTGAAGTTAGCTTTGAAGAACTTGGGGTTAGCACCTTCTTTCTAGTTAGTGGATTTTCTATTAAAAACGATAAACTGGGAACTTTGCCTAGAGCGCCTAACTGGTTTGTTTCTGCATTCCATTGTAAGTCAAAACACTTGATACAATCTCGTTTGCCCTGATGGTTCATGAAGGACTGGGTGTTTTAAAACAAGGTAATGTTTCTGTAGTTGACAAAATGAGGACTAGAATACAGGTCTCCTGCAGTCCCATTCAAGACTCTTTCCATAATTCTTTGTTATTACTGCTTGATTTTTTTTCCCTTTTCATTTGCCTTCTAATACTGGCTAGGTAGTACACTAGATAGAGTGTTTGACCTGAGGTTAGGAAGATCTGAGTTCAGATTTGTCCTTAGATGCTGTGTGACCCTGGGAAAGGCACTTAACCTCTCTGGCTCAAGGGGATAACAATAACATCTGTCTGCCACAGCTTTTGTGAGGACCAAATGAGATAATATTTATAAAAGGCTTAGTACAGTTCCTAGCATATAGTAGGCTCTTAATAAATGCTCGTTCCATTTCCCTTCCTCTTGCTCAACACTGTATGGTGAAAGGAAGTAGCCATAGAAGCTGGAGATGGGTGAAAAGTGGTTGGTGAAAGCCACACCCCCAGGTAAATTGTGATATATCCTTGAGGTTGACTTTTATAATGTCAGCACTGGAAAGAAAATTAAAAGTCATCTAGTAAAATATCCTCATTTTACATAGTGGGAAACTAAGGCAGGAAGCAGGGAGAGACAGACTTTGGTCATTATTCCTAGCAAGTCTTTTTTTTTTCCTTTTAGGGAACCACAACTCAGTCATCTGCCCTCAGTCTGCTGCTTTGACCTTATCAGACTTATTCAGAGCCTAAGGTAGACCAATGAGGGATTTGTCTTGGGTAGAGTAGTGGGAATTGACAGTTCACTTCTTCCCTTATCCATCCTGCTTTGGTGGCAGGGGCTTCATCCTAGGGGTACTTCTTTTCCCTTTGGCTCTATAGAAACCTCATGCTGTCCCAGAGGACACTTTCCTCCCCTGGAGTCTACAATACACCTGGAACTGTGCCCCACTCCCCTTCCCCCCCCCCCCATGCTCATCTGGATCTGGTGCCCTCTACCACCATCACTTTCCCGAGGTGCTGAGATAGCTAGTTATGGTTCTGAAGTTGCCCTTCCTGGATCTCTTTTCTTTATGAGTTCTCATGAGTTGATTTAAGGGGCTGATTCCACACTCGTGTGATAATGAATAAAGGGATAGAAGGTCCTCTGGTGATATACTTTTTTTTTCTTTGAGAAATGTCTTTATTTTATTTTAATAACAAATTTCCACATAAGTTTTCCAAAGTTATACAATTTGTGTTGTCTTCCTCCTTTCTTCCCCCTCCCCTTCTGGAGTTGACAAGCAATTCAATCTGGGTTATATATGTATTATCACGCAAAACATATCTCCATATTATTCATTTTTTTTGTAAGTAAATAGTCTTATAAAACCAGAACCCCAAATCATATACCCTGACATGCTTTTTAATAGCTGCCTGAAGGCAATAGCCTTTGTTCTCTTAATCAAGTAGTGAAGCACATGTTGATTATTTCGCTAGGAAGTAAAACCTCCTGGGAAGTGAACTGGGGAGGGATAATAGCCAGGAAGAAGAGTTTTCTTGGGCAGTCAAAGCCTCATGGTGCTTTTCACATCCAAACTTTGCTGGTGGCAGCCTGTAATATTGGATTAGCTAGGCTGCCTGGAGAGCTCTGAGTGAGCTGATTTCAGGGGACAGTACTCATCTGTCATAGGGGGACAGTAATATGAAGGTTTGGGACTAATATGAATTATGAGGTCCCTTCGAGTATCTTAATACTCTAGTAGTATAAATCTAATAGTATCTTAATACTCTGTTGTTGAAATCTATTGTCTATCAAGTCCCCAGATGCTACTTTTAAGGCCATCAATATTCTCCTTCTATGCCTCAGTTTCTAGTGGTGTGCAAGGATCATAGGGTGGCACGTGACTGACTACATTGGCTCCTTTGTTCATTCCTCAGTTTTGCCAGCAAAACTCATTAAACATGAAAGGGGACAGGCAAAGTCAACAAAGAATCATCTACTGTGTACAAGATCTTGTCCCTCACGCTCATTTATGTTTTTCCATCTTCTGTTTCTCCACTGTTGCATCGGTAGTCTCCATAACTGGATTGCACTCTCTCACCTAAGCAATGTACAAGTTTTCCCTTAAAGCATGATTATTTTCTTTGTGAGATCACTCCTGATTCCCCCCAGTTATTAAACCTCTCTCCTTTAGGAAATTACATTGCATTATTTTTTACCTTCTATGTACATGCATTCTTTCCCTCATAACCATCTCCCCTCTGCACAATAGAATGTAAGCTTCTGGAGGGCAAAGACTATTTCATTGGAACATATTTATAGCTCCATTTCCTAGCATGTAGCTGGCCATCAACACAGATTTCTCAGGTTCCATTGAATAAGCAACAGCTACAGGAATATGAATCAGAAATTCTGTCCCTTTAAAGTATGTTGACTCATTTGCCATTGGTATAAGCTCTAAATATTATTTAGGTTTCAATCACTCTGAAATAGTCTTCAAAAAGAACCGGAAGGGGGAAGGGTAGGAGTAGAGACTGAAGCTTTTCCTTCTGGACAATTAGCTGGCATTGTTTATTTAAGAAACAGAATGCCCTTGGGTAATTGCACATTCCCTTCTTCTTCTTCACCCTGATAACATTAATTATGATTTTGGCTGCCAATATTGTGACTGCCCCCGGTAATTATGAGGAATCGAGTGATAATTTTTTGTTATTGTTGTCATACCAACTGTTCGTGGATTAGGAAGGATTTCTTTTCTTGATATAGTGTCATTTAAGTCTTAGAACTCAGTCAGTTTTTCAGGGTCCATCATCTGTGATTTGGGTTTAAAAGCACATGCCAACCTCGTGGCTCCCTAAAATTCATCTCTGATGATGACCTGGTAAAAAGGAGGTGATAAATAAAACTTGGAGTTGTTAAGGCTGCTTTTGGCCTTCAGTTAAAAACAAAAAAATAAAACCCTAGCTCCTTGGAGTTGATGAGATGAAAGCAAGACTAATTAATTCTCATTTGCAAAGCAGAAGTGGACATTAGTGGGAACTAGCACAGGTCAGAGAGGAGATTGGTGGCAAAATTGAAAGCATACTCCAACACCTCTAACCTCATTTCTTTTTCCATATGGCATAATGGAAAGAATACTGACTCTGGGGTTGGAAGACCTGGGTCCAAATCCTGCCTCTGATACTCCATATGAGAACTTTGGCAAAGTCACTTTACTTCCCTGAGCCTCAGTTTCCTCATCTGTCAAATGAAGGAGTTTGAAGACCTCTAACTCTAAATCAGTTATCCCTCTTGCCTGTGATCCTAAATGTTTCATGATAATTCCTCTCTCCTGAAATAGTTGTATGCATCTTCTTACAGAAAGGACTCTTCCAAGCTGGTGAGTTAAAATTTCCAAATATTTTTCCAACATAGATTCACAGCCTCTTAGATTTGGAAAGGACTTTAGAGATCCCCTGGCTAGACATCCGTATTAGTGGCTGCTTAGAGGGCTTCGGGTTTAAGTTGAGAATTAGGCCCCTGGCATCATAGGACTTAGGCTGCCCAGAGACTTAGCTTCCAAAGCACTCTGAAAGGTTTCCTTGATTGCTTTATGGAATCATCAGCCCTATATTGAGCCCTTGAGCACCCTGTTTGTCTCCAAGCCTTGGGATTTACAGCTCAGGCAGATTCCTCAGCTTCTTTCACACACAAGAGGAAGCCTTTGGCACCATGGACCCAGTGGAATGTGAGGACCCAGCCTCTCCCAGAAAGCATTGCTCTGGCCATGGGGAGGGTGACTCCAACAAACTCCACAGCTGCCACAAGAGGAGGAGAGGCTGGGGTTGGGAGGAAGAACCAGAAGAGGCAGATAAACCCTGTATCCTGACCTTGGCTCAGGGAAAGGGCCAAGGGAGGTCAAATCCTGGTGACCAGAAGGAGGAGAATTGACAGGGTTTTGAGATTGTTGACTTGGCCCCAAATCACTCCTTTCTGGAACTGCTGATGGCCCTGCTGTGAAAAAAGGGCTGGGGAGCTCAGAGGATGACTTGGAGCAATCTCCTGTGGAGCCCTGACTGCTAGAGACCCCTTGGGTTTACAAATTGTAGAAATTCTCATACAAGTGCTAATTCTTCAAGCAAAATATCCCTTGCCCAGAAAGATTCATTTGTGTCAGAGGTTGTATGTAGGGTGGAAGTAGGAGGATCAGAAAACAAAGTACCACTTAAATAAACGTTTCTGATATGAAAAA
Source organism: Monodelphis domestica (assembly GCF_027887165.1). Taxonomy (NCBI): domain Eukaryota; kingdom Metazoa; phylum Chordata; class Mammalia; order Didelphimorphia; family Didelphidae; genus Monodelphis; species Monodelphis domestica. The sequence continues at coordinate 362,070,091 of NC_077227.1, read as the reverse complement.
AGTTCTGTTTTATATCCTAGCCTATGCTTCTGATCCCCCTCATGCCTCTAACATTGGCTATCTTTTTCTTTCTCTCTTCCTTCTCCCTCTCTATCTTGAAATTACAAATATACTTCGTATTATTATCAGCGTGTAGGTTTTATTTTGTTAATATGACCAAATTAATGAAAAAAGATATTTATCAAGCACCTTCTCTGTGCCAAGCACTGTGCTAAGTGCTGGGGATACAATTACAAAAATGGGACAGTTTTTGGCCTCAAGAAACTTACATTCAAATAGGGGAAGATAACTGTAAGAGGACACTGGTGGCCAGGGAAGGAAACATTGACCTGGGGAGTCGCTGAGATGGAAAGTGGAGCTGTGGTTCAGTTTATTGGCACCCTCTTTCCAGTAGCAGTGGTTGTATTGCTCTGATTATTTTCCAGGAAATAATGGAAGGGAAAAGTGAGGTGGCCACAGGGCAGATGGTAAAATGTGAGGGTAAGTCCAGGGTTCCTGGAGAATGGCTCGATGATATGTGAAGCACAATATGGCCTGAGCCCTCATGGGGAAGCTCCTTAAAGGCAAAGGCAGTTTCATTTTTGCTCTGGCATTCCCAGTGCCTAGAACAATAGTACCTTGTACGTAGTAGGTGCTTTAAAAGGTGTAGGTTGTATTCAGAGAGTGATATGGAAGTGAATGAGTAAAGAAAATGAATTCCAGCTCTAAGAAAGCAACTGTCTATGAGGCCTGAGTCATCTGGGATCTAGACGTTTGGGAGCCAGCCTTCAACAAGGTCAAAGTCTCTGGATGAGTTGCAAATACAGGCATTGTAGGTTGGGAAAAGCAGCTGCAGACACAATGTACAGTGTGGAGCACACGCTCATTCTCCCTCTTGATAAGCCCAGGAGCATGCAAACTCTTCCCCTCCACTGGGCACTTCAGTTCCAGAAAGAGAGAAATAACTTGAAAAAGTTCATTGCCCAAGCTTACGTAGCATCAGTTTCCATGAGAGAGCAAGTAAATCAGTTGTGATGATGGCTTAGTATAGCATCCCTGTCAGCAGAAGTTGGCTGACTGAATTATCATATGTTGGAGGCTTGCTGGAAATGAAGGTACGCGGAGCTCCTAGGGAGTCGTGGGGCACTGGCTTCTTTTCAGATATCATCACCCTTCTCATGAATGCAGCTCTGTTTCTAAGAGCATCAAACCTGCCTGAACCAACCGGGAGCACTAATGGCCCAACCAGGTAGGCTGTACCAGCCAGACAGCTACATGCTGGGAATAGATAATCAGGGTGACCAAGATGGAGGGAGAGATTAGGAGGAAGGGTTGCTCTGCCCCTGGTTCTCCACAAAAGAGGAATTAATAAGGGCAGGGGGAAGGAGGAAACTAAGCCACAAGAACCAGAAAAGTGGGTGCAAACCAACCGGCCAAGGCTAATCATTTGAACACATTTCCATGGGAGGGGGAGTAAGGAAAAATGTCTTATCTGAAATTGAAATCCTTCCACTGAGGGAGCACACATCTGGAACTCATTACCTGCAGCAAGCCAGTGGGCCAGCATTCAAAAGAGGGCTGGGTACAATCACAGCATTATTAAAACTGGGAGCAAGCTCTGCTTTTCAAGCAGGCCAATATAATTTTTCTCATAGATAAATATTCCTGCCAAAGAGAGTTTTTTGGTCGTTATTCATAAATATACAGTATTCCAGCAAAAAGTACAGAATGTCCTCCAGTGGTTGACAAGCAAATAGTTTCATAAATAACCCTCTTGACACGTGCAAGATGTTAACATTTTTGAGGTTTTGGGTAGGGGCAAAAGACAATCTAATTGCTTGCTTCAGTTTGAGGATACAACTGGGTTTTAAGTTTACCTCTCAGCAGCTGATGGAAATATTTCTCTTGGCTGTATAAATCTCCAGAGGGCTTCTTGCTTATCAGCAAGGACAACCTCAACTACCCAAACAATCCTAAACCAAAGCAGTGATGCCATTCAATAGGTCTCTGGGCAAAAACTTTGATGGAGAAGTGTACATCCAGAAGATTGAATGAGAAAGAAGAGGAAATTGATTCCTTCAGGAGGAGAAAGAGCAAGAGCAAGGGGAGGAGGGGTGATCAGTAAATACTGGATAGTTTAGAGTTTGCAAGCAGTCAGCCCTGGGCAAAGCACATGAAGCTAAGGCTGCCTCCAGGAATATCTCCCATTTGAACATTGATTCCAGAAGTTGATTCGGATTTCTCCGAATTCCTAGAAGTTGAGCAGTTCTTGTAGCAGCCCAGCCCATAGACATTATGGGGAAACCAGGAATGTGAGTGAGCACATGGCCATTATGTGCATGGCAATGAACTTTATTGCCAGCATGGCTGAAGTTTAGGCGCGAAACCTTGCTTTCCTGTGTCCCACTCACCTGAGGAGTAAAACCCCACCTTCACCTTGTCATAGGTTGTATTATCCAATAGGGGTACCCCAGATAACTCATCCATATGTATTGAGGTATCATGTAACTGTTCAATATGTATTGAGCTGGCAAGACTATAAATAAACCTGCTCCACTAAGCTCCGCCCACTGGTTCAGGATCCCCGGGTATGGCAAGTAGCAACTTCTCCCCTGTCTCTCTTCTCTCTGCTCTCTGCTCTCTGCTCTCTTTCTCTTTCAGGCTACCTGATGGCTGTCCTTGCAGGAGCTTGGCCTCTGGCCAAGCTCCATCTTTAATCTTTCTCTATTCACCTCTCTGACCTGCGTGGTATGGATCTCAGGACTGGAAAAGCCTACAGAATTGGTCCTTTGATCAGAGCTTAGCTGTGGCTCATTGATAATTAATAAAGACTCATCCTGAACACCTCATATCTCTATTAGGACTCCGTCACTTCCCTCGTGGTATCAAAAACTTCTATCCTGTCTCTATCTTCCTACCTTGTGGCTTCTCTCACCTCAGAGAAAACCAACAGTTCTATGGTGTCTCCAAGTACAGGGAAAGTCACAAACTTACGAAGTTGTAGAAATTGCAGGACTAAGAATGAATCAAGGTAGTGCTAATCCAGTAGGAAAAGAATTTTCCTTCTAGCCATGATTGTCATTAGCTAGCTTTGTGACCTTGTTTAAGTCACTTAATTTCTTTAAGCCTCTTGCCTCATATAATAAAATAAGGGGGTATAGATGACCTCAAAGGCCCCTTCTAGTCTAAATCTATGATCTAAAATATTTCTCTGGCCCTAGCCTTCTATTCTATCTTCTAAATATACTATTAAAGCCAGTTCTTTATGTTAAGAATTGTTTAATGCTTAAATATTACCTAGTATAACAAATTAAGATATTATCACATATTTACACATTAGCCAACCCTTCCTTCCCCAGCAAAAGAATTCAAGGAGAATTCTCCCAAGTACATGGAGAAGAGGCCAGGAAACTTTAGAAGTTGGGAACAGGTAGAGAGTGGGAAGGGGGAAAGGAAAGTCCTCTTTCAGGAGTGACATTGAATAGTTCCTGAATAATCAGGATAAACCTTCCCCACTTGATCTTTAACTCGAATTTCTTAAGAGAAAATGGGACAGTTACCTGGGAATTTTAATGTAACAAACAAATAAATTTAAAATAAAAAAATTGTTGACTTATATGTATCTAATATTCAATAAAGGCTGATTAAGTAGAGTGATAAACATTAAAAAATCTGTGCCTTCAGGCTGTACTGTGTTCACAGAAAACAAATCATAACTCCAGTACTTAGAAAGGTAAGAAGGGATGGTTTAAACTTTTGGGTATTTCAGTCAAGTCCATTTTAATTACAATATATTGATGGAATCAATATAGCCTGAAAACTGGTTTTCTGCATTTACTTGTAAAGATTTTTTCTCTGAAGAAGTAAAAGGATCTCCTCCCATCTTTTGTTATCCAAATTGATTTTTATAAGAGCAGCACAAAAAAAAGAGCCCTAGACCTGAAATAAAAGGGAACTGGGTTTGAGTCATGCCTCTGTCACTTCCTATCTGTGTGACTTTGGCAAAGTCACTTAATTTTTTCTGGGCCTCAGATTCTTTATCTATAATATAAGGACGTTGTACTAGAAAATATCTAAGGTCTCTTTCCCCTTGATATCATAGGATCCTAAGTGTCAATCATAGGATCATAAATTCTAGAGCTCAAGTTTAGAATAGTTGGAAGAGTCTTAGATTAGAAATCAGGGAACATCGATTTCACTCTTTGTCCCCAAGAAGTCATTTTCCTTTTCTGGGTCTAATTATCCTCACTTGTAAAGTGAAGGGGTTGGAAATAGATAACATTAGTGGTCCCATCAAGACTGGACCTGTGATCTCTTGATCTCTCCTAAAGTGTAGATATATTTAGGTATAGGAGGTAGCAAAGTTGGCTAAGAGAGGTTACAAATATTTCTAAACATATCTATGTACAAACTGTGTAGGATTTAAATTAATGGGTAATAAGTATTTTTTATTTATTTATTTATTTTTTATAAAACCCTTACCTTCCATCTTGGAGTTAATACTGTGTATTGGCTCCAAGGCAGAAGAGTGGTAAGGGCTAGGCAATGGGGGTCAAGTGACTTGCCCAGGGTCACACAGCTAGGAAGTGGCTGAGGCCAGATTTGAACCTAGGACCTCCCGTCTCTAGGCCTGGCTCTCAATCCACTGAGCTACCCAGCTGCCCCCAACAATAAGTATTTTTTAAAAGCTTATTTTCTGACAAAATAGAACCATGTGACTAAGTTTTTTCTACCTGCTCAAAAGTCTCACTCCACCAAAGCCACTGACAGGAAGGAAAGAGCGAGAGATGGACCTCCACCCAATTTATATCCTGTCTCCAGCAGCATGTAAAGACAGGAAGTGAGTGGGGTTCTGAGAATCATAGTTTTGCTGGGGTTCATAGTTTTACTGGGGATCATAGTTTTTAGGGTAACAGATTCTAATTACAGCTATGCAATGGATAGAGTTCTGGGTCTAGAGTCAAGAGGACCTAAGTTCAAATCCATCACCAGAAACTTAACCAGCTGTGTCCCCCTGGGCAAGTCACCATAGCCTTTTTGCCTTAGTTACCTCATCTATAAAATGAGCTGAAGAAGGAAATTGCAAGCTACTGTAATATTTTTGTCAAGAAAACCCCAAAAGGGGTTATGAAGAGTAGGGTACAAACGAAAGTAACTTAACATATGTTTACATATGTGGGTACACATTGATACATATATAGATATATACGTATAAACATATGCATATACATACACACTTATATGGATATATACATACATGTCTCAAAGGCTTCAATATTCCATTAGTATGAGTATTCTTTCCACAGAATCAAGTGATCAGTTTAGTAAATGATTTTCAAGAGTTACTGTGACCAAGAACTATTGGAAATCATATGATTTATCACTTGTTTATTAGGGTTTGGAGTTTTGGTTTTATAACATTATTCAATTACAAAAATGAATACTATAGAAATGTATTTTGTGTGATAATACATATATAACCCAGATTTAATTGCTTGCCAACTCTGGGGCCGGGGGTGGGGAGAAAGGAGGAAGACAACTTGGATCATATAACTTCAGAAAACTTATGTGGGCATTTATTATTTAAATTTTTTAAAAAATTTAAGAGTTACTGTGACCAAAAAAAAATGCAGTACCTGGTGGTCAACCTCCTGGTGACACAAACCTCTCAGACTTAGCTCATCTGGTCCTTGGTCAGCAGGCCTTTTCTGGGTCTGTATTTGAATGCTTTCCATCTGGATAGATCCTAACAGCACATATTTTCCATTGGCAGAGCCTACGGGATACCAAGGTCATCTCTGCGGCACACTGGGGGATGAGAAGAGTATTTAAGTGGAAGACAGAGGTAATAGCTAAATATAAAGGGGCTAATGTTTTAGTAGGGAAGAGGAACTAGTAAATTTATGAATATTTTTATCATGTGTTATTACTTGTTACCTTAGATTACCACTATTGATATATGAAAATATTGATGGAGTTGAGTCTGTAGGACTGGTTTATTTTTCAAACACTTGTGAAATTTAAAGTAATAGTTGTGTGACCTCCAAATAAACTTGTTGACTCTTTCAGCTTTCTTAATCATGTGCGTGTGAGGTGTGGAGAAGAGAGAAATTACAAGAAAATGCAGCAAGACAAGAAGCTGGAGATTGATCAGCTGTCAATCAAAGGAAAATTCCATTTGGAATGTGACGGGAAACAGTAGAAGGCAAGAGCCAACTGCTGACTGGACTTGGCTGAAGGTTTTTGGGCTGATGGTGGTGACTTTGAAGGAAGAAGCTGGGCTTATCTCTGGGACTTGGGATAATCAAGTTGGAGGTGGCTTGGCTGATTTGAAGGCAGAAGAAGAAGGACAATAGTCCATATATCTCTCTCTGACTTGCTCTGTTTCATGATAGTGACTGAATTGCCATTTCTCTTAACATCCTCCAACCTAAGACTCACTGTAGATAATAGGGAAACCTCCACCCCCTTACCTTCATTATCTTTCCTGTTTTCCCCAATAAACCCTTATTTGAGATAAAGAAGAGAAAGGAGTATTTCCTCTGAAACATCATAGCTCATCCTGAGTGACTTAGAAGGAGGCTGAAGAAGAAGGGGAAAGGGGAAACTGAAGGGAAAAGAGGGGAGTAAGGGAGATTGGAAGAGGGAGGAAGGGAGGTATAGAGGGAGGAGGGTAGGCAAAATAAGATAACTACCTGATCTATTAGTTATCAAGTATCCATCAAATATACCCTCCAATATCATCTATTACAGAGGGGAGTTGGGACAATACAATAGATTATGTCAAATGGTGAAATTTCCACATTTTTTAGGTGAAAACAATAAGCTCAAGTAGAGAGAAATGCCTCAAACAATGTCTTAGGCCTTTTGCTCCTTGTAAGAGATTGATGCTAAAGCTACATTTTCGTGATCTATTCAGGACTGGAATTTAAAGCACATTTTTTTTTCCATTTTGTGGTAACAAAGTTGGGTAAAACCCTCTATGAAATTTTGAGGTTTACATGAGTCTGGTGGGCATTGTGTTATTTCATATAAATGTAGTGGTGAGCAGCCATAATGACCATCCATTTATTAGACTGATAGAAAAGGACGAGGATAGATTTTATTGAGGACTATTGATTTGAACAGTGGTTGAACTCAAATAGAAATGGAGACCATTAATCTATACATAAGGATCCCTGCAAGCTACATTTTGACTTGGTTTTAAAAAATAATGCTATATATATTCTCATATTTTTATGTATTTTGTTAAATATCTTCCAGATATATTTTAATCTGATTTTATTGCACTTGAGAGGTCAAAGTTCTCATGTTTGACACATTTGGATTGGTGAGTGCCATTGAAAAGACCCTACAGACTGCTGTATACTTCTGGGAGTATCCAAGACACCGGATATGTATAGCGTTCCAAAGGGATACTCTATGTGGACCTTCAGTTAAGTAGATTTAAAGATCACAGGATCATCAATTTAGAATTGGAAAGAATATTGGAGGTAATAAAGTCAAAGCGTTTCATTTTATTTATAATAAAAATGAGGACCAGAGAGGTCAATGATTTGCTCAAGGTCACATATGCTGTAAGAGGCAGAGTCAGGTTTCAAATCTAGGGCCTCTTACTCCAAATCCAATATTATTTCTACTATACCATGTTGCCTAAGTCTCTACCAAGATACCTGAGAAAAAAGACATCGGAGACTGTTTACTAAATCTTCTATTTCATATGTACAATTGATTTTAAAAAATGGAGATTCTACTTAAAAAACCATTATTGAAGATGTGATAGAAATGTTTGAGAGTTAGACATTCTCCCATTCCATCAGCAACTCATTGTTACTAGGGCCATGGTATAGACTCTGAAACAAACAGTGTAGTCTAAGACAATTGTTTTCAAGGAATACATTTTATCTTCTTGGGAAGGAAACATTTGAATTCTGGTTTAGAGCATCCAACAGAAATATTGCAAGGATGGCAAACACCTGATGCTGAGAAGCAGAAACACTTGTTCAAATGTGAACTAGCTCAAATTTGATGCTTTGCTTACCTATGTCATGGGGGTTGGATTGAGGAACTTCCTCCTGAACTGACAATATGGTCAGGTACCTTCTGATAGGTCATGTAATTTGGTTCCTTGCTTATGTCAAAAAAGATGGGCAATTAAACCAGGGATAGAGAATTTGCCCTCTCAGTAGCCTAAAAGAGCTTTAGAAAGACTCTGCCTTGATCAAAGCAAATAATTTTTCACTTTCGTTTATTTGGCTTTTTATTTAGGAGCTTTGGTTTCATATGTTTATTCTCTTACAAAAATGAACAAGATAGAAATGTATTTTGCATGACAATACATGCATAACCCAGATTGAATTGCTTGCCAACTCTAGGAAGGAAGGGAGGCAGACAATTTGGATCATATAACTTTGGAAAACTTAAATGGAAATTTGTAATTATATGTAAATGGTAAAATAAAAATCTCTTTATAATAGAAAGACTATTTTCCTTCCTTTTGAGTGTCATGTGGGATTTGGGCAATTTCTCATTTGAATTTTAGGTAAGGAGTGGGGAGAGAATATCTCTTCCCTTTCCCTTGGTCTCAGCATCAATGGAAGCTACAATTAGAGACTTTCTAATCTCCTTACACCTTATGCCCTGACACATCTCTTTGATCCAGCCTCCTGACTGTTCTACAAACAAGACATTCCATCTCTAAGCTCTGGCCATGTTCTCCCTCCTCCTGTCCACCTATTTACTTCCCTGGCTTCTTTTATGTCCCAATTATAATTCCAAATTTTATCAGAGGCCTTCTCTAACTCCTTGCAATTCCTCTTCCCCAACTCTTTCCCCTCTTTTAATTATTTCCTGTATATAGCTCCTTTTGTATATGTTTGTTTGCATGTTGCTTCCCCCACTAGACTGTAAGCTCCTTGAGCTTAAAAAATTATATAAGATAAAAAATTATCTTTATCTCTTGGGAGTATAATAGGGCTAATAGTTATTATTTCATGTTTTAAGTATTTATTAATATGTAATTATGAGTCTTTTGTGTTTCAAGCATTTGTGTGTGTGTGTGTGTGTGTAGTGGAGGAAATAAATAATATCCCTAAATTTGATATATATTTTGTATCTTGAGTGCTTTTTCCAGAAGGGCCCCCATTACTACCTTTTAGGGAAGACCTTTGACATGAGTCGTATCTAAACTTTATTTAAGAGACTTTCTTCAGATGTCTGGGGTAGGGAGATAAAGAAAGGGCGTAAAAAAAGAGTTGCAGAAAATTCTGATCCCCTCCCTTTGCTGCCAGGGCTCCCAGTACTGAATCTGGTCCATGAAAGTTTAGCCATAGGGTCTTTTCATGGGATGAGTGCACACTTACCCAAAGTACAGGTGATACATAACGATGGGATGGCCCTCTGTTATTGTACTTGAGTGTTTGACATAATTGATTATTCTTCAGTGACACAGAGGATCCTCCTAGTGCATCTCTAATTATATCCTAAGACTAGTATGAGAAGGAACCTAGCTTTGTATGGAGTCTTAAGAAAATTCTTCAGCAAATATTGATTAAATAATTCTGACCATAAATTACAATGCACCAAGCTAGACATGCCCAGATGCTCAGGATGACCTTATATGATGAATATCTATTGTGGCAGCTATATAGCTGCCTGAGCAGTGAGAACAGCACCCCCAACTACTCAGAATTGATTAAGCTCAACAGGGAAGAGAGACAAGGTGAACAAACTGATCAGTGGGAGACTCTGAGTCAGTCACGTGAACTCTTGAGTGAAGTATTAGGCAACCAAGACTAGTCTTGAGGAGGACCACAGGAAGGCCGATTTCAATGAATGAATTTGAGCCATGACATCTGCTTTTGGACGGCTATTCAGATCCTTTCTCATACTCCTTTAGAACTAAGAAAGTTCATGTTCCAGAGGCAACAGGTGGTCAGACCAGACCTTAATTCCCTTTATGGTCAAGATGAACATAAAAATCCTAGGAATATCCAAGAGCAGATCTCATCTTCAGTGTTCCCAAAGTGCAGGTTATATTCCAATATCACAAAATGGTGATGAGACTCAGGACAGAGGGTACTTTATGGCCTTGAAAAGTTGAGCTCTGCCCCACTGACCATTCCTGAGCCCATTCTACCAGGACTCCAAAATCACACATAAGCCATGGCAAAGACTGTACAGAAGGTGTATGACATCCTACCATGAGTGACAGTGGATACCAAGTGATACTTGATATTGTTCAGTCATTTCAGTCATGCCCATCTCTTAGTCACTACTTCATTTGGGGTTTTCTTGACAAAGATATTGTAATGTAATTTGCCATTTCTTTCTCCAGTTCATTTTCTAACTGAGGAAACTGAGGCAAGCAGGGTAAAGTGATTTTGCCTAGGGTCACCCAGCTAGTAAATGTCTGAGGCCAGATTTAAATTTAAGAAGATGAATCTTCCTGACTCCAGGTCTCTTGTTCTATTCACTATGCCATATAGCTGCCCCGGGCAATACTTGCATTTAGGTAATTTTATCAGATCATCTTGAGCCACATCCTTTTACAGCCTCTGGTTGGATTTGGATTCTGGAGCCTTAGTGAAAAAGACATTGCCTAGATCAGAGTGATAGCCCAGCACATTTGGAGTTTTCAAGGAAGGTTGCAGATGCAGAAAGAGGTATTGCAGCATCCCTGTTGTGACTAGACCCAGCAGTATTTCTGAAATTTCTGTTTTGTTTTGGATGAATTCTACTCTCCTCAGAATGTTAGGAAAGCAAAGGTCTAATTCTGAATACCATACTAACCTTGTTGCAGTTTCTTATGCAGAATTTTATAGGTTAAAAAATTGGGTTTGCAGGGAAAGGCAGCTTGATGTAGTGCACAGATTTAGTTGGGCTTGGAGCCAGGAAGGTTTGAGTTGGAATCTTGCCTCATACAACATGTGATCGGGGCAAAATTGCTTTGATTCTCTCAGACTGTTTCCTCAACTGTAAAATGGTTCTTGTGAGGATCAAATGAGTTCTTTGCAAACCTTGAAATACAACAGGAGGAGTAACTTCTTATTATGAACAAAAGAAGTTCTTTACAAGCCAGCATCTCTAGGCTGTTCTCTCAACCAAGAGCCTTGTGGGTGGATCCTGAGAGATTTGATTCTAGAGACTCCCCAGTGTTCAAGACATAGTACTGCCTGAGTGGAGGAAAAACAACTTAGTGCTAGATTTGGGATGATATCATTTCATGAGTAGCATGGAATACAGGCTTCTTGAGGACAGAGATAGTTGCCTGTTTGCACTTGCATCCTCAATTCCTAGAACAATGACTGGAACAGAAGGGTTTAAGAAACCCTCAATGATTAAGGCAGAGAATTTGTGGAGGGGTCACTGTTATTCATCTCTGTAATTCTTAATATTTCTGGAATGATCTCAGAACATTGCCCTTTCTACATGGAGGAACTAGAGAGCCACTTGAAAGAGTTATCTCTCAGTACATTGACTCTTTCTAGTCCCTGAAAGGTAGCTCAGCAATGGAGAATGCTGAACTTGGAGTCAGAAAGACTTGAGTTCAAATCCTACCACTGATCCTCACCAGCTATGTAACTCTGGGAAAGTCATTTAACTCTCTAAGCCTCAGTTTCCTTACTGACAAAATGGAGATAATAATAGTACCTTCCTCATAAGGTTGTTGTGAAGTTTACATGAAATCTATAAATGTGTGTAAATAATTTACAAATCTTAAAGCATTACTGAGATATAGACAATTAATTTCAGTAAATTGTAATCTCTTTGAGGGCAGGGGCTGGCTTTTCTCTCTTTTTTGTGTTCCCAGCACTTTGCACAGTGTTTGGCACATAGTGTAGGTTTAATCGATGTTTTACTGACTGACTGAATGAAGTCTGGGAAGTTTAGGGTACATGGAGGCCATCAAACCCTGAATGAAATAAATGAAGGGAATGGGGACATTAGGTGACAAGTTCAAGAGGCACTCACTGGATTGCCTGCTGGTCAATTGTCAGTGCTTTGTGTTGGTCCTTGGAAATGGGCACTCTCAGATCCCCATGACAGAAGAAAAAGAGATGGTTTTCCCTTGCTCAGTGGGAGTGGAACCAATTTGAACACATGCCACAAGAGATTTCTGAGGCACCTGCCACTTTTCACCAGCTCGTGGAGAAAGTGGGAGGTGACGAACTATTGAGAAGTGTTGATCTACTTGAATGATCTCACTATTTTGGGGAAGATGTTGGAAGAACATCAGGAGAGACAACGGAAGGGGTTAGAACAGAGGGAGGGAGGCTGCTGACCCAGAGTAGAGACAGTTTCACAGAACATCTGTTAAGTTTGTAGCTCCTAGAGTAGCTCAGCAGGGAGGAAGAACTGACCCTGAGAAAATAGACATGCTCATTACCTGGCCACATCTACAGAAATGGGGTGAACATTCCTGGGGTTTTGCAGTTATTTTCAGAGATTTGTTAAACAACAACCCCCTGCCATCAAAGATGTTGCTATTACAAAGTCCATTACCTGTGGATATGTTGATACATGAAATCATAAGCAAGAGAAGTTCAAAAATAGCATGTCGGGTGACTGGAACAGTCTGGACTTGGTCCCTTTAGTGTCCTCTGGAGACTGCTGATCTGACTGTGTTCCCCTACTCAAAAATTTTCAAGGACTCCACAAGCATTTATTACCTTCACATCTAATCTCTGTGTATGCCTGCTCTCTTCTTTCTCACATTCACCTCTTGGCTTCTCTGCCTTCCTTCTAGAAGACAGCTCAAATTTTACCTTCTTCCAAGGCCTTTCTCAGTCTCTTTTCCCCCTCCTCTCCTCCTGTTAGTGTCTTCCCTTTGAGATTACTTCTCACTTAATATATCTTGCATAGTTCTTAGGAGTTTGCATGTTGTTTCCTCCAGTAGAATGCAGGATCCTTTATTAATGCATTGTTGGTGGAGTTGTGAACTGATCTAACCATTCTGGAGGGCAATTTGGGACTATGCCCAAAGGGTGCCAAAACACTGTCTGCCCTTTGACCCAGCCATAGCATTGCTGGGTTTGTACCCCAAAAAGATAATAAGGAAAAAGACCTGTACAAGAATATTCATATCTGTGCTCTTTGTGGTGGCAAGAAATTGGAAAATGAGGGGATGCCCTTCAATTGGGGAATGGTTGAACAAATTATGGTATATGTTGGTGATGGAGTTCTATTGTGCTCAAAGGAATAATGAACTGGAGGAATTCCATGTGAAATTGAACGACCTCCAGGAATTGATGCAGAGTGAAATGAGCAGAACCAGGAGAACATTTTACACAGAGACTGATACACTGTGGTACAATTGAATGTAATGGACTTCTCTACTAGCAGCAATGCAATGATGCAGGACAATTCTGAGAGACTTCTGTGTTTCTACTCCCACAGTTCTTTCTCTGAATGTGGATAGCGTTCTTTCTCATTAAAAAAACAACTGCTTGATCACATGAGTTGATGAGGATATGATTGGGGATGTAGACTCTAAACAATCATCCTAGTGCAATTATCAATAATATGGAAACAGGTCTTGAACAATGACACAAGTAAAACCCAGTGGAAGTGCATGTTGGCCACTGTGGGATGGGGGGGAAGGAGGGTAGGGAAAGAACATGAATCATGTAACCATGGAAAAATATTCTAAATTAATTAATTAAATAAAAAATTTCCAATAAAAAAAAAGAATGCAAGCTCCTTGAGGGCAGGGACTGTTTTTTGCCTTTCTTCTAGCCCTTAGCACAGTATGCTAAGAACTACATAACATACTATATACTATAGTCCACAGTAATATAGCCCAGTATATTCTTGTTGTTCACTTGTGTAAAGGTACCTTACCCTTTTTAAAAAATATTTTATTTTCCCAAGCTTTATTCTCTCTCCCTCCTACTAATTCCACAATGCAACAATATTCCCAGTCTCAAACAAAACCCTGATAGTAAAAACACATATCTTGACAGACCATGTCCAAATATGCATGTCTCATTCTTTTTTTTTTTTTGAGTCTATCTCAGTTACCATTTCCTACAGTCCTTTCGTGATGTCTTCAGGTGTTATTATTTCTGAAATTATTTTTATGTCTTTATATATACTTTGTATTTATTTGTCTGTTTATATTCAATGAAGCCCAAACATAGGTTCCTTAAATACAGGAACTATTTTGTTTTTGTCTTTGTATCGCCAGTACCTTGCATATAGCAAGCACTTAATAAATGTCCAGTTGAATTCCTGGGATTGAAGAGGTCACCATCCTCAAGACCTGTTGAGCTGACTGCCTTAAACACTCGCAAGTGTTGATTCAAGTAAGTCAAGTAAGTGTCCTACATGATGCCAGCTAGCCCTAATGGCTTGGGAATACTGATGAAATGGCAGTAACAGGTGGTGGAACTTGGAACTATAAACTCAGGTTTTCTGACTTCATGCCCATTGTACCAAGTTAATTCTCCATTCATTGCCTATACTGAAATACTCTGTCCTTTCCCCATTGAACCTCCCTGAATTCTCCCCATCCTTGAAGTTCAGGCCAAGTCTTGTCCTTTCCCAGAACCATCGTCCTGCTTCCTGACAATTCAATCTGACAAACATTTATTAAGAATATTCTTGGAGCTATCCTTGTTTTTCTCTCTTTCTTGGAGTAGTGTTTGTACCAAGCACTTTATTGTATTGCAGGGGCTCCTACCCTTTTGAGTGTCCTGGACCCCTTTGGCAGTTTGGTTAAGCCTATGGGCCCCTTTTTAGAACAAAGTTCATAAATGCATAAAATAAAATTCGTAGGACTGCAAAAGAGACTAATTATATATATTCAAATAGCTCTCAGCATAGCCAAAGTGGAGGAGTAACAAGAAGCAGTACAGCTCGGCTCTCTTTCACAGAACTCCTCTAAACAGACCCAGAAAATGCACCAGACTAAATCTTTGATGAAGAAATCCAGAAAAAGTCACAATGAGTCATATGTCCAGCCCAGGTCAAAACAGAGAGACAGACAGAGAGGGCTGCAGAAACTGGGGCTAGGGTCAAATTCAGAGTCCTCCAAGACCCAGGGAGAGTCTATGTACTAGGGAAAGAAAAGGGTCCCCAAACCATACCAGGCCACCACCAGACCTATACCAGTATATCAAGATAGGGATGGATATCAACTGGCAGCTTTGTCACTTATTACCCAGCTATATGTCATAGATAGACTGAGAAGAGGATTTGTGCCCATAGGTGACTTTTCCAGGTAGAGAGGCTCTAAGCCTAAGAAAGGAAGCAAGCAAAGGCAATGTGGCTCTCACTCCAATAGAAGAGCAGTCTCAGTTCCAACATCTAATCCTTCTATAGAGGAATAACCAAGGCAGAAATCCCAGTCCAAAGTTGAGCCTACAGTTCTGTCATTTTGAATCAACATAGTTTTCTAGCTGACTGGTAGGGGCAGAGTCCATTTGTAGTCTACTTTTGCTTAAACCTAAAGGTTTAGAACTTGCAGAACTAGGGGTGAGTGTGGGTAGAGGTGGCAGCAATCAGACTTTGCCTTAGTTTAGACCTCTCTGGGAGAACTGAAAGCTTGCAGTTCCCCAGTCTGTCCCTGAGATCCTGGAATAACACAATATTCAATATTCCAAGAAAGAAGCAATAGGGATGGCTCATACCTTCTTTCCAGAAATTCTGCAGAACCTGGCTCTAACATCTAGTCCAAAATCAGGAAGTAGCCTGGATGAATGAATAAACAACAAAAAACAAGAACCCTACCACAAGGAGTTATTATGGTGGTAGGGAAATTTCAGACAGAAACCCAGAAGAAAATGACTCCAAAACATCTACATCATAGAAAAACACAGCATGGGCACAAACTCAACCAGAATTCCTAGAAGAGATGAAGTAAGATTTAGAAATATAGTTGTCAACACACACACGTATGGATGTATATGTGTATGGATATGGAATGCATGTATGTAAAAAGTCTGTAGACCCCCTAGGATAAGGATCCCTATTCTAGAGTCACCCCACTTTTACTGTTTCCTTTTCATTAGTCTCAATTCTTCAATGAGACTGCGGCCTCCCCCAGGGCAGGGGCTATTTCTCTTTCTTCCATTTCCTATTTTGTCCATGGTCTCAACAGCATAGGAGAAAGGTGCACAGGGAGAAAATAGTTTTGAATCCTGGGTGACAGCTGGATAAATAGAAATACCTTTCATAGGTGGGATCTGTAGCACAAGCTATAAGCAGCAAAGATCAGGCAGCTTAAGACTGATGACCAGAGGGATTTGGGACCAGGGTTAGTCTGGGCTCTTGCCATGTGGAGAACAGCTACTGGATTCTAGGAGAAGGGATTGTAGAAATCATAGAGGTATGTGTTTGGGGGGGAGAATTCAAGAATCGTTATCTCTAAAGATAAGAAACCCCTTCCTCCCCCATGGATGCCCCATATACATGCTGCAGGAGATACAGAATGAGAACCCTCCATTTCCTTTTCCCCAACATATACACTGAAGGCAGTGACGCAGTACTGGGGGAGAGGAGATTCTGAGTCATTCCATAGGAAACTAAAGGGCACGGACAGCCTGAAGGACATCCAGAGGAGGGCAAGGAGGCTAATAAAGGACCTCATATGGAGTCCATGCCATATGAGGATCCGTGAAGGGAACTGTGGATGTGTACTCTAGAGAGGGCTGGGGGTGGAAGGGTGGGGCATAATAGCTGTATTCAAGTGATTGGACTTCTTTTGTTTGGTTCCAGAAACTGTGGGTGGAAGTTTAGATTTGTTTTTTAGGAAGAATTTAGGTTTGCTATGTAGTGAGTATGTTCTTTGGCCCAGTATTCCAGGGCTAGGCTGGCTACTTCTTCCCTTCATGGTTTCCAGGGGTACCCTGAAGGTTGGGAGTAATTTTCTCCAATGCCATCAGTTATCTTCCCTCCTCTTTTAGCCACCAGTAATAGCATTCCAGTTCTATTTAACCACTTATTATAAATCAGATTTCACAAAGGGATATTTACTTTGAAGATACGGTAAGAACAGAAATACAAATATTTCCTTCTACTACCTTGGGGACAGACACACTTTCCCCTTTACCACCTTGGTCTGTGGGGACAGTGGACTCAGATTTGACTCATTTACTACATAATATTGATCGCAGTGAAGTCTCACCAAATATCACTGCTTCTTGAGCCCTTGGTTTGTTACTGCTGGTTTGTGTCCCCAAAGTCATATCTTCCTCATCAGTGTAGACTGATGTTGGGCTCGTTGTAAACCTTGGATGCCTAGACACTGGGAGTCCAGGATGCCCAAATATTTCCTGACCTCTTGAAACCCATAGAGTCAGAGCTTCCAGGTTAAGCTTCTTCGCCTAAAGCAAAAAAGAGCATCCAGGCAAAAGCTTTAAGGTCTATTTTCACAGGGCCACAGATTGACCTTAAGAGGCAAGAAAGTCCTCTGGCCCTTCCCTTACATCCTATTCTCTCACCAAATGCAGTGAGCAAAGGAGTCAAACCAAGAAAGGAAGAATGAAGAATGAATGAAGAAAATGGAGAGGCTCTGTTCAGAGAATTCCTTTTTGAATGTCTCCCCAGCCAAGGAGCCTCCTCTTCAACCTACAGATGAACCAGAACCAGCCATAGAATGTCTACATTCTCAAATGTCTTCAGAAGGCATTTCCATTATACATCTTTGTAACTTTCCAAGAAACCTAGCCTATGTGGGGAAACATGTCAGAGGTTCTCTGCATATGTACCAGTCTGTTATAGATATAAAGAAAAAGCTTCCTAACAGTTACCCAAAAGCGCAACAGACCACCTCAGGTGGGAGCAGGTTCCCCTTCACTGGCAAGGAGTTCTCTTAGGCAAGCACTAGGTGACCCCTGGTCATATACATAGTAGCAGGAACTCTTTTTTTGAGTGTGGATTAAGATGGATGTTTGTTGAGGTTCCTTTTTTCAACTCAGACATTTTGTGATTTTGTGTTCCTATGATTTGGCAATAGATATGCTGATGAGCTCAGTGACTGATCTATGCCTTAAGAAATCCAATCTGTGGGGGCAGCCAGGTGGTTCAGGGGATTGAGAATCAGAAGCCCTAGTTTCTAATATGGCCTCAGGCAGTTCCATGCAGTGTGACCCTGGGCAAGTCACTTAACTCCATTGCCTAGTTTTTACAGCTCTTCTGCCTTGGAACCAATACACAGCACTGATTCTAAGACAGAAGGTAAGAACTTAAATAAATGAAGTCTGATCTTTGTGTGACTTCCTTGTACTTGTAAGGGCCTGTCCACCAGATTGGGTCCAGCGGGGCTTGCCCAGCCTGGGAAAAGTGGTGGTTGAGTTCAGTCTAGCTATGTCCTGGAGACCCTCCAGCTGAAGCCAAGGGGGGATAAGAGTGCTTCCTTCCCTCAAAAGCTTTTACACTTTCAGATCTTTCACAGTAAGGTCTTCCAACAACAACCCCAGAGTCCTTTCCCAACATGAAGGATTGCCAAAGCTCTGTGGACCCTGAATTAGGGACAACAAAAATAACTGGAGACAATGAACTTGACCTTCCTACTCTCCCCAACCCCCTACCCTTGCTAGAGCTAGCGGGGGAAAGGAGGACTCTAGCCCTCCGCTGCAGAAATTGGATGTGGTTTCACATAAACAAGGGAACACCCCTCCCCACCCCACAGACCACAGCCTGCCCAGGGCTTAGCTCAGTACTGGCACATAGCTGGTGCTTAATAAATTTTATTGATTGATAACCTTGCTGAGGTGTTAATGATTCTATTGATCTAAATTTATCTCTATGTTCAGCACCTCCAAACTTAGAGGCTGCTTTGGGTATTTTTAGGGGAGAAGGAGAGGTGGAAACAGGAGCTCATAGGACCACAGCTTTAGAGTAAGAAGGGACCTCAGAGGCCCTCTAGTCAAACCCCGTGTTTGTATTTTATAGTTGAGGAAGCTACATCAGAGGGAGATTAAATGACTTCCAAGATTACATAGACAATATCAGTGGTGGGACTTGAACCTAGGTCTTCGGACACAAAAGTCATTATTCTTCTCGCTGTACATGTTTAAGAAAGCAGTTAGGCTTAGCTGAAGTTTAGTAATCAGTAGCTATGGAAGACCCCAGCCGACCCCCCTTAATGATTTCGAACGCCTAGGCCAAGATAAAACTGTGGATCTGGTGTGGAACAGCTTCTCCTGGCCCCGAATCCTAACTGCTGGATATGAGAAGTGTGAGACTTGTAGCAGGTGTGTTCAAAGGAAAGCACTGCCAGCCCCAGCTGCTTACTTGGAGAGCAAAAGCAGTAGCAAACCTTTGGAGTGGGTTTCCAAAGACTTCTTGTCTTTGGCTTTCGCAGTGGAGAAATATTTCTCTGGCTATAGGTTCCCTGCCAGGAGTCACCTCAGTTAGGGTTGAAATTTTGAGAGCAATTAACTAAAAGAAATTTTTGTCCAGAAAGGAATTTGGAAAATCTCAAAGCATGCTTTACTATCCCCAAGGAGATCCTTAAGCAGAATGCATCAGACCCGTTCTAGTAGGCATGTTGGGGATACTGACTGAGGCCCAAGAAGATCCTCAAGGATCTAGCATGTGACACTTATTGGATGTGCTCACAATGTCATCTGGAAGGACAGCAGAGGATTTGTACTGTGTGTTTGGATGTTTCCCATTGATTACGTTTTGGGGTGTCAGGAGGATGAAGACCATCTAAAGAGAGCAGTTGACAAAGGCTTACTGCCTATGTTGGTCTCAGGCCAGAGGAAAAAGTTGGTGTATGATGATCATTTGCTACTACAAATAGCAGATAAGGAATAAAGTTAAGAAAGTTAAGAAATTTTGCTTTAAAAAAAAAAAGAAAGCCCTGTTTTTCCTGGATAGCAGAAGATATAGGAGCATTTCCTTGGCAAACCAAACCAGGAAACTGGTAAACCAGGCTGTCTAGCGATCTACCAAATAGCCCTGGAAAAGTTCTGGGGCCCCACAAAGACCACTTGTAACTTATGTAAATTCCCACCACCTGTCACTTATGCGATAATTGGTAGTACCACCTGAAAACAGGAGAGCATGAAGGAACTGGCTCTCACAAATACCCCACCAGCCAATGGTAGCCAGGCTTCTAAGGAGAATCCATGTGGAGATAAGCTAGACTAAGTTTCTGAAGAAGAAACTGAGTTGGGTTTTAGCATTAGGGAACATGGAAGGCGTCTAGGGCTCTCTCAACCAATAGGAGGACCCTGTCTGGGCAGGGTAAAGAGACCTACAGGGGTAACCACTTTTTTTTCATGTTACTCACTAGCTACAGGTCTCAGTGGGGAGAGGCTAGAGTGAGAAAGAACACAGCTGTCAGAAGAGTCAAGATGATTACCACTCTCATGAATTTGGGCAATTCCCTTAACCAACCTGGATCTCAATTTTTTTACCTATAAGATCAAGGAGTTCGACTCTCTTAGAGGTCCAAATTAGGGGATAGCCTCTAATTTCTCTTCCTATATCTGAATCTCTTTTTATCTAATTTTATTAATAAAGGCTTATAACTCTGGTCAGACCCATTTTTATTCCTAACATTTATGATTCTATAGTGTCCACATGCTTAGGGACAGGAAAGGACCTTCATCACCACCTTTATTCTTCAATGGGTTCAGAACCTGGGCAACTAATTACCTAGTGTGTCAAAAGATAGCTCTTCCCCAACAGAGAATAGGACAACAGTCAGAAAAAAGCAGTAAACCGAGGCAACTAGGTGGCTCAGTGGATAGAAAGCCAAGCCTGGAGATGGAAAATCCTGGGTTCAAATATAACTTCAGATACTTCTTAGCTATGTGATCTTGGGCAAAGTCACTTAATCCCATTTGCCTAGCTCTTACTACTCTTCTGCCCTAGAACTGATAATTAGTATTGATTTTAAGACAGAAGGTAAGGATTAAAAAACAAGTAGCACTAAACCACAGTGAAAGTAGAGACTTATTAGTTCTAAGAAATGAGGATGCCACTCAAGAGGGCATGCTGACATCTAAGGGCATAGGTTAACATCACATATCCTGGGGAGGATGCCACCCCAATAACAGAGTTTATGTAAGTTTCTTCTGGGAAGGGTGGTGGGCTATATAATGGGTAAAAGGGTCAACATTAAAGTCATGTTTTATTTCATATACATCCTGGCTATATAACCATGGCTAGGTCACTTAACTCCTTAATACTCCATGTTACTGGAGGGAATTGAAGTTACAGAAAAGTGAACTATGGGTAGTCAGTGGAAAGAATTTCCACACTAGGATCTCTACACACAGATGAATAACAAGGCTGGATGCATACCTGCAAAGTCCCTATATATATAAATGTACAACACTCATATATTGTGAATTACTATTCACATTATTCTATAATTTTGCTACATTTGTACATTTCCCATTTTATATTTTCCTTTTCATCCTTAACAATAGCTGTGCCACTCTAGAGAAACTTCTGCCTTGGGGACCCACTATTTCATTGGGGACTACCTTTCCCAGGCCACTATTTCAGGAAATCCCACAGTGATTCATTTTCCTCCATGCTTTTTGGCCATCTTGTCTTCAAACCTGATAACTGTCTTGCTACTCTGCATGGAAATTTTCCTCATCCACCATTTTAGTTCTGGAACCATGAGCCATGATCAAATTAAATTTGCCATTGTTCCTGAATGGGGTATGTCTGTCTCTTCCTCTATGGTTTAGTTCATCCTCCCTGTAACTTTCAAAACAAAGTGTCTCTCTCTGGTCAGCATCCCCCTTGGTGTGCTTTCTTCCCCATTAAAACATAGACTCCTTGAAGGTAGGAACTACCTTTGCTTTAACATTTTTATCCACAGTCCTTTAGGACAACATTTGGCCAATGAACTGCATATAATTTTCAGGAATGACACATACTTTTCTATTGCCCCTGCTCCATCTGTATAATGGCATTTGAGACTTTGTAGTTGTTCTTACCATGGTGGATATCCTCACCTTTTGCTATGGAAAAATGAGACTCCCATTACTCTCAGAGGCATCTGTTCCTCTAGAAGATTAAGACTGAAAGACTTTAGCCTTTAGAAGAGCTTTAGTTCAACTCTCGTTTCAGATCATTTATCAGGTTCATCCCCTACTTACCCCAGGGCTTATTTCCACAGCAAAATTTCCAACTCATAACTCTGTGGGTGGGGACAGTGTACCTGTTTTTTATGTCACCAAATTAATGACTTGTCTCTCTCTAGTGCCAGCTACGGTTTGCTTCTCCCTCCTCCTTTTGCTTTCCAGGCCAGATATATTCCTGACTTGCTTCCCTTGTTGAACCTCTACAACTCCTCTTTATTTTCCAAAGCTATTTTTAGTAACAGCTCTACTCTGAAGGAAATAGTTCACATCTCTGTGCCCAGGGCTTTTTTAGCTCCTTTTAGTATGAGAGGATAGCACATATCAACAATTCTTTTAGCCACCATGTCATTTTCCCAAGAGGACCAGAGAAGAACAAAATGTCTCCAGATGAATTTTGGATGTTAGTCCCTCACTGTCACATACTGTACATCACCATTCAGAGTGAAGGATGGGAATTTGGCTCCCTGTAACTTCTTTCTTTGGAGTGAGACAGTCTTGTGCACAAATCTAACTAAGGTACCAATCTATATTAATTCCTTACTAACCCATCTCTACTCTGGTAGGGAAATGTACTCTTTTTGCTTATTATATATATTTCAATTGGCAGTTAATTGGCTTGAGGTAGTGGAATTGAATATTAGAATCTGGTTCTGGTTCTAATCAATTTTAGACTGTCAGAGGCCTTCAGGTATAGCAGGACATCCCCAAAGATTGAGACTCTTCCATTGACTAGTGCCATAAATATTCCAGGGGATAGAGTGCTGGGCCTGGAGTTAGAAAGGCTTCAGTTCAAATCTGGCCTCAAGTATCTACTAAATGTGTGACTCTGGGCAAGTCACTTTGTTTGCCTCAGTTTCCTCATCTGTAAAATGAATTGGAGAAGAAGTGGCAAACCACTCCAGGATCTTTGTCAAGAAAAGTCCAAATGGAGTTACAAAGATTTGGACACCACTGAAGATAACTGAGCAACTAAAAAACATGGTTGTCATTATGGAGGACAATTTGGAACTATGGCCAAAGGGCTTTAAAAGAATGCGTACCCTTTGACCCAGCCATACCACTTTTGGATTTATACCCCAAAGGTATAATAAGGAAAAAATAACATGTACAAAAATACTTATAGTTGTGCTCTTTGTGGTAGCAAAAAAATGGAAAATGAGGGGATGCCCTTCAATTGAGGAATGGCTGAACAAATTGTGGTGTATGTTGGTGATGAAATACTATTGTGCTCAAAGGAATAATGAACTGGAGGCATTCCATGTGAACTGGAATGACCTCCAGGAAGTGATGCAGAGTGAAAGGAACAGAACCAGGAGAACATTGTACGCAGAGACTGATACACTGTGGTACAGTCAAATGTAATGGACTTCTGTACTAGCAGTAATGCAATGACCCAGGACAATTCTGAGTAACTTGTGAGAAATAATGCTAACCTCAGTCAGAGAAAGAACTATTCTAGAGTGTCCAGTATTCTAGAATGTCACAAAGGCAGAAGTGAAAGAGTTGGCAACTTATCAAAGATGGTGGGTGAAAAGGAGCAAATCAAGGATGATTCAAATTGTGAACATGGAACATGAATGCAGGGGAGAAATAGAATGAGTTCAATTTTGTTTAATTTGTCCATACAACTTACAGTTGAAAATGTACAATGGACACTTCCTAATGCAGTATCATTAGAACTCAAGAGAGGGACTAGGGCTATCTACAGGGCTCTGGGAGTCAACAGAAAAGAGATGATAAGGGAATCCATTGGAATGGATGAAAATTGTAAAGAAAAAGAAAAGGTCCCCCCCCCCCAGGTAGGGGACAATCATGGATGATGATCCAGCAAAGAGAGGTGACAAAAGTCAAAGAAGAATATGTATAGGAGCAGAAGATTTTCAGCAATGTTCCACAAAGTTTAAGAATGGTGAAAATGGAGGATGTCATTATATTTAACAAATAAGGGATCATTAGGAACTTTAGAGGGAGCAGTTTTAATTGTGAGGTAGAAAAACAAATTGGAATGGAGAGGAAGTAACATCAGTGAATGTAAACTGCCTTTTCTAGCAATTTGCCTATAAAAGAGAATATAATAAGATTCAATTCAATTCAATTCAACAAGCATTTATTAAGAGCTTGCTATGTATCAGGACCTAGGCTAAGTGCTGGAGATAGTAGTAGTCTCTCTGAGGATGATGATTGTCTTTGTGTGTTTCCATCTATGATAGATGAGTGTGCACAAAGACACTTGTGAAGGAGATTTAAGTGGAAAAGTCGATGCACAGAGACAGTCCCACTCTCTCGGCATTGGAAGCCTGGGTCCAGTGGCACGAAAAGTCGTTACACCTGGAGACTTCCTCAGCTGCATTGGATGGCCGTGTTGTCTTTTGTGCTCCAACACGCCCTGAGCACTCCACAGTGCTTTGCTGTGTCGCCATCTCAGCCGTTGAACCTTCTTATTGGTTTC
Organism: Monodelphis domestica; assembly: GCF_027887165.1. Lineage (NCBI taxonomy): Eukaryota > Metazoa > Chordata > Mammalia > Didelphimorphia > Didelphidae > Monodelphis > Monodelphis domestica. The sequence goes on along the minus strand of NC_077227.1, from coordinate 362,045,602 downwards.
TTCCGTCTGTTCAGCCGAAGCAGTTTTCACATGCTGGGTGAGCAAAGCTTTAGTTCACCAGGGGTCGACGACCTGATGGCTACCCTCACAAAGTTTGGCCGGCCTGTCAAAGCTGTTGCCTGGGGTGTGGTCGCTGCTGCATGCTAGCAGCTACTAGGAGCCACAAGGGAGAGCTGGGTGTCAGGTGGGGGTCAGAGGCTGGAGAGCTGCCCTAGAAGGGCATGACAAGCTCTCCATACCAAAGATACTACCCCTCCCTGAACACCCCATACACCCCAAGTGCTGGAGATACAAATAGGGAAAAGAGGCAGCCCCTGCCCTCAAGGAGTTTACAATCTACTGAAGGAAGACAAGGAGACTGAAAAGGTGAGGCAGGGGAAGGTTTACTAGTGAGGCTTGGCATTCCATGGAGAGGTGAAGCCAAGCAGAATTGCTGATAAAAAATGGAGTTATCTGGAAGGTTGTGAGTCTTCTATTAAGAAAGGTGTTGGGTGGAGTTAAGTGTTCCGCCTTCTGGCTTTCTAATCAGAGAACAGAGGCTACTGAAAATGAGTATTTGGTATCAAAATTTGAGTCTATCTCAGGATGATAGCTTGAGGAGATGGTAAGTTGTTGTTTTAATGTAGAAATTAAGTAAAGGTTTTTGTTTTTGTTTTTAAAGTATGGAGTGTCCTGAACATGGAAGCATAAAAGGAGACAGTAGATAGGGAGAAAAAATATTAAAAGAAAAAAAGGAATATTTGATGGGACACAATGCAGGGGAAGACCTAAAGGGATTGGATCAAGAGCACAAAAGGAGAGGTGACTTTGTCAAGGGGAAAGGCCACCCTTTGTTAGAAGGCTGGAGAAAAGGAGAGAATTGGGAATGCATAAAGGGGTTTTGAGGGAGTGGGGGAGAACAGAGAGCTCATGATGTATGCTTTTATTTTTTTAAGTATGAGGCAAGGCTTTCTGTTGGAAGGGAGGGAAAGGAAGGGGACAAGAAGAGGTTTGTAATAACCTCTATGGAACATGCACTAGACAATCAAATAAGGAAAAATGAAAAGGTTATCATGAGGTCCTGAGGCCTCAGTGAAAATTCAAAGACATAATATTGAACTGAACCCAGGTTGTATGACTACTTTCAGTGACATTTAGCAGCCCACAAACAAGAAAGAATACTACAGTGAGAGCAACTTAAGACTGAGATCTGTAGTGGAGAGAATGTCAGGCCTGAAGTCTGGAAGATTCATCTTCTTGAATCTGGACTAAAATGCTTGCTGTGTGACCCTGGGCAACTCATTTAACCCTGCTTACCTCAGTTTCCTCATCTGTAAAATGAGCAGGAAAAAACCCCAACAAACCACTTCTCAAGAAAATCCCAAATTGGGGTGGGATGGGGGGGGGAGGTAGCTGGGTGGCTCAGTGGATTGAGAGCCAGACCTAGAGATGGGAGGTCCTGGTTTCAAATCTGGTCTCAGAAACTTCCCAACTTTGTGATCCTGTCAAGTCATTTAACCCCCATTGCCCAGACCTTACCAATCTTCTGCCTTAGAGCCAATACACAATATTGATTCTAAGATGGAAGGTAAGGGTTTAAATTAAAAAAAAAAAACCCAAATGGAGTCACAAAGGGTTACAAACAACTGAAACCAAGGCATTAGCAGTGATACGACAAACAGATAAGGGTTTTAAGAATTGAGAACATTGGACCAGTTATCTGTTGAGTTAAGCCTGGGAAAGGAGAAGCCAAGTACAGAGCAGTGGTGATGCTTGGGAAAGCTTAGAGTTTTAGAGTTAATGTAAGTCATGATAAAGACAAATAATAGGGTTAAGAAGAGTGAGATCTAGGGAAGGAAAAGGGACATTCATAATTCTCAGTTATGCAAGTTGAACCCTTATAGGTGATAGTGGGTGACAGTTGTATGGTGCAATGGATAGAGCACAGGACCTGAAGTTTTTGAGGAGAGAATAAAAATGAAGATATGACTCATTAAAGATGTTTTCTATACAACAATTGTTATGTAGATATCCTTTTCAAAGTATTTCATGCCTGGCCCCATAGTAAGTACTTAACAAATGCCTGTTGGACAGGAATTGAGTGCCTTGGAGGACACAAGAAGTCCACCTTGGAAGAGACCTATAGAAATACCTTAATGTACATTGTAGTCTCAAAGTAACTTGAATAACTTGCTTCCCTGGGTCTAAGTAGACCTATACCATCAGCTTTTATTATAATGGGGTCATGAAGAATCATAATTTGTGAAGATAAGGAAGGAAGTCAGAACTGAAGGACAGAAGACAAGCCTGAGAACAAATTAGACTGTGAACTCCTTGAGGGAAGAGGCTATGTTTTTGTCTTTAGCACAGTACTTGACACTTAATAAATATTTGACTGATTGACTAAAGGGATGGATCCAAAACAAAGAATCATGTGACCTTGCAAAATACATGGCAGCTGGAGGTCTAGACAGAGCAATGAATCAAGAGCCAGGGACTATACAAAATCTAGAAATATAAGGAAAGTAGTAGGTCAGAAACCAGAGAGATTTGAGGCATCAATAGCAAGGAACTGTACCAGGCTCTTATTGCTTTCTGAAAACCAGAAACAAAGGGAGATGTTGGCTCAGTGTCTAAGTGAAAATGTATTACCCGAAAAAAGAACTACATTTCCTGGGAGCCCACTGACTTCTTGTCATTATGTACTTCCTGTAGACAGGGGATATTAGTGAGTGGGCAGTCCTCTTGGGCCTCTTTCTTGGGCTTGTAACTAGCATGGTGGAAGTGGTAAGCTAAGCTTGGGGATTTTAAATGGACTAACCAGCCATGAAAACATGGTCATTATTCTGTATCCTCTTTATTCTTTGATTTCTAATGATCATTAATAAATCCCTTAAAATATAATATTTTTATTATTGAGATATAATTTTAACTTTTACATTGATGGCAACCACTTGGAGAAGGAATTCTAAATCTTTTTATGATAGCCTAGATAAATTTTTAAGCCACATTTCTCCTGCCAAGGCTTTTCGCCCACCCCACCCAGCCTGGCAAACTCCAAGAGAACTCCAAAATTGCTGCCTTACTTTTTCAGTCCCTACTTTTTGCTTGGTCATCCTCCCTATGGGCCTGGCTGTTTTTAGTTTGAGGACTCTTGCCCATCTGCTTGAGCCCCTGTTTGTGTTCCTCATTCCTAGCTGCTGCCTTTGGTTGCTGCTACCTATCCTGTTTGCTCTTAGTCCTGCTCCTGCTCTGGCTTTGGCCCCAGCCCTGACTCGTTCTTGCTGGTAGCTGCTGCTGTATCTTCAGAACTAACAAACTTGGAGCATACCTCTCAGGGCAACTGGTAAAAACTGGGGTGTATTTTCCTTAGGCAATGATTAGTCTCCTGACTCCCTCTCCACGTGGTTGGGGAACCAAACTGCTCCCTAGCATTTGTCCTCAGGGGGGGAAGGGGAAGGGAAGTTTTTACTCTTCCAAACAGGAAGTAAAAATTACAAGAATGGTGTACTCTATGAAAGAGCAGTACCTTGCCTATTTCAAACAGCTTCTACCACTCAGGCGTGCACTGATCCTTTCACTTATCTTGCCTGAGATTCAGGGGAGAAATTCATCTCCCTACAACCCTTTGCCATTTGGGCCTGCCCAGTCTCTAAGATTCATCCAGTTTGGGATTCCTCAAACCCATGTTCTCACTATGGGAGATTTAGGGAAGTAACTTAAAGAGATTGGAGGTGAAAATTTTAAGCCTTTTCAGACTCCATTATTTTATGAAAGTCTCTGTATTTTATTGTATTTTTCTGATTGTCTGCTTTAAGATTTAATTCTGTTGTTTTAAATTCATATATTAATGTATTCAATACTATTCTGTTACTGAATCAGTTTAATCTACTGTGTTTTAACTATTAGTTATATTCTGTTATTTTCCCCTATAACTATACTGAACAAATACTATTGAATAAGCACATTAAAAAAAACCTTTTTATTCCATTTTGACTTTGTAAATTGTCACATGGATGGACTTCATCAAAAGTGGTTACAATTATATAACAACCTTTGGAAAATTTAATGAGTTAAATATCTCAAATTGATTTTAAGGGGTCTTCAGACATGAATTTTAGATTTTTTTCAACAATTCTGATTGATCATTTTGCCTGCCTCTGAGTTATTTGTAACAAGATAAGGTCCATTTTAATAGCTGAAGTGAAATACAATTATAATCACTACCTCCCACATTTGTAAAAATGTGAATGGATGGGATATAACAGTCTCATGCCAAAGGAGTTAGGAAAGTTGATCCCAGGGCATGGTACCCCTGGATGGATCCTAAGAGGGAGCATCTCTCCTTTGTAAGTCTTCTGCTTATTCTACCCATAGAACAGAATGATTTAGGTTCTTGGCGACATTTTTTTAGACCTAACATCAACAGTACAGAGGTTTGGTTTTTTCGAGATTCCTCTGCCACATTTTTGTAATGGTGGCAGTAATAGATTTTTAAATATATCTCATCCAAGGTTGAGACATTGCTACACCTGGAAAACTTGTGGCAAGTACCCATTAGTTTTAAATGTCACAAAGCAGACTCATGTGAATCCTGATGATAATGGATTTGTTTGCTATTGTAATTAAGTGGGCTATTATAACTTTGGGTATTTTGATACTTCTTGAATGTACATTACCTGTTGTATTACTGTTTTATTCTGGAAATCATTTACACTCAAACAGTGGATCATGGTCAAGTTTGAAAAGGAAATGGATCTTATTTTTGGGTGAGAAACCTTTGTATTCTACCTTTCCTTAGGTGACACAGTGTGTCAATGATTGTTAAAACTCTTATTATTGTTTTTGTTTGCATGTGCAATATACTATTTCAGTTTTATTTTTTCTCTCCTTTTTGTATTTGAAGCACGTCAACAGCATTGAGAAGATTTTTCTTAAACTTTTTTTTGATTTTGCAGTAATATAAGTTTAAAAAATATTTGCCCTAATGTCAATGCATACCCAAAAAGCTTTAGATTATAAAAATGATACCATTTATTGTTTAAAAAAAATTATGGGACTTTGCTGAATTATTCTGCCTGATTCCAGGAGAAGGGAATACAAAAAGAACAATTGCACAGTGCCAAAGAAGCACAAAACTGCTTGCATAGTGTCAATCAAGCAGAAGGTCAAAAAAGATCAAACTAATCCAAGTAGTATTGATGAACTTCTAAGCTAATATGAAAGGACTTGAACCTAGTGTGAGACTCAAGGTCGCAATGCTTGACATATGTTAAGACATAGGACACCTTATACCACACTCTTTGTGAAATATTCACAGATAAGTACCGAAGTTTGGCTATCATCCTGGCTCCCCCTATCCCTGAGAGTGAAGGTAAAATAAGACCAGGGAATGACACTTCCCTATCACACAAAAATCTAGTCCTTTTTTCTCTCTTATAGTATGGCAACTTCCTGTAGTCTTGGCTGAAATGGGTAAGTGAAATATTACTGCATTTTGTCCTACAGACTTGTGGGATAGAAACTACTTTAATTGGGACCTAATTCAAGGACCTGTTATAAATTTATTTTTCTTTTACTTAGAATTTTTATACATAAGACTTTGATATTCTATATTTCATCCAGAAGTTATCTTTTCTCTTTTCTTTGGATTTTTTGATGTTTTTTTATTTCCTCTTGATAATTGATTCATATACCTCATAACTCAGCCATGCATCCCGAAGTGATCCCTGTATTTTTCAACACACTCTTCAGGGGGGAATATATAATTATTCTAAAATGCAAAGTTTAAATTCTTTTTGAGAGTAATTTTAGGATAAGAAACATGATATCTCTCCAAATCTAGAAAGTGAACTGTTTGGAGAAGATACTATGAAGATGCCTCCACAGACCACACACTGAACCAGAAGATCCAGAGTGAACTTTTGGGATGTGGTGATTTGAACTGTGTGGGGTTGAATATATTTGTTTTTGTATGTATATACTCTCATGCCAAAGGGGACTTCCCTTTAACTGTCTTTTTGTCAGTGTGCCTAGTAATCATTGGTTTTGTTTTTTTTCCTTTTATCCTCAAATTATTGTAATTTCAAAGTTGGTTATGTTTATAAGATCCATTGGAGAGACTAATCTTCCATGGATCTCAGGGGGAATGTATAATTAAAAATCTGTTACCCTAAAAAAGAACTATATTTCCCAGGAGCTCACTGACTTCCTGTCATTGTGTAATTCCTGTGGAAAAAGGATATTAGTGAGTGGGTGGTCCTCTTGGGCCTCTTTCTTGGGCTTGCAGACAGCATGGTGGCAGTGGTAAGTTAAGTGTGGGAATTTTAAATGGACTAATCAGCTATGGGTACATGGTTTTATTTTATATCCTCTTTATTCCTTGATTTCTAATGATCATTAATAAATCTCCTAAAATATAATATTTTATATTTGAGATTTAATTTTAATTTTTATACCAGTCAGAAAACCTGTCATGGACATTCTGCTCTAGTTGGAACCAATGGCTGGGTTCTGAGAGCACACTCAATGCAGGATTTAGAGTTAAGTATTTACAACATTTTAGAAAAATGGCAAGTGGAGTGAGTTAGTTGTAATAGGGAGTAAGTGGTCAGAGAGACAGATATTAAAAGTGATACAACTCTGAGGGTCTTATGGGAAAGAATGCAATTCACATCCACAGAAAGAACTGTGGAATAGAAACACAGAAGAAAAACATGATTTATTACTTGTTTATGTGGGTATAGGATTTGGGGTTTTGGTTTTAAAAGATTACTCTGTTACAAAAACAAATAATATAGAAATGGGTTTTGAGCGATAATATGTGTATAACCCAGGGGAAGTGCTTGTCAGCTCCAGGAAGGGGGAAGGAAGAGGGGAGGGAGACAATAGGAATCCTATAACCATGGAAAAATAAAAAAAAATCAATCAATCAATTAATTAGTTAATTAATTTAAAAAAAGAAAGTATACCTTGGGAGTAGCTAGGTGGCTTGATCAGTAGGCAGAGAAATGGGCCTGGAGATAGGAAGTCCTAGGTTTAAATGTGACCTCAGCTATGTGACCCTGGGCAAGTCACTTAGTCCCAGTTGCCTTAGTGCTTATAGCTCTTCTTCCTTGGAACCCTTATTTGATACTGCTTTTAAGTCAGACATTAAGAGTTTAAAAAAAAAGAAAGAAAAGGAAAGGAAAGTGTACCATGAAGATTGACTAATTACATGGCCGATGAGAAAAATGGATGTCACAGAAAAGGCAATTAATTTACAAAAAGTCACACAGCTCAATAGGAGGACCTTAGGAGAGCAGGGCAAGTAAAGAAAGCAGAGTGTAAAGAAGGTAATTTTGTTAGTTCCAACTTCACTAACTAACCTTGAAAAAAATATTCTCTCCTGGCTTATTTTAAATCTGTCAGCCAAGAAAACAGTTCCCTTTGATGGAGGCTGTGAATATTCAAAAGAACATCTGTTGACACTTACTATGAATAAAAATGAAAGAAACAGCCCAATTAGTGGACAGAAGCAATCCTTAACTCTAATATTAAAGTCACACTTAAATTTCAATAAGGAGGCAGAACTCCGTTGAACCAGCCTCTAGTGTACATGGAGGATTTGTAGCTACAAAATCATTTTGTGATTTCGGTGATGAGACTGGACCAAGGTTTAACTCTAAAGCTGTAAAGTTTTATCTTCATCCCTGACAGCTTTCCTTTTCTGGGCCTTTCAAGGGCCTACTTTTTATGCCTTTCAGGTGCCCAGTGCTCTTTAATCGCATCAAAATCAACTTTCTGAAAAGGTTCTATTACCAACACTTTATACATTACGATAAACGTCACTTTGTTCACTATTGATCTTTACTGCACTCCCTTGTTAGTCCTTGGTCCTCAGCTAGAGGCTGCTAGGTGATACAGTGGATAGAGAACTGGACTTTTGAGTCAGTTTCAAATCTGAGCACAGACACTTACAAGATATGTGAACCTGGGCAAGCCACTTAACATATTTGCCTCAGTTTCCTCAACTGTAAAATGGGGATGATAACTGCACCTACCTTCCAAAGTTGTTATAAGGCACAAATGAGATAATATTTTTATAACTTTTAGTCCAGTGTTTGATATGAACTAGGTACTCAAGAAATGCTTCCTTCCTTGCTTGCTTCCTCCCTGGCTTCTCTCCCTCTTTCTCTCTCTTCCTTTTTTCCCTTCCTCCTTCCCTCCCTTCCTTCCTTCCGTCTCTTCCTTCTTCCCTCTCTTCTTTTCTCTTCCTTCCTTCTTTTCTTTCTTCCTTCCTTCCCTCCTTCCTTCCTTCCCTCCATCTCTTCCTTTCTCTTTTTCTCTCCCTCTCTCCCTCCCTTTCTTCTTTCCACTATTCCTCTTCTTCAAAGACAACTTCCTCCCAACTAGACTGAATTTGTTTTCTCCTTTCGTATACTCAACAATCACATTCTTCACTCTACAAGGTGTCCTAAAAATCTTATTGAAGTTTTAAAAGTTTGTATATAGAAGCCTTTGATGTCAACTTCTAGCCCTACTTGAGTACTCTCACCTCTCACCAGCCAGTTCTGTCTCCTCTAGGGTTTTTTCACCTTACAGCTCTTTGCTGTCCTTGATTGAAATCTACTGTTCAGTTCCATCTATTTTTGGTTAACCTGTCTTTAGGATATGCTAAGATCTTTGACTGGAGTCAGAGAAGGAGAAAGGGAATTTAATGGAAAGTTGAGAGGCAAATTATTAATAATTCTCAAGTATATGGAAGATATTCCACAGCTGTTATTTGCTTACCATTGAAGGCAGAACACTGACTATAGCTTGAGAGAGTCATTAGGCATGTGGTGAAAGTTAAACTAGTTAACATAGTTTTAAAAAAAAAAGGAGATAGTTGAGTAATCAACTTTTTTGAATATATTTACAAGAGATATTTCTCTTCAGTCTGGTGTAGTCAGGAAGAGGTATAGTAGAGACATAGGGTGGTGTGGTGGAATGAGGGCTGGCTGGCTGGGGTCAGGAAAGTCTGATTCAAACTTTGCTTCCTTCCTAGTAGTGTGACTCTGGGTAAATCATATAACTTCTAAGAGCCTCAATTTCTCCACCCACAAAGAGGGAAAGTATTATCTGTAGTTATCACAAAGCTATTGTGAGGTTCAAATGGCCTAATGTTTTTAAAGAATTTTCAAACTTTAAAACTCTATATAAATGACTCCAAGTCTCAGTTTCCTTATCTGTCTGTAGGGATAAAAATGCCTGAAGTAGGTGCCTCATAGGGCTGTAGAGGGAGTAGAATGATACAATACATGTAAAATGCTTTGCAAACTTTAAAGGGTTATATAGATGTAGGTTGTTATTGTTACGGTTATTATCATCTGTCCAAGGTGGTGACGTAGAGGCAAGAAAATGGACCAGATGGCTTCGGGGGTGTGCTTTCCCTGGCCCAGCCAAAATATCCCCTTCAGCCACATTTTCTCAAATGCCACATTCCAAGAAAATTCACAGGTTCTTTGGAAGCAATCAAGTTAGCACAATGTGCCTGAACACTTCCTATCCCTGTAAGATAAGTTCCTGGGTCCACAAGTTTCAATTTAATTGAGTGTCGTCACCAAAGAACTCCAGTTCCAAGAACACAGAACACATTTTCCAAACCAGATACCTTTTTAGGCATTAAGTTTCCCAAGTCTTGACAACCAGAGTCACAGCAGGGCAGGAGGAGGTGACTGACAGCTGAACATCGAGAGAGGACAAAAGTTACTCAACTCTGAACAAGGACTGGCGTTCATCCATTTCTCTGCTTTGTTAGAAAGAAATGAGGCATTGCTATAGGAGGGACTGTTTATTGACATAGTCATTACAAAGGCATTTACACAGGATTCAAATATTACTCCATATCCATTAAGAGCTGAATGAAATAGCTTTGGGTTAATTCAAGCTGTCTCCTCTCGATGAGCCCAAGATGGCACCAAACTTCCTTGAATGATCCTATATAGACAAAGATCTTTCTACTAAGAACTGGTTCTTCTATTACTTTGCTCATTCCTTTCACATCTCAGTAAACCTTTCTCATTTCATATTTATCAAACTCAACCACAAAGAATTAATTACCAGGCTCCTATCGGGCCTGGGACTATCTCTAAAAGCTTAAATCCATTGAAGGAACATCCGACTGTTCCAGACAGTAGAAACCATGGGAATATCCCATCTGTGGGGGAAGCTTGACCTCAAAGGATATCTATACTGAGCTACCACAATTAAATCTCTATATGGGGAGTTATATTGTTTGATTCAATAAGACAACTTTCTAAAGGGCTGCATCTATCCTTTTATCAGGGACAAAATGTTTTCTCTGACCAGAGATTCTCTTACATTTCTCACACATTCCCCCTAACATCCAGATGCACTTAGCATCTCCATATCTCTTAAATTCCTTTCTTTCATCCTTTCTATTTCCCCTGTCCTCACCTAGAACAGGTTTTTCATTGCCACTTGCCTGGACCATTGCCATAGCCTTCTACATAGGTTTCCCTATCCTTATTTCCTTCCTCCTCCAATCCATCCTTCTAATTTCTGTCAGCATAATTCTTTTATTCTCCAAAGATCTGGTCATGCCATTGCATTGATCAAAATGTTTTGATATCATTCTGATTTTTTCTACTTGGCACTGAAGGACTTGCTTACCTGATCTCCCCTTTGTTTCACATTACCTCCCTTCATGTTCCCTCCTCCCTCCATTTGCTTCTGTTTATGAAGTTTTCTGTGCCTTGTATATTCTCTCTACCTCTCCTTCAACCCATATTTTAAAACATAATGCAAAAACCACAGTTTCCATAAAGTATCCCTGGATTCCCCCTGATTGGAACTGACCTCTCCCTCTCCCACCTGACCACTCCTCTTTCTCATAGGATTATTAATTTAGAGCTGCAAGGTACATCAGAGACCATCAAGTCCACTCCCTTCATATTACAGGTTAGGACACTAAAGACCAGAGGCACTGATTGGTCCAAGGTTACACAAGTAGCAAGTATAGATGGAATTTGAACTCATGACTTTTGCTTCCAAAGAGATTACTCTTTCCATTGTACCACAAAGAATACTTTGATAACTTTCTAAGGCACTGTGTGATATTATGTAGTATATTTTGTGTGTTAGAGTTATTCCTCCCTACTAGACTCCTTGGGGGCAGCAGGGCCTTTTCTCTTTATAAGGAAGTGTTTTATTGATACTTTTTTCTTATATCCCTATTTCCCAGTCATTCTCCCTCCACCCTCAATGGACCCTCCTTTGTAACAAAGAAGTACAGCTAAGCAAGAAAAATGCATATCTCATTTCTGCCATAATTTAGCACCTCTCTTCCAAGCAGGAAGCCTGCTTTGTGTTAGTTAGCCTTTGGAAGTCAAGCTTGGGCAGGGATCATATCTCATCTAAATTCTGAACCTTCCCCAGGGCCTAGCACAATGTTCTGCATAAAGTAGCTACATGATAGATGTTTGTTATTCTCCTGGTGGCAACAAATTCTTGTAGACTGGCTATCTAATTGTCATTAAGGTGACCCAGTGCAGGATGCTTAAGAGCTTTCTATCTCAGCATCCTCATCTGTAAAATGGGAATAATGATAATGATGATAAAAATGATGATGATGTGAGGATAAAATGAGACAATGTACTGTGTATGAGGTGATTTGTAAGAAGGTGATGGCCTTGTTCATGCCTTAAGAGAGTTGCAGGTGAATCAGGTCACCCAAATGTTTCTTCTCATGACTAATTGCTTTGAACATGATTTTATTTTAGGACTTAGATTTCAGGAGCCTTCAGAACTTGACTCCACCTTCCTTAACTGATTTTATCTTCCACAACTCATCCATTCCTTCCTTCAACATTTCCTGAGTAAAAGGCATGACTCTGGGTCCTGTGGGGGATCTGGGAATGAGTAAGACTGACCTCAAGGATACAGAAATAATCCTAATAACTGACATTTATAGAATTCTCAAAAGCTTTCTACACATTATTTCATTTGAGCCTCACAACAACCCTCTGAAATTGGTAGCACAGTACTTCCATTTTAGAGAGGAGATAACTAAGGCTCAGAGGTCTACTAAGCCTGTGTGTGGGGGCAGTTTTTGAACCAAGCTCTTCTTGACTCTAAGCCCATCACTCTCTGCATTGACCATTCTGTTTTAATACCCTGATGGAGTTAGATCTGCTTCACTGGCCCCCAGTGTACCTCAGGTGAACACATTTTGTGGTTGTCCATTTGTTTTTAGTCATGTCTGACTCTTTGTGATCCCATTTGGGGTTTCCTTGGCAAAAATAACGGAGTAGTTTGTCATTTCCTACTTCAGCTCATTTTATAGATGAGGAACTTGAGGCAAATAGGGACAAGTGACTTGCCCGAGGTCACACAGCCACTAAGTGTCCAAAGTTGTTCAATTCAGATTTTCCTGACTCCAGGCCTAGAACTCTATCCATTTTCCCACCTATGCACCCTAACCTATGGTTATTTTTATCATCCTTTAAGTCTCACATTGAATTGTTCTTCCTTGGTGCTTACTATTACTGCTGCTCATATAAGAGCTGGTTTTGGTGCTAGACAGGATCTCAGAAGACATCTAGTCCAACCCTTTTATTTTTGGATAAGGAACTTGAGGCCCTGAGGAGCTAAATGATTGATATAAGGTTACATGTGTCCTGAGACCCAGACACTGATTCCAACCCAGGTCCTTCAAGTCAGATCCATCTTTCTTTCCCCTGTATCAGCCTGCCTCCCTGTTGACCTCCCCACTCCATTTCTCCTCCTGTTCCCTGTGAATGTTATAGTATGAAAGATCTGGCATACAATCAAGACTTTGATCCCATACCACCTTACATTATTCCTTTAATTGCTTTGCATGGTAAGATCTTGGAGAGTGGAAGCTTCTAAAGGATAGAACTCAACCTTTGGAGCCTTGTGTCCCTGATTGTGTGCAACAAAAACTTGCCATGTAGGCTCATAGACCTCTTGTTGAAAAGACTTTCTAGTACAATTTCCCACCTCCTTCCCATTTTATAGGCAGAAAGATGGGGCCCAATGAGCTTAACTTTGGTGGCTAGTCAACATCAGAAATAAGACTTGAGCAAAAGGGCGTTGACTCCAAAGTTGATGTTCTTTTTGTGTTGCCTTCCATAGAAGATATTCATTAGATGTTGGTGACTTGTAGGAAATGTTGCCTTGGCTGAAGTTTTGCTCTGATCCCAGATCATTGATTTAGAGCAAATTCGGCACACCTTTCACTATACTAGGATGCTCTATGGAAAAGTTTTTAGGACCTCATAAAATGGGTTCTCTCCCCCATAAAGCCTCTTCTATGGATATAAACAGATGCCTTGCACATAGAAGACTTCATTAAAAAATATTTACTAAATTGATCTCAAAAGGGGTGCACAGGATTCTGGGCCATTTTATATTTTTCTTTATTTCATGAGGGAGCGGGGACAACATTGTGGGGTAATAGAAAGAAAATGACCTTGTAAATAAAGAGGGATGGGTTCTAACCCTAGCTCTGTCACCAGTTAGAAAATTATCCTTAAGCAAATTATTTTACTCTCATTTATAGACTTGAGTTTCCTATTTTAGGGAAGAATTATACTAGATGATTTCCATGGTTCCTGTTTCTATGTAGGGAGGGAGGGCACTGTGACTTCATTGTCATTCCCTTATGTGCTTCAATGTCCAGAGATAAATATATTCTTTTAAAAAAATGGCTCTTACCTTCTGTCTTAGAATTGCTACTAAATACCTGTTCCAAGGCAGAAGAGTGGTAAGGGCTAGGCAATGGGCATTAAGTGATTTGCCCAGGATCACACAGGTAGGAAGTGTCTGAGGCCAGAGTTGAACCCAGGACCTCCGGTCTCAAGGCCTGGCTCTCAATTCAAAGAGCCACCCAGCTGCCACCCAGCTGACCCCCAGGCCAGAGATTTCCAGCCTATCTTTTCAAGAGAAGAGAAAATAGCAGCATCTAGCCAAGGCAGCAGCCACCTGTCCCTGGTTCCCATCTTTATGGGCAGCATCAGATGTTTGCCTCCTCCATTCCTCCCTCCCACCTCTTCAGGCTGCACTTGGGGTGGAAGTTTCCCGGTTCTGCAGATGAGTCACTGCTCCCTTTTTTTAGCTGTGGCTCTGTATTTGCATCATAATTCATAATGGCTCCTGTGAGTAGAGCTGCTGCCTACGTCAATGCAGATAAGCTGAGGTGCTGGCTGGGGAAAGAGATGCCCTCCCCTGGCATCTTCAAGCTTCAACTGCTACTGGCTGTTTCCTCATCAGCATCACAGGCCTCAGGGCCAGCCTGGAGCTATTTTTGGAGTCTGCAGAAATGGCCAGCAGAAGGCACAGGACATTGCAAGCATCTGTGAGAGCCAGGATGCTTCAGTGTGAATACTGAACACCTGGGTGTTAACTCTGAGGCACAAGTGCTCTGCCATTATTTCCACTTAACTGGAAGGGATGGAGGGAAACTTAGAAGGTCCAGAAACAAGTGGCAGACCTTTAAGTGTTCCCTGAAGGTCTTGTTGACCAAAAATCTGTCTCCCACAGCCCTCACCTCATTAGGCTATCATAGTGCCTGACATTCCTGTTAATTATTTATAAAAACAATAATATCGCCTGTGTTATAATTGGGTGAAAACATTATATGACTCAAATAACAGAGGAGTTAGCTGGTGAACAATTTCTTTAGCAGGGATTGGTTTAATGAGTTAACCCACTATCAGTTAACAGAGAATTCTCTTGAGGGAAAGGGACACAGCATCAGTTAAGTTTTGATGTCTTGATGGGAGTAGAGGAGGAACATTGTCTCACTCTAGTGTGACCCTCAAAGGAAGCTCAGAGTGGACAATAACAACTCAAATGGGGGAGGGGGCAGCTAGGTGGCTCAGTGGATAAAGAGCCAGGCCTAGAGAGTATTGATTCTAGGAGAGAAGGTAAGGATTTCAAAAAACAAAACCCGAACCATCTCACCTTCTGTCTTGGAACCAAATTTATCTGTTCCAAGGCAGAAGAGTGGTAAGGGCTAGGCAATGGGGGTCAAGTGACTTGCCCAGGGTCACACAACTAGGATGTGTTTGAGGTCAGATTTGAACCCAGGTCCTCCTCTCTCTAAATCCACCGATTCCACTCTAAATCCACTGCCTAGCTGCCCCCAAGGTAAGGGTTTAAAAAAAACCCAAACATTTATCAGATAGCAACTGCATACACTACAAAATTGTGTTATCTAATTTCAACTGAGTCAGCCCTTCCTACTGCAGTTCTCATATTATTCCCTTATTGACTATCATACTATCATATCATAGTAGCTATTAGAAACCTTTCTTCATGTTCTCTATACTACTGATTAATAAAGGACTTTGCTTCCTCCTGTACTAAGGAATTCCATTACTTGCCTCTGTCACTTACACAAGCTGTCTCTCATTCCTGGAATCCATTTCTTCATCTATGACTCTTCAAAACTGTTGCTGAGCTCAGGGGCCTAGAATATTTCATCTTCTTCTCCACAAAGGGGCCTTTCCTATCTCTGGATCTTCATGTGCAATTGGGGTTCAGCCTTGGAGGGATTTGAACACCTAAAGGAAGGGCCAAGCTATTTTTCTCATATTCCCCAGGAAAAAAAAAATGACATCTTATGTTCTGACTCATGCTTAGAGACTTCCCAAAAGAGGAAGGCATTCAATATTCAGTATAGATCAGGTATAAGTTATCCTAGGCACAAAGAAATGCTTGGCACACAGAAGGCTCACTAATGTGTATAGATAAAAGGTTTAGCAACAGTAAAAGTTTTAAAACAAGGTTTAGCAACTTATAACTACTGGAAGGCATCTTCTTTGATACCGAAAACATCAAAAGATGATGTCTTTTGTGAGACAGCTAAGTGGATAGATATTTTACATTGATTTTAGCTTGGGTTGTCTAAATAAATCTCTTTAGGTCCATGTCTTCTGGCAAGCCTGGGCAAGGCTTGTGCTCTTTTGCCCATCAAAGGTCATCCTTTCTGATGCAGAAACTTCCCCCAGATAACAGTTAGGACCAAAGGAAGATCTGTGGATATCTCAAACCAAACAGTGGTTTCCAAGGCTGGGAATATCCATGCTGTGATCACCTTTCAGTCATCTATGTTCATGTGAAAGAGAATGACTCATTACATGCTCCAGAATAAGAACAAACTAGTGTGAGCATGCATCTGCCTCTCTTTTAAAAACTGATGCATCCTCCTACTCTCATGCCATCATGGGATCAAGGGACCAATAATATAATTGTTTCCTGACTTAATAAATGCTTGTTAACTAATGGATAAATTTATATTCCTCACTACATAGCACCAGAACTTTGCACATAGTCTCAATTAATATTTATTTGTTTTTAAACCCTTACTTTCCATTTTAGAATCAATATTATGTGTTTGTTCTAAGGCAGAAGAGTGATAAGGGTGAGGCAATGGGATTTAAGTGACTTGCCCAGAGTTATGCAGGAAGTATCTGAGGTCAGATTTGAACCAGAACTTCCCCTTTCCAGACCTGGCTCTCTATCTTCTGAACTACCTTCTTGGCAGTACTCAATATTTATTGAATTTAATTGTGGGCAGAGGACTCTGGCACTGGGAAAGATACAACATTTAGATAAGGTAGCACCATCTCAAAGAGGTCTTTGAATACAAATATGAAGAGTTTGAAGATCAACTTAACCTACTTCACCAAGAATTCCCCTAGAAACCTGCATTCTAGTTTTGAAAGCTTTTTAAATTAAACTTGATTTTTTTTAATCAGCAAAAAACCTACCTTTTCTCTCTCCTATCCCCCTTCCCTAACAGAAAAAGAAAAAAAAACCTGGTGAAAAACATATCTACTCATGCAAAGCAAATTTCTCTAGTGGTATGTCCAAAAAACCAAAATAAAACAAAAAACCAAACATGTTTCATTCTTCACTCTGTCAGGAGGTGGGTAATGTGTCATCATGAGTCCTCTGGGATTATGATTGATCATAACACTGATCAGAATTCCTAAATCTTTGAAAGTTCTTTGTCTTTACAATGTTGTTGTTACTGATAAATTGTTTTGCCTCTGTTCCTTTTATTTTGCATCAGTTCATATGGATCTTCCTGGGTTTTTCTAAAACTATCCCCTTTCATGATTTCTTACAGCACAATAGTATTCCATCACATTCATATATTATAACTTATGTTCTTCCCTCCTTTGACTAGTTTAGATAAGAGTAAGGGTTATGTCACTGACTTTCCTTACCCATTCCTCCTTGTTCATATAGATTTCTGTTTTCATGGCTGGATTATGTGAGATAATTTCACCTAACATTCTTATCACTTAACCCACTCCCACCTTCCATCAGATTCTTCTTTTTCTCTCTTTCCATTCTTCTCTTAAGATCAAGATAAAACAGGGAAAGGCTCTCTGTATAATTAGACTCCCTGATGATTGGAGGTTCATCAGGGACACACATACATATATACATACACACACACACACACAATCTCCCCATATTACAACGTAAACATTTCATCCTGGTTTAGTCTCTTATGAGCTTTCATGTTTATTTTTTTATATTTCTCTTGACTCCTATGTTTATACTTCAAAGTTTCTATACATCTCTGGTCTTTTTATCAGGAATGCTTGGAAGTTTTCTATTAAAGATCTTGGAATGCTTGGAAGGATTGAATGAGATAATATTTGTGAAGTACTCAGCACATTGTTTGGCAAATAATAGCCTGTGTAAAATGTTATCTATCTATCTATCTATCTATCTATCTATCTATCTATCTATCTATCTATCTGTCTGTCTGTCTGTCTATCATAATTATTAGTTGATTGAAGGTGCTGAGAGATGTAATATAGATAGATAGGTAGATGGCATATGCCAGAGGTAGCACTTGAACCCAGGTCTTTTGGACTTCTAGGCTAGCTACACTGGATAGTGTAAACCTTAAAATTTCTTAGACTTATAAATGTTGGAAATTTCACCATTGGGAAATTTCATACTTGAAAAATTTCCTACTGATAGTCTTTTGGAATGTGAACCCCCTTGGCATGGGAGAAGGACCCTTCTCCTCCCTACTTAAGATTACTTTAGGACAGAAACCTTTTGCTGAACAATGGAAAGGGCTTTGACCTATGCTTAAGCATAGAACAGGAAGTTCTTTGAGTCATGATTGATTTTAGAATTGATACAATAGAGATACTTGGAATGACAGAACCAGGTCTTGGAACTTCCAATCTCCACCCTACTCAGGGTAACAGGATTTAGGAAGGGCTGCAGCAAAGGATCAAGATTTAATTATTTGAGAATATGACCTTCAACAGACATGTGCAAAGCCACAGACCTCTGGGCGGTCCTGGATTAAACTAGAACCACCATTGGCACAGGGGAGACATCGACAGTGATTGGTAGATGTGAGAACTGAGAGGAGGGGACTTAGATGATTTCCTTAAAGAGAGCGGGGTCTGAGGAGAGAAGGTTGGTTGGAGAGGTTTTGCTCTGAGAGGTTGTGCTCTGAGAAGCTTGCTCTGAAGGAAGCTGGAGGTGGAGGCCCCTGAGACTGTTTCTCCATTTTGGTCACGTGAGTGATAGGGACTGATCTCTTTTCTTTGCCTCAGCTATCTAAGGGCTTGGGCCTTTTGGCCCAGCCTAAACAGAGGGGGTATTTAAGCCCTATTCCCTTCTCTCTCTCTCTCTCTCTCTCTCTCTCTCTCTCTCTCTCTCTCTCTCTCTAAAATACCTTTCTTCCTCCTGTTTGTAATTAAATCCATAAAAGGTTGACTGCTGACTTGAGTTTTCATTAAGGAATTACATAGCTGAATTCCTTGGTGACCTTAAATTAATATATATCAGTCTTTTAAAGTGATTTCCTTGTCACAATAGACAGATTCCTATTGCACTTTTATTTTCAGTTTTGTATTCTCTTTCTCTTCAGAAAGCAAAACCAAACCAAACCAAAATCCATTACAAGTATGTATAATCAAGCAAAACAAGTTCCTAAATGAATCCAAAAAATACATGTTTCAGTCTGCAGTTTGAGCCCATCATCTCTGTCTAGGGAAGGATTGTACATATCTGAGTCCTCTGGAATTATGGTTGGTTCTATTGTGTTGATCAGAGTTCCTAGTCTTTTAAAGTTGTTTGTCTTTACAGTATTTTTATTGTGTAGACTGTTTTCCTTGTCTGCTTACTTCATTTTGTACTGCCTCATACAAGTCTTCTCTGGGTTTTTTAAAGACCATCTCCTTCATTGTTGCTTACTGCACAATAGCATCTCACCATATAAATAGCCCATAACTTGTTCAGTTTTTCCCTAGTTGATGAACACCCTCTTGGTTTCCAATTCTTTGCCACTACAAAATATTGCTATAAATATTTTTGCACATATGGGCCATTTTCATTTTTCTTTGATATCTCTTTGAGGCATAGACCTAGTAGTGATATTGCTGGGTCAAAAGGCATGTTCCCTATAGTCCCTTTCTTAATGCAGCTTAATATCACATTAACTTTTTGGCTGCCATATCACATTGTTGGTTCATTTTGAACTTTTAGTTCATTTAAATCATACATCTTTTTCACACAAATCATCTAGTCACATCTGGTAGCTGTTATTTGTCCCATGACATGCATCTTCCTTTCTCAATGAGTTCAGTGCCTGGCTCACAGTTTTTTCCTCCACCCCAACTTCTGCCCAAATACTAGGAGATTTCAATATGCCTACTGATACTCCCTCAAACACCATAGCTTCCTGTGTTCTTCAGTTTATGCAGTCCCAATCCTCCACTCCATGTCAGCCACACAAAGAGATGGTCATATTCTTGATCTTGAAATTGTTCCTCTTTCATGTTCATGAAACCTGAAATTCCTTTATCTGTTCATAATCTTTTATCATTCCATCTTCTCCTCTGTCTTATGATCCTAAGCCAGTTTTTTGTTCACTCCATGACCTCTAGTTCCTTCCACCATTAGATCCAACCCATTGCCCTCTCCTTCCTATTCCCTCACCTTGGTGAACCAATTAATCTCTCCAATATCCTCTCCACTTGAATCTCTTGTCCCATCATGTGTTGCCAAGTGCCACTGTTGGATTATTCCTTCCATATACTGCCTTTATTTCTATTTATGGACCAAAATGGAGCAGAGAAAAATAATGCAATGGTTACAGTTTACTTTGATCTGTATTATGACTGCAACAATTCTTTTTGTGGAGGTGGAGAGCATTCTTTGTCATAAGTCACTTAGAATTGTCCTGGATCATTGTATTGCTGAAAGAAGCTAAGGGAAGTTCTATTTCTGGCTCTGCCACTCATTAGATCTTGTGATGTTTGGTAAATCATTCTACTCTTCTAGGTCTCATTTTCCTTATCAGTAAAATGGAAAATGAACAAGAGAGTCAGACTAAGGGTCCTTTAAATGCCACATCTGTAATTTGGTGACTCCATGCCTTTAAGAGCTATAGGACCTCAGGATAGAGAGAGACCACTGTGGGTTAGGCAGGAAAGGACTCATGGAGAGAGCTAGACTTCAGCAGAGTCTTTCTTGAAGCATAGGTAGAAGATGGAAGAAGTTCCTTTTACCCAACCAAACTCTATTGAAGACAGCTCCTAACTCTGAATCTACTGAACTGTTCATTGAAGCTTTTTAAAATTTTTAAATCTTTTATTTTTTCACATTACACATTAATATAATTTTTAATATTTGTTTTCTAACATTTTTCTATTCACATTCTCTCCATTCCTCGGATTGTATATATATTGTCAAATAATATGTATTTCTATATTCCTCATGTTGTGAAACAAGACATATTGCTTGCACTAGAGAAAAATTTATGTAGGAAATAATGTGAAGAATGCTTTGTTTCAATCTGTATTCAGACTCTACTGGTTCCTTCTAGGGCGACGGGGAGCCTTTTTCATCATGAATCCCTTGGAGTTGTCGTGGATCCTTGCATTGCTGATAATAGTTAAGTCATTCATATTTGGTCCTCCTACATTATTACTGATAAGGTATACAATGTTCTCCCAGTTCTTTGCACTTCACTTTGCCTCACTTCATATGTCTTTCTAGGCTTTTTTGTGATCATCTTTTCTGTCATTTTTTGGGGCACAATAGTATTCCGTTACAATCACATACCAAAACTTGTCCATCCATTTTCCAACTGATGGCCATCCCTTCAGTTAGCTGTTCTTTGCCATCACACAAAGGACTTCAGCTGTTTGCATAATTGGTGGGGTGGGGAAGGAGATGGGCCATATTTAGTTATGTTATAACTAACTAATTAGTTGGTATGGTAGATTGACTGTTGGGTTTGGAATCAGGAATATCTGTTTTCAAATCTGTCTCGTCATTTAATGACTGTTTGAGCCTAGGCAAGTTACTTGAGCTGTCTGTCCCTCAGTTTCCTCATTTGTGAAATGAGAGGCCTAGACTCAATGACCTATAATATCACATCCAGCTCTAAATCTACGATCCTTTAATTCATCAGAGCCATACATGAGAAAGCTTAAGTTTTATTTATTTTCTTCTTGTGAAGGAAGTACACACACACACACACACACACACACACACACACACACACAAACACACACACTACCCTGGTGCTTACTAAGCATTTTCCTAGCCAAGGCCCAGCCGTGGAATTTTAATTATCTCATCCGTTTTGGATGAATTATTGACTTTTGGAGGCTTGCTATCTTTAATTACAAGGTGTTCCAAATGCACAGGTTATCAAAAAATGGGTAGCGGGGGAGGAAGCCTTGGAACGGGCCCCAGGACACCAAAAGTGGGGAAAATATATTCTTCATTTGTGCAGTAATAGGGTGAGACCGTGCCAGCCTGCTAATGACTTCTTAAGAAGAAGGCAGACTAAGGGCAGCCTGATTTAAGCAAATGGTTGCCCTGCTGCATTTCAAAGCACAAAACAGGGAAGGCTACTTCTTCATAGATGTCTTTCTGCCTTTTTTTTTTTTAAGGGTGATCTAGATCATTTGTTTTGGGGTAGGGATGGGAATGGGAGATGGCAACAAGCAATTGGACATAGTGAAAAGACGTGTGTCATTAGATCTCGGTTCTAATCCTATTTTGCCTTTAATTTGTTATATGATTTTGACATCACATCCATTTTATTGCCCCTTTCCCCAAGGTCTCAGTTTTCTTATCTGTCATATGGGAATAATAACTGCTGACCTAATGCAGTTTATATTCAATGGCCACATATTGTGAGTTTTCAGTGAATGTAAAAGACTTAATGTTGCCTCAAGAGATAAAGAAGAGTCAGTATCTATTCCATATCACTAGAACATCATGGAAACAGATGTGATTTTTCTAGAAAGCAAGAAACAAATCCTAAACTTCTATTTTTCTACCCAGTAACCAAATGAATATTCCTAAAGCACAGGGCTGACTTGGTCACTCTTCTGCTCAATACCTTTTGTAACTCCCTAATGCCTCTAGGATTAAAGTCAGATTACTATGTTTAAAGCCTTTTTACAATCTAACTTCAGTTTACCTTTCCAGGATTATTTTGTTACTCTTTTTTAGATACTTAATATTCCAGGAAAAGTGTCTGTTACTGTTCCTCACACATGGCCTTCTCTCTTCTACTCTCTTGCTTTTGTAGTGGTTGTCTCTCTCACATAAGCGAATGTTCTTCTCCTTATCTCTGTCTGTCCCTTGGAATCCCTAGATCTGCACCCTCTTTTTTCTTTCACTCTCTCCCCACCTTCTCCTTCTTCCTAGCTCCACTCTCTTCTGTCTCTTTCTCTCTCTATGCATATATATACAGATATAGATGTATATCACTCTATATATACATACACACATAAATTTGGGTATATGTATTTTTAAATAATTACTAATATAGACTAAGTACTCAGCAAATTATCCCAAATTATCCTGTTGGTAGAGGATAGTCATTATTTGGTTGTTTTAATTATATTTTATTCTTTGTGATCCCATTTTTCTTGGCAAAAAAAAAATTTTTTTATTGGAGTACAGGTTGCCATTTCCTTCTCCAGCTCATTTATAGAGGAGGAAATAAGCAAGTGATTTGCTCAGGGTCACATAGGTAGTCAGTACCTAAGGCCAGATTTGAACTCAGGAAGATGAGTCTTCTTGATTTTATGCTCAGTGCTCCAACTACTGGGCTACCTAATTGTCCTGTTAGAGAATGGGTCCTGTGATGAGTGCCTTAGAGGGAGGGTTGTAGTACTACAAAATAATCCTTTTTTGACTCATCCCAAATGGAATAAAAACAAATCCAAACGATAATTTTCTACCTCACCTCAGATACTGATCTCAGGCAGTAGATTTGGAATCAAAAAGATCTGGGTGTGAAGCCCAGCTCTGCTAATTAACAGGCTGTATGACCTTGGGCAAGTCTATCTCTGGACTTCAGTTTCTTCAATTACAAAATGAAACTACTGGTCTGCATTCTCTATAAGGATCTTTCATGAACTAATGCTTCGAATTCTAAAATTGCTTCCTGGCCTAAAAATCTAATAAAGAGGAAAAAAAAACTCAACTAAAGAAATCAAGTGATCTCTTTTGGGGCATATATTAATATGAAAACCTCAAGGAATTTTTTAGTTTTACCTGTGGCCAAGATGTCAGAGGAGGTTCTATTTGATTTGTATTTTCTTACCCCATTAATATACCCAGGATCCAGATGATGTTTTTTTTTAAACCCTTACCTTCTGTCTTAGAATCAATACTAAGTATCAGTTCCAAGGCAGAGGAGTGGTAAGGGATAAACAGCTATTGTTAATTGATTTGCCCAGGGTCACACAGCTAAGAAATTTCTAGGTCAGATTTGAACCCAAGACCTCTCATCTCTGGAACTGGCTCTCTATCTAACTGAGCCTCCTAGCTATCCCATAAGTAATGATTTTTTAAACAAACTCTTATCTTCTATCTTAGAATCAATACTGTGTATTGGTTCCAAGGCAGGATAGTGGTAAGGACTAGGCAATGGGGGTTAAGTGACTTACCCAGGGTCACACATCTAGGAAGTATCTGAGGGTATATTTGAACCTAGGACCTCCCATCTATAGACCTGATTCTCAATCCACTGAGCCACCCATCTGCCCTTCCCCCCCCAGTAGTGATGTTTTTTGAAGAAACCACCCCACTCCAGTTACCAGTATCTTTTAAGCTTTTAGAAAGGTCCAGATTGTACAGAGAAAGGTCAGAAATGTTTCTGTTTCACCTGAATGCATTTAGGCAGCCTGAAGAGTTTCTGATAGTGAGTTGTGGAATCTGACAGCAAGTGAAGAAAGAAGCAAAGTGTAAGTTTTCAAAATGTCCCCATATTCCCCTGTGGCAACCACTGCCTTCAAGAACTGTGAATCCCTTGTAATGGCGTAGGACTGAATCCCAAGGGTTGCCACTCACTGAGTTCTACTGGCTATTTTTTCAATACAAGAAAAAGTCAAAGCCAGGTTTGAGCAAATTCAACATGACTAGCTGGATAGAAAGACAAACAGGTGAGGAAGCTCATCTGAAGAGGTCAGAGGCATTAATTTGAACACAACCTGACAGATATAGATTTATTCTGACAGGCCTATCAGTTTCTAAAAGGAAGGGACCTTGAGGTTCAGGGCAAAGGCATTTCTGAAATGAGAATTGTCTGGGGAAAGGGAGGATTCCTATAGAAAGATTTTTATTATTTTCAAGATTTCAAGATTTTGACTTATGGCCATGTATTTCAATGGCTCTTTAAACCAAAGCTGAGTTCATTGATCCACAAACATTTTCTGGACATCCAATATTATGCTTGGTATTGGCCATACAAAGAAGTATAAGATGGGTTACTTTTGCCGTCAAGATGTTTCCATCATTTGGAATTGTGTGCAAAGGGCTTTAAAAGATTGTGTGTTCTTTGATCCAGCCATAGCACTGCTGGGGTTATACCCCAAAGAGATAATAAGGAAAAAGACTTGTACAAGAATATTCATAGCTGTGCTCTTTGTGGTGGCCAAAAATTGGAAAATGAGGGGATGCTCTTCAATTGGAGAATGGCTGAACAAATTGTGGTATATGTTGGTGATGGAATACTATTGTGCTCAAAGGAATAATAAAGTCGAAGAATTCTATGGGAACTGGAACAACTTCCAGGAACTGATGCAGAGTGAGAGGAGCAGAACCAGAAGAACATTGTACACAGAGACTGATACACTGTGGCACAATCGAAGGTAATGGACTTCTCTACTGGCAGCAATGCAATGACCCAGAACAATACTGAGGAACTTATAAGAAAGAACAATATCCACATCCAGAGAAAGAACTGTGGGAGCAGAAACTCAGATGAAAAACATATGGCTGATCATGTGGTTCTGTGGGGATATGATTGGGGTTTTGGTGTTAAAACTGCAAATATGAATAACATGGAAATAGGTTTTGAACAATGATACATGTGGAATTGCTTGTCAGCTCTGAGGGGGAGGGGGGAAAAGGAGAGGGGAAAAATCATGAATCATGTAACCATGGAAAAGTATTCAAAAAAATAAAAGATGCTTCAATTTAGCAGGGGTGAATTTATTAATGACTTACCTTATGCTAAA
The DNA here is from genome assembly GCF_027887165.1 of Monodelphis domestica. Classification (NCBI taxonomy): domain Eukaryota; kingdom Metazoa; phylum Chordata; class Mammalia; order Didelphimorphia; family Didelphidae; genus Monodelphis; species Monodelphis domestica. The sequence continues at coordinate 362,020,073 of NC_077227.1, read as the reverse complement.
CACTACAAATATAAAAGTCAGAAATAGTTTCTACCCTTAAAGAGCTTACAGTAAAGAAATATCCACATAAGGGGGAGAAAGCATGTATATATCACCAAAAGTAGGTCCCAGGCACCATATTATATACTTTACAAATATCATTTCATTAAAACTTCACAATAACACTGGGAGGGTGGTGCTATCATTCCACTTTTACAGTTGGGGAAACAAAGGCAAACAGAGCTCAAGTCATACAGCTAGTAAGTGCTAAGGCAGGAATTAAACTCAGATTTTCTTGACTCCAGATTCAGTCCTCTGTGCTCACTGTGCCTCCTAACTCCTATTAATGAAGCATGAAACAGAAAGCATTATGGGAAGTACGCATAATGAAGAGACAGGTCTTGCACATCATCCTCCACATCATCCTCTACCTGCTATGAAGATTAGAGATAGGATATCAAGTGTGGGTAAACACATAGTCAAAGGAGGTTTACTGTACGAGCCATGTGAACTGGGTCTTGAAGGGTGAGAAAGATTCTGTCTTCCTGATATATATATATATATATATATATATATATATATATATATATAATTTTTTTTTAAAACACTATCTTCTGCCTTAGAATCACTACTGTATATTGGTTCCAAGGCAGAAGAGTGGTAAGGGCTAGGCAATGGTGGTTAAATGACTTGCCCAGGGTCACACTGCTGGGAAGTGTCTGAGGTCATATTTGAACCCAATATCTCCCCCTCTCTAGGCCTGGCTCTCAATCCACTGAGCCACCCAGCTGTTTTCCTCTTCCTGATATTTTACACATCATAGATTTGGATCTGCAAAGGTTTCTGTTTACTTTCCGTCATTTTATAGCTGAAGAAACTGAAGCCCAGAGAGATTATAAACTTATCCAGGTACCCAGATAGCAAGAGGCATAGCAGAGATTTGAACCCAGGTCCTTTGATTCTAAATCCAACACTCATTCCACTAGTATGCCACTTCATCTACAAACCTTCATCAGGTCATTATGGTCTGTTGATACATATGTATATGCGTTTTTGTCCATACCTACTATTGACCTTTGATTTCACTGATGTAGGGACCTCAAAGGAAGAGATTCCCTCTAACAATGTAGATCAGGTTCAGAGAGATAATGACATTTGTCCCAAATTGAAGTGGCTCAGAGAAGAATAGAACCCAAGACTTCTTGAAGCTAAGGTTGGCCTTCTATTGAACATACTATGCCGCCTCCATATATTGGTATGCCAGTTTATTTAGCTAGTCATCATTTTCTGAGTATTTTGATCACTTTTAGGTTTTCAGATCGGATCAAGGGGAACAAGGAAAGGAAACAAGCATTTATTATTCAGGCATTGTTAAGTTATTATAAATATATAAATATTATCTCATTTGATCCTCACAATAGTTCTGGGAGGTAGGAGCTATTGTCTTAATTTTACAGTTGAGGAAACTGAGGTAGATAGCACTTCTGTGATTTGCCTTGGATCACACATCAGCTAGTAAATGTCTGTGGCCAGATCTGAACTTAAGCCTTCCTGACTCCAGGTCTAGTGTTCCATTCACTGTACTATATAGCTGGGCATTTCTGCTTCTGGGAAGACTGGGAGCAAAAATGTAGAAGCCAAATGTTCAACTTTTTAATTTCCCCTTTCTGAACAGAATCTAAGTTTTTCTAAAAGTCTCTGCCTCTGGTGGTGATTATGAGACTAGCTTTTTTTGAGGAAACACAACTGAGGACATAGAAGCAAAATATTCCAATGACTTCACCAAAAGGAAAACATGAGATTCTAACACGAACTAAAATAAATTCAGTGGACCCAGTCAGAGAGACTGAGGGACAGCTTGTCAGCTGAAAGGAAAGTACAGGCCCTCTCAAAGTATTATATGAAAAATGCATTTTGGATGAAAACTTTAATTTAAAAATAACCTTCTTTGGGTGTGGAAAGAACAACTCAACAGGGTCAAAAGCCAAAGGCTAGGGGAAATTTGGGGATGGAATAAGGAAATATCAAATGTGGAAACAATTCTGGATTAGAAGTCAGGATGTCACATGAGTTTTATTCCTGGCTGCCATTATTTAGCTGTGTGACCTTGAGCAAGTCACTAAACTGTTTTACAGAACTCAATTCTACAGAATCTGTTTCCTTAACTGTCAAAGGAAGGGACTAGAGTAGTTAATCTTTCTGGTACCTTCCAGTTCAAACTTCATGGAAATGGAGAAAGGGGAAGGCTTGGGATGGGGAGGAAGGGGGAAAGATCTAACATCATGGAATGTTAGAGCTGGATGGGATCTGACAAATTAATTGTTCCAGCAGTGTAATTTATAGGAAAGAGCTGTGGATTTGGAATTTGGAGGATTTAGCTTCAAACCCAGCTCTGCTACTTACTAAGGTCAACAATAACAAATATTTGCATTCTAATTACCACCTTTTTTTTTTTAAACCCTTACCTTCTGTCTTGGAGTCAATACTGTGTATTGGCTCCAAGGCAGAAGAGTGGTAAGGGCTAGGCAATGGGGGTCAAGTGACTTGCCCAGGGTCACACAGCTAGGAAGTGGCTGAGGCCAGATTTTGAACCTAGGACCTCCCGTCTCTAGGACTGGCTCTCAATCCACTGAGCTACCCAGCTGCCCCCTTACCACCTTTTTGACTTTGTGAAATGCCATTTTTTTTTATTTCTCATGGACTTGGCTCATCTATAAAATGACAGCATTGGATTAGATGATCTTCAAGGTTCCAGGTTTAAGTTCTATGATATAAACAAAAGCATGTAATGAATAGAGAATGTAAGTTCCTTGAGGGCAGGGATGATTTCATGTTTGTCTGTGCCTCTTCCTCAGTGCTCAGCATAGTGACTGGCACATAACTGGAACACAATAGATGCTTGGTGATTTTTGATTGATAAGGTATCAAATGAATGTTTCAGATAAGTGCTCCAGGGACTTAATAGAAGGAGATGTTACTGGGGGCTAGGGAAAGTTTCATGGAGGAGGTGAGATAATGTAACCTTAAAGGAAAGGGAGGTTTCCTAGGAGACAGAGATGGAGGAGGAGGGAGACAGGGTAGACAAACACAACATCCAAGGCCGGCATGGTAGCAACACTTGGCTTTTACTACTAGAACAATAGCAGCAAAGGCCACGAAATGACTATAAAGCTTTTGACAGGCCGTATTTAGTCATTCAGAATGGAGCCTGGAGAGGTTATATGAATCATCCAGTGTTACTGAACAAGTTATCAGCACAGAGAGAAACAAACCACTGACCTACCCCTGGCTCCTCTCTTCCTCTTGTCTAATTAAGCCGCACATCCCACACGAAGGCAGTAGTACAATACTTTGCTTTCTCCTGTTCTCAGAAAGGGCTTTCTGGTATGTGACTGCTCAGAGACACTCATCCCTGTGCACGACAGTGGTCACGGATCCCTCATCAAACCTTAGCAAGCAACGTGTCTCAGGGGGCAGAGCATACGCAGGTGGCCACCAGACTAATGGCCGTGACAGATTTGTAAGCTGTGTCGGAATTCTTATATAATAATGTATAGAAATATCCTGCTGAAAACCACCTTCTCTTTCCAAAGCTCTGCTTAACCATGTCGTTTTTATATACAGAGAAAGGTGTATCTGCCGCCTGGTTACAGAGAAAGGCTAAGCCATTGTCACAATCCTTATTCTTCAAGGGTGATATCTCCTGGGCAAAACTATAAATAAAGATATTTGTCTTTGTCCCTCCTCTTTCCCATTCTTTTTTTTTTCTTCCTCTAACCAAGGGAAAGGAGGGGGTATAGCCTGACCCCATAGAGAAAAGAACACTTAAAAAAAATACTCTTACCTATTGTCAATCCATACTAAGTATTGCTTCTAAGGCAGAAGAGTGGTAAGGGCTAGGCAATAGGGCTTAAGCAACCAGGGTCACACAGCTAGGAAGTGTTTGAGGCCAGACTTGAACCTAGGTCCTCCTGTCTCTAAGCCTGGTATTCTATCCACTCTGCTACTTAGCTGTCCCAGAAAATACTGGATTTTATACTAGGAGCTCTTGAGTTCAAGTTCTGTGTCTGATACATGCCAGCTTTGTGGCTATGAGCAAGCCACTGAGTCTCACTGTGTCTCAATCAGCATTGTAAAACTATAAATTGCAAAATAATTACCGACCTGCTTCGAATGAAAACATTTCAGTGCTGATAGTTCCTCCACACCAACAGTTCTGGTTACAACAACAACAATAACATTAATGTGTGTTTGTGTTTTATAATTATGGATAATTTTATTTTATTTTATAATTTCTTTTTTCATTTACATGTGACAGTTGTTTTCTGACCTATTAAAAATCTGAGTTTCTCCCTCATTCCCCTCTCTTCTGCCACCCTGAGGCAATGAATAGTCTCATAGAGGTTATACTGGTACTTTCATGTAATGCATATTTCTATATTGTTCATGTCACACATATAATAAAAATCTCAAGAAGGAAATAGAGTAGAAAAGGGGATGCTTTGATCTATACTCAGATTCTAATAATTCCTTCTTGGGTTGTGGATAGCATTTTCATCATGAATCCCTTATTGGTATCTTGGAGATACCATATAGATCAAAACATCCCCTTGGTTTAGTTCTTCACAGTTTTTCTTTGTATAATATTTCTGTTACTATATACATTGTTTTCCTGGTTCTGTTCACTTCACTTTGCATCAGTTCATATAAGTCTTTCCAGGTTTTTCTGAACTCATCCTGTTTATTGTTCCTTATAGCCCAACAGTATTTCATTGCAACCATGTACCAAAAACTTGTTCACTCATTGCCCAAGTGATGGACAACCCCATAGTTTCCAATTCTTTGCTCCCAAAAAAAGATCTGCTAAAAAGATTTTGGTATAGATAGAATCTTTCCCTTTATCTCTGATCTCTTTGGGAAAAGACCCAGTAGTGGTATTGCTAGGTTGAAAGGTAAGCACAATTTTGTGACCCTTTCAGCTTGGTTCCATATTGCTCTCCAGAATGGTTGTATCAGTTCACAGTTCCAGTAGCGGTGTATTAGTGATCCACTCTTCCTATAGCTCCTCCTTTTTGGTCATGCTAGTCAATTTGGTAGGTGTGAGATGACATCTCAGAGTTGTTTTAATTTGCATTTATATAATCAATCATGATTTGAAGCATTTTTTCATATGACTATGGATATTTTTCATTTCTTCCTCTGAAAACTTCCCATTCATATCCTTTGACCATTTTTGATGGGAGAATGTTTTGTATAAATTTGATTCAGCTCTCTCTATGTTTGAGAAATGAGGCTTTAGTCAGCAACATTTGCTATAATTTTCCCCAAAATTTGTTGTTTTGGTTTCCTGGGTCTTATTTGTACAAAATCTTTTTTTTTTATTTTAATGTAATAAAAATTATCTATTTCATTTTTTGCAAAGTTTCTTATATCTTGTTTGGTCATAAATTCTTTCCTTATTAATAAGGTTGACAAGTAAATTTTCTCATGTTTCTCTAATTTGTTTATGGTATAACCCTTGATTTCTAGTATCCATTCTGACTTTATCCTGGTGTACGTTGTGAGATGTTGGTCCCCACCTAAGCCCTGACATATTGCTTTCCAGTTTTCCCAGCAGTTTTTGTGAAACAGTAAGTTCCTTCCTCAAAATCTTGGATCTTTGGGTTTTTGAATACTAAGTCGCTATGGACATTAACTACCATGTATTGATTACTCAATCTATTCCATTGATCCACCACTCTGTTTCTTAGTCAATACCAGATTATTTTGATGATTACTTCTTTATTGTATAGCTGGATATTTGGTACAACCAGACCTCCTTCCTTCATATTTTTTTTTTCATTAATTCCCTTGATATTGTTGGCCTTTTGTTCTTCCAGATGAATTTTATTGTTATTTTTTGCTAGTTCTATGAAATAGTTTTTAGGTAGTTTCATTAGTATGGCATTGAATAGGTAAATTAATTTAGGTAGGATTGTTTTGTTCACTATATTGGTTCAGCCTATCCATGAGCAATTAATGTTTTTCCAACTGCTTAGGTCTGATTTTATTTTTGTGAAGAATGTTGCAGCTGTGTTCATATGGTTTCTGGGTTTGTTTTGGTAGGTGTACTCCCAGGTATTTTATATTGTCTAAAGTAATTTTGAATGGTATATTCCTTTTTTCTATCTTTTGCTGTTGGGTTTTATTCATGGGGAAAAAATACTGATGATCTCTGTTGGTTTATTTTGTATTCTATGATGTGGCTGAAGTTAATTATTTCTATTAGTTTTTTTATTGATTCCCTAGGATTCTCTAGCTATATCATCATATCATCTGCAAAGAGTGAAAGAGTGATCATTTTGTTTCTTCATTGCCTATGCTAATTCCTTTCATTTCTTTTTTTTTGCTCTTTTTGCTAGAACAAGCATTTCTAGTACAATAAAAATTAAATAAATAATAAACAAATAAGAATGGGGATATGAGTATCTTTGCTTTATGCCATATCTTATTGGGAAGGGTTTTAGTTTATGCCCATTACACATGATGCTTGTTGATGGCTTTAGATAGATACCATTTATCACTTTGAGAAAAGTTCCATTTATTCCAGTGTTTTTTAATGTTTTTAGAAGGAATGGGTGTCATATTTTGTCAAATGCTTTTTCTGCATTTATTGAATGATGATATGGTTTCTGTTGATTTTGTTATTGATATAATATTTCAATTATGCTGATGGTTTTCTTAATGTGTGAAATTAACATAAAATATAACCAATTAACTGGCACATGAGCATTAAGAAAGAATGTGAAGTCATGTGAGGGGGAAATCTGCATGGTCAACTAAAGAGCCCTGACTTCCTGCATGAGCTGGCAAAAGCCCCTGATATAGGACTACTGTGGTGTGGTTACATGCCTTGACATCAGAATACATGACCCAAACTGCCCAATCAGAAAGCTAAGTAGGTATAACATCATTAGTCATATAAGAGCCAGGGTGAATGGGAACTTGGGGTCTTTTTAGCTCAGGTTCCTTCCTGAATGCAAACTTTCTCTTTCTGACTTCAATTTATCTGGCCCAACTATGTGCCAGGGCTGGATGGGAAACCAGGACTGAAGAAGCAGTGCAGCAGGGAGACTATGGTAATTAGAAAGACCTAGAAATTTTCTCTCTCTCTCTCTCTCACAAATAAATAATTACAAACTTAATGTCTCCAAGATTAATTTAATTATAATAACACTATTATTGAACTATCCCTGCATTCTTAGCATAAAACCCACCTGATCATGGTGAATGATTCTTGTAATCTCATTGAGAGTATTTTATTTAAAAATTTTGCATCACTGTTCTTTAGGAAGATTGGTCTGTAGTTTTCTTTCTCTGTTTTAGTTCTTGGTTTAGATAGCAATACTATATCTGTGTCATAAAAAGAGTTTGGTAGGATTCCTTCTTCCCCTATTTTTCTAAATAGTTTATATAGTATTAAAATTAATTGTTTTTTTAATATCTGATAAAATTCACTTGTGAATCCATCTAGCTTTGGAGCCGTTTTTTTTTTTTTTTAAGGAAGTTCTTTGATGGTTTGTTCAGTTTCTTTTTCTGTGATGGGGTTATTTAGATCTTCTATTTGCTCTTTTGTTTATCTGGATTGTTTATATTTTTGTAAGTATTCATTTATTTCACTTAGACTGTCAGATTTATTGGCATATAGTTAGGCAAAATAACTTTGCTTATTATTATGGGGAAAATAAGATGGAGGAGAAACCTCTATTTTTATTGGATTTATTGCTTTAAATAATTGCTTTAAGTTCTTTTTCATTGGTTGTGATTCCAACTTTTTAATTTTTGATACCAGTAATTTGATTTTCTTCTTTCTTTTTTAAAACAAGTTAAACAATGGTTTATCTATTTTATTTGTTTTCATAAAACCAACTGCTTGTCATATTTATCAGTTCAATGTTTTTCTCACTTTCAACTTTATTAATTTTTCTCTTGATTTTTAGGATTTCCAATTCAGTGTTTAATTGGGGATTTAAAATTTGTTCTTTTTCTAGTTTTTTTAGTTGCATACCTACTTTATTGATCTGCAATTTCTCTATTTTATTGATGTAAACAGTTATAGATATAAATTTCCCCCTAACTTCGGCTTTGGCTGTATCTTGTATATTTTGATATACTGCCTCTTCATTGACATTTACTTCAATGAAATTAATGATTATTTCTTTGATTTATACTTTGATCTATTCATTCTTTAGGATAAGATTAGTTTGACCTATTCATTCTTTAGAATAAGATTAGTTTCCAATTGATTTTTAGTCTTTCTTTCCTTGGCCCTTTGTTGAGCATAATTTTTATTGCATTATGGTCTGAAAAGTATGCATTTAGTGGTTTCTGTTTTTCTACATTTTGATGTGAGGGTTTTTTAAAAAAAATAATATTTTATTTGATTATTTCCAAGCATTATTCATTAAAGACAAAGATCATTTTCTTTTCTTCCCCCCCACCCCCCATAGCCGATGCGTGATTCCACTGGGTATCACATATGTTCTTGATTCAAACCCATTGCCATGTTGTTAGTATTTGCATTAGAGTGTTCATTTAGAGTCTCTCCTCTGTCATGTCCCCTCAACCGCTGTAGTCAGGCAGTTGTTTTTCCTCAGTGTTTCTACTCCCACAGTTTGTCCTCTGCTTATGGATAGTGTTTTTCTCCTAGATCCCTGCAGATTGTTCAGGGACATTACACCACCACTAATGGAGAAGTCCATTACGTTCGATTATACCACAGTGTTATCAGTCTCTGTGTACAATGTTCTCCTGGTTCTGCTCCTCTCACTCTGCATCACTTCCTGGAGGTTGTTCCAGTCTTCATGGAATTCCTCCACTTTATTATTCCTTTTAGCACAATAGTATTCCATCACCAACATATACCACAATTTGTTCAGCCATTCCCCAATTGAAGGACATCTGTGAGGGTTTTTTTTAATGCCTCTTATGTGGTTGATTTTTGTGAAGGTGCTATGTACTGCTGAAAGAGGTTTTATTCCTTTTTTTCCCATTCAGATTTCTCCTGAGGTCCACCACCTCCATTTCCCCCCATAAAGTTCTATTTACCAACATAACTTCTTTTTGCTTATTGTTTTGGTTATATTTAACTACTTCTGAGAGGGGAAGGTTAAGGTTTCCCAGGAGTAATTTTTTACTATCTATTTCCTTCTTTAACTCATTTAAATTTTCCTTTAGGAATCTGGATGCTATGCCATTTGGTGTATGTATGTTTTATATTGATATTATTTCATTGTCTATGGTGACTTTTATCATAATGTAATTTCCTTCCTTGTCTTTTTTGATTAGATCGATTATTACTTTTGCTTTGTCTGAGATCATGATTGCTACCCTTGCTTTTTAAAACTTTAACTGAGGCATAGTTAGATTCGGCTCCAGTCTCCTGCTTTTCCTGTGTGTGTCTCCCTGTTTTAAATGTGTTTCTCGTGGACAGCATATTGTGGAGTTCTGTTTTTTAATCCACTCTGCTATCCTTTACTGTTTTATAGGTGGTTCCATACCATTCACATTCACAATTATGATTACTAATTGTGTGTTTCCCTCCATCTTATTTCTTCTCTCTCCTTTTAGCCTTTCTCTATTCACAGATGTTTGGTTTTTGACAATCACCTTCCCCAATTCACCCTATTTTTTGTCCATCCCCTTCTTCCTTATTCTCTCTGCCCTCCTATTTCCCCTATTTATTATTTTAGTTATTCCCATTTTGAACTAGTTTGGATGAGAGTAAAGTTACTTCCCCCATATTTTCCTTCACTGTATTTGTCATTTATGTGCCTCTTACTCAGAGGTAGTTCATCCTCATTTATCTCTTCTTTTCTTTTTTCCCATGTGTTCCTCTTTCCCATCCATTTTTTAAAAAATCAACCCATCTTATTTAGCTTTCTTCCTTTTTAGTATACTCATTTTCTTTGACCTAATAGTGATAAAGTTCTTAAGAATCTTAGGTACTTTATGTATCCTTCATACTTTAAGTACCTTATCTTTCTCAAGTCTCATAGATATCTTAATTATTTCAATTATCACCTTCTTGGATATGAATGTATTCCATTCAACCTTATCAAAACCTTTAAGTTTTCACTTTACCTTTTTAAGCTTCTCTTGAATGTTGAATTTGCTCATCAGATTTTCTTTTCAACTCTAATTTTTTGGGCAGGAATGTCTGAAATTCCTCTACTTAATTAAATATCAATTTTTTCCCCCTAGAGGATTATGCTTAGTTTTACTGGGTATGTCATTCTAGCTTATAGGCCTAGATCCTTTGCCTTCCAGAATATCATATTCCATGCTTTCTGGTCCTTTAATGTAGAAGATGCTCCATCCTGTGTAATCCTGACTGGCTCCTCAGTCTTTGAATGGTTTCCTTTTGGCAGCTTATAATACTTCTTTTTTTGGCCTGGGAGTGAAATTTGGCTAGAATTGTCTTGAGGCATTTTATTTTGGGGTCTCTTTCAGGAGGTGATTGATGGATTCATTCAATTTCTGTTTTTCTCTCTTATTCAAAGACAGGGAAATTTCCCCTGATGATTTCTTGTAATATTTTGTCCATTCTTATAATATTTGTTCTCTCATTGTGACTTTCAGGTATTCCACTGAGTCTTAGATTATTTCTTTTGGATATATTTTCCAAGTCTGTTATTTTTCCAGTGAGGTATTTAGATTTTCTTGTTTGTTTGTTTGTTTGTTTGTTTTTTAATTTTTTTGTCTTATTGTTCCCTGATGGTCTATGATTTAATTAGCTTCTATTTGTCAAATTTTAATTTTTAGGAAGTTATTTTCTTCCTTGAGTTTTTGTGTTTCCTTTTCCTTTGGCCAATACTACTTTTTAAAGGGTTGTTTTCTTTAGTGTTCCCTCCCCATTTTGATTTGGTCCAGTCTATTCCTTTGGAGGTTGTTTTCTTCAAGATATTTTTGTGCTTCATTTTCTTTTTGAATTATTCTAGTTTTTAGGTTGTTGATTTCAGTGAATTCTTCCCTAGCTATTGAGTTTTTCTGTCAATTTTCTTCTGTTTTTCACATTTCTTTTCAAGTTCTCCCAGAGGTTCTTTTGAGGCCTGATATACTTTTATATTTTTTCTTTAAGGCTTTACCTGTTTCCTTTTTAGAATTATTGTAGAAGTCTTCTGAGCTAGTATTTTGCTCTTCCTTGTCACTAAAGAAACTTTCTGAGGTCAGTGTTTTTTGTTCATTTTTCTAGATGTTTCCTCCCTTCTCTCCCTCTCCCCCATTACCTTATTCATCTTTTGAGGTTCTGCTCTGTTCCTGGGTAGAGGGTGCACTGCTACAAAATTTCTTGGTGTTCTTCTCTAGTACTTGGAAAAGGCTCATTTGCCCTTCTCCCTCATGGTGCATCTGACAAGGAGGTGGCCCTACTGGCTTGCTCTGGGAAGTTTTACAGCTATTTTGTGCAGATATATTCATCACTCTATGCTACCAGTTCCCCATTGTTTCATGGGATGGTAGAGTCCACACTCTGCTGCTTTCCTGCCCCTGCCAAGTGTCCTGAGCTGGACAGGTCCCCTCCTCTGGGCTCTGCTGCCTCAGGCACTCTGCTGTCATATGGGAGTGAATAGGTTACTATAGTTGTAGTTCCAGGATCTCTGATCCCTTGTGGCCTCAGGACTCCATTACCATGTGAGAGTTGTAGGTTTCCTGCCTTCTCTGTCTTCTATACCTCTGTGGAATGGCTTTGACTGGGCTTGTTCTGGTTCTGTAGCTTCATTGCCTCTGGTGGAGTCATAGCATTTTGGGCCTCTCTAAGTTCTGCTGGTTTTCAAAGATGCTGTGCTGCCTTGATCATTCTCTTCTTTTTTTCCATTGAGATGAATTCTTCCAGCTTTCCTTTGTTTTGAGGTGATTTCTTTTCTTTTTTGCATGTGTAAGGATTGGGACAGCAGAATATCCTTTACTCTGCCATCTTAGCTCCATTATGCAATCCTTGTCATAGATAATTTTCACAGGCTTTATCTTCTTTAGTCCTCACAACAACTATGCATGAGGTAAGTGGTACAAATATTATCATCAGGAAACTGAGACTCAGATATGTTTTTTTTTCCGTATGTTTTCCGTAGGTGGAAACCCTTTAAATAATAATTTGCTCTCAGCCCAGGTGAGAATTCAGTGAGATTACAAAGCATTCTGGGGAAGTGGAGCAAGGGCTTCTGGGGATTGGAGTTCTGGATTCAAATCTCCATTCTTACATGACTGAGGCAGATTTGAATCTAGGGCTTCCCAACTCTAGGACTGTTACTCTTTCTACTGTGCTACCTATCTGCCCCTGATATTATATGATTTTCCTATGATCATATTGTGACTAAATGGTACACTTGGACTCAAATCCAGATGCACTGATTCAAAGACCAATGCTCTTTCCATTGGACCATATTATCTCTACTGGGTCATCCTGAATTCCCTCTTTATATTTTTCCATTCTGGCATGTCCTACTTTTAGCCAATAACAACAATCATAATTATAATGATTCCTAACATTTATGGTGTCATTTAAGGTTTAGGGTAGCTAGGTGGTGTAATGGTTAGAGTTCTGGGGCTGAAATCAGGAAGACTTGGACTAAACAATCCTTAAGATCCATTCCAACTCTACTTTATGTCTAGTTCTGACTTGATGGGTATGTATGTTGTCCATCTCAAACTATAAGCTCTGAGAAGGCAGGGATACTAATGCAGCTATATGCAAATGGACAATTATGGAAAAAATAGGTTTGGATGAAAATGGTAAAAGTGGAGGATTTGGGTTTGATTTTAGTTTTTTAAAAGTCTTTGTTGATGCTCTTTTTAAAAACTTCATTTTCACCTCTCAGTGACTCCATCACTCCCCAAAGAGCCATTCTAAATAAGTTAATACATTAGCCCTGTCTAATTAGGTATTCCACATTGCTTCTCTATTGACTGCTGACAGACAGGAAATATGCTTTACTTGTCAGTTCTCTGAATTCACCTTCATTCAGTGCATTGATTTGCATTCTGATGTCTTTTAATGTTGTTTTTCTTTACATTCATTATAGTGGTAATAGTTCAAATTGTTCTCTTGGTCCTACTTACATTAATTCATACACTAATTTATTTTTTTAACCCTTATCTTCTGACATATCAATTCTAAGGCAGACTAGTAACAAGGGTTAGGTAATTAGGGTTAAGTGACTTGCCCAGCGCCACACAGCTAGGAATGGCCAAATTTTAACCCAGATCCTCTTGACTCCAGGTCTACATCTCTATTCACTGTGCGGCTATACCACGACCAACTTCTTTTTCAAAGGCTTCATATCTTGTATACCAAATCTAGGAGGCCTCATTCTATTATTTCAAGACTATCTTTATTTAAAAAAGCTGGAGTCGTGTGAGGTCATGTTCCTAACCTTCTGCCATCCTCATCAAGGAACACGATCTCACTTTTCCATTTAAAAAAACAACAACAACAAAAACCTTTTGGTATCCCTGCTAAGAACAGAACAGAGTTTGATGCCAACAGGGCATGTGCTCATTAGGGTAGACTTAGCAAAGTTGGAAAAGGCAAGTGTCCGGCAGTCTTAAACTCTAGACTTTAGGACTAGCCTTTTTCATTGCGCAGCTCCTCCTTTAGGTGCAGTGGTTGAAAGTTTGAAAAAGACACCCCTCTTGTTTGGACGGCTTTCCAGGGTTTCTCTGGGGGCCTTCTGCAAAACGTTGCAATTTCACTCCAATAGAGGGAACCTAGCAATGTTTTCCAAAACACCACCCGCCCTGAAGCATTCTTGGAAGAGCAAGCAGGGACCGGAACAATGAAAAGGAGGGAGGGAGGGAGGGTCGGCCCCTTCAGGGGAGGCAAAAACACATCTACGTTCTCAGTGGGGTCAGTCCATTCCAGGAGCTCAGGGAGGCAGCTGGGTGAACACATTAAACCCAGTACTCAGAGCTAAGGGGGAAGCAAAGAATAAGTGACATTTTTCTCTGCTGAAGTTTGGAAGTAAACAAGGACAAGCAGTTTGCATGATGATTACAAAAGGATGGAAAGTTATTACTCTCTTCTCCTTTCCCTGCCCCACCCCAGACGCTTCAAAGGTCCGCAGCTATACCACTCATGGGCTGTATAGCTTCGCTCCTGGGGATTGGAAGACATTCTTTAAGTCAAAGACATAGTGTGTTTCCTTTGGGAGTCCAGCTTTTCCTCAAGGGTTGGGATATGTTGGGGTTCGCCCATTTTGTCTACAGGTTCAGAGTTTTCCTTTTTTAAACATGAGAGAATTATCAGGAGAAAAACAAACAGGAAATCATGTGTAGCTGCCCAGGAACCCAAAACAAAGGTCTTTTACATTTACTTCAGGTAAGTTAAGTTTACTAGATTGCGGCTCCAGCCACACACTTTCACAATGGGGCAGTCAAGGATGGAACACTACTGTGTTGTTCTCCTAGTCAATAGCTATGTGGCTTTCTATTACCTCTGGGGCCAAGTACAAATTCTTCCATTTAGAATTTAAGGCCCTTGACCCCCTGGATGCAACCTGCCCTTCCATTTTTAACACATATTACTAAGGCTGGCTAGATGGCAAAATTGATAGTATGCCAGACCTGAAGTCAGGAAGATATCCTCCTAAGTTCAAATTTGGCCTCAGACACTAGCTATGTGACCCTGGGTGAGTCACTTAACTCCTTATATGTAAAATGAGCCAGAGAAGGAAATGGTAAAGCACTTCAATATTTTTGCCAAGAAAAGCCAGATGGGGTCATGAAGAGTCAGACATGCCTGAAATAATTGAACAATACCACCTCCTTCATTCACTCTCTGGTCTAGTCAGATTTGCCTTTCATTTTTCCTCCTGACACTCCTTCCAACTGTATATCTTTGCATAGACTATTTTCTGGGTTTGGAATGTGCTCCCTCTTCCCTCATCTTCATCTTTTACTGTAGATTCCCTAGTTCCCATCAAAGCTCTACTCAAGCATTACCTTCTCTTTCCTCCACCAACTATTAGGTCTTTCTCTTCCTAATTACCTTGTATTATTTGGTATAGATCTTGTGTATGTATTGTCTCCCCTGGTGAAATATAAGCTCTTTGAGAGAAACTTCCAGTCTGGTATCTCTTTCCCTAGATAAGCATCAGTAACTCCTAAGTACCATGGTTCTAGAGATGCCACAAAGCAGTAAAATGAGTTACCTATGGGCACATAGTCAGTGTACATCAGAGGTGGTTCACTAACCTAGGTCTTCCTGATTTGAAGGCTGGTTCTTTGTTCAATAACATCACGACTACCAGGACATCATTTTCCTTATTTTATAGATGAAAAGGGGGACATGATTTGTCCAAGTCTCTACAGTTAATTACTGACAGAATTGAGATAAGAATCCAGGCCTGCCTCTGAAATTGGGTTCCTTTATGCTAGATTCTACTAGTTCCTGTGGTTAACACTATTGTTGTGGTATAGCATTGTTGACTAAATAGGGGTGTTTGGGGCAAAGGAAGAATGGAGATTGACCTCTCTTCTCCTACCAGGATGTCCTAGTCTGGAAGATATTGCCCCTATGTTAAAGACATCACATGGGATTTTCCCAGAAGAGATTTAAAAGACATCATATTTTTAAAAATCAATTGGTAACCTTCAATTACTTATATTATTCTTTCCTATACCTGCTGCCATTATGATGTATAGAAAAGATCTAGCTGAGGTTAGTTAATGACTATACTTGTTACATTCTACACAATGAATTTGACAGAGGGCCCAATATTCAATAATAATCAATTTGACCCCCCAAATTATTTGCAAGAGCAAAAATTAGCTCTAATTGACCATTTCCAGAGAATATATAAGCCTTAATTTGGAGGGCGTGAGTGGTCTGCCTAAATGAGTCATTCAATTTGAGCTCCATTTCTCTACCACTTGAGATATTAAAAAGTAAGGACCAAAAGCAAAAGGAACCCCTGGAGATGTCTTTTGAATGGGACTCTCTCCTAAGTTAGGGAGTCATGGAGCTCTCCATTTTAATTAGCTTGCAGCACAGCTTCAAGAGGGCAAGAGCATGTATGCCAAATTCTGATCAAATTTTCTTTTTTGGAGTAGTACTTTGAAGGTGTGTAGAGTTGAGATGTAGGCAGTCTATACCTACTTCAAAAGCTCAGGAAAGCTGTTGGGAGATTCAGCCCATTTCAGTCACTCACATTTCACTCTTTCTTGGAATTCAAGTAGAGGGAATACTAAATAATTTCATTTTGCTGCTTTTTAATGGTTAACTCAGATTCACTCCCAGAGACTCCCAAGTACTTCACCACTGATTACCTTACACCTGATCAGGGTTCTTTGGCTTACTCCCCAGAAATGTCTTTCCCTCTGCAGAGGTGAATTAGGACCCAGCACTGTACCAATAATATACAGACATCTGCATCTTTATCTCCATCTACCCATCCAACCATTCATCCAACCATTCATCCACCCATCCATCCAACCATTCATCTATCCATCCATCTATCTATCTATCTATCTATCTATCTATCTATCTATCTATCTATCTATCATGGCTCACCAAAATACTCATGCCAATATAAAGGGCAATACTTAAAAACCCATAATCAAGAACCCAAATCCACCCAGTCTCTCCAACCAGTTAGAAGTCAGGTATTGTCATCTTCTCCCTATCCCAGAACCTACTTCTTGAATCCATGGCTCAGGACTTACTCTGCACAAGGAATAGGCTCCAAGGATCAATAGTTGAATACCTTCCTCTCACTCTGAGCACAAATACTCTTCTGAGGGTCCTATATTTCACTATTGTCAGCCTGTTCCATAAACTTCCCAATCCTCAGAGCCATTGGTTGCATATATCCAGTGATGTTGTA
Source organism: Monodelphis domestica (assembly GCF_027887165.1). Taxonomy (NCBI): domain Eukaryota; kingdom Metazoa; phylum Chordata; class Mammalia; order Didelphimorphia; family Didelphidae; genus Monodelphis; species Monodelphis domestica. The sequence continues at coordinate 362,003,235 of NC_077227.1, read as the reverse complement.
ACAGTTAAAATTTGGGGAAACTGAGGCAAATAGAAATTAGTTTCTCTCTGCCAGGAGTATGATATTTTTAGAGGTTTATTAAAGGTTGAGAATTTAAGAAAAATACAAGTAAGAAAGGCATGTGCCAGGTGGGCCAAGAGGCCCAATTCAATTTCACTCACATCATGAGACACTTTCCAGCAGAGACAGGAAGAGAAGAGACCCCACCTACGGCAGAGACCCTTTATATCATAATTTGCTCTCGGCCCAGGAGAGAATTCAGTGAGATTACAAAGTATTCTGGGGAAGTGGAACAAAGACTTCTGGGATTGATTCCTGGATTCAAGTCTCCATTTTTACAATGTTCCATGTTCTGTTCTCTGTTTCTATCTCTGTCATTCTACTTCATTCATTCAATAACCAACAGCTCAAATGCCATATCCTATACTAAGCCTTTCCTAATGCTCCCACTGCTAATGCCCTTAAATTACTTTGTATGGATTTTAAATTTATTTATTTATGCATATGTTGTTTTCCTCAGATTGAATGTGAGCTCCTTGAGAGTAGGGACTGATTTATTTTTGTCTTTGTATTCCTTAGCATGTAACTGTTAAACTGGAAAAAAAAACCAACAGAACTATTAAATAGTCAGAAATACCACTTTTAAATTAAGGAGAGGGGTTTAGTGCTTTCCTCTTGGGCCTCCACAGAGCTGAGCAATACACCCCCACACAGTGCCCTTAGACTTGGGTTGCTCTGGTCACTGACCCTCATGAAAACTGGGAAGCTTATATACCCTTTTAGGGGAACTGGGGACTGAGGATGGGAGAGTATAGTTGATTGGCTTTACAATGGCAACAAAGAAAATGACGAGTCCTAAACAGGATTATCCCTGAGAGCCTGATGCTTTCCAATGGACACAAAAGAAAACGATCCAGCCAAGGTCTGGGCTACTTTGGTGAAGGACTTTGGCCTAAGGAGAGAAGCCATTGGGACAAAAAGGGCACTTAATACTGGATGGGATTTGCCAACCCAACCTAAACTAATTTAAGGTCTATTGTTAATCTGAACTTGTGAAGTTGGGATTTTCCATCAGGGGGAAACTCATGTGACAAAATCAAACTTGAGATCTTAACCTTCAAGCTAACTAAATGGGTGGTGGTGGTGGGGTGGGTTCATCAGCTCTTACTAGGCTACCGGAAGTTTGAAGGTTTCTAGATTCCACATAGGCATAATATAGTGCCTGATATATCTAATTAGTGTCCAAAGACTCAATAATCTTTTCTATGCACATGATTCTCAAATCTGTTTGTCTACTCCTAATCTCTCTTCTCCTGATCTCTTGTTTCCCATCTTCAAGTGACTTTTGGACATCTTGAATTGGATGTCCAGGAGACATTTAAAGTTCAGTTTATCCAAAATTCACTCATTATTTTTACTTAGTTCTCTTGTTTCTACCTTTGTAACATCCCTTTTTACATCCCTTTCTCTCCTCTGATATTGCTACTGCCCTGGTGGAGTCTCATGCCTATATTATTGCAATAGTCACTGTTTCATCTCTGTTTCAAATCTCTCCCTTTCTATAGAGTTCATGCTCCTCTAAGATGCCAAACTAAGTGTAGACCTGACCATGGCTTCTTCTATCTCACCTCCTTCCCTATCCCTTCATCACTGATTCCTACTCAATAAACTCCAGAGGCTCCCTATCACCCACTGGATCAAATGTAAAATTCTCCCTTTGGCTTTTTTCCCATTTCTTTTATTTCTTTTTCAGATTCCTCTTTAAAATGAAAAATTATTTATTTGTTCCAATAAAATACCCAGTTAACTCCCCCTTAGGGCTCCTTCCACCTCCAACATTTGACAAAAAGATATACATACATAAAACTATGCCTTATTTATTTTATGACATGGTCTTTTGTATTTGTTTTTGCCTGTCTTTGTATCCTTGCACATAACAGGCTCTTAATAAACAATTCTTGACTTGATTCTTCTTCACTTGCCTAGGAACATACCTGTAGTTTGTGCTTTATGAAATTTGTTGATTGAATGAATGACTCAGTGACTCACTCCTCTCTCTGTCACAAATACCTCCAGGGGCTGGATCTAAATAGCAGTCATCTAACAATAATCACCACAATCAAAAGAAAGTCTTGAGGGTCTTTTATGTAATTAACAATTATAGATTAATAATCATGAGTGCTCCAAATAAAGTCTTACTATAATAAAAGTTGTGGCAGAAGGATAGGTTGAGGAAGAGATTTCTTTTTAAACTCTTGCCTTCTACCTTAGAATCAATACTGTGTATTGGTTCTAAGTCAATAGAGCAGAGCGGTGAAGGCTAGGGGATGAGGGGTAGCTTGTCTAGGGTCACAGAGCTAGGAAGTATTTGAGGACAGATTTGAACCTAGGATCTCTGATCTATTGGCCTGGCTCTTAATCTACTGAGTCACCTATTCCTCCCTCCCCCACCTCCCCTCATCTCCCACCCTCACCCCCAAGGGGAAGAGATTTAAGAGGACTAAACTGAGTCTTGGGGATATTCTGTGAATCTTCATTATTGATACACTATGAATAATGGAAGAATCATTGGATTCCAGGAATTAAGTGTTGGTTCTGATATTAGGTCTGCCACTAACTAGGTGGGTGACTTTGGGGTTGTATATTTTGCCCTTCTGGAATTCTAACCTTGAATAACAGACCCCGATTAAAAATGTCTATAAGCTCAATGGTTAAACCACTTAGCAGAGGCAGAAATCAAGATATACCTTTGACAATGAGTCAGAGACTCATTTTTCAATGGCTTCATTTTCTTCCTGCTAGGAATTGCCCTGATATAAGGGCTCTTAGCCCAGCCAGCACACTCCTTAGCAGTGATAGGCTGATGATATCACTATGGTGTCCAGGGTCAGCCATCTTTTATGAAGAGCAGAAATCAGGGAGCAGCAGAAGGTTAAGCACTTGGGGGGTCATGGTCTTCTTTCAGTCATTCATGAGGACATTTCCAGAGCAAAAGCAGCAAAGAGACTAACAAGGCAGAAGTTCAAACAACAAGCTGAATGATCAACAGCTGTTCCCAGATGTTTCTCCTCTCTGGTTATATAAGCACTGCTTGCTCTGATTGGAATTGCCCAATAAGCACATCCAGAGTCTCTCCTCTGTTAGTTAATCAGAGGCTTTCAACAGCTCTTCAGTCCTTCCATCACTTGCTCTGTATACAATGCATATGGTGTAGCTATATGACTTACATATGTGTGCATGCCCATGAGGGGGACACTCACGAAGGTACCAAATACATAATCCAGAACTCTACTGTAAGAGGCCCCCTTCATCCATAACATATGTTATGGATGAATCAGTGTCTTTAACCTAGCAGAAACAAGGAGTTGACATGGAAAGGGTTATTCTTTCTTAATTACATAGATATTGCCTCCCCATCCAAGCTTGCAAGACCTTGAAAATATTTGACTGTTCTTTAAACAAATGATCTCATATTTCCATGACACTTTTTTCTTGCTATCCTGGCTGCTTCAGGTTTTGGTCAAAAAGGTAGCTTAGTTAAAATGTCCATTCCTCCACCAAACATATAATAAGTCCCTCTCATTCTGTAGAGATTATCATAGGCCACTGGGATGAGTTATCACCATGTGAACATCTGGTTCTTTCCTGAGTAATGCTGCCAGCCTTAGGGAAATCAATAAAGTAGTTTTTATTTTTAGCATCTACTCTACATTTGGCCCTATGGAAAGCACTGGTGGGAGAAGGTTGTGGGGTGGTCATCTTTATTATCATTGTCAACAAATGAGGCAAAGAACTCAAATACTAACTCAGGAGATAAAATTAGTACCCATGAACCAAAAGAGATCAGGCAAGAGTCAGTCAACCAACCAGAGGTGGGAGTCAATTAAATATGTGTGAGACACTTTCTTTAAGGCTCCAGCCTTATTCAGTTCCCATCAGTATCTCTTCTCCCAAAAAGTCCTATATCTAGATCCTCCAGACCCCTGGCTATGGAGCAAATGTAACTGCTCATACCATTTAGATGCAAGGTATCACCAACTATAATACATGTCATAAAATGAAGGACCATCAGGTCTTACCACCTCCCCTTTCACTGGGTCCTAAACACTTATTGGGTCTTAGAATCTGTCCTGCCAATGTGACCATCAGATCTCTAGATACTGCTATTTTCCCTATAGCTATAACCCAAAGAAACTTGGGCCTTGCCATCTGCCATGCTGCTGGTAATCATACTACTTTTGCCTGGAGGTAAAAGATATTAAAGAGGTAGCTAGATGGCTAAGTGGATAGAGTGCTAGGTCTAAAGCTAGAAAGAACTGAGTTCAAATCTAGCCTCAGACACTCACTGTTTGAACCTGGGCAAGTCTCTTAATCTCAGTTTGCTTAAATCCCCTGGAGAAAGAATGGCAAACCACTCCAGTGTCTTGGTCAAGAAAATCTCATACAAGATCATGAAGAGTTGGACAAGACTAAATGACTAAACAATAAAAGATGTTAGCTCCTTCAAATAGACTTTCTCATTTTTCTATTTTTCTTCTCAAAATTTAGCACAGTATTTGATGCATAATAACCACTTAGATTCTTGTTTTTGTTTGTTTTTGCTTTTAGAGGCTAGGTTTCCCTATCTAAGTACAATAGCTACTAATAGGCCAAACCCTACCATTGGTTGACATGTCATATCTTCTTAAGTAGCCTGATGGCCTCACACTCCTAGGGGTTCACCATATTGGTGCCAGATTTAGTATAGCCATTCACTGGGCTTTAGCCAACTCTTGAGCTTATTATTTACCAGTTCTCTAATAGAAGGGATAATAAGCGTGTGCCGGTATGCTCAGTTGGTGAATTCTTTTTCACTCTATTACATTATATTCCATGTAAAGCATGGTATTAGGAGACAGGAGGTCAAGGCTGGATAGGCAACTCAAAGCTGCACAGTTTTAAGCAGGGTCCTGTGTCCCTGCTTTGTTGAATGCTTGGCGTTCAATTCCACTCCTACCCCTCATTCATCCAAATGCATATCAACGAAATTCCTGCTGTACACATTAGCCACTGAGTGGAATACAACAGGCAGGCTCACTCACATCCCTGGCAGCTGGAGTTTCCTACTTGCCACCTCTTTCTTTGTTAACCTCCATGGAATTTACTGGGTGGAAGCCCAAGGAGGTCATTGTGGGCTGGAAGAATTAGAGAATGTTTCATGGAAGGATCAGAGGCTCATAGACCAACAAGGGACCTTGTGTACCATCTATGTAGTCTAGCCCTCTGATTTTACAGATGAAGAAACTGAGTCCCAGTGAAGTAAAGATGGTACAAGTAGTCAAATGAGGCTTGAATAGACTTCAAAGAGTACAGTTTTATCTGGGTCTTGAAGACTGAGTGAGATTTACTTAGAGGACAAGAGAGGAGAAGGTAATGCATTCTAGACAGATTGAATGATGTTTCATTACCACATTGTCCCATTTTTCCTTCTTAGAACTCTCATGCCATTTCTCCCCTCCCCCCCAAGACGAAGAGATGCTACTCATCCTATTCTAAGAAGAGTTAACTGTGGTCAAGTGAGATTAGAGATCATTATCAGTACCAGGAGGCAGAATAGAGAAAATTACCTGCCATCAGAATTTTGGCCTTCTCCTAAAACCACTTGAATCCAGCCTGTGCTCCATGAGATCTAGCATCAGAGTTCCCCTGGACATTTTGGTTCTTTGTTTATTCAGGCACCCTTTTGCCTACTCAAGGAGGAAAAGTATTGGGAAACAAAACAAAATCAAACTGTACAAGTCCTAGAAATACTGGATCCAGATTAGTCTTGTGTTTGGATGCGCTCTAGGGGTTTAGGAGGTTCTTGTTGGAAGATTCTTAATATATGTATTTATTATTCTTTATTATACATTGTGTTCCTGAATTCTTACTTTGTAAATTCATGTTGTAAACTTTAACTAGGCCCATCACTTTAGAATGCTATCCTTTTATTCCTCCCCATTGATTCCCTGTTTCACTTCCCTCTGAAGCTATTACAGAATTCTCTTCTCTCCTCAAGCCTCCCACATCTCCTCTCCCTGCTTGTCTTTTTGCTGAGCATCTTAACTCTAGATTTGCTGAGAAAATCAAGGCCATCCAGTTGTCATCTCTTCTCCTTCCCTTTATCTCAAAATTCCTTGATATCATTCCCACCTTCTCTTTATTTCTATCAATCAAGTTAGAATGAAGTCTAATCTTCAATCTTTCCTGATTTACTGGTTCCTTTCTTATTGTCTTCATGAATACCCATCTCCTTCATTCTTAAAAAAACAAAACAAAACTACCCTAAGCTATTGTATGCCCTCAACCTATCATTCTATCTCTCTTCTCTCTTTCTCAGTCAAAGGTCTAAAAGAAAAAAATTAAAAGCCCTCTATACTCTGTGCTTTGGCTTTCCCCCCCTCTCACTCCTCTATCCTTAGAAATCCAGTTTCCAAGCAAATCACCTAATTGAAACTATTCTCTCCAAAGTTGCCATTAATCTCTTAATTGCCAAATTTTATAGTCTTTTTTCATAGTCTCCATTTTTTAAAAAACCTATGTGCTACTGATTGTTTTCTCTCCCCAGATAATCTTCCCTTTCTTGGTGTTTGTTGTTTTGTAACACTATTTTCTACTGGTTCTCCTCCTACCTGTCTAATTGCTTCTTTTCAATCTCCTTAGCTGGCTAATGATCCATATCACATCACCTAATTATAAATATTGCCCAAGGCTCCATCCTGAGCCCTTTCCCCTCCCCTCCCTCTCCCCTTTTCTCCTCTCCTGTTCTCTCCCCTCCCTCTCTTCATCTTCTCCTCTTCTTGTCTTATCTTCCTCATGTCTTCTCTCTCCATTCTTCTTGTTCTTCTCCTCTCCTCTTCTTCCTTTCTCTTCCCCTTTCTTTTGTGTATCACTTTCTGCTAAAATATTTGCTCTTTGAGGGCAGGGACTATATATACATATATAAGCTTATAGATATAATTTTATCATTATGTACTTTTATTATATATTATATAGTAATTTTAACAAATTAATTATATATGATATAGAATTTATATATATATATGTATATATACATATTAGTTGTGCTTAGCAGAGGACCTGGAACATAATAAATGTGTTAAAAATGTTAACTGACTGACTGATTGATTTTCCACTAAAAGTTACAACCACTTTTATGCAGTATTAAATTATAGGTGTCTGATTCCACGGAGAAAACCAACTTCATTGCAAAAAACTCATTTCACTATCATTCTCTGAGATATAGTAAGCTCAAGTGTGGTATCATCAGTGGATGGAGCCTCAGAGCTCATTTTCATTGGGTAGATCCACAAATCCATACCCTTTTCAGGGAGAGAGCAATACCTTGCAAAAAGAGGCAAAGCAAAAGGGATAGAAGGCCCCTGTCACTTTCATTAGCTAGAAAGAGTATGGTTCCCAACCTATATTTTTGTGTAGTAAATCATCTACAACCCCCCAGGGTCAGCATCAGACAAGATCAGCCCCTCATCCAGATAATGGCTACCATGCCACTTTACCTGGAAGTAAACAATAGATTTGGAGCACATTAAATGGCAGACTCAAAGAGTCATCTTTAGTGGGTTAATGCTAGTTTGGAAGGTTCATGCAGAGTGTCTCTAGGGAGCTGTACTTAAATCTTTGCTGTTTAATGTTTTTATGACTGACTTGATGAAGGCATAATGCCATGCTTAACAAATTTGCAGATGACACAGAACTCAAAGAATTAGTTAACCTCTGATCAACCAACATTTCTTAAGCTTTTACTATATTCAGAACATTGTGCTAAGTACTATAATAAAAGGAAAAGATGAAAATATTCCTCACCCTTAAGGATGGAAAGGTTGGAAAAATCAACATTTACAAATATATATATATATATATTTGTGTGTGTGTGTCTATTTTACATGTATATATGGGTGTGTGTCTATATATATACATGTAAAATAGACACAAGGTAACCTTAAAGAGGACAGCATTTACCATTGAGGTAGCATTTGGTGTGTGTGGGGAGGTCTTGGAAATGTTTCTATAAATGGTTATACTAAGTTGAGTCTTGAAGGAAGCCAGAGATGCAGAGAGATGAAGGTAAGGAACAAGAGCACTCCAGGTATGGAAAATAGGTATTTAAAAAGGTCAGATGGCAAATGGAATGTCATGTGTGAGGACTAGCAAGTAGGGCAGGAGAGCAGTGCCAAAGGGAATCATGTGTAAGAAGACAGAATGTAGGATGGAGCTGGGTAGTGAAGAGTTTTAAACACCAAAAAGAACATTTCATATTTGATCCTAGAGGTAATCGGGAACTGCTGGAGTTTATTGAGTGATGAGGTGATATGGTTAGATCAGTGCTTTAGGAAAATCATTTTGGCAGCTATGTACAAAATAGATTTGAGTGGGGAGAGACTTGAGGCAAAGAAACCAATTAAGAGGCTATTACAACAGCCCAAGTGAGGGGTGATTAAGGTCTGAACTAGGATGTTGCCTATGTGAATGGAGAGAAGAGATAATATATGAGAGATGTTGAGGAAATAGAAATGACATAATTTGGCACCTGACTGGATATGTGAGGTGAGTGGGAACAAAGAGTCAAGGATGACAGTAAGATTTCCAAACTCAATTATTAGAAAGATGATAATTCTTTGACAGTACTGGATGACAAAGGTTTCCAAAAGATCACTACAGGCTAGAACACTGGACTATTTCTAATAAGATTACATTTGATAGTGATAAATACAAAGCCTTACACTGAGTTAAAAGAAATCAACTCGACCAGTATAAGAGCAGGGAAGTATGTCTAGACAGCAAAATTCATCTGGAAAAAAAAAAGTTAGGGGTTTATTTTATTGTTTCTGCAGGTTCAAAATGAATCAGCAATGTTCCTTGGCAGCCAAGAAAAATGATGTGAACAACATTAATAGTTTTCTAATGGGGGCAGCTAGGTCACTCAGTGTATTGAGAGTCAAGCCCAGAGATGGGAAGTACTGGGTTCAAATTTAGCCTCAAACACTTCCTAACTGGGTGATCCAGGGTGAGTCATTTAAACCCTCTTGCCTAGCCCTTACCACTCTTCCGCCTTAGAACCAACACAAAATATTGATTCTAAGATGGAAGGGTTTAAAAAGTACTCTAATGGGGTAGTTGGTTCTCCCCTCCCCAGATTAATTGATATAAACACAGAAAGTAAGGAGCAGATAACAGAGATAACGAAATATTAAAAGGTTAACAAAGTTCAAAGATACATCTATACTTTGTTATCCCCTAGTGAAAAAGTTTCTTTGATTGAATTGGAAGGGGATCTTGATACTGATTGAGAAAGGACTGATCACAAACCTGTGACCTCTCTTTCCAGTCTCTTTACACATGATTGTCTTCTTATTCTTTAATCCAGCAATTCTGGTATACTCACTGTTCCTCCCACACAGAACTCCATTTTCCATCCCCATGTCTTTTTAACATGCTATTCCTGGAATGCTCTCAGCTGTTCACCTCTATCCCTGGCTTCCTTCAAGATTCATTTCAAGTTCAACCTTCTGAAGGAAATCTTTTCCAGCCCAACCTCCCTTCCCTCAGTCACTATGACTATCCTCTTTAAGACTGTTGTTCAATTATTTCAGTAGTGTCTGACTTTGGGGTTTCCTTGGCAAGGATACTAGAGTGGTTTGCCATTTCCTTCTTCAGCTAATTTTACAGATGAGGAAACCAAGGAAAACAGGGTTAAGTGACTTTCCCTTGGTCACATAGGTAATAAGTGTGTGCAAATGGAAATTTGCTACATGTGAATGACATTTACCCAGCATCCTTTTTAAGTTACATCCTCATTTTACATATGGAGGCTTGGAAGATAAATTTAGCTGAGACCCACGCTGCTCCAGAGCTCTTTTTGAGCTTGGGTTTTCAGTAAAGCGTGGCAGCTGTGGGTCTCTCTGGTTCTGTGCTCTGCTCACTTGGCTGAATTAATCCTTTTCTTACCCACTTTATTATTATTAAATCCTACATAATAAATACTTTGAGTATTTATTCATTTTTAATCTCACAAGTGACTAAGGCTAGATTTGAACTCAGGTCTTTCTGGGTCCAGACCCTGGACTCTATCCATTGTGCCACTTAGCTGCCCCTCTTTTAGGTCACCCTGTGTCTATTTTCCATGTAATTTCTACATATCTATACATGTAAATGTTGTTTCTTGCATCCTTAAAGGCAGAGGTTTTTTTTTTCTCTTTGTATTACCAGTACTTAAAAAGCTAAGTCTGACAAGCTCTGGAAGGAGTTGAGGCAGGCCACACTTGAGGGTAGCAGAGGTGGGGAGGATACTACTTTCTCTCTAATCTGTCCTACATCAGTTGTGGCTTCTTGCAATGGGTCTACAAGCTCAAACAGAAGGCACTGCATCTACCAGGAAACTAAGATACTCTAAAGAAACACAAAGAAATGCCCTAAAGAGACACAATACAGAGAGTCAGTATTTCAAGGCAGGAAATAACTTTAAGGAATATGACCCTAGCAGCAGAGAAGAGTCAATTTTAGACTGAGGTGCTAGTCTTGAGTTCAGAGTTGATCTGTAAAGAGGATCAGACCCAGGAACCCAGCCAAGTGATCTATCCAGCAAAGACACAGTACCTCATGTAAACCTTAAAATTTCTTAGACTTATGAATGTTGGAAATTTCCCCATTGGGAAATCTCATACTGGAAAAAATTTCCTACTGATAGTAAGAATCCCCTTGGCATGGGAGGATCCTTCTCCTCCCTACTTGGGACTGCTTTAGGACAGAAACCTTTTGCTGAACAATGGAAAGGGCTTTGACCTATGCTTAAGCACAGAACAGGAAGTTCTTTGAGTCATGATTGATTTTAGAATTGATACAATAGAGATACTTGGAATGACAGAACCAGGTCTTGGAACTTCCAATCTCCACCCTACTCAGGGTAACAGGATTTAGGAAGGGCTGCAGCAAAAGGATCAAGATTTAATTATTTGAGAATATGACCTTCAATAGACATGTACAAAGGGGCAGACCTCTGGGCAGTCCTGGGTTAAGCTAGAGCCACCATTGGCATGGGGAAGACATGGACAGTGATTGGTAGATGTGAGAACTGAGGGGAGGGAACTTAGATGGTTTCCTTAAAGATAGCCGGGTCTGAGGACTGGGGAGTTCAAGAGGTTTTGCTCTGAGAGGTTGTGCTCTGAGAAGCTTGCTCTGAAGGAGGCTGGAGGTGGAGGCCCCTGAGACTGTTTCTCCATTTTGGTCACGTGAGTGATAGGGACTGATCTCTTTTCTTTGCCTCAGCTATCTAAGGGCTTGGGCCTTTTGGCCCAGCCTAAACAGAGGGGGTATTTAAGCCCTATTCCCTTCTCTCCCCCCCCCCCTCTCTCTCTCTCTCTCTCTCTCTCTCTCTCTCTCTCTCTCTCTCTCTAATACCTTTCTTCCTCCTGTTTGTAATTAAAACTCCATAAAAGGTTGACTGCTGACTTGAGTTTTCATTTAGGAATTACATAGCTGAATTCCTTGGTGACCTTAAATTAATATATATCAGTCTTTTAAAGTGATTTCCTTGTCACACTCAGGAGACTGGGATATAGATACAAGAAGAAAAAAGAATGCCAGGGCCATGCAATGCAGGAAATGGGAGTTGCCTTGGCCATATATTGTATGTTCTTTGAGTTGCCTCATTACCATTGTATCCCAAGTTTATTCTACTGTTCTCTTAAATACTGCATATATTTCTGGAAAAGTGTATCCCAGGTTTATGGGAAGAATGTTGTATAGTGACTGTCTTACCATTCCCATCTTAACTCATGCAACCTTGAGACAATTATGTCTACTCACTGACTGTTAGTGGTAGGAGCACAGGTTGGGATTCATGAGGTGTAATTTTAGGATTGGAATTGGATAAGTAATACAGAAGCATAGTAGGAATAAGATTTCAGTCCCCCCTCTAGTCTTCCCTATTCAGATCACATCTTGTAAATTGTGTTCCATTCTTAGGATGTCATTTTAGGGAAAATGGATAAATTGGAGGATATTCAGGGGAGGGCGACCAAAATGATGAATAGCTTCCTCATCATTGAAGGAACTAGAAATGTTAGGGGGAACATGATAATTGTCTTTAAACACTTGAAAGACTGCTACTTAGAAGAGAGATTAGGCTTGTTCTGATTGGCTCCAGAAGGTAGAAGTAGGAACAATTGGAAGAACTTCTAAAGGGAGTAAATTTAAGCTTTACATGAGGAATATCTTCCTAAAAATTGGAATTATTGAAAAAGTGGAATGGTTTAGGTTGGAAGGCAGTGAGCTCCCTTTTTATGGAAGTCTTCAAGTAAAGACCATATGATCCTCTTGGGGGGTAGGTTGTAAGAGGTTAAGAGATTTGTTTCTTGCACTTCAGAAATTCTGTGATTCATCCAGCTTTTGTTGGTCAGAAATAGGGAGGCCTTATACTGATGGTAGAAACATTCATGTGAAGGCACTTCGTAAACTCAAAAACATTATACAATCGTAAGCAATTATTTTTCTTATCTGGAAGGGGTATTATCTGACTTGGATTATTGAGCTTTCAAAGATCTTCAGGTTGTCAGCTAGCCTGAAGGAAAGAATTCATTAAAAGGGTCCAAAAGAGAGTTGAAGAGTTGACATCTTTTGGATGAGGCAATTCAATCCTTACTCCCTGGTAAGCAGAAGCAACAATTCTTCCAACTTTCTCTCTTTTAGTTGTAGTGTTTCCAAGTGTCCCTATTCTTCTAGCTTCTACCTCACAAATAATTTAATGACCCTTTACTTCAATGTTGGGTTTTCCTCTCTGTCCTGATTTGGAGGGGGGGGGTAGGAAATTGGGGAAACATCCATCTTCCAGCTTCTGTTTTTCAGAATTCCTTAAGAGGCAACAACAGCATAATCCATCTATGCTACTGGCTTTACCATTTATATTCAAGTAAAATTGATTGAATGTGGATTTGTCCATCAGAAGTCCAAAGAAGAATAAGTGGACGGTTGGGGAGCCTTGGCAATCAGAAAAGCAACTTTCAGAGTGTCTGTAGATATAGTTCAGTCTCAGAGTGGACAAAGAAAACAAGTTCAGTATCAGTTGGAATGATAGCTTAAGGATTTATTTTTCCCTTGAACAGTCAAACTGGCCTATCTGAGCTTCAAAACAGACTCTAGCAGAGAACAAATATTTCAGTCTACAAAGAAACAGGATCCATTCTGTTCCTGTAGCTGGTTACCAGGGTGCCTTGGTGATAGAATCAGGCTTAAGGACCAACCTTGTTGAGGGGCATAGTGGCAACATCTAGGTTTGTCAGTCTCAATTTGAAAGGCTTTGAATGAACCACCTGCATTAGTCTGTTATCATGACTAAAATTCTACTACTAGGGAGAGATTCTTCTGAGTTAAGGCACTGGGGTTCCTTCCAGAAATCCCATTTTAAATGTAAATCTACACACACTAGAATTTAAGAATCAAAAAGATATTATTTGTTGTTCAGGAAAAATGGAGTTTGTTTCCTAATCTGTAAAATGTAAAATAAGTCTAGTGATGCTATGTTAACTCAGCATAAATTGGGTAGCTATTGAGATTAGCACAGAAAGGTTTTTTTAGACCTTTATAAAACTGTGAACCATTTTTATTATTATTAGAAAACCAGTGGGAACAAGTAAGTTTTGATGAAGAGAAAGATCTATGAACAGGGATGGAAAGCAGCCTTGTACTGGGCACTCTAGTGAAGTAGCAATGGAAATATTATTTTGAATTTTCTTATGGGACAATGAATAAGCTCTTTGGGACTTCAAAATAGGACAATTATAATTATTTCCATTAAAAATTCTTTTCTTCAGATAATTGTTCTTTTAGCTCACGGGGACTCCTTTAGAACTAGTTTTGGATGGCCCCCTGGTCTCCTAACATGGTTGACAGCCATCTTCCCTCAAAGATCAGCTAAAATGAGCTGGTGGCAATTGCTGGTCTTGCAACCTAACCTGAATTTGGCTTTGGAAGCAATTAGAGATTTTTTTTTCTCCTCTGCTATTTACTTCTTGTTCTTTGAGGATGGAACTCTAGAGGTTTCAGGAATTCTTATCTTAGAATGAGAGAGGGAGAGAAGAGAAAAGAGAGGAAAAACCTGGGAACAGAATGAAGAAAGGAAGAAAGTAATTCTAACAAAAGGATTAGAGTAGAAATAGGGAAGAAGAAATGTGAGGGTAAAGTGAAGGAAGGCATGAAGGGATGTTGAAGAGGAAAGAGCTCAGAAGAGTTGTGAGGTGAAGATAAGGGAGTCATTGAGAGAGAAATAGAAAGATGCTCTTGGGAGGTACAGCACCCAGAGCCATCATTAAGGAGCTCAGGATATGGATCAAATTACACAAGAGCCTGAGGCACATAATCATTGATAATAAATGCTTGTTGGCTTGATTTCACTGTATACTTCCCACCTTTTTCTTCCAAATACTATCCTTTTCTGTTCCCATTCTCTATCTTCCTCTCAGCTTTTTTACCCAACACCATTTTCATGTAGATGAAATCAGATTAAAATTATTATCAGGAACTTTTTTTTTTTAAAAATAAACCCTTACCTTCCTTCTTGGAATCAATACTGTGTATTGGTTCCAAGGCAGAAGAGTGGGAAGGGCTAGGCAATGGGAGTTAAATGACTTTCCCAGGGTCACACAGCTGGGAAGTGTCTGAGGCCACATTTGAACCTAGGGCCTCCCTTCTCTTTGCCTGGCTTTCAATCCACTGAGCTACGCAGCTTCCCACAGGAACATATTAAAGGATGGAGGAAAAAAAACCAAAAACAGAACAACTTCCAGCTTGGGGAATGTGTAAAGGGTCAAAGGATCATAGAACTAGATCTGGAAGGGTCCTCAGAAGCCTATCTAGTCCAAAACTTCTCATTTTATAGATGAAGAACTTGAGGCCCAAGTAGACAAATTTGAGACATGGCTAACTTCATTAAGATTTAAAGCATCAGAAGAAAGTTTTGAACCCAAGTCCTCTGGCTCTAGCAACAGTGCTTATTCCAGTGGAGGAAGAGAATTCCCATCAACTTTATCTATAGGATGACCATGGGTTGATTATATTTATAATGCCATTTTTTTTAAAGCATAGTTATTCTACCCAAGATGATGAGGTGAAAAGAAAGTATTCTTCCCTCTCCCCACAATGGTAGAGGAAGTTTTTTAATGGGAGTTTTCTACCAGTGCATGTAAAATTCAAATAGAAATAAGGAATGGGCTACTAATTTATGCATAATAATCCTTGTGGGCTTCATATTGATTTATTTTTTTAAATGTTACATAGTTTTTGTTGTATTTTTACTTTGTCACATATTTTTCAATTACATTTTAATCTCACTGGGGCCACACTCAGAATTGTTTCAGGCTTGTGTTTGACACCTCTGTTCCAGACCAATGTGATCGTGTGTCCAGCCCCCATTTCTGTCCCTACTGCACCTCCTTTCCTTCAGTCTATTGCCTTCCTAAATCACTGCTAAGTTTCCCCACAAAGTACAAGCTGATGGAATGGGGAAATGATTATCCTACTTCTTTTTACTCAGAAGAGGGTTCTAGGAAAAGAGAGTAAAAGAAAACAAGGAGAAGAGGGAGATAGAATTTCAGTGTTGGAAAGGGTGATAGGTAATATTCAAGGGCAAGGTGGGGAGAGGAGGGCAAAAAGGTGAAGGGAGGAAGGGAGAGTTGACTCAGGTTCCCAGGTTGGCAATTAGCTCCCTGAGCTACCTTGAACAAATCACGTAATCTTTTTGGGTCAGACACTATCCTCATTAGTAAAAAGTCCTATCAACTGGCACATCATCAAATAAGGAACTTTCCACAGGGCTGCTCTGAGATTAAATCAGATTGAGATTCTTAAAGAAATTAATCAAAGGCCTCCTCTCTACCCCATCCCACTTTTTATTAGCTTTCCTGACTGATTGGTTTAATATTTATTGAGCCAAGATCTGCATTAACATACAAAAGATACCATATCTCTCTTCTTCCTACTCATATTAATCTTTTGAAACAAGGGGGATGTACTTGGTGCAAGAGTTTTTCTTTTGAAGTTTTATTAGAACCTGGAGAACATCGACAAATGTTTACAGTCATGTCAACAGACATCATTCCCCTTCACCTAAGAGTATGCTGACACATGTTTAACATTTGACTTTCTAAATATATGTATGTATGAAGACACCAGACACTTTAAAATTTAATCTGATTAATAACATTTTCTCCATCACTTTCTTACATCTAGACAAACAACAAAACAGAACATAATAAATTCTACCAATTACTGAGGTGAAGATGTTCATATTGAAAATTTAACAATCGGTTCTCAACAGCCACTTTGAACTGGCTCTAGCACACCCCTGCTTGGACCCCAATACTATTGGTTTTGAGCAATACCAAAAAACCCATCATGTTTCCAGAAAGTACTCTCTTACTATATACATTTTTTAAAACCCTTACCTTGTATCTTAGAATTAATACTTTTTATTGGTTCCAAGTCAGAAGAGTGGTAAAGGCTAGACAATGGGTTAAGTGACTTGCCCAGGGTCACACAGCTAGGAAGTGTCTGAAGTCATATTTGAACCTAGGACCTCCTGTTTCTAGGCTTGGCTCTTAATCCACTGAGAAACCCAGCTGCCCCCCTTACTATATACATTTAAAAGTTAAAAATTGATTTTTTCAACATCCTATAAGAATTCATTTTAAAGCCTTTCCTCTTGTTTGTAGGCAGTTTGACCCCAATATGGAATATTATAAAAGAAGTTCAGCTTTATTGTATTGTGCATATCATGTATAAGTAAAGTAAATGGAAACTGTCTAAAGAAATTTTGTCTTAGGGACACACTTTCATGGATAAATAAGATTTCTTTTTATTGTAATTAACACACCATTGGAACTGAAGATATTTCCAAAATACATCTGAAAGGAGTTTATTCTCTAAGTAGTCTGAATATTTCCACTTTGAAATTTTGGTTATAAATTGCTTTGAAACCATAAAATCTATGTAACAAATTGTCATATTTACCATTCAACTGATTTTTAAAGAGGGACAAGGACTTTTGCTTGGAGTGAGCAATGAGGGAAGGAGCACTCCTAGCTCTTCCCCTCTGGGTCCAGTGATTCTGCTCCTTTCTGGAGGCTTATTATAGTTTCTAGGTTATTTGCATAGCTGAGATTTGATTGCAGGTGTGTGTGTGTGTGTGTGTGTGTGTGTGTGTGTGTGTGTGTGTGTGTGTGTTTGGGAGGCATGATGGGAACTGGAAGGATTAAGGGGAAAAGATGTGTTTACTTTCAGACTCTCAGAGCCTGGGAAAATGCTTCTCTTTACTTGAGGTGGGAGAACAGGTGAAAGGGAAAGGTATTCACTTACTTCGGAGACTTCCCACTGGAAGGCGGGAAGTCGGAAATCTTTGCAGCCAAAGCGTCACCCAGGTCGGGGTTCTGAGGCTGTTTAACTATACAGAGGAAGGAGGTGTGAGTAGCCTGAGGCATGCTTTTAAAAAGTGATGACACTTTCTAGAAGTTCCAGGGATGACAGCTAAAAAGCCTGACGAACTGACCAAAAGCTGGTGAAAGGTAGAGAACAGCAGAAGAGGGAAAGCTCAGCAGGTGACACACAAGTGCTAAGAAGGAGGCACGCTAGGGGAGGTGGGAGTTTTTGCCCCAAGGCAGTGCAGCATGGCGATGACAAGAGCCTCAGAACCTCAGACACTGCCGCAGGAGATGGAGCTGGCCCAACCAGGGTAGAGACACAACCAGTTGCCTGGACACAAAGCTATAAAAACTCCAAGTAGATGTTTTTCCTTACAGGGCACAAATAGGAGAAAAACAAAACCCCTTTGTCACCTCATCAGAGCGTATGTTTTCCAGGGACTTGTTGCCTCCCCCAATGGCACATGAATGTGTGGTAGGATTTTACTCATCCGCATTTTGAGGCCGAGACTGATTCTGTTGCTGATTTCGCCTTGATCGTTATCAATTAAATAACTCATAGTTCCAAACTGGTCTATTGGTAAATAAGGTATATTGAATCCAAGCAACTGTGGAATTCCAGACTTCATGCATTCCTTAAAAAAAAAAAAAAAGTGGGGGCAGCTGGGTAGCTCAGTGGATTGAGAGCTAGCCCTAGAGACGGGAGGTCCTAGGTTCAAAATCAGGCCTCAGCCACTTCCCAGCTGTGTGACCCTGGGCAAGTCACTTGACCCCCATTGCCTAGCCCTTACCACTCTTCTGCCTTGGAGCCAATACACAGTATTGACTCCCAGACGGAAGGTAAGGGTTTATTAAAAAAAAAAAAGCATTTAGTATGTGTATTATATATGTATGTGTTACAGCAACATATTATACAGTATACATTTGATATGTACCACAGCATATCGATATGATATGCATGTTATATTGCATGCATGTATTACACATAATATATGTGTTTCTTCTATGCATTATATTATGTGTTATATCTTATCACCAATAATGTGTGTCATACATAATCACATGCACATGTATCATATGTTATATATATTCAAACGTGTGTACATGTTAGACTATATTATATGTGCATATATGATACATCATATATTTGTTGTCTATATTATAGGTGTATCTATTATTTATACTATATATTACATCTACAACATTATAGTAAGGCCATAAACAATATATGCATATATTACAACTATATATTTATATATTATACACATATGTTACATATAATATGTGTATAATATATGTGAAATATGATATGTAGTAGTAGTAGTAGTAGTAGTCTCTCGGTAACTGAGGATGACGATTGTCTTTGTTTGCACAAAGACACTTGTGCGTGAAGGAGATTTAAGTGGAAAAGCCGATGCACAGAGACAGTCCCACTCTCTCGGCGTTGGAAGCCTGGGTCCAGTGGCACGAAAAGTCGTTACACCTGGAGACTTCCTCAGCTGCATTGGGTGGCCGTGTTGTCTTTTCTACTCCAACATGCCTTCAGCATAATATGATATGATATGTATTATGCCCATATATAACATATACATTATGGTACATGTTATCAATTATAATATATTGATTATATTGATTACTATGTGCAAAGCATAATGCTGGGCAATGAGAATACCAAGGCAAAGAAGATCCTGGCTGCAAGGAGCTTACATTCTACTGGGACCATTTGTTAGAGAACAAACCTTTTCTTCATTCATTCAGCAAAAATTTGTTGAACACCTGCCTACTGCAAGTTGTTCTTCCTATAGAGTACAATTAGTACTGCAAACTGTGCCTTAATTGGCATCTAATTATGAATTTATAGAGTTTGACTTTAATACAATTTTCAATTTCTGAACCTATGAGCTTTAATCTACTTTAAAATGGATTTCCTAAAGAGAAAACACTATTGTATGTAGTTCTTAGTGTAGAATACTAGAATCAGGAAAGTCACATTCTAACAACAATAATAGCACTCTGAAGTTTGAAAGTGCTCTGCATACATTTACCATTTGATGTTCATAACCAACAACCTTATGAAATAGATACTGTTATTATTTTCATTTTACAGATGAGTAAACCAAGGTTGAGAGATATCAAGAGACTTGTCCAGCGTCACACAGTTATAAAACATTTGGGACAGGATTTGAATTCAGGTCTTCCTGACTCCAAATCTAGCATTCTATCCATTGTGCCTCCTATTCATTATCTGTTCTTGGTCTCATCTGAAAGGCCAAAGGAGTACAGATTGGTCAAGTTCAACACCTTCATTTTAAAGATGAGGAAACTGAGGATCATAGAATTTGAACGGGTTCTTGGGTGTCAGTCAGATAATATGTGACAACTCTGAAAATCAAATAAATTTCACATCCAACATTTTTCCCAGAGTTACATTTCCTCACCTGTAAGAGTCTAATGATACCTCTCTTTTTGTAGTATTGTGAAATATAATGATTTATAACTATCATAGGGATAGGCACTGTAACTATGATTTCTCTAATAGAGGGAACACTCAGAGGAGGAAAATCCTTCAATCAAAGTAGATGGACCCAGCTTCTGTCACTTGAAGTCTTAAAGAATGTCCTGGAGCAGAGATGACAAATTCACTGCTCCCCAAACTTCCCAAAGGTCCTAAACCAATCTAAAATATAATTGGCAAATATTTAACAAAATAAATAAAAATACAACTTAGCTAATGTTAATTTGTGATTTTCTAAGTCAATATGGAAGCAGCATGGATCCTTTTCTATTTGAGTTTAATACCACTGGCCTAGAGCACTGAGACAGGCCTAGAGCCTTTCCCAGGATTACACATAATCTATATGGGTCAGAGGCTGAACTTGAACCCAGGTGTTCCCGGTTCCAAGACCAGCTAAGCCACACTGATGAAAAGAACAAAACTGTTATCCAAAACAGACCTCTTTTGAGCTCCTAAAAAGTCCTCACATTTCCCAAACTTTATGTGATTTGTCTTTTGGTTTCCCTTTGTTCTCTCTCTTTCCTACATGCCTCCCCCCACCCTCCAGTCAGCACCACAGTCCTTACAGTAAATGGAAAACAGGAGCAGAGCCCTTCTAGGATCTCGGCATTATTCTGCTCATAATCTTTTCATTGTTTCCATATTATCTAGCAGCACGAATAAGGTCAGTGACTGGACTGCTCAAATGACACTTGATACCAGGAATTCCAGGCCTGTGGTATACCCACCTGCATGTAGGTCATCGAGGCGACATGTTCCCTTCTGAAACAAGAGCCACAGCATCTGTCACTGAGTAGAGCGGCCAAACCGATCAGGAAGGCGCTGCTCTGCAGTCCTGACCTCAAACACAGGAGAGGAAGCTCATTTCTGCCAGAACCAGGGGGACAATGTCAAGACCTTACATTCCACTTTCTGGATATAATTTAAGTTGGAGTAAGGGACAGGGGACAAAAGGTCTCTCAGGCACTTTTCAATGAGGCTATTTTTGTAGTGGGGCAAATGTTTGGGTCTCTGGTGTCTGGACACCTGACATATATTCATTCAGCTATATTGGAATGGGGTGTCATCCAGGGTCCCTAAAGGAACAGAGATGATAAGAGGGGAACATCTCATTCTTTGTTATCACAGCAGAGTAGATGTGTCCCTGGGTGACTAATCCCAAAGCATTCATAACATTTTTCTCCAGTGAAATTCCCCAGGGTACATATGAAGGCACAAAGGAAATGAAATAGATCAGACACGTCATTGCAGGCTGGCTGTGTAGGCAACAGAAATGCCTCTTAGACTCACCATGGATCTGAAGGGGCATGTGCTACTTTATACTCCATCTCAAGACTCTAGGATCATCATCGTTTTACAAAAGAGTATCTTGGTCTTCTTGGTACTGTTGTCTGTTCTTCCTTTTCAAAGAGACCAGTGACATCACGCAGGGTGATGTCTGCCCTTGCTCATGAATTGTGGCAGTGAGGCAGAGTTGCACAAAATCAGCATCCTCACTCTCTCTTCCAGAGTCATTCAAGTCCAGTGGCAAGACAAAAGTCAGGACAACTGGTGATGGCCTGCAAGGCAGTGGATGACCTTGGAGTCTTTGATAACTGAACAAGCTCTAGGTGCTCCACAATGCCTGCTTCAACTGCCTTCAAGGCCTTGGAACAAATTGTTCTCATTTTCCCATTCCATCAGGGATGGTCTTCACATGCTTAGAGTCGATATACCCCCTTCCCCCAACTCACCAATGAATTTGGGACCTATCAGTTACCCTCAATCTGATTTAGCCTGTCCACTGAAACAGTTTAACTGGGATATGGCCACGGGGCATGCTACAACTTCTTGGAGTCACAGGTGAGAGTTGGGTGAAAGGTGGACACAAAGGTGGATGAGCAGTCCTGAAAAGGGCTTGGTAAGTCCCAACACCAGAGGTGCTAGT
This sequence comes from Monodelphis domestica, assembly GCF_027887165.1. Lineage (NCBI taxonomy): Eukaryota > Metazoa > Chordata > Mammalia > Didelphimorphia > Didelphidae > Monodelphis > Monodelphis domestica. The sequence continues at coordinate 361,981,349 of NC_077227.1, read as the reverse complement.
CCTCCTGGAATACCCCAAATGCCAAGGACCATCAGATGCACCAAGGACATGTGATAGGAAGTATGTCCTTGATTAAACTTTTATTTTTGACATTTTTTCTTTATTTTATTCCAATAACAAATTTACACATAAGTTTTCCAAGGTTACATGATTCCTGTTGTCTCCCTCCCCTCTTTCCTTTCCCCTTCTAGAGTTGACAAGCAATTCCATTGGGCTCTACATGTATTATTACTCAAATCCCATTTCCATATTATTCTCAATTAAGCTATTTTTTTTAAACCCTTACCTTCTGTCTTGGAATCAATACTGTGTATTGGCTCCAAGGCAGAAGAGTGGGAAGGGCTAGGCAATGGGGGTCAAGTGACTTGCCCAGGGTCACACAGTTGGGAAGTGTCTGAGGCCAGATTTGAACCTAGGATCTCCTGTCTCTAGGCCTGGCTCTCAGTCCACTAAGCTACCCAGCTGTCCCCTCAATTAAACTTTTAAAGATAAATTTGGTTGTTGCAAGAACCGGGGGAGAACCAGGTCAAAAAGGAACTCATCTGAGTTGTGCCCAATATGGCAATTGTATATGAGGGAGAAGGGATGAAGGAGAAAAAAAAAGAAATAGCAGGATCTTGGATTCAAAAAGGACCTTATAGATCTCCTGCAAACACAATGCAGAATTCCTTTACATAATACCACTGATAAAAAAAAAAAAAAGTTCTTCCATTCTCTTTTTAAATATGTCCTTTGACAGGGAGCTCACTATCTCACAAGCCAACTCACTACCACAGAAGGCAGTGCTTTCTATGCTTAAATCTAGTAGTTAGAAAGTTCTTTGAACTGAAATATGTCCCTTTATAATATCTTTCCATTGGTTCTGCCCTTTAGAGTCATGTACTTCTATTCAACCATTTTCTAGATATTTGAAAGTATCTCTCATGACAGTCATAAGTCTCAGTTTTATCCTTAATAAGAAAACAGCCTAAAAGTCACCTGTAAATTATAAGCTACATTGTAACTTTACAAAGTGACTCATTAGCCATGGGATGAAAGGTAATATGACTTGATGGACAGATTGATACACTTGGAGTCAGGAAGACTTGGGTTCATGAAACTTCATTCTTTCAGTGCCTCTACAATTCTCTATGACTTTGCATTAATGGCCAGTTGCTCATCTATATCTGTAGAGGAATTCTGCACACTGGGAGTTCTCTACACAGATGAAATCACAGACCAGCAACAACAAATCCCCAAATCCCTTACCTGCCCGGAGGTCACGGAGGCAACATATTCTATTCTGAAACAAGCATCTGTTGCCAACTAGAAGCTATTGTTATTCATTCCATGGGTTACTAATAACTCACATTTTTATAACTATTTAAGAATTTTAAACTTTTTTTTTCTCATAACAGTCCCATGAAGTTAGTGTAAATATTATTATCTGTACCTCAAAGGTCAGAAAGACAAGTTAAATGCTTTATTCATAACATCAGTTGTTGTTGATCAGTTGTTTTAGACTCTTGGTAACCCTGTTTGAGGTTTTCTTGGCAAAGATACTGAAGTGGTTTTCCCATTTCTTTCTCTAGCTCATTTTTCAGATGAGGAAACTAAGGTAAATAGGATTAAGTGGCTTGTCCAGGGTCACACAGCAAGTAAATATCTGAATCTGGATTTGAACTCAGATCTTCCTGACTACAGACCTGGTGCTCTATCCCACTGTGTCATCTAGTATCAGTGCTAGGATTCAAACCCAGAGCTCCCAGTTCTCTGAACTTCCCAGTAAGCCACACTGCCTTGAGTAGGATTCAGGGCAAGAGGAAACCAGGTAAAACATAAGCACCACGTTTGAAATCCCAGAATCTGAGTGAATCTCAGCTCTGCTTATTTTCTACTTTTGCAACATTGATCAAGTGACTCAACCTCTCTGTGCCTCAGTTTCTTCATCTGTAAAGTGAGTAGTAGTGTTAGTTAGAGAACTGCAATCCTTCCATAAATGGAGCAAAACAAAGGGAACAATGGTTGCTTAGTGATACAGAATTGAAAGGAGTAGAGTTTCCATTCTTCAGGGACTTGAACTGAACTGTGAACCTAAAACCTGAATGCACCATGCTAATTTTCTGAAATGATTGAACCGGAACAAAACCCTCTCGTCCAAATAGTCTCCCAAATGACCCCGAACTACCCTAATATTTCATTTGGTTCAAGTCCCTGCTCTTTTCTGCCCTAGAGGCACCAAAGCAATTTAGTGAGCAGCATTTCCTCCCTCCAAAAAGGGCCTTCAGAAACAGAAAGGGAAACAAGAGACATCACTTTCTTTACAGTCTCCATTTTCAAAGTTGTAAAACATGAAAGCCAGTTTCCTTACTTCCTCAGTGTTTAGCAAAATATGATTCCATGGACTTTGGGGATTTTTTGGTTGTTGTTGTTTTGGTTGGAAAAATCAGCCCAGCTGCTGAGGACTCTCCCATACAATAAGCCCAGCTAGTTTCTGTCAGCTGAGTTCCCAGATAAAAGAAAAACAAAACGTGTGGCGGTCTATCTTTTTTGAAATAGGATACATTTTTCCCATGTTCGGATCCTAAAATACACAGCTGTAATTGAATCTACCTTTATTAGATTACCCAGCTATGTCCACAAAATTGTGGAAACCGTCTTAAATTAGCAAGGTCAGTATGGGAGCAGGCTGGATGTGAGAACTCTGAATGCTGAGGCCTAAAATGACTTCCAAAGGAAACTTGAGCTGCCATGGACAGGTTTGAATGCAGCACTCCCTCTCCAAGTGACAGGAAATTCTCATATCACCGTGAATGCTGACTGGGGAACTTTATGGAATGAAATTTGAGATTTCAAAGACACAAACCATTTTTCTTCTGTCTTCTCAGTACCTTGCACAGTGTCTGGCATATAGTAGGTGGCTCATTAATGCTTATTCAGTTTGATTTCATGACACCCCCTGGCTCAGGAAGACTTGGATTAAAATCCTACCACTGACTTGCTACTTGTGTGGCTTGGGGAAAGTCTTTTAAACTCTCTAAAACTCAGTTTCCTCATATATGTTCCTCAAATGAGAGAGTTAGCTTAGAGGATCTTCTAAGGTCCTTTCTAACCGTATGATTTTATGATGCAGGAAGAATTTCTAGAAAATCCTTGCCAGGGTATTTGAATGCCTCTCAATAAAGCTATCTTCACGTGCTATATTCCATGAAACTATTTCTGACTAGATTCACATGAAAACGATCTTGCCCTTCTCTGAATCCCTTTAGCACAGGCTGTGCCACATAATTCTAAGCTTGATTATATTTGGATTTGTGTTATTTTCTTAGGGGTAGGAATAGTTTTCTTATACATCTTTGTAAGTCTCAGATACTTAGCTCACATCTCCATACGTTGTTTTTGTTGTTTGTCCTTCATTATTGAAGAACAATGACATCATTTAGGGTGATGTCCTGACTCTTATGTGAATTAGATTTAAGTGAAGCAGAATTGCATAAAGTCATCAGCCTCACTCCCCCTTCTGGAGCTATCCAAGTCCAGGGCCAAGACTGGCAATGGCCCAGGATACAGAGATGACATTGGCATCTTAGATGTCGACCATGCTCTAAGTGCTCCACTGCCTCTGCTTCAGCTGCCTTCATGGCCATTGAGTCAAATTGTTCTCCTCCTCCCATCCTACCAAGAGAAGTCTTTACATACATCACTAGATATCAGCCCAATTCACTGACTAGTTGAAGACCTGTTGGTTACCCTCAAATGGGTTTGTCCTGTCTGCCATTACTGGGCTATGGATGCTTTGAAGCTACAGTTACTTGGAGCTACAGAGAAGATTTAGTCGATAGGTGAACACCAAGGGTAGGCGAGTAGCCCTAAAAAGGGATTGGTAAGCCAACCTTGCAGAGGTTCGGATTCTTTCTGAACATTCCATATTCCCCCAGTCCCATACATAACAGTCACTCAATTATGTTTCTGTATCACCATATATTTCATTTCAGTGTCCCTTAGGAGACTATGAAACTTAATGGGTCCCATTTTTAGCAAACAGGCCATTTCATGATAACTATAATTATAAAAAAGCTTCAGGAAACTGAAAGACTTCAGAACCTCAATCAATGAGGTAGTCAATCATGCCTGCAGAAAGATTGATAATGAAAGCTGTTTCTCAACTCTTAACAGAGATGTGAGGGACTAGAGGTACAGAATGAAGTGTAGTTTTCAGACTAGGCAAATGTCTTGATTTATTTTGCTTGGGTAAAGTTATTTGTTACATGCTGATGGGAGGGAAAGGATTCTATCAGCAGGCAAAGGAGACGGGGAGGCAATGAGAAGTAGTGATGTAAAAAAAATCAATAGAACATAAAAAACATATAATAATATTCATCCCAATGAGTATTGATTGCCTCCTTCCAAAAAGGTACCATTAAAAGCTATTTACTTAATCCAGGGATGCTGTCATTGCTCCAAATACAATTGGAAGACTTGGGGCATAAATCTCTCCTTAACTAGATTGTAGACTCCTTGAAGGCAAGATCTTGTATGGCATCCCTTTAGTACCTCACCAAGGGCTCAGTGTATGTGATATGTATTCAATAAATACTTGTTGAGTGAATGGATGATCTCTAAGGTGTTTATCATTTTCAAATTCTAAAGTGCAACCTCAGTTTACACATAGTATTGTCTAGTGGAGATTCTCTCATATAGGGTTGAATTAAAGAAACACCTTTTTCAGCAACCTCTATAGATGCCCAAACAATGAACACATTGATTATAAATTGTTGTCTGGTATCTGAAAACAATTTGATTTATTAGATAAGGTAAACATTTCCCCTACAATCTTTTAAGACTATTGGTTCAATTAGAAAATCACTCCCTCTTCATTCCCTAGAGCCTTTCTGCTCCTTCACCCCTCTGCCACCAGGATATTGCCAGATATTGAATAGAGCAGAATAGCCCCAATCTCAATAATGGATTTCAAAACCCTTGGCTTAAATTAGAATTTGTATATCTATGCCACGAAGGACTATGGCAATTTAAGTCAGCAAGCATATATAAAGAACTCTGTGCATAAATATCCTCTGTATTATGATAAAGATGGTAGCTAATATTTATATAGTACTTCATAATTACAAATTACATTCATACATATTGTTTCACTTGATTCTCACTATAAGCCTCTGTTGGCATATTATATTGCCACTTTCTAGATTTGAAAATTGATGATCAGAGATTAAATTGATTATACACAGTGACCCGGATAGTCAGGATTATAGCTTTATTATATGTTTCCCTCTATTCTACTTCTTTGAAAATTAGGTATCTATCTATGTATGAGAATTTTTGACAAATCAAAAATGCCAATTTCCACACCTTTATTAAATAATAGAATATGTTTTGATGAATACTCATGACATAAAATATACACACACATGCACATTATATATATATACATATATATATTATCTCAAAAGAGTTAGTTTTAAAAGCTTTAAAGTCATTGAACTTAAAATTGCATGAAGGCTTTTGGGATACCGTGTGTGTGTGTGTGTGTGTGTGTGTGTGTGTGTGTGTGCATATTTACATTTGAATGTAGGTCTTCCTGACTCCTAGGCCAGATCTTGAATATACATACATATACACATTTACATACATAGGTAAACATGCACTCATATGTAGTAGTAGTCTCTCGGTAACCAAGGATGACGATTGTCTTTGTGCGCTTTCATCTGTGATGTAGATGAGTGTGCACAAAGACACTTGTGCATGAAGGAGATTTAAGTGGAAAAGTCAGTGCACAGAGACAGTTCCACTCTCTCGGCGTTGGAAGCCTGGGTCCAGTGGCACGAAAAGTTGTTACACCTGGAGACTTCCTCAGCTGCCATGTTGTCTTTTGTGCTCCAACAGTGCTTTGCTGCGTTTCTTCCATCTGTTCAGCCGAAGCAGTCTTCACATGCTGAGTGAGCAAAGCCCTGGTTCACCAGGGGTCTATGACCCCATGGCTACCCTCACAAGGTTTAGCCGGCCTATCGAAGCCGTTGCCCGGGGTGTGGCCGCTGCCGCATGCTAGCAGCTACTGGGAGCCACAAGTGAGAGCTGAGTGTCAGGTGAGGGTCAGAGGCTGGAGAGCTGCCCTAGGAGGGCACGACAAGCCCTCCATACCAGAGATACTACCCCTCCCTGAGCACCCCATCCATATACACATATGTTAATTCTATAGTTGTTATATTTGGAAGGCATAACTATAAACATTACTGGTGACATTTTTTTAACAGAGAGACTAGAATTTCAAAGAACTATTGTTACCAGATGACATTTCAGAGGAGATGCTGACCTGGAGGAGTACAGAGTTTTCTTTTGAGGAGTGTCTAACCAGTGAAGTAAAAGGTTCAGATCAAATGCATACAGGTATCCCAAATGTGGCTAATATGTACATGTTGTCTTCTTTATTAAAATATAAATTCCCTTTTTTCTTTGTAACCCCAGCAACTGGCACAGTGCTTGGCACATAGTCAGAGATTAATAAATGTTTGTGGATTGATAATGTCGATTATGTTATAAAGACATAGCAGACATTTGGGGCCTATTCAGGGAGGTCTGGCACCTCTGGTGTGAGGGCTTATCAGACCTTCTCAGGGTGGCTCATCCTTTGGTGTCTACCTTTCATTCAACTCTCACTTGTGGTTCCAAGAAACTGTAGTATGCACAAGGTCACACCCCAGTAAAAATGTCTGGCAGATAGGTTTAACCAAGTAATCAATAGACTTCAAAACTGTCAGTAAGTTTGGGGAGATGACTACTCCAAGCATGTGGGTTTATAAAATATTAGAAAATGAATATTAAAAATTGTATAGACATATCATTTGGAAAAATTAAAAGAAAAAGGAAAGTTAGAGAATATGGTGGCTGCTTGCAGAAGATGGCTGGGTTGAATCAGGAAAAGAATCCTGAAATGTTCCTGAAGTGTAATTTTAAGTATATTTTAAGGGATTTTCTTTCTTTTCTTTCCCTTTCTTTCTTTCTTTTAGTTTCTTTGCTGGTATTTTATTTTATGGATGAATTCTTTTTTTTTGTGATTTGAAAATTTTTTTAATTAATCAATTAATTTAGAATATTTTCCCATGGTTACAATATTCATGTTCTTTCCCTCCTCTCCTTTCAGTCCCCTCCCATAGCCAACAAGCAATTCCACTAGGTTTTACATATGTCATTGATCAAGGCCTATTTCCATATTATTGATATTTGCACCAGGGCAGTGGTTCTCAACCTTTCTAATGCTGTAACCCCGCAATACAGTTCCTCATGTTGCAGTGACCCCAAACTAAAAAATTATTATGGTGGCTACTTCAAAACTGTAATTTTGCTACAGTTATGATTCAGAATGTAAATACCTGATATGCATTATGTATTCTCATTACTACAAATCAAATATAATTTAAACATAGTGATTAATCACAAAAATAATATTTAATTATATGTTGAGAAATATTAATCCAGCAGGAGGCAGCCTGCCTGGGGAGGGGGTCCATAGATGCTGCCTTCTTCTTCCTGTCATCTCCCTCCAGCTCGAGCTGAGGCTTCACTTTGCTGGGGTTACTCGGCTCCATTATTCAGGAGTTATCCCCTCCAGGACTTGTTCTTAACCCCTCCGGAGTCAGCGCCAGGGGTGCTCTCTTTGAGTCTCTGTTTGAGTCCAGTCTCCAGGCAACAGGGTAAATCCATTTCCCCTCATAGTGGGAGGGCTGCTGATAGATAACTAATATTAGTACAATGTGTGGGCAGCAGGGTCCCCATTCTTTCCGAGATCTTGCTGTAAAGTAGCGCGATTTCTCAGAGGCTAAAGCCCTCGTAAATATGTATTTTCCGATGGCTTTAGGCGACCCCTGTGTTTTAGTCATTCCACTCTCACCAGGGTCATGACCCACAGGTTGAGAACGGCTGCACTAGGGTGATTGCTTAGAGTCTATATCCTCAATCATACCCCTATCAACCCATGTGATCAGGCAGTTGTTTTTCTTCTGTGTTTCTACTCCCACAGTTCTTCCTCTGAATGTGGATAGTGTTCTTTCTTATAAGTCCTTCAGAAATGTCCTGGATCATTGCATTGCTGCCAGTAGAGAAGTCCATTATGTTTGATTGTGCCACAGTATATCTGTCTCTGAGTATAAGGTTCTCCCAAGGCTATTTAAGAATGATTTTTTGTTAATAGTCAGAACTGAAATTTCTCTTTTGCTTCTGCCCACATAGATTTTAAGTTCAAAAGTAAATGAGGCATATTAAAAGATCTCTGTGGCCACCATGTACTGCTAGGCCACATGGAGGGAATGGAGTTCATTTGACTACATTTTGCTTTAATGCTTTGTTCCTTTTTCTCTTGGCTAATTCCATAGTATTATGGGAATAAGTTAATAGAAAATGAAAAGTTAAAATTGAAATGACTTTTTCTACAGTGATGGACCTCCATCCATCACCTTTCACCCTCTGGGGCCTTTTTTGGAGTGGTTCAGTAGCTCAAAGGTAACTCCATAAACAAAGAAAACAAAATAGTGATATTCCAGATCCACAGAAAAAAGGTAGTATTTCTAGCTTGGCAACAGTGTCTAGAATGAATAGAGGTCTTCTTTAAGCCAAAGGAATGATAGAATAAAAGAAGCTATCCCTTGCGTCCTATCCCTTGCATAATGGGAGAGGTGAGAAGTGGATTTTTACAGTGACTTGCACATAGAAGGTATTTAATAAAAGTTGAAATAAATTTGGAGTCAGAGGAGCTGGCTTTGAATTCTGGCTCGTCAACTTACTATCAGTGTCATCTTGGACCACTGTTTCCTCATCTATAAAATGTGGGTGTTAAACTAGATTGCAGAAGATGGCTTGCTTTAACCAGAGATCAGTTCCTTAAGTAGTGAGAAAGTTTAATTCTAGGCACATTTGAAGGTCCATTCCTGTTCAAAATCTCTGTTTCTACCATATTTCTAGGGCTCAGGCCTGTAAAAATTTAAAATTAAATCTCAATAATAAGATGTTGTATTTTAGGAGATTTATTAATGATCATTAGAAATCAAGGAATAAAGAGGATAAAAATAAAGACCACATGCCCATGGCTGATCAACCTATTTTAAATCCCCCCATTTAGCTTATCATTGCCACCAAGTTTAATGTCATCATGCCAAAGAGGGAGGAGGAGGAAGCCCACCCACTCAATTTATTCCCTGTCTATAGGAAGTACATAATGACAGGAAGTTGGTGTGCTCCCAGGAAATGTAGTTCTTTTTTAGGGTAACAGATTTTCAATTATACATTCTCCCATGAGATCCATGGAAGAGACTAGTCTCTTCCATGGATCTTATAAACATAACCAACTTTGAAATTACAATAATTTGGGAATAAAAGGAAAAGAGAACAAAACCAATGATTACTAGGTACATTGACAAAAAGTCAGTTAAAGGGAAGTCCCCTTTGGTATAAGAGTATATACATACAAAAACAAATGCATTCAAACCCACACAATTCAAATCACCACATCACAAAAGATCACTCTGGATCTTCTGGTACAGTGTGCGGTTTGTGGAGACATCTTCATGGTGCCTTCTCCAAACAGTATACTTTCCAGATTTGGAGAGTTAGCATGTTTCTTATCCTAAAATTATACTAAAAAAGAATTTAAACTTTGCATTTTATTTATTTATTTTTTAATTTAAAGTGTTTTAAAGTTTACTAAATATTTTACTTGTATTTTTTTTAAGATTTTAAACATTATTTTATTTAGTCAATTTCTAACATTATTCCTTGGATACAAAAATCATTTTCTTTTCTTCCCTCCCCTCCCACCACCCCTCCCACAGTTGATTTGAAATTCCATTGGGTATTGCATGTGTCCTAGATCTGAACCCATTTTCATGTTGTTGGTATTTGTACTAGGATATTCATTTACATTCTACATTCCTCAATCATATCCCCTAGATCCCTGTAGTCAAGCAGTTGCTTTTCTTCTGTGTTTTTACTCCCACAGGTTTTCCTCTGCATGTGTATATTGTTTTGTTTTTTTCTCATAGTTTGTTCAGTTTGATCAGGGACATTGCATTGACCCTAACGGAGAAGTCCATTACCTTCGATTGTACCACAGTGTATCAGTCATTGTGTACAATGTTTTCCTGGTTCTGCTCCTTTCACTCTGCATCACTTCTGGGAGGTTGTTCCAGTCTCCATGGAATTCCTCCACTTTATTATTCCTTTGAGCACAATAGTATTCCATCACCAACATATACCACAATTTGTTCAGCCATTCCCCAATTGAAGGGCATCCCCTAATTTTCCAATTTTTGCCACCACAAAGAGAGCAGCTATGAATATTCTTGTACATGGCTTTTTTCTTATTGTCTTTTTGGGGTACAAACCCAGCAGTGCTATGGCTGGGTCAAAGGATAGGCAGTCTTTTTTTTTTTTTTTTTTTTTTTTTTTTTCTGGGTCTCATTATCTTTATTACTTGAAGAAATGCCTTCATCAGATTATAATTTAGTGGCAAGATCTTTATCTCTGAGGTTCAACAGTAGTGTCATTTCTTCAAACAATTTCAAATTTTTAGTAAGACAATCCTTTAAAATGCTGTTCAACATCTTTTTTTTTTTTTAATATATTTTATTTGATCATTTCCAAGCATTATTCGTTAAAGACATAGATCATTTTCTTTTCCTCCCCCCCACCCCCCATAGCCGACGCGTAAGTCCACTGGGCATTAGATGTTTTCTTGATTTGAACCCATTGCTTTGTTGATAGTATTTGCATTAGAGTGTTCATTTAAAGTCTATCCTCTGTCATGTCCCCTCAACCTCTGTATTCAGGCAGTTGCTTTTTCTCGGTGTTTCCACTCCCATAGTTTATCCTTTGCTTATGAATGGTGTTTTTTTTTCTCCTGGATCCCTGAAAGTTGTTCAGGGACATTACACCGCCCCTAATGGAGAAGTCCATTACGTTCGATTATACCACAGTGTATTAGTCTCTGTGTACAATGTTCTCCTGGTTCTGCTCCTCTCGCTCTGCATCACTTCCTGGAGGTTGTTCCAGTCTCCATGGAACTTCTCCACTTTATTATTCCTTTGAGCACAATAGTATTCCATCACCAACATATACCACAGTTTGTTCAGCCATTCCCCAATTGATGGGCATCCCCTCGTTTTCCAGTTTTGGGCCACCACAAAGAGCGCAGCTATGAATATTTTTGTACAAGTCTTTGTGTCCATTATCTCTTTGGGGTACAGACCCAGCAGTGCTATGGCTGGGTCAAAGGGTAGATATTCTTTTGTCGCCCTTTGGGCATAGTTCCAAATTGCCCTCCAAAATGGTTGGATCAGTTCACAACTCCACCAGCAATGAATTAATGTCCCTACTATGCCACATCCCCTCCAGCATTCATTACTTTCCTTTGCTGTTATGTTAGCCAATCTGCTAGGTGTGAGGTGATACCTCAGAGTTGTTTTGATTTGCATCTCTCTGATTATAAGAGATGTAGAACACTTCTTCATGTGCTTGTTAATAGTTTTGATTTCTTTATCTGAGAACTGCCTATCCATTTCCCTTGCCCATTTATCAATTGGAGAATGGCTTGATTTTTTGTTCAATTGATTTAGCTCATTATAAATATGAGTAATTAAACCTTTGTCAGAGGTTTCTATGAAGATTTTTTCCCAATTTGTTGTTTCCCTTCTGATTTTAGTTATATTGGTTTTGTTTGTACAAAAGCTTTTTAGTTTGATGTAGTCAAAATTATTTATTTTACATTTTGTGATTCTTTCTATATCTTGCTTGGTTTTAAAGCCTTTCCCCACCCAAAGGTCTGACATGTATACTATTCTGTGTTTACCCAATTTACTTATGGTTTCCTTCTTTATGTTTAAGTCACTCACCCATTTTGAATTTATCTTGGTGTAGGGTGTGAGGTGTTGATCTATTCCTAGTCTCTCCCACACTGTCTTCCAATTTTCCCAGCAGTTTTTATCGAATAGTGGATTTTTGTCCCAAAAGCTGGGATCTTTGGGTTTATCGTATACTGTCTTGCTGAGGTCGTTTTCCCCCAGTCTATTCCACTGATCTTCCTTTCTGTTTCTTAGCCAGTACCAAATTGTTTTGATGACTGCTGCTTTGTAATATAGTTTTAGGTCAGGGACTGCAAGGCCCCCATCATATGTGTTTTTTTTCATTAATTCCCTGGATATCCTTGATCTTTTGTTCTTCCAAATGAACTTTGTTATGGCTTTTTCTAAATCAGTGAAGAAGTATTTTGGTAGTTCAATGGGTATGGCACTAAATAGATAAATAAGTTTGGGTAGGATGGTCATTTTTATTATATTGGCTCGTCCTATCCATGAGCAGTTAATGTTTTTCCAATTGTTCAAGTCTAGTTTTAGTTGTGTGGCGAGTGTTTTGTAGTTGTGTTCATATAGTTCCTGTGTTTGTCTTGGGAGATAGATTCCTAGGTATTTTATTTTGTCTAAGGTGATTTTGAATGGGATTTCTCTTTCTAGTTCTTGCTGCTGAGCTGTGTTGGAGATATATAGAAAAGCTGATGATTTATGTGGGTTTATTTTGTATCCTGCAACTTTGCTAAAGTTGTTGATTATTTCAATTAGCTTTTTGGTTGAATCTCTAGGATTCTTTAAGTAGACCATCATGTCATCCGCAAAGAGTGATAACTTGGTCTCCTCCTTGCCTATTCTGATACCTTCAATTTCTTTATCTTCTCTAATTGCTACTGCTAGTGTTTCTAGTACAATGTCAAATAGTAGAGGTGATAATGGGCATCCTTGTTTCACTCCTGATCTTATTGGGAATGCATCTAGTTTATCCCCATTGCAGATGATATTAGCTGTTGGTTTTAGATATATACTGTTTATTATTTTTAGGAATGACCCTTCTATTCCTATGCTTTCTAGTGTTTTTAATAGGAATGGGTGTTGTATTTTATCAAAGGCTTTTTCTGCATCTATTGAGATAATCATGTGGTTCTTGCTAGTTTGCTTGTTGATGTGGTCAATTATGTGGATGGTTTTCCTAATGTTGAACCAGCCCTGCATCCCTGGTATGAATCCTACTTGATCATGGTGAATGATCCTTCTGATCACTTGCTGGAGTCTTTTTGCTAGTATCCTATTTAAAATTTTTGCATCTATATTCATTAGGGAGATTGGTCTATAGTTTTCTTTCTCTGTTTTTGATCTGCCTGGTTTTGGAATCAGTACCATGTTTGTGTCGTAAAAGGAGTTTGGTAGAACTCCCTCTTTGCTTATTATGTCAAATAGTTTGTATAGTATTGGGGTCAACTGTTCTCTGAATGTTTGATAGAATTCACAGGTGAATCCATCAGGCCCTGGGGATCTTTTCTTAGGAAGTTCTTTGATGGCTTGATGGATTTCAATTTCTGATATGGGATTATTTAAGAATTCTATTTCCTCTTCTGTTAGTCTAGGCAGTTTGTATTTTTGTATATATTCATCCATTTCTCCTAAATTGGTGTATTTATTGCCATATAATTGGGCAAAGTAATTTCTAATGATTGCCTTAATTTCCTCCTCATTGGAGGTGCTGTCCCCCTTTTCATCTTTAATGCTGTGAATTTGCTTTTCTTCCTTCCTTTTTTTAATTAGATTGACCAGTACTTTGTCTATTTTGTTTGTTTTTTCAAAGTACCAGCTTCTTGTCTTATTTATTAAATCAATAGTTCTATCACTTTCGATTTTATTAATTTCTCCCTTAATTTTTAGGATTTCTAATTTGGTTTTCTGCTGGGGGTTTTTAATTTGATCGCTTTCGAGTTTTTTCAATTGCATTTCCAATTGATTGATCTCTGCTCTCCCTTGTTTGTTAATATGAGCTTTCAGGGATATGAATTTGCCTCTGATTACCGCTTTGGCTGCATCCCAAAGGGTTTGAAAGGATGTTTCGCCATTGTCATTTTCCTTGATGAAATTATTAATTGTTTCTATGATTTCTTCTTTAACTAAACGGTTTTGGAGTATCATATTGTTTAATTTCCAATTGGTTTTAGATTTGGTTTTCCATGTACCATTACTAATCATTATTTTTATTGCCTTGTGATCTGAGAAGGCTGCATTCATTATTTCTGCTTTTTTGCATTTGTGTGCTATGTTTCTGTGACCTAATGTATGGTCAATTTTTGTGAATGTGCCATGTGGTGCTGAGAAGAAGGTGTATTCCTTTTTATCCCTATTTATTTTTCTCCATATGTCTATTAATTCTAATTTTTCTAAGATTTCATTCACTTCTTTTACCTCTTTCTTATTTATTTTTTGATTTGATTTATCTAAATTTGATAATGGTTGGTTTAAGTCTCCCACTAGTATGGTTTTATTGTCTATTTCTTCCTTCAATTCTCCTAGTTTCTCCATTAGAAATTTGGGTGCTATATTATTTGGTGCATACATGTTGATTAATGATATTTCCTCATTGTCTAGAGTCCCTTTTAACAAAATATAATTACCTTCCCTATCCCTTTTGATCAGGTCTATTTTTGCATTGGCTTTATCAGATATCATGATTACCACTCCTGCCTTCTTTCTATCAGTTGAGGCCCAGAAGGTCTTACTCCATCCTTTAATTCTGACCTTGTGGGTGTCAACCCGCCTCATGTGTGTTTCTTGAAGACAACATATGGTAGGGTTTTGGATTCTAATCCATTCTGCTATTCGTCTACGTTTTATGGGTGAGTTCATCCCATTCACGTTCAAAGTTATGATTGTCATTTGTGTACTCCCTGGCATTTTGATTGCCTTCCCTAATTCTAACCTTTTCTTCTTCGGCTCTACCTTTTAGTCCAGTGATTTACTTTGAATCAGTCCCCCTTGTCCCCTCCCTTGATGTTTCCCTTTTTAGTCCCTCCCTTTTTGTTCCCTCCCCCTCCCCCCTCTCTTTCCCTCCCTTTTTGTTCTCCCTCTCCCCCTCCCCCCCTTGGTTTTCCCTTCTCCTTACCCTTGTTGGGTAAGATAGAATTCAAGATCCCAATGGATCTGGATGTTTTTCCCTCTCAGAGTTGATTTCCCTGAGATTGAGGTTTAAGTAAACCCCCCCCCCTCTCTTCCTCTCCTTCTTATAGGAGTTTTCTTCCCCTCCCCTTCCCCTGTGAATCTTTGTGTGAGAACCATTATTCTATTTGGTCTTTCTTTACCCCCTATTTATACATTACATTTTCCCCACATATTAGTATGCATAGGTTGATATAAATGTAGTCCTTATAGAAGAGAGTTTGAGTAAAAGAAGATAACATTTTCCCCTTTCCTTAATATTTACCTTTTCAGGTATTCCTTGCTCTTTGATTTTCGGTATCAAACTTTCCACAGAGCTCTGGTCTTTTCTTTGCAAAAAGTTGGAAGTCTTCTATTTTGTTGAATGCCCATACTTTCCCTTGGAAGTATATAGTCAGTTTTGCTGGGTAGCTGATTCTTGGTTGGAGACCCAGCTCTCTTGCCTTTCTGAAGATCATGTTCCATGCCTTACGATCATTCAGAGTAGAACTTGCAAGGTCTTGGGTGACCCTGATTGGCATTCCTTTATATCTAAATTGTCTTTTTCTGGCTTCCTGTAGGATTTTTTCTTTTGTTTGATAGCTTTGGAATTTGGCAATTACATTCCTGGGAGTTGTCTTTTGGGGGTTTAGTGTAGAAGGTGTTCTGTGAGCTCTGTCAGTGGATGTATTGCCCCCTTGTTCTAGAATCTCTGGGCAATTTTCTTTGATTATATCTTGTATCACCATGTCCAGTTTGGTGTTTATTTCTGGCTTATCTGGGAGTCCAATTATTCTTAAATTATCCCTTCTCCCCCTATTTTCCAGATCTATCACCTTGTCGGTGAGATATTTTATGTTCTCTTCTAATTTCTTGGTATTTTGGCTTTGCTTTATTGCTTCTTGCTCTTTTACACGATCATTGTCTTCCAGCTGCCTGATTCTGGCCTTTAAAGCCTGGTTTTCTTTTACAGTTTGGTCAAACTGGTTTTGTAGATGCGTGAATTTCTTTTGCATTATTTCCAACTTTTCCTCCCAGAAGGCTTCCATCTTTTTGGTCATTTCTGATTCAAATTCTTCATAGGTTTGTGGAGAGTTTCCATTTCCTTTGGAAGGTTTTGGAGCATTTTCTTTTATATTATCTTCTGTCTGCTCTGTATTTTGTATTTTGGCTCCATAGAATGTGTCCAAAGTCGCCCCTTTCTTCTTATTTTTCTTGGTATTTTGGGGCTTCTGTGGTTCTGTGGAGTTTGCCATTTCTGAATGTGGAGTATTAGTTTTTCTTGTCTCTTTCTGGTGTTCAGGGGCTTTAGTCCTGGGCAGATAGTTCTATGAGCTTTCCCTGGGTTAAACTGAATATGCCTCACTGGAACTGGAATGGAAGGGTCGGACCACGAGGCCACACTCTCCCCCCGGCTCGATTTCCGGAAGTTGCCCTCAGAATCGCTGGCCGTGAGGCTGTTTCGTTGGCCTGCGGGGGGATGGGCTGCCGCTTCCCCAAGCTCCGAGAGCACAGACTTTCACTGAGACTTGGATAGCAGGATCCAGCCCGTGAGGCTGTCTTGCCCGCCCTGAGGGTTGCTGTTGTTTTGACCAGCTCTCTGCAGCGGAGGCCCCAGGCAGTAACTTTCACCCGGACCTGGACTTGGGTAGAAGACCCTGAGGGTTGTTGTTCCTCAGACCCTGCTCTCTGAGCCCGGCGCGGCTGCCGCTTCCGGGAGCCTTGGACTCTGCGCTCCTACCCCTGAGGTCCGAGGGATCTCGGGTTCTGGCTTTTAAGGGGAGCCGTACCTTTTGAACCGGGTCCAGGTCCAGGAGGAGGGTTCCCAGGGTCTGTGCTGTTGATCGTTTTGAATTTCGGCGCCTTAGGAGCTTCTAGTTTGAGATCGGTCGGGAAGGGTTTTCCGGAGATCTGAACTTCAGCTTTCTCTAAGCCGCCATCTTAACCGGAAGTCCGATAGGCAGTCTTTTATCACCCTTTGGGTATGGTTCCAAATTGCCCTCCAGAATGATTGGATCAATTCACAACTCCACCAGCAATGCATTAATGTCCCCACTTTGCTACATCCCATCCAATATTCATTACTTTCCAAAACTGTCATGTTAACCAATCTGCTAGGTATGAGGTGGTACCTCAGAGTTGTTTTGATTTGCATCTCTCTGATTATAAGAGATTTAGAGCACTTTTTCATGTGCTTATTAATAGTTTTGATTTCTTTAACTGAAAACTGCCTATTCATGTCCCTTGCCCATTTAACAATTTGAGAATGGCTTGATTTTTTTGTACAGTTGATTTAGCTCCTTGTAAATTTACATAATCAGACCTTTGTCAGAGATTTTTGTTATGAAGATTGTTTCCCAATTTGTTGCTTCCCTTCTGATTTTGGTTACAATGGTTTTGCTTATACAGAAACTTTTTAATTTGATGAGGTCAAAATTATTTATTTTACATTTTGTGACTCTTTCTAAGTCTTGCTTGGTTTTAAAATCTTTCCCTTCCCAAAGGTCTGACATGTATACTATTCTGTGTTCACATAATTTACCTATTGTTTCCTTCTTTACTTTCAAATCGTTCACCCATTCTGAGTTTATCTTGGTGTAGGGTGTGAAGTGTTGATCCAAACCTAATCTCTCCCACACTGTCTTCCAATTTTCCCAGCAGTTTTTATCAAATAGTAGACTTTTGTCCCAAAAGCTGGGGTCTTTGGGTTTGTCATAGACTGTCTTGCTGAGGTCACTTACCCCACGTCTATTCCACTGATCCTCCTTGTGGGGTTTTCCTTAATGGACTTCCCTGACCAGCAGGGTCCCACAAGGGAAGGGGCTCACCTTTGTGATGGGACCCGAGGAAAGGTAGGAACCAAGAACCAGGGTGAAAATGAAAGACACAGATAAGTCAGTGTTTGAATAGGGCAGGCAATCCCTATGATACTCCCTTTGATAGGAGAGTAATGAGTACAAAGGAACACGAGGTGGAGGAGGAGATTAAGGTAGGAAATGCAGGCCGAGATGGGAGATGGTTACAGCCTCGGGGAAGGAGAAGGTCAAGAGGAGAGAGAGACATAGTCATTGAGGAGCCCAGTGGAGCTCCATGAAAGGGAGAAAGGCCAAGAGGAAGTTCATGGGTTTGCCTCTGAATTTATTCCTGTCCTGCTTGGGCGGTACTCCCAAGGACGTAGTACCCACATCACAAAGTATAGACACTTAAGATTGGGTGGCAAGGTAGAGGGAACACCTTTGGGCGTGTAGATTGCAAACCTGGCTGTCCCCGGGAATTGAGTCCGAGCATGTTAATTTTTGTTTGTTTGTCTTAGCCAAGGGCCGCATGGCCAGTTCAAGGTTACATTCACAAGCCTCATTGGTATAACCTTATGCTTGGAGACACAGTCGCCATACAGTCATTTATATTTCATAGATGTGAATATGCTTGGGATGCTACACTCCTTTTTGTCTCTTAGCCAGTACCATATTGTTTTGATGACCACTGCTTTAGAGTAAAGTTTGAGATCTGGTACTGCAAGTCCACCTTCCTTTGCATTTTTTTTTTCAGGATGTCCCTGGATATCCTTGATCTTTTGTTCTTCCAAATGAACTTAGTTATGGTTTTTTTCTAATTCAGTAAAGAAGTTTTTTGGAAGTTCAATGGGTATGGCACTAAATAAGTAAATTAATTTGAGTAGGATAGTCATTCTTATTATGTTAGCTTGTCCTACCCATGAGCAGTTAATGTTTTTCCAATTATTCAGATCTGGTTTTAGTTGTGTGGAAAGTGTTTTGTAGTTGTGTACATATAGTTCCTGTGTTTGTCTTGGAAGATAGATTCCTAAGTATTTTATATTGTCTAATGTGATTTTGAATGGAATTTCTCTAATTCCTGCTTCAGAGATATGTTGGAGATATATAAAAATGCTGATAACTTATGCGGGTTTATTTTGTATCCTGAAATTTTGCTAAAGTTGTTGATTATTTCGACTAGATTTTTAGTTGATCCTCTAGGATTCTTTAAGTATACCATCATATCATCCACAAAGAGTGATAGCTTGGTCTCCTCATTGCCTATTTTAATGCTTTCAATTTCATTTTCTTCTGTATTTGCTACTGATAGTGTTTCTAATACAATGTTAAATAATATAGGTGATAATGGGCATCCTTATTTCACTCTTGATCTTATTGGGAATGCACCTAGTTTATCCCCATTGCAGATGATGTTGGCTGATGGTTTTAGATAGATACTGTTTATTATTTTTAGGAAAGACCATTCTATTCCTATACTTTCTAGTGTTTTCAATAGGAATGGGTGTTGTATTTTGTCAAAGGCTTTTTCTGCATCTATAGGGATAATCATGTGATTTTTGTTGCTTTGCTTATTGATATGGTCAATTATGTGGATGGTTTCCTAATATTGAACCATTCTTGCATTCCTGGTATAAATCCTACCTGATCATAGTGAATAACCCTCATGATCACTTGTTGGAATCTTTTTGCTAGTATCCTATTTAAGATTTTGGCATCTATGTTCATTAGGGAGATTGGTCTATAGTTTTCTTTTTCCATTTTTGACCTGCCTGGCTTTGGAATCAGTACCATATTTGTGTCATAAAAGGAATTTGGTAGAACTCCCACTTTGCTTATTATGTCAAATAGTTTGTATAATATTGGGATTAGTTGTTCTTTGAATGTCTGATAGAATTCACTTGTGAATCCATTAGGCCCTGGGCATTTTTTCTTTGGGAGTTCTTTGATGGCCTGTTCGATTTCTTTTTCTGATATGGGATTATTTAAGAATTCTATTTCTTCTCCTGTTAATCTAGGTAATTTATATTTCTGTAAAAATTCATCCATATCCCCTAGATTGGCATATTTATTGCCTTATAATTGGGCAAAATAGTTTTTTTTAAAGAAACATTATTTTATTTGGTCATTTCCAAACATTGTTCATTGGAAACAAAGATCATTTTCTTTTCCTCCCCCACCTCCCCCCACCTCTCCCATAGCCGATGCACGATTCCATTGGGTGTCAGATGTGTTCTTGATTCAAACCCATTTCCATGTTGTTGGTATTTGCATTAGAGTGTTCATTTAGAGTCTCTTCTCCATTATATCCCCTCTACCCCTGTAGTCAAGCAGTTGCTTTTCCTTGGTGTTTTTACTCCCACAGTTTATCCTCTGCTTATAGATAGTGTTTTTTAGATCCCTGCAGATTGTTCAGGGACATTGCATTGACCCTAATGGAGAAGTCCATTACCTTTGATTGTACCACAGTGTATCAGTCTCTGTGTACAATGATTTCCTGGTTCTGCTTCTTTCACTCTGCATCACTTCCTGGAGGTTGTTCCAGTCTCCATGGAATTCCTCTACTTTATTATTCCTTTTAGCACAATAGTATTCCATCACCAACATATACCACAATTTGTTCAGCCATTCCCCAATTGAAGGGCATCACCTCATTTTCCAATTTTTAGCCACCACAAAGAGCTCAGCTATGAACATTCTTGTACAAGTCTTTTTCCTTATTATCTCTTTGAGGTACAAACTCAGCAGTGCTATGGCTGGATCAAAGGGCACACAGTCTTTTATCATCCTTTGGGCATAGTTCCAAATTGCCCTCCAGAATGGTTAGATCAATTCACAACTCCACCAGCAATGAATTAGTGTCCCAACTTTGTCACATCCCCTCCAATATTCATTACTTTCCATAGCTGTCATGTTAGCCAATCTGTTGGTGTGATGTGATACCTCAGAGTTGTTTTGATTTGCATGTCTCTGATTATAAGAGATGTAGAACACTTTTTCACTTATTAATAACACTTATTAATAGTTTTGATTTTTTTAGCTGAAAACTGCCTATTCATGTCCCTTGCCCATTTATCAATTAGATAATGGTTTGATTTTATGTACAATTTATTTAGCTCTTTGTGAATTTGAGTAATTAGACCTTTATCAGAGGTTTTTATGAGGATTGTTTCCCAATTTGTTGCTTTCCTTCTGATTTTAGTTATATTGGTTTTGTTTGTACAAAAACTTTTTAATTTGATGTATTTAAAATTATTTATTTTGCATTTGGTGACTAAGTCTTGCTTGTTTTTTAAATCTTTCCCTTCCCAAAGGTCTGACATGTATACTATTCTGTGTTCGCCTAATTTTCTTATAGTTTCCTTCTTTATGTTCAGGTCATTCAACCATTTTAAATTTATCTTGGTGTAGGGTGTGAGGTGATGATCCAAACCCAATCTTTCCCACACTGTCTTCCAATTTTCCCAGCAGTTTTTATCAAATAGTAGACTTTTGTCCCAAAAGCTAGAATCTTTGGGTTAGTTATAAACTGTCTTGCTGAGGTCACTCACCCCAAGTCTATTCCACTGATCCTCCTTCTGTCTCTTAGCCAGTACCAAATTGTTTTGATGACTGCTGCTTTATAGTATAGGCTGAGATCTGGGACTGCAAGGCCCCCTTCCTTTGTATTTTTTTTTTCATTATTTCCCTGGATATCCTTGATCCTTCGTTCTTCCAAATGAACTTAGTTATGGTTTTTTCTAATTCAGCAAAGAAGTTATTTGGAAGTTCAATGGGTATGGCACTAAATAAATAAATAAGTTTGGGTTGGATGGTCATTTTTATTATATTGGCTCGTCCTACCCATGAGTTTTTCCAATTCTTCAAGTCTAGTTTTAGTTGTGTGGAGAGTGTTTTGTAGTTGTGTTCATATAGTTCCTGTCTCAGGAGATAGATTCCTAAGTATTTTATTTTGTCTAAGGTGATTTTGAATGGGATTTCTCTTTCTCGTTCTTGCTGCTATGCTGTGTTGGAAGTATATAGAAATGCTGATGACTTATGTGGGCTTATTTTGTATCCTGTGACTTTGCTAAAGTTGTTGATTATTTCGATTAGCTTTTTGGTTGAATCTCTAGGATTCTTTAAGTAGACCATCATGTCATCCGCAAAGAGTGATAACTTAGTCTCCTCTTTCCCTATTTTAATGCCTTCAATTTCTTTTTCTTCTATAATTGCTACTGCTAGTGTTTCTAGTACAATGTCAAATAATAGAGGTGATAATGGGCATCCTTGTTTCACTCCTGATCTTATTGGGAATGCATCTAGTTTACCCCATTGCAAATGATATTAGTTGATGGTTTTAGATATATATTTTTTATTATTTTTAGGAATGACCCTTCTATTCCTATACTTTCTAGTGTTTTTAATAGGAATGGGTGTTGTATTTTATCAAAGGCTTTTTCTGCGTCTATTGAGATAATCATGTGATTTTTGTTTGCTTGTTGATGTGGTCAATTATGTGGATGATTTTCCTAATATTGAACCAGCCCTGCATCCCTGGTATGAATCCTACTTGATCATGGTGAATGACTCTTCTGATCACTTGCTGGAGTCTTTTTGCTAGTATCCTATTTAAGATTTTTGCATCTATATTCATTAGAGAGATTGGTCTATAGTTTTCTTTCTCTGTTTTTGACCTGCCTGGCTTTGGAATCAGTACCATGTTTGTGTCATAAAAGGAATTTGGTAGAACTCCCTCCTTGCTTATTTTGTGAAATAGTTTGTATACTATTGGGATTAGCTGTTCTGTGAAAGTTTGATAGAACTCATTTGTGAATCCATCAGGCCCTGGGGATTTTTTCTTAGGGAGTTCTTTGATGGCCTGTTGGAATTCTTTTTCTGATATTGGATTATTTAAGAAATCTATTTCTTCTTCTGTTATTCTAGACAATTTATATTTTTGTAAATATTCATCCATATCACCTAGGTTGGTATATTTATTGCCATATAGTTGGGCAAAGTAGTTTTTAATGATTGCCTTAATTTCCTCTTCATTGGAGGCGAGGTCCCCCTTTTCATCTTTGATGCTATTAATTTGCCTTTCTTCTTTCCTTTTTTAAATTAAATTGACCAGTACTTTGTCTATTTTGTCTGTTTTTTCAAAGTACCAGCTTCTAGTCTTGTTTATTAGTTCAATAGTTCTATCACTTTCGATTTTATTAATTTCTCCCTTAATTTTTAGGATCTCTAGTTTGGTTTTCTTCTGGGGGGTTTAATTTGTTTGTTCTCAAGTTTTTTGATTTGTATTTCCAATTCATTGATCTCTGCCCTCCCTAATTTGTTAATATATGCACTCATGGATATGAATTTTCCTCTAAGTACTGCTTTGGCTGCATCCTATAAGGTTTGAAAGGATGTCTCACCATTGTCATTTTACTCAATGAAATTATTAATTGTTTCTATAATTTCTTCTCTACCTAACTGATTTTGGAGTATCATATTATTTAATTTCCAATTAATTTTTGATTTGGCTTTCCATGTACCCTTACTGATCAATATGTTTATTGCTTTATGATCTGAAAAGCTTGCATTTATTATTTCTGCCTTTCTGCATTTGTGTGCCATGTTTCTGTGACCTAGTGTATGATCTATTTTTGTGAATATGCCATGTGGTGCTGAAAAGAAGGTGTATTCCTTTTTGTCCCTATTTATTTTTCTCTAATTTTCTCTAATTTTTCTAAGATTTCATTCACCTCATTTACCTCTTTCTTATTTATTTTTTGGTTTGATTTATCTAAATTTGATAGTGGTTGGTTCAAGTCTCCCACTAATATGGTTTTACTGTCTATTTCCTCCTTCAATTCTCCTAGTTTCTCCATTAGAAATTTGGATGCTATACCATTTGGTGCATACATGTTGATTAGTGATATTTCCTCATTGTCTATACTCCCTTTTAACAGAATGTATTTACCTTCCCTATCCCTTTGATCAGGTCTATTTTTGCTTTGGCTTTGTCAGATATCATGATTGCAACTCCTGCCTTCTTTTGGTCAGTTGAGGCCCAGTAGATCTTACTCCAACCTTTAATTCTGACCTTGTGAGTATCAACCCTCCTCATATGTGTTTCTTGAAGACAACAAATGGTAGGGTTTTGGGTTCTAATCCAATCTGCTATTTGTCTACGTTTTATGGGTGAGTTCATCCCATTTACATTCAAAGTTATGATTGTCACTTGTGGATTCCCTGGCATTTTGATATCTTCCCCTAGTTCTGACCTTTCTTCTTTAGCTCTATCCTTTTGAACCGGTGATTTACTTTAGGTCAGTCCCCCTAGTCCCCTCCCTTGGTATGCTTCCCTTTTTGGCCCCTCCCTTTTAATGTTCCCTTCCCCTCCCCCCTCTCCTTCCCTCACTTTTTATACTCCCTCCACCCTCCCCCTCCTTAATTTCCTTTCTTTCTTACCTTGTTGGATAAGATAGAATTCAGGATCCCACTTAATCTAGATGTTCTTCCCTCTCAATGTTGATTTCACTGAGAGTAAGGTTTAAGTAATACCACTTCATGCTCTCTTCCTCTCCTTCCAATATGAGAGTTCTTCCCCACCCCTTCCCATGTGTATCTTTGTATGGGAAAGATTATTCTATTTAGTTTTCCCTCCCCCCCCCCCATTTCTGGAGGTAAATCTTAGTATTATCGATGATTCCCCCCCTCCCTTTTCTTTCTTGCCTCCCCTTTCAGCAAATCTTCTTGATTCCCCAATCTTTCCCTATGCATGATTCCTCTAACTACTCTTATGATGAATACCATTTTTGAGAGTTACACAATACTTTCCCCCCACATATTAAGATATATATAATTTGATGTAAATGTAGTCCTTATAGAAGAGAGTTTGACTTAAAGAAAAAGATAAGATTTATCTCCTTTTCCCTTCCTTTCATATTTACCTTTTCATGTTTCTCTTGCTTTCTGTGATTGGATATCAAATTTTCCACTAAGTTCTGGTCTTTTCTTAGCCAATGCTTGGAAATCTTCCATTTTGTTGAATTCCCATACCTTCCCCTGGAAGTATATAGTCAGTTTTGCTGGGTAGTTGATTCTTGGTTGGAGACCAAGCTCTCTTGCCTTTCTAAATATTGTGTTATATGCTTTGTGGTCTCTTAGTGTGTTAGTTGCTAAGTCCTGTGTGATCCTTATGGGAACCCCTCTTCTTGGCTTCTTGTAGGATTTTCTCCTTTTCTTGGAAGCTCTTGAATTTGGCGATTACATTCCTGGGGTTTGTCTTTTGGGGATTTAGTATAGAGGGTGTTCTAAGAACCCTTTCTATTTCTATTTTGCCCCCTTGCTCCAGAACATGTGGGCAATTTTCTTCTATAATCTCTTGTATTATAGCATCGAGATTTTTGTTTATCTCTGGTTTTTCGGGGAGACCAATAATTCTCAGGTTGTCTCTTCTTCCTCTGTTTTCTAAGTCTGTGACTTTTTCATTGAGATATTTTATGTTTTCTTCTAATTCATTAATTTTTTGGGCTTTGCTTTATTAATTCTTGCTGTTTTGCCAGCTCCCCTTCTTCCAATTGCTTCTTTCTGGTCTTTAGGGACTGGATTTGTTTTTCAGCTTTTTCTACCCTTTTGTTAGAGACTTCCAGCTCTTTCTCCAATTGTAAAGTCTTGTCTATCAGATTGCTGATCTCTTTCTCCCATTTTTCTTTCCAGAAGGTTTCCATCTTTTGGGTAAGTTCCAAATTTGAGTTCTTCCAGAGCTTGTGCATAATTTCCATTTTGGGAGGCATTTTTTGATTTTGTTTGGCTTTCCTCCTCTTTCTCTTCTTTTCCTTGGGTACTCCCACCATAAAAGTTTTCAACAGTCCCTTTTCCCCCTTTATTCTTGGAGGCTTGATTTTGGGCCATGTGAGCCATTCCTATGGTGGTTTTATGCCCCTTTCCTTTTTGGTCTGGGGTCTGGGTGATATGGGCGGGTTTTCTGTGAATTTAGGTTGCATCAGACTAGTTCTTTTCAGCCTCTGAGATTTCTTAGAGAGCCAGCCCCAGTGCTCAGTGCAACCGCCTCTGTTTTCAGCTCAGTCGCCCTTGTACTCAACTCTGCTGCGCTGGTGCCCAGCTCCATCCCCGTGCTCAGTGCAGGATTCTCCTGTGAAACAGCCCTGAGAGGTCTTTCCTAGCAGTCTTTAGATCCCAAGGACCCTGGTGTGTCCCCCCCCCCCAGATAGAGACGTTCCTCACTCACTCACTGTCCCAGTGAGCACTCTGATACCTTACTCTGGTTTGGTGAGGGATGTGGGGGGAAGGGAGGCTCAGTTCACGTTTTTGTGCAAGCTTTTCCTCCTTCTTATAGTGTGGAAATGTTCAAACCCCACGTACCTTTGTTTCTGTGGGGTACTGGAGAGTCCCTCCGCTCTTCCAAAGGTGATTTTTATGCTCTTTTAAGGTAGTCTATTTCACTCAGTGCCAGGGAGAGGAAGTGATTCGCGTCTAGATTGCAGCCATGTTTACCTGGAAGTCCAAAATAGTTTTTAATGATTGCCTTAATTTCCTCTTCATTGGAGGTGAGTTCTCCCTTTCCATCCACGATACTGGTAATTTGGTTTTTCTCTTTTTTATTAGATTGATGAGTACTTTGTCTATTTTGTTTTTTTTTTTCAAAGTACTAGCTTCTAGTCTTATTCATTAGTTCAATAGTTCTATCACTTTTGATTTTATTAATTTCTCCCTTAATTTTTAGGATCTCTAATTTGGTTTTCTTCTGGGGTTTTTAAATTTGTTCACTTTCAAGTTTTTTGATTTGCATGTCCAATTCATTGACCTCTGCCCTCCCTAATTTGTTAATATATGAACTCAAGGATATAAATTTTCACCTGAGTACTGCTTTGGCTGCATCCTATAGAGTTTAGAAGGATGTCTCATCATTGTCATTTTCTTCAATGAAATTATTAATTGTTTCTATGATTTGTTCTCTACTAGCCAATTTTGGAGATTCATATAATTTAATTTCCAATTAATTTTTGATTTGCCTCTCCATGTACCCTTACTGATCACTATTTTTATTGCCTTATTATCTGAGAAGACTGCATTTATTATTTCTGCTTTTCTGCATTTGTATACCATATTTTTATGACCTAGTATATGGTCAATCTTTGTGAATGTGCCATGTATTACTGAAAAGAAGGTGTATTCCTTTTTGTCCCTATTTATTTTTCTCCATATATCTACAACTCTAAGATTTCATTCACCTCTCTTACCTCTTTCTTGTTTATTTTTTATTTGATTTATCTAAATTTGATAGTGGTAGGTTTAGGTCTCCCACTAGTATAGTTTTACTATCTATTTCCTCCTTCAATTCTCCTAGTTTCTCCATTAGAAATTTGGGTGCTATATCATTTGGTGCATACATGTTGATTAGTGATATTTCCTCATTGTCTATACTCCCTTTTATCAGGATGTATTTACCTTCCCTATCCCTTTTAATGAGGTCTGTTTTTGTTTTGGCTTTGTCAGATATCATGTATGCTACTCCTGCCTTCTTTTGGTCAGTTGAGGCCCAGTAGATCTTACTCCAACCTTTAATTCTGACCTTGTGAGTATCTACCTGCCTCATGTGTGTATCTTGTAGACAACATATGGTAGGATTCTGGATTCTAATCCATTCTCCTATTCATCTACACTTTATGGGTCAGTTCATCCCATTCACATTCAAAGTTATGATTGTCAGTTTTGAATTCCCTAGCATTTTGATATCCTCTCCTAGTTCTGTCCTTTCTTCTTTTGCTATATCCTTTTAATCCAATGGTTTACTTTTAGTCACTCCCCCTATTCCCCTCCATTAATATGCTTCCCTTTCTGGCCTCTCCCTTTTTGTTCCCTTCTGTTTTTTTAAGGGTCTATTAAGTTCCCTCCCCCTCTCCTTCCCTCCATTTTTTTGTACTCCCTCCCCCTAACCCCCTTAGTTTTCCCTTCTTCCTTACCCTGTAGGATAAGATAGATTTCAAGATCCCAGTGGATTCTAGACGCTCTTCCCTCTCAGAATTGATTTCACTGAGAGTAATGTTCGAGTATTATCTATTAGCACTCTCTTCCTCTCCCTCTTATAAGAGTTTTCTTCCCCTCTCCTTCCTATGTGTATTTTCGTGTGACAAATATTATTCTATTTGTTTTATTTTTTCAAGTATCTCTTGGTAGCATCATCAATTCCCCACCACTATTTTTCTTTTTGTCTTTTTTTTTGCATATCATTTTATAGCCTTTAATGCCCCAATTTTTCCCCATGAATGATTTTTCTATTTACTATAATAATGAAAACATTTTTTTGAGATTTACAAAGAACATTTCACCCATATATTAGCATATATAATTTGACCTAATTGTAGCCCTTAAAGAAGAGAGTTTGAATAAAAAACATGTTTCTCCTTTTCCCTTTCTTTCATATTTACCTTTTCATGGTTCTCTTGATCTTTGTGTTTGGATATCAAACTTGGTGCTTAGTTCTAGTCTTTTCTTTTCAAATACTTGGAAATCTCCTATTTTGTTGAATGCCCATACTTTCCCCTGGAAGTATATAGTAAGTTTTGATGGATAGGTGATTATTGGTTGAAGACCCAGTTCTCTTGCCTTTCTGTTCGTGTTCTAGGCCTTGTGGTCTTTTAGTATGGAAGCTGCCAGGTCTTGTGTGATCCTGATTGGTGCTCCTTGGTATCTGAATTGTGTCTTTTTGGCTTCTTGTAGAATTTTCTACTTAGCTTGAAAGCTCTGGAATTTGGCAATTACATTTCTTGGAGTTGTTTTTTGGGGGATTTAGTATAGAGGGTATACTATGGACTCTTTCAATGTTTATTTTGCCCCCTTGTTCAAGAACTTCAGGGCAGTTTTCTTGGATGATCTCTTGTGGTATGATGTTGAAGTTTCTGTGTATTTCTGGCTTTTCAGGTAGACCAATGATTCTCAAATTGTCTCTCTTTCCTATGTTTTCCTAATCTGTCACCTTGTCAGTGAGATATTTTGTGTTCTCTTCTATTTTGTCAGTCTTTTGTCTTTGCTTTATTAATTCTTGCTGTTTTACAAGATCATTAGTTTCCAGTTTCTCAATTCTGGTCCTTAAGGCCTTGTTTTCTGTTATAATCATTTGGTTTTCTGCTTTAATCTTTTGGTATTCAGCTATGATTTCTTCATTTTTTTTTTTGGAACCATTTCCCACTTCTCTTTCCAGAAGGTTTCCATCTTTTTGATAAGCTCCAATTGAGATTCTTCTAGGGCTTGTGGACAATTTCTGTTTTTTTTTTTTTTTTAGGTTTTGCCTTTGTTTGAATTTCATACAGTAGTTCCTCTATAGCCTGGGTTTTTCCTCTGTAAAAATTCTCGAGGGTCACAGCCTTCATTTTGTTTTTGTTTTTTTTTTGGAAGGATTTTGAGGCTCCTGTGCATCCATCTTCATGTGTGCTTTTCCTTCCATTTTTAGTCAGAAATCTGAGTGAGCTGGGCAGGTTCTCTGTGTATGGAGTTAAGGAGAAAGGGTTTTTCCTGAGGCAAGCTCTCAAATCTCCAT
This sequence comes from Monodelphis domestica, assembly GCF_027887165.1. NCBI lineage: Eukaryota > Metazoa > Chordata > Mammalia > Didelphimorphia > Didelphidae > Monodelphis > Monodelphis domestica. The sequence continues at coordinate 361,952,040 of NC_077227.1, read as the reverse complement.
AGTTCTTTGAAGCTCTTTTCTGTGCTACTTTCCCAGGGGTGTCCAAGGTCTGCGCTCCCCTGCCTGCCTGGGTTTCTGGTCTAGCTGCTTTCAGAGGTAGGTCCCCAGCAGTCCTAGTTAGCTCCCAAGGACCTAGAAGTGCCCCTTGTTCTCTCTGGAGGTGCTCCTCGCTCACTTGCTGGTTCTGGTGGGTGCAAGCTCTGAGCACCTAAAGTCTGCACTCCTTCGAGCTCACTGGGGTTTCCTGTCTAGCTGCTTTCAGAGGTACGTTCCCAGTGGTTCTAGTCAGCTCTCAAGGATCTAGAGGTGCCCCTTGCTCATTCTAGAGGTGCCCCTCACTCACTCGGTCACTGGTTCTGGCTTGCGTGCTGGCTCTGGCTCTGACTCCATAGGTGAGGTGGGGGAGGGTGGATCGGCTCGCATTTGGGTGGAAGGTTTTTCACTCTCTTATGGTTTGTAAATGCCCCAATCCCACATACCTTCAATGCTGTGCCCTACTGTACAGTTTCTCCATTCTTCTGAAAATGATTTTTAAGATCTTTTGAGGTGGTTTTGTTGGTATGCACTGGGGAGAGGAAGTACCCCACATCTAGACTACCAACATGCTTACCCAGAAGTCCTAAACCTTGCATTTTAGAATAATAATATATTCTCCCCTGAAGAGGGTGTTGAAAAATACAGGGATTACTTTGGGATGCATGGCTGCGTTATGAGGTATATGAATCAATTGGCAAGAGAAGATCAAAAACATCAAAAAATCCAAATAAAAGAGAAAAGAAAACTTCTGGATGAAACATAGCCTATCAAAGTCTTATGTGTAAAAATTCTAAGTAAAAGAAAAATACATTTATAACAGGTCCTTGAATCAGGGCCCAATTAAAGTAATTTCTATCCCACAAGTTTTTAGGACAAAATGTAGTAATATTTCACTTACCCATTTGCAGCCAACACTACAGGAAGTTGCCATACTATAAGAGAGAAAAGGGACTAGATTAAAGGAGTAAATGGGAGCCAGGATGGAGCCAGAATAATTGATGTTGTGTATTTTATGTGGAGTGTATGGGACATGGAAGACCTGCATTTAACACATGTTAAACAACTGCAATCTTGAGTCTCCAACATGATTAAGTCCTTGTGTTCTTTGAGCAGAATGTCATCAGTCCACATAGGATTGGTTTGGTCTCTTTGACCTTGTGTTCTATTGGCACTATGCAAGTAGCTTTGTGCTTCTTTGGCACTGTGCATTGGCTCGTTTTGTATTTCCTTTTCCTGGGATCAGACAGAATCATTAAGCAAAGTTCCATAATTTTTTTTTTACAATCAATGGCATCATTTTAATAGTCTAAAGCTTTTGGGTATGCATTGACATCAGGACAAATGTATTTTAAACTTATATTACTGCAAAATCAAAAAAGTTAAAGAAAATCTTCTCAATATGCACAATGACATGTACTTCAAATACAAAAATGAGGGAAAAATAAAACTGAAATAGCATATTGTACATGCAAGCAAAAACAATAATAAAAGGATTAAAAATAAAAACATATATGGCTTACAATCATTGACAGTGTGTCAGTTAAGAAAAGGTAGAATAAAAGGGTTTCTCACCCCCAAAATGATATCCATTTCCTTTTCAAACTTGGCCATGATCCACTGTTTACAAAGTAACAGTTTTTATAAAGAACAATAGTACAACATGCAAGAAGTATCATAATCCCCAAAGTTATAAGAGCCCATTTAATGGCAATAGCAAAGAATCCCACTATGATTAGGATTCACATGAATCTTGTTAGATTTAAAATAGTTTTGAGTGTTAAATAGTTGTAGATAAGAGAGTGGGAGCCATAAACTGTGATAATTAAAATGTTTGGGAGCAAGGGAAATATATATATCAATTATGACTGCTGAAATATGTTTTCGACTGTGTCTTGGTTTTATATAAATATAAGATGGTCGCCAGGGAATATATTCCCAATTTATGAATATGCCCAAGCCAACTGGGTTTTATAGAGAAATTTAATTTATAATACACTGATTAATCAATAGAAAAAGAGAGAAAGTAAGAAAGGAATAAGAATGAATAAATCAGTCAGTTGGTTTTATCACTCACCCTAGATCTTTCTAGGTAAGGCTTCTCATGCCAACCTCAGGCTCCACCTTCAAGAGAGCCTCCTTTCAAGAAATGTTTCCAGAGAATTCTCCTCCTTCAGAGCCAGCCTTCTCTCCTGGTCCTCCAACAGAGCAACCTCCTCAGTCCTCCTTCAGAGCCACCTTGCTCAGAGCAAAAACCTCCTTTCCCCCTCTGTCCTCAGACCCCGCTATCTTTAAGGAAAACATCTAAGTTCCCTCCCCTCAGTTCTCACATCTACCAATCACTGTCGATGTTTCCCCTGTGCCAATGGTGGCTCTAGTTTAACCCAGGACTGCCCAGAGGTCTGTGGCTTTGCACATGTCTGTTGAAGGTCATATTCTCAAATAATTAAATCTTGATCTTTGCTGCAGCCCTTCCTAAATCCTGTTACTTTAAGTAGGGTGGAGATTGTATTTTCCAAGACCTGGTTCTGTCATTCCAAGTATCTCTATTGTATCAATTCTAAAATCAATCATGACTCAAAGAACTTCCTGTTCTATGCTTAAGCATAGGTCAAAACCCTTTCCATTGTTTAGCAAAAGGTTTCTGTCCTAAAGTAGTCTTAAGTAGGGAGGAGAAGGATCCTCCCATGCCAAGGGGTTTCACATTCCAATAGAGTTCTTACTATCAGTAGGAAATTTTTTCCAGTATGAAATTTCCCAATGGGGAAATTTCCAACATTCATAAGTCTAAGAAATTTTTAAGGTTTACAATCTGCTGTATGGCATTTTAAAAACCTATGAATTGGTGGATATTTGTCACATTTTTTATAGATGTAGCAAATCTTTCAACCTTTGCTGAGATATTATTTTTAAAAAATCTATTACTGCCATCATTACAAAAATGTGATAGAAGAGTCTAGGAGAAAACCTAAGCTCTGTATTGTTGATGTTGGGTCTAAAATCTAGATCATTCTGGTAGAAGGGTAGAATAAGCAGAAGAATTACAAATGAGTGATGCTTCCTCTTGGGGGCCATCCAGGGGTACCATGCCCTGGGATCAACTTCCCAGCTCCTTTGGTATGAGACTGTTATGTCCCATACATTCACATTTTTACAAATGCAGGAGGTGGGGATTATAATTGCATTTCACTTTAGCTACTAAAATGGATCCTTTACCTCTTATTACAAATAACTCAGAGGCAGGCAAAATGATCAGTCAGAGTTATTGAAAAAAAATTTTTTTAATCATGTCTAAAGACCCCTTAAAATCAATTTGAGATATTTAGCTCATTAAATTCTCTAAAGGTTGTTAACCAGGTTGATGGAGTCCATCATAACCTATGTGACAATTTAACAAAGTCAAAATTGGAGAAAAGGATGGTTATGGGCTTTTACTATATATATATATGAATCCTAGAGACTGGGCAGACCCAAATGGCAAAGGGTTGTAGGGAGATGAATTTCTTCCTTGCATCTCAGGCAAGATAAGTGAAAGGATCAGTGCACTCATGAATGGTAGAAGTTGTTTGAAATAGGTAATGCACTTCTCTTTCATAGAATGGGCCATGCTTATAACTTACTTCCTGTTTGGAAGATTAACTTCCTTCTTCCCTTCCCCCTGAGATAAAAGGCTAGTTTCCCCAGCCATGTGGAGAGGGAGTTAGGAGCTAATCATTGCCTAAGGAAAATACACCCCAGTTTTTAACCAGTTGCCCAGAGAGTGGCTCCAAAAACTCCTAGCTTCTCAAGGGCAGCAATCAGCAGCCCAGCAATATCAGCAACAGTGGTCAGGGTCAGGGTGGAGGCCAATTCAGGAGCAGGAGTAGTAGTGGGGCCAGAGATCAGGAGGAGGATTGCTAGAGGCAGCAGTGAGGAACTGAGGAACATGGGCTCAAGCAGAGTTCCCTGGCTAAAAATAGCCTAGAGAGCAACTGGGCAAAAAGTAGGGAAAGAAAAAGGTAGCAACTCCATAGAGAGTTCAGAGTTCTCTCAGAGTTTGTGAGGGCGGGGTGTCAAAAAGCCTTAGCAGAAGGAATCTAGGCTATCTTTAAAAATTGAGAGTTTTGTCTCCAACTTCTAGTTGCCATCAATGTAAAAATTAAATTTAAATCTCAATAATATTATATTTTAGGTGATTTATTAATGATAATTAGAAATCAAGGAATAAAGGAGATACAAAATAAAGACCATGTGCCCATGGCTGATCAACCCATTTAAAATTCCCTCATTTAGCTTACCACCACCAGCAAGCTTGATGTCATCATGCCAAAGAGGGAGGAGGAGGAGGCCCACCCATTCAATTTATTCCCTGTCTATGGGAAGTATATAATGACAGGAAGTTGGTGGGATCTCTGGAAATGTAGGGGTTTTTTTTTTATGGTAGCAGATTTTCAATTATACAGGCCCCTTTTTAGCTTTCATTGGCATGCTGACTTTGGTTCCCATCAACGAAACCATCCAAGGAGCCAAGAAGATTTCAGACCTCTTTTACTACTGAGCATATTTGTGGGAGGGAGCCAGCCAGGTGGCCATAGGTTATCACAGAGATGCAGTGCCATAAAGCCATCATTATTGCCTGGGAAACCATAGGACTTACAAATAGGTAGAAGTCACTACTGACTGCCAGGCTTCAATTTCAGCTCCCTTTTCCTTTATCATCATTAGGCCCAGAAGAGTGGGGCTTTCTTCTTAGGGACTCAGTCTGGAAGCCTTGTTCTAAATCATATTGTCATGTGTGGAAACAGTATATGCCCTGAGATTTACCAAACCTTTTTTTTAGGGGTGAGGGGGGAATCTCAAGTTTATCTTAGTTTTCCATCACCACAAAGCTGCTAACACCAGGCCTCTCCAGCCAATGTCAGAACCTCAGATGCCAGGTCTAACAGACTAAATACATATTTTCCATATCTTAATTCTGGGTGTGTTTCACTGTGTATGCCTTTGAATAGGGCAAAGAAACTGGCACTCTGTGAATTCAGCCAGGCCCTGGGGGTCCCATGACTAGATATTTACTGATCCATATTTACTGACCTGACAACTATACTCTGTCACCACAGAACAATGTCTCTTGCATTCTTCCCCCCCAATCTCTATTCAAATGTCGACCACCCTAGACCAGGACCTAATCACCTCTCACCTAGACTATTTCAGTGACCTTATTATACCTGAGGTACCTCACAAGTCTCTCTTCCCTCTATTTCATCCTCTTCTTGACTGCCAAAGTGATTTTCCTACATTGCAAGTTTGATCATACTACTTTATTACTTTTAAAAAAAACAACCTGTGCTTTCTATAATTTCTTTTTTTTAAATCCTTACCTTCCATCTTAGAATCAATACTAAACACTGGTCCCAAGACAAAAGAGAGGTAAGGGACTAGGCAATGGGGGTTAAGTGGCTTGCCCAGGCTCACAAAACTAGGAAGTCTCTGAGGTTACATTTTAACCCAAGACCTTACATCTCTGGTCTTGGCTTTTTATCCACTGAGCCAACTTGTTGCCCATTTCCTATTTATTCCAAGATCAAATACAAATCCCTCTCTTTGGCATTTAAAACCCTTTTCAACTTACCCTATTCTCTCATAGTATTTTCTATGGCCTAGACCAACTGGCCTTCTTTCTGTTCCCGACACACAATTTCCTATATCCTCCTTCTTCTTTTTCTCTGGCTGTTCTCCAAGCGTAAACACCCTCCTCATCTCATCCTCTTAGATTCCTTAGTTTCTTTAATTACTCAAATCATCCTTTTGTATAAGGCCTTTCCTGATCCTCTCGACTCCCATACTTTGTGGCAGCCAATAATCTTACATAAGTGGATGCCCAAGAGACCAGCAAAAACTGAAGATTGTGGTAAGGGGGAATGAAAGCCAGGGACATTGAAATATAAATTGAAGATCTTTAGATGCAAAAATACACATTTCCAAACCTACAAAGGTTTTGAAGCTTGAAGAGACCAAGAAGAAAATGAAGAAGGCCAGAAAAAATAAACTGGCCTCCCTGGAATAGATTACATTCATAACTGAGTCCTTAGACATTCGCATGTGATGATGGAACTGGTTGGCCTAAAGACGATACAATGCCCTACTGAATAAAGGTTTTTTTGAGACAGCGAGGATCCTCAGACAATAGAAATTATACCTTAACCTCCTTTATCCTGTCTAGAGGTGACCTACAACCTCAGAGTTGAGTCTTGGAAGTAATCTAAGGGAAACTGTTTCTGAAGATCCTAATCTAAAGGCTATTGCCCTAATGAAAATAAGATTGTAATACTCCAGCTGAAAAAAAGCACCACATTTTCCAGTTGAAAAATAGCAGAGCACCACCCAGATCAGTCAGGGGCTAAAGGTGGCTGGCAAGCAACAGGCATTTAGTAGGCACTTGCTATGTGCCAGGTACAGTACAAAATGTATTATGTGCCAGGTATTGTGTCAAGATGTGAAAAAGTCTACAGCTGCCCATTAAGGAGTAAGTCCAGGGAGTCCCATCCTAATGACCTAAGAAGAAGAGCAGAATAGCTAAGGGATTTGCTTGGTCCAGTCTGGCAATCACAGGCCAGCAGCAGTGGCCTGCCCAGACCAACCCAGTGAGGGCCAAGACTGGTTAGGAGAGAGCAAGTTGCCAAGTGCTTGACTCATCTCAGTGTGGTTTGGTCCCTCCAGCCAAAAAACCATGTCCTACAAGGAACAAATCCAGCTGAGCCCCAAATGCCATGCCCAATAGTAAATATTGCAGCAAATTGCATTAGGACCCTCTGGAGAGAGAGAGGATATTAAGTCCTGTTTTGCCTATGAGTTTCTCTGGCCATGCATGCACCCTGTATGTGTGCCTCACCATCATAGTCTTTTATGTTCTGTCACACTTTCCTCTCCCTCTCCCAAAATTCACCTTCCTCCCACCATAGATTCTGTGTATTTGTGGGAAAGTACATTTATAACATTGGGAGAAATGTCTTGTAACAACCATCCCTGCTTAAGAATAATCTTCCAGTTGACTTTTTTTTAAAACCCTTCCCTTTTGTATTAGTATCAGTTCTAAGTCAGAAGAGTGGTAAGGGCCAGGCAATTGGGGTTTAGTGACTTGTCCAGGGTCACAAAGTTAGGAAGTGTCTGAGACCAGATTTAAACCTTGGTTCTCCTGACTCCAGGCCTGGCACTCAATCCCCGGCACTACTTAGCTGCCCCGCCAGCTGATTGTTAATGGGAAACACATCAGTAGGAGCTTGTTAGCAAGTGTTTAGAAGATAGTCATTGACATAGTTACCCTTAGGATTCTGAAAGTAACAGCAGCCATCCCTCTGGGAACTACATCTGTTTCAGTTTGACTTGAGTGAATGAACCCAAAGAGAGGGAAGGTTACATTTGTGTTATTTTTATTATATTTTGTATATACTCATATGTGTAAATGCTAACTAGTGACAGGAAAGTGACTTAGTGGATAGAGTGCTGTTCTTGGAGTCAGGAAGATCTGAGTTCAATTAATAGCTGTTTGACTGTGAGCAAGTCACTTAACTTTTGTTTGCTTGAGTTTCCCCAACTAAAAAGCAGGAATGATTAAAACACCTACTTCCCAAAGTTGTTGAGGATCAAATGAGATGGACTTAGTATAGTGCCTGGAATAAAGAAGGTGCTTGATAAATGCTCATTTCCTTCCCTCTCCTCAATAGAATGGAAACACCTTGAAATCATAAATTATTTCACTTTTTGTCCTTGTATCCTATCATCTAGCAGAATTCCTGATATACATAAGTAAAACTAAGTATTTTTTTAATTGATCGCGTGATACTAGAGGGTAAAAGTCATAGTCAATTGATACTTTTTCCACCTCATGGCCAGAAAACTCTCATTAACTTCCACTAATCTCTGTAATTAAGAAGCATCTGCTGAAAAGAACTTTCCTTCTCCTACTACCACTCCCCAAATCAATGCTCCCGTTTCTCAAAGTCTGTATCTTTCTCTTCTTCACTGACTGTCCTTAGACATGGAATTCTCTCAATTCTCATCTCCATTTCCTGCCCTTCCTGGCTTCCTCCACCTTAGCAAAAATCCCATCTTTCCCTTCCAAGAAAAGAAAGTGCTTTTTTCAAACCTTCTTAATGCTAATGCTTTCCTTCTATTGATTATCTCCAATTTATCCTGTCTACATTTTACACATAATTGTTTTCATATTCTCTCCACCATTAGACTGTGAAGTCTTTGAGAACAGGTACTACTTTTTGCCTTTGTATCTTCAATAATTATCATTGTGCCTAGAACATAATAAATGCTTAATAAATTTTCATTGACCAACTGAGACTACTCTCCTATTTTATTGTGCCTTCCTAAATCCCCACTCTATCATTATGGAGCTATCATTAAGAAACTTCTTCCTAGATCTTTAATTCTTTCTGCCTTTTTGCATTTGCTGATTAGGAGGCAGGAAGATCTTAGTTCAAATCCTTCCTTGGACATTCATTAGCTGTAGGACATTGAGCAAGACATTTAACCATTCTCAGCTTCAGTTTCCTTATCTGTAAATTATAACACTCATCAACACTCAGGTGGATGTAAGTTTAAAAGGTTTACAAACCTTAAAGTGTTATATTAATGCTGACTTATTATTAGAGAAAAATAAGACCATCTTCTATGAGCTATTCCTTGGTCTCTGCCAAATCTCAAAAACTACGCATAAAATCTCCCATTTTCCCTGTTACTGTGCTTCAGCTTTTGAGGAAGCGGTGGTCCCTCTCTTTGTCTAGGCCAGCCTCTTGATCTCATCTTCTCTCATCCCTTCTGGAACTTAAAATGCCCTCTCTGTGTCTGTGTCTCTCTGTAGGTCTCCATCTCTATCTTGTCTATGTTTATCTGTGTCTCTATCTCTCTCATCTTCAATCTATTCTTAGCTTTTGCCTTTCCCCCTGCAGTCTACAAAAATGCCCAGGTCTCTCTCCTATTCAAATACAAATATCAGAAACCAAAAAGCAAACTTCACTTGATCTTGCTGTGCCCAGATAAGAGCCCAAGGAATTCTGCTAGTCATCCCTGTTTGGGAGCCTGGCAATTGGACCAATAGTAGACATCATCTATCCCACATCTCCCTATCTTGTCCATAAAGAAGACACACTAAAATCTGCTATCTTATGAGGTAGCTCATTACATTTTCAGTCTATTCTAATTGTTAGAAACATCTTTCTCAAATTGAGCCCAAATCTGCCAGTGATTGTTAAAAAAAAAAAAGAAAGAAAGAAATCAAAAATCCATCTGGGGCTGCCCCAAAGCATTATCGCTCAGCCTCTTCCATCTACAGCATATCACTAAGGCCCCCTGAGCCTTTGCAGAACAGAAGCACAGATTGCTTGCTATTCTTGCTTTGGAAAAAGTTGGCACCTGTGCCCCCAAACAGCTGTCACTTAGCCATTCCGAAACCTAATGGAATTTGGATAACTAAACAAGGCTAGAGGGAACCTGGCGTGGAACACCTTCCTCGTATCATCTCTCAGGGATATTTCCAATGGGAGAAGGGAAAGAAAAGAGTTTGTCAATGAGTCATGCTTGCATGGCCATTTAGCAGTATTCCTTTAAGTATTGAAGCTCTATGGATTAACCTCACTCCAATAATCCATAGTATCAGAAAAGGAAGTTATCGCTTTCTCCTTTTAAAGTGATCTCCTCTATTTGTAGAATTTAAAGTATTTTGATCAAGGATCAAATCAAGCCTCTCTGGTTAGATCTTTCTTCTTAGAAACAGAATGCATATGATAGTCCATGCCAACTGGGCTTTCTTGCACCACCCATATTACAGGAGCTTATTCTTTGAGGTCTAAACAAGTCTACAATCTGGTGGTATATAAAAAAAAGATCTAATGAAATCTTAGTGAGGAATGACTGCCAATGTGTTGGCAATGTTACTTTTTACAATTGCTCTAAAACAGTCATATTACAAGAGAAGCAATTCCAAAGTGTACCTTTTAATGCCCAAACAAAATAGATATAATGTGTCCATAAATAACATTAATGGTGTATGATTTGCTTGGAAGTATCCAGAAAAACATGTGCAGATTCTTCAAAAGCTTTGGAGAAATGATTCCCCATAGTACTGTAAGGAGAGGTAGCTAGCAAGAAAAAATAGTTTTGTACAGTGGAAAGAATTCTGGCTTGGGAGTTGGAGCTTGGGTTCAAATCCAGACTCTTCCACTAACTAGTTGTGAGACTTTGGTTAAATCACTTCATTTTTCTGGGCTTTCTTATCTATAAAATGAGGGGGATGGATTAAATGGCTCCTAAGTTCCATTTTAGCTTTATATCTGTGATTATATTTTTCCTCTGGAAATGGAACAGCACTTGCAAGATTGTCTTGCATCATTTTCAAGCTTACTTAGCCAGGATGGGAAAGACAAAATGGTGGTATTTGCAGGTTGTAACCTAGAAACATGGTAATTATGTCATTTACAAGGACTAGAATTATCTTCCTGCTCAGACACACATTTAATACACATATGATTGATGAAATTGTGAGATCTTATGATTACATGACACTATCATCACCCTCTTGCCTACCCCACATTTCAAAAATGAGTTCTACATTAGTCATGTTGTAGAGTATGTCTTCCCCTAAAGAATGTAAGCTTCTTGAGGTTAGATGTTTCATTTTTGTCTTTGCATCATTAGCACCTAGCACGGTTAATAGGACATTTTAGGAAGTTAATAAATGCTGTCAATTGGTTGATTAATTATGAATACAGATCTCTATGTATGATAGAGCCAAGACATTCAGCATGGTTTGTGATAATAATATAAAGGAAGAATGAAATAATCAATTTTTTAAAAATTGTCTGCTAAGTGTTAGGCATAGTGCTCGGTAGTGGGGATACAAAGATAAATAAAACAATCCCTGCCCTCAAGGAGCTTATATTCTATTGGTGGAGACATGCAGAACAGAAATATATATATATATATATATATATATATATATATATATATTAAACCTAAATAAATATATAGACAATTAATGCAAAGTAATTTTGGGGCCGAGACACTAGCAGCTGAGACGATAAGAAAAGGCCTCCTGAAGAAAGTAACATTTGAGCTGAGCTTTGGAGAAAACTAGGCATTCTTAGTACACATACATGTTCTGGACAAGGAATGAATTAGACTTGGCTTCTAGGTGAGACTTTTTACTGACTTACTGCATGACATCTGGCCTCTGTTCCCTCATCTGACAGAAAGTGGAGGAGTGTTTTAGATTTGTTTCAATAGAGCAAAACATCACAGAACCAGGGACTTAGATTTGATTAATAAAAGGAAAACTTATTTCCTGATAGAAATGAAGAGGGATTTAAAAAGAAAGAAAGAAAGAAAGAAAGAAAGAAAGAAAGAAAGAAAGAAAGAAAGAAAGAAAGAAAGAAAGAAAGAAAGAAAGAAAGAAAGAAAGAAAGAAAGAAAAATACATTAAGAAGGAAGCAGAATAAACAAAGGGTGATGCCAGGTAGATCTTAGGTCAGAGATTCCCAAGCTTTCTAGCTTCATGGTGTACTTAGTGTCAATTATTTTTTTCATTGTGTCCCTAGGCCAAAAGAAATACCTAAGAGTTCTATTTAGTTAATGTTTAGGTTCAAACAACTTAAGTATTTGTATAAATTAGTAGTAACTATTTAAAAATAATAGTATGTACAGAGATGGAAGAAAAAAATCTTTTTCTTTTATTCTTAACCACAATGACTTTCTGATGGGATGTGTGTGCCTACTGAGCATTGCACAGCTTCTCAAACCTTGGAATCAGATTGGACACTGCCACCTTCATTTCCTGTTCTACATTCATTTTCACATGGTATTTGCTTTTTATTTCAACAACTGCTGAAAAATTAGCTTTGCAAAGATATGCCATTGAAACTGAAAAAGTTTGAGAAGCTAGTGGTATAGGAGAAAGTATAAATAAACAAAACCAGATTTCAAACATTCAGGAACATCATTGAAAAGGATGTAGCTTGATTTGATGTTGAAATTGTGAACTCCCTTGAGCTAGGTCTCTCTATGTGAGACAGTTATTTGTTTCCCTTAAAAATAGAAAATATCCCCCGGTGCCCCTGTGAATTCACTGGGTTGCTGGAGGGCACAGTTGGAGATCCATAATCTAAGGTTGCCATCAAGATAAGATAGAGAGAAAAATAGGTAAAATCTCTAAATTTCCTCTAGAATATATGAACCATTTTTTAAGACACAGAAACTGGTGCATTTGATGTAGGATATCACCTATGTGATTGTCATATGAGAGGAGTATATCATAACCAAAAGGACCAGAGGTGTTTAGTTTGGAGGAGAGAAGAAGCAGGGTGTTCACAATAGCTGTGTTCAAATATGTCGTCTAGCCTTTAAAGGGAAATTAAAGTTGTTCCCTTTGCTTCTATTAATCTTTTGATCTTTAAAGATACAAGATGGCTTGATGTCAGGAACAATTTGTTAGTATTTATCATCTATATTGAAACTGGGATGGGGAGGTAAGATGAGGAATGAGTTGGACTGATCTCTTGGAAAATTGAAATTCTGGGATGCTTTGTTGTGACTTGAGAAAACATCTTTTCCCCACAACAAAAATTTCCCCCCTCACCTACCTAGATCACCAACCACCTTGAAATTCTACTATTAATCACATCTCTTAGTTAAGGCACTGTGGGGCCTCACTAAAATGCAAAGATGTTATTTGTGATGAACTAACCCATTCAAAATAATAAATGAAAAAGTAATTGAAAATTAGATGTTTTGGGGGTTATTCAACGGAGGAAATAGCATCCTAGAATCCCAGAGTTAAAAAGGACATCAGCGATCATCTAGTCCAGCTTTGTAAGAAATTTCCACTGCTATATCATCACCAGTTGGCCATATAGTCTCTGTAAGCTTCCAGGGTTAGAGACTAAGCTATCTCATTTTATTTGCTGATGGATCTAACTGATAAGGTCATCTCTATGAAAATGAGGATACTGATATTGATGCTGGTGAATCAGGATAAATCCTATTGACACAATGCTTCCCAGCTTACAAGGCTTTAACAATTAAAAAATAATAATAACACTTTGATATATTAAGTCAAAATCTGATCATTCTCCTTTTCCCAGTAACCACCACTAGTTAATCTAAGTTCTGCCTTTGAATTAGTTTGATTTTTCTTTTACAGGTCAGTCCTCTGGCTATTAATACATTGTCAGGAGAGGTAGCATAACTTGGTGGAAAGAATGTTGGTCTTTGAATCAGAAAGACCCGAGTTCAAGTCCTGCCTCTTAAATATGTTTCTTGTGTGTCACTGGGTAAGTCACTTAATCTCTAGAGGCCTCCAGGCAACTCTCTAGAATATAAATTATAAGGAAAGTACTGATCTCCTGGGGCTGTTAGGAGGCACAGGAGGGTCTCTGAGGAGAGGGAGAGAAGGAAGGAAGAGCACCCAAAGCAGAGAAGGAAGAACTAAGCCCAGCATTGACTTCCATACAATTTACATTAGACAATGTATAAGTAGTCCCTGATGGTGACCTCCAAAGACAAGGTCTTTATTCTTCTGTCCCATGTTTAGTTCAGTGTGAATCCCCCTCTGTCCTTTTCAAGATTACTCAAAGTGAGAAAAGACTGAACAGTTACCTACCTGAGTAGTCAAGTTAATAGAGGGAATAACCTCTAATATGATTGTAAAGGCTCAGAAATAACAATCTCACAATAGACCTCCTCCACTAACTACTCAATTCCCCAAGTTATACAATTAGATTTATTTACCTAGTGTAAAGTTTATGTTGTCTATTAAAATACAGTGACTCTGTGCAAGATAATATGTTTGGCTTTATTCATCATCAGTACTTTAGTATAAATTTATAGTATAAATATATATGTAATATATAGTATAAATAAAAATAATATAAAAATCATTTCCAGAGATTAGAATTGTTTTAGGGAAAGGTAGAGAACATGGAGTTCTTGGATACCTTAGATTTAAGGGTTGGAAGGGAACAGAATAAAAAAGGAGAATATTGAAGCACTGAAAACAAAATGTCCCCAATTTACAATTCTGTAGTCCTTGGGTTCTAGGTCAATGGCCAGAGTGAACAAGGTGTGAATGTTAGTCAATAAACATTTATTAAGTATCTACAATGTGCCTGACACTGACTTATTTCTCCATGTGTATTTGAGTTGGATATGATGACCTCAAAAGTTAAGTGACTTGAGAAATACAATGTCAGAGGAAGAATCTGAACTAGGCCTTCCTGGTACCATGTCCTGAGCTCTGTCCACTAAGATCTATGTCATACTGCTTCCCTCTTTCCTTAAGGGGAAATTTGAGGTGTATGGAGTGCTCAAAGAATTCTAGTATCTCTGGTGTGAGGGCTGCAGAGCCTTTTTTATTTGGGGCTGCTTTCCACTTTTGAAATTCACCTGTCACCTGGTTCTCACCTATGGCTCCAAGAAATTGTAGCATGAGCAGTGGCTACACCCTGGTAAAACTGTCTCAGCAAGCTAAAATAGGTTAAGGGTAACTAACAGGTCTCAAACCCATTTTTGAGTTAGAGGTTGTCTACCCCAAGGATGTAAAGACTTCCCCAGGCATCTTAGGTAGTTATAAACAATTTGTTCCAATGATCATGAAGGTGGTGGAAGCAGGCACTGTGGAGAGCTTAGAGCTTGGTTAGACATTGAAGACACCATCACTAGTAGTCTTGACTTTTGTCCTGCCATTGGACTTTGATGACTTTGGAGGAGATCCAATTTATGTACACGTTAAAAGGCATCCATCACCCATACCATTTTACCGCTGGCCATTTTAATATTTCATTATTTTACTTCTACTTCAAAGTCCTGTTGCAACAGGCAAATGATGAAGCAGCAGGTACAGATACAGTGGGAGCTGAAGTCATAACCTTCCACTCAGATGACTCAGGGCATAGAATTGTCTTCTCACTGGACTAAAGCAGCAGTGGGATTCTGTAATCCCCTAGGTATCTGAGCAGCCTTTTTTAAAAGGACCACACAGCTCACCTCCTGGCATGAGGAAGGGGCTACAAAAGGTGTCTTAAAAATGGTCTGCTTCACCTAGTCCTAGCTTGCTTATCATGGTAGTTGGGGATCCTACCTTGAGGCTGAAACCCCCCAAAGTGTACAAGAACTTTTCTGAAGACGATTCTAGTCACCATTGGTACATGGAATGCGTGTGCACATATGGACAACATGAAATTCAATAGACCTGGAAGACAAATAGTTCTTGCTGTGAGAGAACGCCACAAGTATCATATCCAAAGAGTAACCCTGAGTGAAATAAGGCTGACAAAAGAAGACCAACTTACTAAAGTCAGAAGTGAATACATGTTTTTCTGGAGTTGTCACTGTGATGAGGAGTGCTGTGAAACTGGCATAAATCTAATTCAGTCAACAAGCTTATATGCCTGCCAAAAGAAGTATATGACTGGTTCATGACAACAAGACTGCCATTTTCAGTAGAGTGCCATGTCACCATCATCAATGCCTGCACTCCTACCATAAGGAACTCTGATGAGGTCAAAGAAAAACTTTATGAAGACCTTGAGACCCTCATCAAAAATAGACCAAAATAAGGCTTTATAATTCTGGGTGACTTTAATTCCAGAGTAGGCACAGACTATCAGACCTGGCAGGGAGTTGTTGGGAGGAATGGAGTACACAATAGCAACACAATAGCACAACAGTTACTTACTACCAAAGACTTATGTATCTCATAACCTTCTCATCATCAATATAGTCTTCTGTTTACCTAAATGCAATAAAACTTCATGGATGCATCCTTGAAGCAAATACTGGTTTCAGCTAGGACAAAAACATGACATGGTGTTTGCTGCCCAATAATTCCAAGAGAAATGCCAGAAACAGAGCAGGCATCTACGTCTATAACATTTGTTCATCTCAAAAGGCCTTTGATACTGTCAATTATGAGAACTTGTTGAAGATATGGAAAAAACTGGTTGCCCAGAGGAGTTCATTAGTATTGTACAACAGTTCCATGATGACATGCTTCCATGGGTTCTGGATAATGGATCATGTTCTCGAACTTTCCCAGTCACCAGGGGACTGATGCAGGAATGTGAACTTACTCTCATGCTTTTTAGCGTGGTGTTTTTAGCAATTCAGCCTTCAGTGAGGATAAAAACTGCATCAAGGCCAGCTGCTTCATTGAAGGTAAATTATTTAGCTTGAAAAGGAGACAAGCCAAGACTAAAATGGAGAAAAAGGTAATGTGCAACTTTTTGTTTGCAGAAGGTATGTACTTAGTACCTCCTGTGAAGCAGAGATGCAGCAGAATATGAATTGATTCTCTGCTGCTCATACTAATTTTGACCTAGCAATGAATGCCAAGAAAACAAAGGTTCTCCATCAACCAGCAACTCACTACCCGTTTGTGGAACCATGGGTTACAGCAAATGGAGAAATTTCAAATATGCTGTGAATAAGTTCACTTACCTTGGCAGTATACTTTCTAGAGAAGTACACATAAATAATAAGGTTGACACATGCATTGCCAGAGTTGGCTCAGTGTAGAGAAGGCTGAAAAGGAAAGTGTGGAAGAGAAGAGGTATTAGGCTGTCTACTGAAGGTCTACAGAACTACTGTGTTTACCTCATTGTTGTATGCCTGTGAAATCTGGCGAGTCTACCAGCAATATGCCAGGAAGGAAGTAGAATCCCTTCCATATGAACTGTCTTAGGAAGAGTCTGAAGACTATCTGGCAAGATATAATGTAGGACACCGAGGACCTTTCTTGAGTTGAGCTGCCAAGCCTTCAAATCCTACTGTAAAGAGCACAACATTGATGGATTGGCCATATTGCCTGAATGCCTAAAAGATTACTTTACAGAGAATTCATACAAGGTAAGTGCTCATTTGGAAGTCAGAAGTGATGTAAGGATACTCTCAAAGACTCTCTGAAGAACTCTGGCATCAATTGGGAGTCATGGGAGGCTGGCATAGGACTGTCCAGCATTGGGTGCCTGCCACAAAGTCAGTACTTTATGAGCAAAGCAGAATTTCAGTATTTCAAAAAAGATTGAGACATGCAAATTTAGAGACATCTTCATTCTAAATGTTCATACATGCTATTTGTACTGACCTGTGGAAGACCCTTCCAAGCTCATATTGGTCTGATCAGCCAGAGTTGGACACACTGTACACTGACCCTGACATAATGATGTCATTTGGGTTCTCTTTGAGCACGAAGGACAACAACCAAGGGGAAATTTGAGAACCTGTTTCATTTCACATTTTTTAGTGTCATTTTTCTTCTAACTCATTTTAACTGTAAAAAAATCCTGCACATGTGTATTGAAAGGAGAATAATCACCCAAATACCACAATTATTTCAAGAATTGTGTCTTTTCAAGATGGAATAAGCTAATTAATCACTCCCCTCCCTCCCAGGGAACCTGTTCTCAGATTTGAGCTAATTAGTGAACTGCACATGAAAAGAAGTGAAGTGGATCTTGCAAATAGGATTTAATTTTTAAAAGATCAAAGGAAGATTTACTCAAATTCCCCCTCCCTCCATACCTTACTTCTCCATTATTTGAGGTAAAGGTGAATAGGGAAATAAGAATCATAAAAGTAGCAAATAGGATAATGAAGATTACCCATACATACTTGGGGACTTAAGTTCAAATTAAATGAGACAATTAAAAGTGATTGCGTTTGGAAGTAGAATTTTAATTCTAAGAATCTCTTCCATTTGAGTTTTTAAAGTAGAAGATCAGAATTACCTTTGCAATATAGAAGAATGCATAGCCATACCTAGATCAGGGCTACTGAGGCTTTGGTTAAGGTCTCTGATATAGGGAGGCACAGTTCCTCTCCTAAGGCACTGACTTTTGAGGAAGGCAGATTTCCTCCCCATAGTGTTTATGTTGTGAAACACTGAGACCATGGTAGGAATCAAAGTCGTGAAGGGATGCATTGGGGATGAAGCTTCACTTCTTTGATGCCAACATTCAGGGCCTATCTTTCCCCACTGCCATGCCAACATCGCTACCTCAGACTGTCTATGGTCTGGGGACCACAACATGCAGGTCACCTGGAGTCAGTGGTAGGATTAATAGTAATGGTGATGAGACTGAGTGTCCCCCAAAGTCTCTGTTTTACCACATTCCTCACTCTATCCCACTACACTCAACCAGAGTGGACCATTTGGACCAAACCGGGGACCCATGCTGCCCAAGATTCCTGGGATCAATGACGATAGTGCTAGCCTTCAGGAAACTTAGGGCTTTTATCTTCCTATTCCAACTGTATTTTTTTCAGGTATGGGAACTATCTGTTACAGATAATGAGAAGAGAATCAAGTTGTCAAAAGGCCTACATGTTTTTAAATTATATTTTATTTTTTCAATAAACAGAAATAAAGGGGGCAGCTGGGTGGCTCAGTGGATTGAGAGCCAGGGATGGGAGGTCCTAGGTTCCTAGTTGTGTGACCCTGGGCAAGTCACTTGACCCCCATTGCCTAGCCCTTACCGTTCTTCTGCCTTGGAGTCAATGCACAGTATTGATTCTAAGACAGAAGGTAAGGGTTTTAAAAAAATAAACAGAAATAAAAATTTTGTCCCTATACCCAACCTGCACTGAGAAAAACAAAATTCCTTAAAACAAATATGCAGTCAAACAAAGCAAATTCTTGCTTTGGCAATGTAAAAAAAAAAATGGCTCATTCCATGCTTGGAGTCCATTACCTCTCCAAGCATATTTCATCATCAGACCTCTGGAATTATAGTTGGTCATAGCATTGATCAGAGTTTTATAAACTAGGTACTGCAATGGATAGAGCATTGGTTTTGGAGTCAGGAAGACCTGAGTTTATATGTAACAATAGCCACTTACATAGGTATGTGACCCTGGGCAAGTCACTTAATCTCAATCTGCTTCAGTTTCCTCACCTGTAATATGGGGGCAATACTAGCATATACCTCTCAAAGTTGTTGAGAGGATAAAATGAGATAATTTTTGTAAAGCACATGACACATTGTAGGCACCTAATAAATGCTTGTTTCCTTCCTTCTTATAGTCTTTCAAAGTTGTTCAGCAATGCCATTGCATCAAGACCTTTTTTCAAAAAAAATTATTTTTATTTATTTATTTATTTTTAGTCAATTTAGAACATTATTCCTTGGTTATAAGAATCATATTCTTTCCCTCCCTTCCCTCCCCCACCCTTCCTGTAGCTGATGTGCAATTCCACTGGGTATTACTTGTGTCCTTGATCAGAACCTATTTCCATGTTGTTGATGTTTGCACTAGGATGATCATTTAGAATCTACATCCCCAACCATATCCCCCTTGACCCATGTAATTAAGCAGTTGTTTTTCTTCTGTGTTTCAACTCCCACAGTTTTCCCTCTGAATGTAGATAGTGTTCTTTCTCGTAGATCCCTCTGGGTTATGCAGGATCATTGCATTGCTGTTAGTAGAGAAGTCCATAACTTTCGATTGTGCCACAGTGTATCAGTCTCTGTGTACAATGTTCTCCTGGTTCTGCTCCTTTCACTGCATCAATTCCTGGAGGTCATTCCAAAGAGACCTACTTTTAAATCAACTGACAGACAAATAGATAGATAGATGAGAGAGACAGACAGACAGACAGACAGACAGACAGACAAAGAGAGAGAGGCAGACACACACACACACATACTCAGAGAGAGAGAGAGAGAGAGAGAGAGAGAGAGAGAGAGAGAGAGAGAGAGAGAGATGAATATATGAATATTTATTAAGTGCTTTGTGCCAGGCACTTTAATAAGCTTTGGAGATACAAATAAAAGTAAGACAGACTATGCCTGCTGTTCAGAGCTTATATTTCATGCTCTGGAAGGGGGTGAAAGAAAGGGGAAGACAACATATAATAATTAGAGATGTGTAAGAAACAGAGGTAGAAGACTGGAACCAAGTCAGATAAGGCCAAAGTGGGTCTATCCAAGCCCAAGATTTTGGGACAGAGTCCCATTTTTAGGTAGAGTGAGAATGGGGATGATGGCTCCAATATGGTGTGGATGGAATAGCTGGAGATGTCCAGGAAAAGTTCTAGTTCTATTGAGTATTATCAGTTGGCTATATGACATTAGACATGTCACCTAATCTCCATGGGCATTTCCTCATATCTAAAATGGGACTCTTTACTCTTCCTCTGAGGTATTTGTGAGGATTAAATGAAAAAACAAGCAAGATGGTACTTTGAGAAAGTATCCAGTGCTACATAGGTATAAGGCACACTTGGTATTACTATGTCTCCTCAGTCAAAGTAGGATTTTAAATGGAGGGACATTTCCATGTAATTCTTGTAAAAGCACCTGTTCCTGTGGACAAGTTGCCTGAATAGGATATCTGTGAATGTGATTCCCCACCTGATCAGCCTTCCCCCTATTTTGTGTTGTGTGTAAAAAAAGTCAGAGATATTTTCAAAGAATCCCAGAATGGCTGGGATATGATATTAGCATTGTCAAGTGTTAGAAACACAGGATGTCAGAATTAGAGAACAATGAAATTTTATGGTGGTCCTCAGAGGATCTTCTAGTCCAACTTCTTCATTTGACAGATGAAGAGCTCCAACTGAGTAAGGTAATGCAAACGTCTTCCGTTGAAACCCCAGGCTTCTGAATGGAATCAGCTTAGTGAGAACTATGTCAATTGCTTTAGTAAACATTTTCTAGTTCATCTTCATCACATTCAGAAGATGAGTAAGGTTATGGCAGTCAATGACTGATAAATCATTGATTGACAGCCATCACCATGAATTTGCTGAGCATTTATTAAAAGGAAAATATTGCCTATATTTTGTTATCTTTTTTTCTAATTTTAAAAACTGAGAATTTCAAAGTGGGAGGGAAAAGGAGAGAGGAGCAGAGTTGCCTAAAGAAAAGACACCTAAAACTGCTTATCAACTCTGAGAGGGGGGAGGAGAGAGGGGAAGTCATGAATCATGTAACCATGGAAAAATATTCTAAAGAAGAAAAAAAAGGAAAGAAACCTACAGAATGCCAAAGTCTACACACAATTTTTAGATAGCAGAATCAGGGAAATCTCCTCGGGACCCTTGGACTCTTTGGACCTTTGGGGGATTTCTTGCCTGGGTGGTAGAGCAGTAACTGAGAGACACAGCTGTGGGGTGAGAAAGTGGTGACTTTGCTAGCTGGGGCTAAAAAAATGATCAGTTTCAGACAAATAATGATTCCAAAATTTATCTTTTTTTGTTTCAGACACCTGCCCCCAATTCTGATCATTACCACCAGCATCTAGGTTAATAATCAACATTTCATTCAAAGTGTTGTGGTAAAAAGGCCTAGTCTTTAAAGTTTAGATACACCTTAGTCTCAAAAATAAACCAAAACAACAAAGTCTAATTATCATTGCAAATCATGGCTTGAAGAGGTTAATTGAATGAGAGCTTTCCTGTCATCGAAATAAACCTTTTCTGTTCTGATGCAATATATAGGCTGAATTCATCATCTTTCCCTGCAAACCCTACTTATTGAGATATTTGTAAAGCACTTAGCACAATGTCTGGAATATAGCCGTCACAATATGAATGCTTATCCCCTCCCTCAATTCCCCCTTTCCAAAATTCTCTATTACTATTGAGGATGCTACAGTCCTCCCAGTGACTCAGACTTGCAACCTAGGAGGCATCCTTAATTCCTCACTTTCTTACCCCTCATATTCAGTTTGTTCCCAAAAACCTATTCTCTCATCTGACTCTGCCACCATTCTGGTGCAGGCCTTCATTTCCTGACGTCTGGGCCATTGTAATAGCCTGCTGATTTATCTAAGTGCCACAACTCTCTCCCTACTCTTGTCCATCTTCTACTTAGGTGTCAAAGTCCTCTTCCTAAATTGTGGGTGTGACCATGTCAGTACCATCCTCCCTTCCCTCTGCTAAACAGCAGCGACTCACTAACATCTCCAGGATCAAATGTGAAATCCTCTGTTTGTCATTCAAGCCTTTTGGAACCTGCCTTTTTTCTTACCTTCATGTATCCAACAATCCAGTGACACTGTTCTTCTTGCTTAAAACACTCATCTCCTGACTGGGCATTTTCACTGGTTATTGCTCAAACCTAGAGGAACTCATTTTCCTCCTCTGCTCTGCCTCCTAGATTCTCCCTCATCATCTCTGCCTCCCAGCTAAAATTCAAACTTCTTTAAGAAACCTTTCCCAGGAAAGTAATGAATGCTGGAGGGGATGTGGCAAAGTGGGGACATTAATTCATTGCTGGTGGAGTTGTGAACTGATCCAGCCATTCTGGAGGGCAATTTGGAACTATGCACAAAGGGCGATAAAAGAATATCTACCCTTTGATCCAGCCATAGCACTGCTGGGTTTGTACCCCAAAGAGATAATAAGGAAAAAGACTTGTACAAGAATATTCATAGCTGCGCTCTTTGTGGTGGCCAAAAATTGGAAAATGAGGGGATGCCCATCAATTGGGGAATGGTTGAACAAACTGTGGTATATGTTGGTGATGGAATATTATTGTGCAAAAAGGAATAATAAAGTGGAGGAGTTCCATGGAGGCTAGAACAACCTCCAGGAAGTGATGCAGAGCGAGAGGAGCAGAACCAGGAGAACACTGTACATAGAGACTAATACACTGTGGTATAATCGAACGTAATGGACTTTTCCATTAGTGGCAGTGTAATGTCCCTGCACAATCTACAGGGATCAAGGAGAAAAAAACACTATCCATAAGCAGAGGACAAACTGAGGGAGTAGAAACACCGAGGAAAAGCAACTGCCTGACTACAATGGCTGAGGGGACATGACAGAGGAAAGACTCTGAACGAACACTCTGATGCAAATCCTAACAACATGGCAATGGGTTCGAGTCAAGAACACATGTGATACCAGTGGAATCACGCGTCGGCCACGGGGGGTGGGAGGGAGGAAAAGAAAATGATCTTTGTCTTTAATGAGAAATGCATGGAAATGATCAAATAAAATACTATAAAATTAAAAAAAAAAAAAGATTACCACAAACAAACAAAAAAAAGAAACCTTTCCCAGGGGCAGTTAGGAGGCATAGTGGATAGAGTGCCAGGCCTAGAGTCAGGAGGACCTGGGTTTAAATCTGACCTCAGACATTCCCTAGTGGTGTGACCCTGGGCAAATCACTTAACCCCAATGCCTACCCTTAATGCTCTTCTGCCCTAGAATCAAAGATTCTAGGACAGAAGGTAAGAATAAAAAAAAAAATTAAAGAAGCCTTGTCTAGCCCTATTAATGTTATTTCTGATTTTCTCCTTTTTCTCTTATTTTGTATGTATTTTTGTTTGTACAGTTTTTTGCATGTTCTCTCCCACCCCCTCTTCCACCCCCTCCCCCACCCCGCCTCCAAACTATGAGCTCCCAAAGAGTAAAGATATTCTTTTTTTTTATACCAATTATACATGTGAACTCATGTAAAACACATTTTCCTATTAGCAATGTTGCAAGAAAACAAGTATGAAAAATAAAGTCAAAAAGTTTGCTTCAATCTGCCCTCACAGTTAATCAGTCCTCTTTCTGGTGGTAGATAACATTGTTCATGATAAGTCCTTTGGAATTGTGGATCAATGTCTCAATCAGAGTAGTTGTTACAGTATTGTTGTTACTGTGTACAATGTTCTCCTGGTTCTACTCACTTCACTTTGTGGTCAGTTCATAGAAGTCTTTTTTCTAAAATCATACTGCTCATCAATTCTATTCCATCATAACCATATACCACAATTTGTTTAGCCATCCCCCAGTTGTTGGGCATACTACGCTCAGTTTCCAATTCTTTGTCAACATAAAGAGAGCTCCCATGAATATTTTTTACAAGTAGGTTCCTTTTCAGAGCTAGAACTTTCTTTTGCCTCTCTTTGTATCCCTAGATCTAAGTAAGTATGGTACCTGGCACATAAAAGACACTTAATAAAATGTTTGTTGACTAACTCATTTACTCTGACCAGTTTCTTTGTTGTTTCCTTCATTAGATTTTAGAGCACTTTAAATGACAGGCTGAAGAGTTTGCTTTTTATTGTAGATGCTATGGGAAATCACTGAAGATTTTTGAATAGAGAATGGCAAGGTTATATTGTGTTTTAGGAATACTAAGTCAGTATGGACGATGGATTAAAGAAGGAAAAAAATTAGAAACACAGAGATCAGTTAAAAGGTATTTATAATAGTCCAGATGAGTGGGAACGGAGGCCTGAACATGGGTAGGGATTCAAGGTATGAGTGGAAAGTAGGAGATAGCTGCAAGAGATACTGCTGAGATAGGATCAATAAGATTTTTGGCTATTGTTGGGATATGAAGATTGAGGAAGGTGGCACCAACTACAGAAATAAGAAAATGCAGAAGAGAGTGGGTTTGAGGGGAAATGTGAATTCTTTTTTCAACAAATCGAGTTTGTCTAAAGTAAATCTCTCTCTTGTCACTCTCTTGATGTCACCTGGAGGCCAAATGCCAGTGAGTAAATTGAGATAGATGAGCCACTGCCAAGGGAAGTTAGGAGGCAGGAGACAAGAAGCAATGGAGTCAAGAATATTATGAGACAGAGCAATTTCCCAGGCACTTCCCCCCCTGAGTGGCCCAGGCAAATTGAGAAACTATGGTTGGCTCCTGAGATGTAACATGTGAGAGTTAGTGGGTGGAGAAAAGACTTTATAAGGTGAGCCATAAAGGAAGTGGGGGGCTTTGGTGTGCTGTGGGTGTTGCTGACTAGACCTGTGTTGGAGTGTAGTGAGGAGGTCCACAATGGCAGCCACAGGTTGGCCAACTAAGTACTTACTTTTCCCTCTCCTTTCTCTTCTTCCTACTTTTGACTTAATAAAGTTGTTAAGTTACAACCAGCCTCATAATTTTTAATATTTACAAATTTAGACTGAATATCCAAGTAGTGACACCCAATGAGTAGTTTGTAATATAGGACAACAGATTATATAGGAGAAAGATTACATAGAATTTGTAGTTTTGAGATCATCTGCATAGAAATGAAAATAAAGTGCATGGATGTTAATGAGATTATTAAGAGACAGAGAGGAAATTACCCAGTCTAGCTGAATATATACCTAGAGTGGGGAAGAGGAAGACAGCAATTCAGAAAAGGAAACTGAGAAAGAATAATCAGCAAGTCAGAGGACATTAGAAGTCATCTAGTTCAACCTCCAATCCCATTCAGAAATTTCCCCTACATTATAAGTGACAGTTGGTCATCCAGATCAGAACAATACCATGGACATAAAAAAGGGGAGAGTGTTCAGGAGGAAAAGGTGGTTGGAAGAATCAAAAAGTGAAGAGAGATTAACTATAATGATGCCTGAGGACATCATATCTCAATTTAGAGATCATTGTAACTCACCCCCTTTATAAAACCCTTACCTTCTGTCTTAGAATCAATACTGTGTATTAGTTCCAAGGCAGAAGAGTGATAAAGGCTAGGCAATGGGGGTTAAGTGACATGCCTGGGGTCACACAGCTAGGAAGTGTCAGAGGTCATATTTGAACCCAGGACATTCCATCGTTAAACCTGAATCTCAATCCACTGAGCTACCAAGCTGTCCCTCTCCCCCATGGAAGTTCTCAAAAAGAGTAATTTCATCCTAAGGGTGAGATCAAAACCAGACTGGAAGTGTGAGGAAGAGGTGAGGAAATGGAGGCAATGATTGTATTCTAGGGAATTGGTGGAAGCCAGAAGGGTTCTAGGCTGATAAAAAGCTTGAGGGGATAATAGGGTTAAGTGAACATTTTTGGTTTTGTTTTTTAAGGATGGGGAGACAAGCATATTTTCAAAGGTAGTAGGGAAAGAGTCTACAGATAATGAGCTAATAAAGATGAAAGAAAGTGAGAGAGGAATTGAAGAGCACAAACTCCTCAGAGGAGATGGGAGGGGAAGGGGTCAAGATTATAAGGAAAGGGGTTGACATTAGCAAGAAGAGGCCTGCTCCTGCAGGAGAGACTGGAGCAAGCAAACAGAGAGATGATCGTGGACATCGTGAAGAAGAAAAGAGACTCATTGTAAATGATCCTTATTTTCTCAGTAAGTAAGAAGTGAAGTCTTTTGCTAAGAGAGAATGTGGACAAAGTGGTATAGGACATCTGAAGACAAAGATTTATAATCATCATCTAAAGAATATGATAGTTAAGGAATATAAGAGGATTGCTGTGTATCCGTGAAAACTCAAGAGGTTTGTCAGTTTCGAACTTCCATAACTAATAGAATTCATTTACAGGACCATCCATTTGTGTTGGAAATGTCTTTATTCAGTTGTCATTCTAAAATCAGGATCAGTAAGTAGTCTCTGGCAATACAACTCACTGGAGTTGCCCATGAGCTGCCCATATTAAGCAAGGAGAGTCAGGTTTTTGAAGCCAGGGATGAACCCTTATTAAGATGTAATTTTTTCCCTCTGCATGTTTATATTTCCATTTAGCAGTTACATATTTGTCCCAGTATGTGTGATCTCTTGCAAATTGTTCTTGTATCAAACCCAGAATGGATTTTATTATATTGAACTTATTTTTTTTTCTGCTTCTCCCAGGGAAATTGTGTCCATGGGCACTGAGGCTCACAACAGTTCACTATTCTGAGGAAAGAAAAATATTTACATTGGAAACATGATGGGCTTAGACAAGGCAAATCTCTTTTCCCCTGTCTTGGGAAAACTGTCATTTTGGAAATGAATATTTGAAATTCATCTATGGTAATGATTCGACGGGCTGTCACAGTGAAATTCCTCCATTTCAGTATGCTAGAGTTGATGCACAACAATTGATTAACATTCAATGTCATTAAAATATTGGGATAATGTTCATTGTCTACATATGTTGAAACAATAATATTTCCATTTCTATAATGCCGTTTTCAGGTATTACTCATTTAATTTACTAAGTCAATTCCTTAAAAATATCGTCATGAATGAAAAATTCATCAACATTTCTTTCTTGAGGGGCTGGTTAATTTGGACTAAAATTTGAACACTAAGCTATTCTAGGATAGTCATTTTTTCATTTGCTTATTAGTGGACCAAACTATGCTATTTCCCTCTTAAACTGTGCTACTTAAGTCCCAGGATTTTCCTGAAGACTTTCACTCCTGAGACATCTTGAGGAATTCTGATTTGCATGTCAAAAAAGTTCTTCCTTACCTTGCCAAGCCCTAGTTTGCCTTGCCTTTCTTTTTGCCTTGAAATTTTAATCTATTAAGGAGAGAACCAGCAAGTAGGGGCTCTAACACAGCACAATGCCTAGTACTTACACCATCATTATCATCATGAAAGCAAATATTTGCATATTGTTAAATATGTACCAGATACTGTGCTAAATTTAACACTGTACAATTATCATCTCATTTGATCCTCACAATAACTGGAAGTAGATATCCAGAGTAATACAGCTAGTAAGTATCTGAGGTCAAATGTGAACTCAGGTTATCTTGACTGCAGGCCAGGAGCTTTTATCCATTGTACAACTCAGGTGCCCCAGGGCTACATAAGCCACAGAGTAAGTGCTTAATAAATACTTTCTCTCTCTCTCTCTCATTCTCTCTCTCTCTCTCTGTCTCTCTGTCTCTCTGTGTCTGTCTGTCTGTCTGTCTCTCTTTCTGTCTCTCTCTCTCTCTCTCTGTCTCTCTGTCTCTCTGTGTCTGTCTGTCTGTTTCTCTCTCTCTGTCTCTCTTTCTCTCTGTGTCTGTCTGTTTGTCTATCTATCCACCATCCATCCATTCATCTATTTATTTGTCTGTCTGTCTGTCTGTTTCTCTATTCTATATCACTATACCTATTCTATTTAGCTATTTCTGTCAGAATTGTTATGGTGGATTTCACAGAATTTTATAAAGGGATTCAGAGGCCTACCTCATACCCATCAGGTTGGTAAAGATAACAATAAAAGGGAAATGAGAGTTATTGGAGAAGCATGGGGAAAATTATGGTATATGTCAATGATAGAATATTATTGTGCTATAAGGAATGATAAATTGCTTGATTTCCATATGCAGTGGAAAGACCTCTATGAACTGATGCAAAGTGAAATGAGCAGAACCAGGAGAACATTATACCAGACACTGAAATATTGGGGCACAATAAAATGTAATTGATGTTGCTACTAGCAGCAATGAAATAATCCAGGACAATATTGAGGGACTTAGGAGAAAGAATGCTATCTACATCAAGGGGAAGAACTGTGGGAGTAGAAATGCAGAAGGAAAACATATGATTTATCACTTGTTTATATGGGAATTGGATGTGGGGTTTTGTTTTTTGAAAAATTATTACAAAAATGATTAATATGGAAATAGGTATTGAGTGATAATACATGTATAACCCAGTGGAATTGCTTGTTTGCTCTAGGAGTGGGGAGGGGAGATGAGAGGGAAAGAAAATGAATCATGAAGACATAGAAAAAATACTTAAAATTTTAAATAAAAATAAAAGACACAGGGAAAGCAGACACACTAATGTGCCTCTGGTGGAGTTGTAAATTAGCCTGGAAAATAATATGCCCCCAATTCCGTATAATTGTTAATAGTCTTACCCACATTTACCACTATTACATTATTCTTCAAAGAGAACAAAGAAATAAAAAATGGAATCCTATATACAATAATACTTAGAGCAGTTCTTTTTGTAGTAGTGAAGAACTGGGAACCAGGAGGGTGTCTATCAGTTGAGGAAGGGCTAAAAGCATATGGTATGAATGTAATGGTGTTATTGTCCCCTAAGAAATGATAAAATGAATGGTCTCAAAGAAACCTGTAAAGACCTATATGAACCAATGAAGACTGAAGTGAACAGAACTAGGACCACAATATATGTGATAACAACATTATTAAAAAACAACAACAACAAACCCAACTTTGAGAGATTTGAGAGCTTTGATTAATGCAACAAACAACCTTGATTCTAAAGGACATGAAAGATGTTATCAACCTCTTAACAGACAGGTGGCGGACTCAATATATAGAATGAAATATATGCTTTCAGTCTCAGCCAATCTGGGAATTTATTACATTCTACTTTGCATATTTATTTCAAAGGCTTTGTGGTTTTATGGTTTCTTTGTTTTTCTGCCACTATTAAAAAGGCAAGAGTGACAAAAGATAGGGTAAGGGAGAAAAAAAGAAGGAAGAAAAGAAGAAAATGAGGGGAAAAGGAAAGAAATGGGTAAAAAAAGAGTCATCATGGAATCTTTTTAAAAAATGTTTAGAAGATAACAGGTAGAAGGCCTGAAAGAAGCACAGAAAAGCAGACAGTTTTTGAAAGCTATAGGCTGAACTTATTTGTAAAACAAGTTATATATAATAGCTTCAGTTTCACTTACACTTCTCTTTATTCTGTTCCATTACATGTATCTGGAAATGTCTTTTGGGGGGGGGGGGCAGCTGGGTGGCAGCTGGGTGGCTCAGTGAATTGAGAGCCAGGCCTAGAGACGGGAGGTCCTGGGTTCAAATATGGCCTCAGACACTTCTCAGCTGTGTGACCCTGGGCAAGTCACTTAACCCCCATTGCCTAGCCCTTATCACTCTTCTGCCTTGGAGCCAATACACAGTATTGATTGCAAGACAGAAGGTAAGGGTTAAAAAAAAAAAGAAATGTCTTTTTTTATTTGTGTTTTTTAAAATTCAGAAAAAACAATTTAAAGGAACCTCAAAGGTTATTTTGTTTAATTTGTATCTTAACAGGAACTCTTCAACCTCAACAGGGAGACATTTACCCTTCATTTGAAGACTGGGGCCAAACTATTCTACTTGGGAGTTGGGTTTTTTTTTTTCATCACCTTTTTGATGTTGTCAATACAGAAAGCTCACAGCAAGGAACTTCTACCACTAATGCAAATCAGTGCTTTCTCTGCAATTTCTCATCTTAAAGAGTTGTCTAAGGGCACTGAGAAGTAAGTAATATGACTTGATCAGCTTCACACATCAGGTAGAGTTAACTCTAGTTATTAAAAAAGATTCTTTACATTCAGCCTTAGTTTATTTTGGAAAAATTTGTATTTATTTGAAACATTTTTTTCTTTTTTTTTTAATTTTGAGGTCCAAATACTCTCCCTCCCTCCCATACCTTCTCATACCCCATTGCAAAAACAAGCAATATATCAATTATACATGTTAAATCATGTAAAACTCATTTCCAAAATAGTCATATTTTCTTAAAAAGCTACCTAGCTGCCCCTAATAAATTTTAAATTACCTTTCCTTGATCTATTATTTTCTAGGTCAAGAAGGTCAGTTGTTTTTCTTATGAGATATTTAACATTTTTTCTTTCTTCATTCTTTTGAATTTGATTTATTGTTTCTTTTATGGTCAAGTTCTTTTTGTTGTTGTTATTGTTGTTGTTGTTTTTGTTTTGTTAAATCTTATTTCTTGACTTTAAAGTTGGCCTCTGCTCACCTGGGGGTAGGGAGGCACTGTCTCAAGCTTCAGCATTTTAGTGCTGCTTTTTCAAAGCTAATTCTGAGGATCTGCAATTTTTTGGCATTTCTAAGGTTAAGTGATCCTGAAAGAGATATGGTCACTGTTCTCCTGGGCTATTTTCTGGTCACCCAGGAAAGGCCCCTGCTCCCCTCAAGTCACAATTGCTAGCCTTCCTCTTGGTCCTAGAACTGTGACCAGGGCCTCTGCACCCTTGTGACCAACCACCATCATTCCCCAACTTGGAACTAAAACACTGAAGAGTTTATGGCAATAAAGTTACCAAATAGCACCTGGTCCTGAACCTGTTAACAGCCCAAGGGTCCCCTGTATTCTCTTTCTGGCCAGTTTTCTGCCCCCCTTCCTGTCTCTGGGATGAGAGCTCCCAAAGCTGTTGCTACTGCCACTATCATGGTTGTTTCCAGGGCCCACAACTGGTACTGCTATATGGTTCTGTGTCTGAGCGCACCCTCTTGTCATAGAGCTCTCCTGCCAACATCCTAGGTTGTCATAGCAGGGAAAATGTCGCACTCCCATCATTTGTTTGTTCTGTCACTCCAAAAATTGAACTGAAGCGTTATTTTAAAGTTGTTAGGAGGAGAATTGTCGAGGGAGATTAGCTGGGTTGCTCACCCTTATCTGCCATTTTGATTCTCAGATTTGTTATGAGTTTCAACTTCGTGCTAATCATTTTTGTCTAGCCTTCCCATTCTAGAGAGCAATCTCATTGTATTCCTATCTACTTTGAGCAATAGGTCTAGTCCTCTTAGGTTTTTCTTCTTTCCAACTATATATCCATATTTATATATCTTCTTGCCTTCAACTTAGTATACATATATGCATATATGTAAATATATATGTAAATATGTATCATGTGTCTTTATCTATTGTATCTACTTAGCTCCTAACCTATGATTTCCTCTTTCCTCCTCTCCTTCTCTGTCTCTGTCTCCATCTATCTGTCTCTGTCTGTCTGTCTGTCTCTTTCTCTAACAATCTTTGCCAGTCTCGGCTTATTTTGAACTTGTTATCCTGACACAATTTTTACAAGACTCTACCACTTTGTATTCAACCTACCTTACCTGCCCTTTTCTCCATCTTCTAAACTTGTCATTTAAAAATCTATTTGTCATTTAAAAAAAACAAAACAACCTCATTTTGGTCGATGAGTTCCCTATGGAGTCACATTAATGTGTTTAGACAGCTCTTAGAATCATAGATGAGACCTATAAGGAAACTTTGAGGTCATCTAGTTTCATCTCTTCATTTTACAAATGGGAAACTGAGATCTAGAAAGGTTCAGTGATTTGCGTAAGTCTATACAAGTCATTAGTATCAAAGCTAGGTATTCAATTCCATGTCTATGACTCAAAGTCTAATATTCTTTATTAAATGGTTCCTATCTTTTCTTCTGTTTGTATCTTTAGAATTTTACTTTCTTTTTTTTTAAACCCTTACCTTCTGTCTTGGAGTCTATACTGTGTATTGGCTCCAAGGCAGAAGAGTGGTAAGGGCTAGGCAATGGGGGTCAAGTGACTTGCCCAGGGTCACACAGCTGAGAAGTGTCTGAGGTCAGATTTGAACCTAGGACCTCCCATCTCTAGGCCTGGCTCTCAATCCACTGAGCCACCCAGCTGCCCCCTAGAATTTTACTTTCAAGGGCTTCCAAAACTTTGGGGACTGACTTCCTATAGGATTTTAGGTCAGGGTGCTTTACCTATAATTTCTCTGAACCCCGTGAATTCTATTCTTGTGGACTATATTGGACTAAGCCTGAAAGTGATAAGAACCTTCAAAGAAAGTGATCATGTCTTCTTATAACTCATAAAAGCAAAAGAGAGGACTGATGACACAGTGAGATACAGAATCTGAGTTTTTAGAGGAAAAAAGATCTCAAAATGTTTAGAGAAAGCATAGGTTTTCTTCAACAAAACCTCTGTGAAATGATGGCACAAGAAAAATGAGATTTAAGAATGAAAATCTTTTCATATAACACCATATGATTCTGAGGAGGACTAATGTTGATATCTCAAAGTTACGCATGTAATAGAGTCTTTAATAATAATAATAAGAAGAAGAATAAGAATAAGAATAAGAAAGCATTTTCCATGTGAAAGATATTAGGGAACTGATTCTAGAAGAATAGTGATATGGTATAAGGGAAGTACTTTGGAGAGGCATTGAAAAAGTTCTGTCAGCTTCATTTAATGGTTTCTTGACCTAGATGTGATTGGTGAAAGCTGGCAAACAGTGAAGACAGTGGAGTCTATGTCCTTGTGAATTTGAGAAGACCAGAGGGCTCCTTCATATATTATCTTTCCAAGGTTCAGGTTCATAGCCAGCCCAGCATTTATTTCCTGAGGAACAAGGAGTGAATTTTGTGAGAGACCTTTGAAAGCACATCCCAACACTAACCGAGACACAAATGTACCTGGCAGTCATGTCATACCTGGAAATGAACTTGGTGGAACTAATGCTACATTGAAACTGAACTATGGGTCCTCAGCACTATCTTAAGGGAAAATTATGTCCCCAAGGGGTCAGGGAAAATGTTTATATGTTTATTCTTGCTGTCTGTGGAGTTAACATTCCTTTGTAAAGATACCTAGCATCAAGTCATTAAATGGAATTGAGGTGTGAGTTATTAGCCTCTATAAAATGGGGAAACACAGGTAAGGGCTCAAATTGATGATCATAGAAAAGAAATGCAGTACAGACTGAAAACCTGAATTCTGGAATGATGGGATGCCAAGGAACATTCTCTCTGTCTAATCACTCTTCAGTCTACTTTGTAGGATCATCATCCAATACCTTCCCCCAACTCTGGGTATCGCCCCAAGATATTGTACTGAATCCTCTTTTAATTTTAACTCATTTATGAAATTTTTGAAGGAGTCTTCAACTTTCCACTTACTGCAGTTCACATCCAAGGTGTTATCCTGGACTCATCTCATTTTGCCTTCATATCCATGTAGTTGCCAAAGTGTGTCATTTCTACATTCACAATATCTCTTCCATCTACCCTCTTATTTCCATTCATGCAGATGCAACCTTAGTTCAGGTCCTCATCATCTCTCACTTGGACTATATCCTAATCTGTCCCAACTCAAGTTTGTCTCCTCTCCAGTCCATCTTTTACATAGCTTTACATATCCTAAAAGCATGCATCTGACTATTTCATCCTCATTCAAAGAACTCTAAGGGCTTTCTATGACCTTTTGGGTTCAAATATAGAACTTTTTTCTGTTTGGCAATTAAAGCACATTCCTTCCTTCCATGCATATTGTGGTCTAGCCAAACTAGCTTTATTTTTATTCCTCATATACAAAACTCCATCTCTTATCTGTCTTTGAACTGAATATCTCTCATGTCAGCATGTATTCCCTCTTTACCTCTATTTTTTAGAACCCCAAATTTTCCTCTGTAAGGATACTAGAAAATAAGTATTGTTTTTATTAGTTTGGGGATAAAAAGTAGACTGTTGACCTGAGAAAGAACTGGAGTTTGAAGCAGAGCTTAGAGAGCATGTTGATTTCAAGAAGTACTATTCACATAAAGTCTTTCCTGATGTCCCCTGGGTATACAGGTGAATGTTTAACAATTGACTTTTATGTTTATTATTACCATTTCCCCCATCATTTTCTTAGGTCTAGAAATCATCAAAATAATTAACTAAGCCCTGATTGATAGTACTTGATGATTTTTGAGATATAAATGCTCACACTGAAAATTTAATAATTAACTCTCTCTAGTCAGTTGGAACTGACTCCAATATATTCCTACCTGTATCTATTTTGTTTATATCTATATTTATACACATGGTTTCTCCTAACTAGATAGTAAGCTCCTTGAGAGCACAGATAATTTTAACTTTATATTTGTATCTTCAGAACCTTGTATTATGCTCAACCTATAGTATGTGCTGAAGAAATGCTCCTTAACTCATAGATTGGCCCAAGTCCTTCATTTTGTACTCTGTGATATAAATCAAGTGCAACCAAGTATCCAAGATTCTAAAGTGAACTGATCCAGCAGAAGGAAAGGGCAGAGGTTTAACTTTTTCATCCTTGTCCCTCTAACAGCAATGAATGGGAATGGTTAGAAATATACCTCATTTTTGCTAAAAACATAACAAATGATTCATCAGCCTGTTGTTTACTGGACTTATCTTTTAAATTGTCTTACTCTTTTATAGAAATCTATATTTTATCCTTACTATTTTTATTTCAGATAACTGACATGTGGGTAGAAGTGTACAGTATAATATAATTAAGGCAATTTTGTTAGCATATAACAATATAATATTTCACTTATATATGTTCATGTTATTTTATTGTCTCTCCTATTAAGGATCTAACCATTACCAACTGAAGAAATTAATCCCGCTACAAAAATTGGACACTTCTATATGTTTACTAACTATTCTCGAGCACTAAATGGCCTTTTTGTTTTGGAATAAAGAAAATACATCCTTATTAAAAATAGTATAAGTAATCATTCATTCAAAAGGATCTGGTCCATCATTATGAACAATGAAATATGAATAAGCACTTAATTTTGATGAACAAACCCTCAATTTTCTTTCATTTTCCATCTTACTTGGAATTCATTTAAATTTTTATTTTTAGCAAAGAGAAGCATCAAAATGATTAGAATCCTTATTTTTAATTGATGTGACTTAATTGACCAAATTGGATGGAGAAAAATGTCTATTTTGTTGCTAATCACTTTTATGAAAATTTGGATTTTGATATGACAAAATATTTAAGGAGAATAAGCTAGCCTTTCTTTAGATTTTCTATTTGTATACTGATGAGGAAAGGAAGAAAGAAGAAAAGAAAGGAAGAAAAAAGAAAGAAGAAAAAGTGAAAAAAGCAAGAAAATTAAGAGGAAATCTTTGATAATCAAAAATGACAAACAAAATATTTCTCAGATTTTTTTGTAGTTTTTGCCTCAAAGAGAAAAAATTAGGTTTGATTCTATTCAATAAAATATACTGTGAATATAAAGAAAAATGGAAATAATCTCTGCCCACAAGGAGCTAACATTCTAGAGGGGGTAAGTAACAGACACTCAAAGCACAGTACTACCACATAGTAAACATTTAAATGCTCAAATGATCTCTATTTCATTCATTCATATATCCTATCTATCTATCTATCTATCTATCTATCTATCTATCTATCTATCTATCTATCTATCTATTTATCTATCTATCTTAGTCTCCCTTTCTATCCCAACAGGAGATATGTTTGACCTGCTCTGGTTCTGACCTTGGTTTAGCCCCCCACAACTTAAGGCAA
Source organism: Monodelphis domestica (assembly GCF_027887165.1). NCBI lineage: Eukaryota > Metazoa > Chordata > Mammalia > Didelphimorphia > Didelphidae > Monodelphis > Monodelphis domestica. The sequence goes on along the minus strand of NC_077227.1, from coordinate 361,916,286 downwards.
TAGTGAATAAGGAGTTTCTCTCTCTCTCTCTCTCTCTCTCTCTCTCTCTCTCTCTCTCTCTCTCACACACACACACACACACACACAAACATACATGTTTATGTATATTATTTATATATTTCAATATTTAATATCAATGTTAATATTAATATAAATGTTAACTAATATTAACATTTGATTTTAACATTAATTTAAAGCTATATTAATTTTTTTATAAATTAATCTAATTTATGTGTATACATCATTAGAAATATTGTGAATAGCTATATTTATGTTACTTCTCCCATTACAGTGTTACCCTGCTTTCAAGGACAGTGTTTTTTCCTTTCTTTTTAGCACCAGGGTTTGGGAGAGTGTCTAACACTCACACTGTGTTCAAAAAAATGTTTATCAGCTGGCCAGTTGACTATAAAAATAAATTCCAACTTTGGAGAAATGCTAAGGAAAGTGAAAAGAATATTAAGTGAACAGAACTAGAAGAAAATGTATATAATAACAGAAATATTATATGATGATCAACTCTGAAAGATTAAACCAGTATTAATAGTCAAGTTCCCAAGATATTCGCAAGGGACACATGATGAAAAATGCTATCCACAGCCAAAGAAGAAACTATTGGGGCCATCTTCCAATTTATTTTCTTTATGAGTTTTTTATTATATGTGTGATATGTGTCTTCTATCATGACATGAGTTATATAGAAATATGCATTACATGAAAGCACTGGTATAACCTATATCAGACTATTTATCACCTGGTTGGGGGCATGGGAAAAGAGAAAAAAGAGAAAAAAAGGGAAAAGTAGAAAATCTGAACCCTAAAATGTTAGAAAACAATTGTAAAAAATTGTTTCTACATGTAACTGAAAGAAATTATATGTGTGTATATATTATATATAAAGAAAAATGAACAGGGTTTATTTTTTACCTCTGGTTAGAGGAAGAACAACAATGGTTTGGGTCCACTGATTGGGGAGAGTGGAATACTGTTAACAGATGATGGAGAGGAAAAAACTGGACCATTTAACATGTTTTGTTTTTCTTTCTTCTTTATCAAGGAGAATGGTCTTTGGATTAGAAAGACAATTCTCTTTGACAGAATGTAGTTAAAGAGAGGAGTGAAGCCTTAGATATTTAAAGGCAGAGAATAATATGAGAGCGTCTATTGTAAATGCTTTGAATGATTTCAAGTCTCTAGGACTTGATGGATGATATCCCTGGGTACTGAAAGAATTTGCAGATGTGACCTTTGAGAAATTATTGGCAACAAAAAAAGGTGCCAAAAAGATCAGAACTCAGTAAAAGTACTGATTTTTGAAAAGGGGGGAAGTGCAATGTGCAAAGTATAAATCAGTGAGCTTGACTTCTCTTCCAACTTCTAGAACAAATTACTAAACAAATGGTGTCTGAGTACTTTGGGTTGACTGGATGTGGGGAACTGAGCCATGCTCTCCTTTAGTGGCAGTATCTTTTCTATGTTTTCTTTACATTTTACATTGTTCCCATTTAGTCAAAAAAATGCTCAAGTTGAGGCAGTGTGTGGTGGATAGCTGCCTCTGGAGCCAGGAAGTCCTGGGTTCAAGTCCTACCTCTGACACATACTGACTCTCTCTCTCTCTCTCTCTCTTTCTTTCTCTCTCTCTCTCTCTCTCTCTCTATATATATATATATATATATATATACATATATTTACATATATACACACATATATGTGTATTTGTGTGCATGTGTTAATTAACTTCTCAGTTATAGATACTTATAATACTATAAATTACAGAGAAGGTGTAGACCTGCATTAGTAGAGGGAATTTTGTCATCTTGGAGTTCCCTATATCAATGAACTCATAGGTCCAATCTCCATCCTTTAATTGATTAGGATCATACCTTTGTAAAACATACTACATTGTGTAAAGCCCTTTCACATAAATGAACTCATCTGCTCCTCACAATAGACCTGTAAGGTAGGCAGAGCGAGAAGAAGCCTAGAAGTCATCGAAGTCAGAGGTGTCAAATTTGAGGACTGAGCTACTCAGGAGACTGAGACCCATAGGAGACACTTCAATAATTTTCATCAATGGGTTCTTGGCCCCTGAGAAAATGAGTAGCAATCCCTTGATCCTTTATAGTTATAGTATGCATTTCAAAGCATTTTCCATTCTCTCATTTGATATTTCCAGATGAGCCCTTAAGGAGAAAGGACAAGCATGGCAATTGAGTCTAGGTCATATAGGGAGTTAACAACTGAACTGTGACCAGAACCCAAGTCTCCTCCTTCCCGAACATTTTTTTCATTCTATCAATATGTCTCCATTCACTAGCATAGTCCCCAGTAAGCAAAAACAAACAAAATGCTGTCTTCAGTTCACAGATACATAGCTAGCAAATCAAATTTCCACATTCCTATCTGGAAGTGTTTGTCTTACTGCACTTTAAATTCATCATCTCTACGATAGGAAGGGAATAGTATATTTCATCTTCCTACTTATTCGAAAGCATTAATAGGAAACCTTCCAGGGGTAAGTTAACAGGTGACACATTCTGGAGGTCTCTGAAGTCAGGTAGTCAGTCAATAAGGACTGATTTTACACTTATTATGCACTATATTCTTTGCTAAGTAGCAGAGATGCAAAGAAAGGCACAAAATGGTTCCTGCCCCCAATGAGCTTATATTCTAATGGAGGATTCTGTATGCTAGGTACATACAGAGTAGATGGAAGGCAATTCTAGAGAGGGAGGTGCTAGTAACTGGGGAAGAGGCTTGGAAAAGGAGAGGATAAAGGTTGTCTTCTGTAGGTGGGGCTTAAGCTGAGTTTGGAAGGAAGTTAAAGAAACCAAGAAGTGAATTAAGGCGGGGGTAGGAGGTGGGCAGAGCATTTCTGGTATGGGGGACAACCAGTACAAATACACATGGTGAAATAGCACATCCAAAATGTTCATTTTGAGCATGACCTTTCTAAAGTTAGGGCAGATTGGTGGTGCAGTGACTTCAGTACCAGCCTGGAGTCAGAAAGATCTAAGTTCATATTTAATTGCAGACAGTTACTAGCTGGGTGACTTTGGGCAAATCACTTAACCCTTATTTGCCTCAGTTTCTCATATGTAAAATGGGAAAAAACTGGAGAAAGAAATGGCAAATAATTCTAGTATCTTTGCCAAGAAAACTGTGTAGACAATTTCCATGTGATCCCAAAGGGTTGGATGTGACTGAACAACAATAACAACTTTTTAAAAAAAACCCTTTTCTTCTATATTGGAATTAATACTAAGAATCAATACTATTGACTCCAAAGGAGAAAACTAGTAAGTGGTAGGCAATCAGGGTTAAGTGATTTGGCTAGCGTCACACAGCTACCAAGTGTCTGAGGCCAGATTTGAACCCATGTTTTCTCAACCCCAGGTCTGGTACTCTATACCCTGTGCTACATAGCTGCCTGAACAACAATTTCTAAAGTTAAATCAAGAAACTTGTTGAACAGGCGTCAAAAGACTTGTGCAGTCATTTTAGTACAACAGTAATTTACTTAATTTAAAAGAAAACAAAATTGATACATTTTGTTTGGGCCCAACAGACTCTTCTCATCAGATACTCAAACAATGTCCATCTCTACCCCTACAATTCACATTCCAGGAAAAGAATAGAGCAAAACTGTCTGGGAGAGTGATAATCAATGGCTGTAGATATGACTTTCCACTTTTGTAGCTTATTGATTGTTCATGAAAAAGAAGCATATGTGCTTTAACTTTAATAGCTTGGTATCATCTGTGCCTCTTGGATTCGACCTGAGTTTTGTGATGCTTTTTAGTATGGTCTTTGCTTATAACTTTATATTCATTGGGTATTTTTGTTTCCTTTTGGCTCTGTGTCAATGCAAAGTATCCTCTGTTTTGATGAATTCTTCACAGCTATCATTGCTCCTATTATATTCACTTATCACTATTTGTTCCATCATCCCCCAGTAATTGGTCACATATTTTGTCTATAGGATTTTGTGATTACAAATAAATAATAATAGAAATTTACTTTATTCAATACTGTTGACAGAATTTAAAATTTGGGATGCTTCCCCTTTCCAATATTTAACAAAATTCAATTCTGTTAAACTCAATAAACATTTATTAAGCACTCTGGGCTAGGTATGAGAATGAATAAATATAAAAGATGTGCTAGAAATAAAAGATGAATAAAACACAATGTTTATTCACTAGAAGTTTACAATCTGAAGGAGGGAAAACATATTTGTTGATGTTCAGCCCATATGACTCTTCATGACCCCATTTGGGGTTTTCTTGGAAAAGATATTGGAGACATTTGCAATTTCCTTCTCCAGCTCACTTTATGGATGACAAAACTGAGGCAAACAGGGCTAAATGACTTGCAGGGGATCACACAGCTAGTAGCTGCCTCATGAAAACATGTACACCTATGCTGTAATACAAAATAAAATAAAAGTACCCAGAAAGGGTGCAGAATATTGTGATTAGTCTTCCGGAGGAGACATTGATCTTAGATGAAAGATTAGCAAAAACTTCAACTGCTGTCAAGTCCAACTTTTGATCATAGATCCCGAATGTTCTAATATCCATGGATGATCTTAATAAAGGTAGAAATAGTGCTCTTTTAATGAGAACTGAATCTGGAACCTGAGACCCCTCATGGTATGTACATCTAGCTTTGAATCCTAAGCTATCAAGAGCTGAATAAATCTCATTTGGATGACTCTGAGTAAAGCCTAAACTCCCCCGAACTAACTTTTTTTTTTTTAATTAAATTTTTATTGATGTTTTGTTTTTCATCATCTAAATTTCCTTCATGTTTCCTCTTCTTTCTCAGAGAGATTTGTCCCTTATATTTTTTCCCTTCTACCAATCTGTCTCTTTCCCAAGTACACTCACCAATGAGGAAAAACAAACAAAATGCCCTCAATTCACAGATACATCGTCCAGCAAAAAAAACTCCTACATTCATGTCAGAAATGTTATGTCTCTTGCTGAATTTTAAATTCTTCCTCTCAATGACAGGAAGATAGTGACATGCTTCATCTTCATACCTTCATACTCAAGGTCTATCATTACACTGGCCAGTTCTAAAGTCTTCCAAAATGATTTTTCTCTATAATGTAATTAGTGTACGGATTATTGTCCCAGTTCTGTTCATTTTGATCTGCATCAGTTTATGAAGTTCTTCCCAGTTTTGTCTTAAATGGTCCATTTCATCACTCCATCATTCCATAGGGCACAACAATATTCTATTACATTCATAGACCACAATTTGTTTAGCTATTTCCTAATAGTAAGATGCTTGGTTAGAAGACCAAGATAGAGTGCTAGGCCTGGAGTCAGGAAGACCTGAGTTCAAATCCAGCCTTAAACACTTAACTAGTTGTGTGACCTTAGGCAAATCTCTTAACCTCTATTTGTCTTAAATCACTGGAGGAGGAATTGGCAAACCACTCCAGTATCTTTGCCAAGAAAACCCCTTGGGCCATATTGTTTGCTGTGGACCATGGGGTCATGAGGAGTTGGTCATGACTGAAGAACAGTTGGGCACTCCTTAATTTCCAGTTTGGGGCTATCATGAAAAGAGCTGCTGCAACTTTTTTCTACATAAGATTCCTTTTCCTATTTGTTTGCTTTCTTTAGAGTATAGATCTAAGTAGTGGTATAGCTAGATGGAAGAATATGTAGTTTTGAAACTTTTAGTGCATAGCTCCAAATTGCTTTCCAGAATGATCTGAACGAATTCATAGATTCACCAACCATACACCAGGGATGCCTGTTTTCCCCAAAGCCCCTCCATATATAGTCTTCACATAAGGATGATTGAGGGGTGGAGAGGATGGAAGAGAGAAAAGGACAAGAGGGAAACAGAGACACACAGACAAACAGAGGCAGAAACAGGGGAGAAGTGATAGAGAGACACAGAGAGGGAAAGAAGAGAGAGGGAAGAAGGGAAGGGAAAGAGAAAGACATTATCCATCAACACAGACACAAAAGCACTTCACTGGGCTTCCCAATACTTCATGACTCACTATTTTTAATACCACACAGGCTGCTGTAGCCCTCTTTTGACTTGATAAGTTCTCAGTATCACCAAAGTCACAAATACCACAGGCATGATTTACTAATGGTTCCTTTTTAGTCGCTATCTTCCCAACACCACACAAATGGTATGCTAATTCTGTGCATACGATTATCTTTTCAAGTCCCTAATGAATACTCTTGAGATTTGAGGATGAGCTGATCAGTCAAAAAGGCAATATGAAACACCTATACATGTCAGACAATATGCTAAATCCCAGGGTTCCAAAGACAAGAGAAATGGTTCTTACCCTCAAGAAGCTTTTATTCTAACTGGGGAGACACAATATGTACATAATACATATAAAATGAATATAAGGGGCTACTGGGTGGCTTAGTAGATAGAGTGCCAGGCCTGGGAATGGGAGGGAGAAGTCCTGGGTTCATATCTGACCTCAGACACTTGTATGACCTTGGCAGTCACTTAGCCCCAATTGCCTAGTCCTTACAACACTTCTATGTTGGAACAGATACTTAGTACTGATTATAAAACAGATGGTACCATGTTTTAAAAAAATGAATACAAAGGGGTTTTATGATTAAGGGCACCCACAGCTATGGGGAACAAGGAAAAGCATCAGATTCCACTCATTACTCTCAGTAACCTAAATAAGTTAACAAAACCAGACAGTTGCAGCGAGATCAATTTTGACCTGACTTACATGACAAGACTTGCTTACAATTAGAGCTGCCTAAAAGTTGAGTGTGCTATCTTTAGAAGCACTGAATTCCCCTCCATCCCATTTCATTACACTTTTCAAATGAAGTATGAATAATCATTTCTTCAGTGTTTTAGAGTTGGAGTTTCTATATGGGCACAGGTTGGAGCAGAAGGCCACTAAGGGTTTTTTCAACTCAGATTATATGGTTTACTCTTCTTGTTTCTGATCTGTGTTTCATTTGATTTTTCCAACTATTGCCTTGGCTTTGTTGTTATTATTCAGTGGTTTCAGCTGTGTCTGACTCTCCATGATCCCATTTAGGATTTTCTTGGCAAAGATAAAAGAGGGAGTTGCCATTTCCTTCTCTAGTTCATTTTATAGATGAGGAAACTGAGGCAAACAGAGTTAAGTGACTTGCCCAGAGTCACATAGGTAGGAAGTGTCTATGGACAGATTTGAACGTGGGAAGATGAGTCTTTCTGACTTCAGGCCTGGCACTCTATTCATTGCACCATGTACCTGTCCTCCTTGGCTTTGACCCACATCAAAATGTGACTTCTGTCTTCTGTTTATTCCCTGTTCCCATTTGCTGTCCTTACTCCATTCTAGTCTTTGCCTTGGTTCTCCTAATTCTGTCAGCTGCCCACAATATTGTGCCATACTCAGGGATTTGCTGGAAGGAAAAAAAAAAGCTACATTTGTATCATCTGCCTTTGTGGCTGTTTTATTGTTTCTTTTGTAGATGCTTCCCATCTGTACCTAATGCTCCATAAAGGCTACTAGTCTTGACACAGTAAGAATGGCAGAGGGTGGGAGTGGAAGGAGAGTGGAGGAGTCAATTTCATGTTTCAAACCTATTTTCTAAGTATCGTTTGTGCAGTTTCTCCCCAGTGGTTTCCACTTAGTCTAGCACCCAGCACACTGCCAGCCAAATAAATATTGATATGCTGAGTTTAAAAAGTAGGCACAAGCTGTTTCTGGCTGTGCTAACCAACAACTGTCTTGTCTCCGAATAAATCTAGTCAGGAGTTTGCCTAGCTATTTCCTTTGTGCTTTTTGATTCGGGGCTGAGAAATTTTGACCTCATCCCAAGAGCTTCCTCTTTGATTGCTGAGGATTCCTCCAAGGATACTATAATAGAGTAAACTATAATAAATATATAATATATGATAAACTATAATAAATATATAGAGGAACTATAATAGAGTAAACCTGTGGCCTTTTGAGGTAGCCATGTTCTTGGCTATCATGCTGAAGTATGGGCCACAGTAAAAGTTAAGGTCAAGAATGAAAGAAAAGGTCAGGTAAATGGTTTTGGATAAGGAAAAAAAAAAGATGAAGCCAAAGATCAAACTGGGTGAACAGGCCAAGATCAAGGTGGAAGGAGGGGCAGTTCAGCATACCAAAGCCAGGCAAGCTATAAGGGAAAAGCAAGCAGGATCAGCCAGAGATAATGGGACTTTGAATGTTAGCAAATAATAAGCAGGGTGCAAAGGGCCAGTTAACTGCAGTGTTGTCAGAGAAGGCAGGCATCTATCATGATAACTTCTTAGGAAAAGAGGTTAGGATAGCATCTCCCATCCTTGGTCAGCAGATATGGTAGATGGTTTACTCAGAAAATTAGCAGATCCTAGTGGTTAACTAGAAAGATTAAAAATTGAGGTTTCTTTTTTTCAAACCTGCTTAATCTTATTCTAATAGAGATGCTTGATAATTTCTTAAAATATATTTGCATGCCCTTGAATCAGAAATAAAGACACTAAGCTTCATATAGCATTTGCAATATTTTCAAGACAAGGAGAAGGTGTCCATTGTGTGTCCTGGCAATCATTATTCTTAGCTCAAACAACCTATCTTCCATGGAGCAATCAGTCTAAATTACCCTATGCGCATATTTTCAATCATCTTTATATGTTAGCAAAAATGCTTTTCCTCTACTATTTAATCCATTTGGCTGCAAAAAAAGGTTGTTTTCACAGTAATTTGACATACCAAAAGCTGAATTTATGGAACTTCTTATAAATGGATAGATTCTAACTTCATATTAATTTAGCTCTTAAAGCAATGAGTGAAGAAATCAATTGTGATTGACTATTGAAGTTTTTGGAGAGGATATGAGATCTTTGCTGAGCGATGTTGCCTATAACCTTTTAGATCTCTCAGGTTTTCTTAGATATTGAATGGCAAGTTGGTTACACACATGTGTGCAAATACACATATGTACCAGTCTATATAAACATATATGAAACACATATGTGTGGCTACATGTACATGTATGTTTGTTTATATATAAATATATGTGTATGGGGATTACAGCACACTGAAGAAAGAAGGGCCAAAATTCCAAGTGAACATGAGGCTTTTCAGGTGCTGAGAATGAAGGCCTTACAAAAACCATCTGCGCAATTCTACCCATGATTAGGAAATGCTCCATTTTTCCCTTATGTTGCATGCATGAAATCATGTTTACTTTAATGATGAATAAAGATGTAAAACTTGAACAAAAACTACATAATATAGATATACAGTGCTCTCTTTCACTTTCTGTCTGCCTCTATCATCTATTTATCACCTTGTTCATTATACTACTTTCTTTTCAATGTTCTTCCAAATCCTCAGGAATTCCATAAAGAATAAGGAGAATGTTCGCATGTTAAAACAAAACCTCACAAATTCAGATTTTGTGCAGTATGACCAGACTGGTTTGTCTTTGCATTATTTACATGGGGGGGGGGAGGAATTGGAGGGACAGTGAGAAGTTTACTAAACTCATTATATAAACAAGCTTGGGGAATAAGAGAGATGTTTAAACTAGTTAGAAACACTGTTCAAGCACTTTAAAATACTTTTCTATTTATATATAAGAAAGGCAGTGTGCTGGAGAGGGCAGACTCTGCCATAAACAAAAGTAATCCTAGGAAGTGGCTCATCCTCTTAGAATCTGTCCCCTCTTCCCCCTCAATGATCAAAGACTATTAGTTGCAGAATAGTTCAGCACTGGTGGAAGGAGTTTCCCTGCTAAGAGTTCTCCATACCAGTGGAATCACAGATCTGATCTAATAGTAATAATTTGCCGATGTCCTAATGACAAAGCATACTAGCTTGTTGATTAGATCAGCCTTAGAAACTTCAAGCTTTCCTTGAGTTACTTTTGATACTTGAAAGTCATATAACTACATTTCTGAAATGCACACACATATGTATATATCTTAATTCAGGCTTTTCACTAATTTAACTTCAAGCTGACATTTTGATAAAGAGTAGTGAGTGAGATGTCACATCCTTGCAAAGCTATTTACAAATTAACATGCTCCATTTGGGAGACTAGGCTTGCGTCTCTTTGGCATGCAGACTATGGTCTGGCTCTACTACAGATCCCCCCCCCCCCCCACCCCCCCAGACAGCTGTAGGACTCATCAATTTACTGTGAACCCTTCCTAAACCTCCTTTCCAGAAGACTTCACTTCCTGCCCATCAATTGGAGGTTGAAAGCAAAACAGCAGATTGTATCACCAACCGCCGTTGAGTTGAAAGACAAGAAGCAATTAGCAGAAGAAATACAATTAAGACGCCTCTCCACCAGTTGGGAGCCCAACCTGTCCTTTTGGATTCATTATTTTAAAGACCCAGAGGATCACGGTTGACGCTTTGCTTTGGCAGGTGTAGAGAAAATAATTGGGTGTCCACCACCCCACCCCACCCCCCGAAACGTAGTACTCTTTTAAATAGAAACTCCTCCACAATCTATGAAAGTATGTGGGCACACATGCGCACACACACTCTTGTGTGCACCTTCCTATTCTGTTCCAGACTCAAAGGCTGGCATTAGCCCCCAGCTACGACTCTGAGAGCTAGGCAAGTCATTAAAGATCATCAGGCTTTCGGCTAATAGACAGCAGGAGTATTCCTGCCAGCTCCCGTTAACTTTCATCAAAATTGTGCCTAATTAAAATCTTCAATTTAATTATGCTCTTCTGCATTACAAATTTTGATCAAATTGGTTTAATTTGGTGCAGGGACAGACGCTGCTTTCATATGCAAAATGTGGTGGTTGGTCCCCGCAGGCTCAATCAAATGAGCTCCCACTAAGATGGAAGGGAGTCTTCTCCATTCTTGGGCCTCTTTGGCCCTTCAGAGGCAAATACTATTTTGAACATCCTCCTGGCCTCTCCACTCTCCCTCTGTACCCCCAGTGAAATGATAGTTATTTTTCCTGCATCTATAAGATAGTTGAAGCTGGCAGCTGTCCCCCATGCCCACCTCTCATTGGAGGCCTTGGTTTCTTCTTCTGGTATTGAAATATCCCTGTTTACAAAAATTCACTCCCTGTCTCTTAGTGAAATTTACAGCTCTACTGGAGCAAACACTAACAACCCACTCCCACCAGGAGAGGTGGGTCTGCTACTGAACCTGCTTTCAAATTCCTCCAAAATCTCAGAGGATTGAAATGTCCACCCTGCCCCAAGGCAAAGCATTATTATCATTGTTCTGGCCCCTGTTAACCAATACCCTCTCCAACTCATTCTTTTTTTTCCGAGTCATTCCCCCTTATTTCTCTCCAATGCAATCCTGAATCAATTGGAGGCAAAATAATAGTAGATGTCAATATCAGATCACCTTCTGCCTAGGTGACACTGCAGTTAAGCTGCTTTCCTGGGTTGATCTTCCTTTGGACCACTTTCTCCTACCTTAACCATCCCTTCCCCAACCCATCTATTCCCTTAGGGTCTTACTTGGAGACCATAGCTAATGGTCTGTAAAAACGAATTCAGACTAATGGTGATAATAACTTAATGCTTCTCAGATAACATGAAGTCATATAAAAGGGGTCATTGTCCTTTAACCTGAAGGAATACCTTTCACTTTGTTTGGATCATTAAATCATTTAATCACTTGATATGTGTTCATTGTGTGCTGAGCTTTGTGCTAGACACTAGAGATATAAAGACAGAAATGAAGCAGTCCTTGCTGCCAAAGAGCTTGCACAATATCAGAGGGAGACAACATTTATGTCAATAAACAATTACAGGAAAAAAATGCGAGGTAATTTTGGAAGGTGGTCACTAACAGCTGGTGGGAGGGAAGTGAGAAGTTGAGCTATAGAGACTAGGAAGAGAAATGATGTGGCAATGCATTTAAGTCATAGAAGAAAGGAGAAGAAAAGGGTTTAACATTTATTAAGTGCCTACAATATGCTTGGCACTGGGCTAAGTTCTTTACAAGTATTATCTCCTGTGATCCTTAAAACAAACCTGTGAAGTAGATACTATTATTTATCTATATTTGATAGTACAAGAAACTGAGGCAGACAGGTTAAGTGACTTGCCCAGGGCCACACCGCTAGTGTCTGAGATCACATTTGAACTTAGGTTTTTCTGACTTTAGACACAGAGGTATATCCACTGAGCTACCAGATTATGCAAAGGAATTGTGAAAGGAAATTAATATTTTGAGTAAGGAATGACTTGAAAAGACAGCATGGGGGGGGGGGGTGAGGCAGAGTCAAAATGGCGGCTTAGAAGCAGCAAAAGTTCAGACCTCTGAAAACCCTTCCTTACTGATCACAACCTGAATACTCTTAGGGGACTGAAATTCAAACTTAAAAACAGGACAGAGGTGGGGAACCCTCCTTCTTGACTCAAATCAAAAGGTATAACCCCCAAAAGCCAGAATCCGAGAATACTCGGGTCTAAGGGGAAGGCAGAGGGAAGGTCCTAGGACCCCTCCCCCCAATCCAGAGGGCTGAGCCCCCAGCGGCAGTGGGAACCTCTGGGCGGGCAAAGGTGCTGGTTTGGAGGGTCTACCTTGTGAGCAGTGGGGCACCGGGCTCAGAGCATACAGTGTGGACAGAGGGGAGGAAGCCAAGGAGAGACTGGGCCCATGGCTGGGTCCTTCCATCTGTCTCCAGTTTCACTGGGAGGTTTTTGACTCCGGGCATATCCAGACCAATCCAGTTGAACCTAATCCCATCAGGACTCCTCAGAGCTCAGGGAGGCCCGGACCCTTCCCCTGCCACCCCCCTAGAGTGCAGGGCCTCTGGCAAGAACAGGAACCTTGGGGTGGGCAAAGGCACTGGGGAACCTTACGGATAGCAGAGAAGCAGCTGGAAAGAACTGGAGAGAGCCTGGGCGGTCTAGCCTTCCAGGAGTCTTCGGCCTCAGGGCACATACAGCCTAACCCAGTTGAACTTAATCTGATCAAAAGCCTCCAGAGGACAGGGAAGCTAATATTCCTCCCCTAGAGACTGTACCAAGAGATCTGACAAAGCTCCAAGAGGGAAGACTGACAGCCCCAAAACCAAAAAAAATGAGAGGAGCAAGACCACAGACAAATACGGGGAGCAAAGAAAGGGTAAACTCGAGCAAACAACAGAAAAAGAAGAAAGAAATTACAATAGACAACTTCTGCACAGGTAATGAGCAAAGAGCGAATGAAATAGAGTGGGAGGGATCAGCAAAGGAAAAATCAGAAATCCCAGCGAATTGGATACAGGCTTTGGAAGAACTCAAAATTCCAAACACAATTAAGAGAGGCTGAAGACAATTGGGAAAAGAACTTAAAAACTAAGATGTCATCTGGAAAAAGAGGCACTTGAACTAAAACAAGAAAATAGTGTCTTGAAAGCCAAAATCAGCCAGCTGGAAAATGAGGCAAAGGAGATGAAAGATGAGGCAAAGCAGATGAAAGATGAGGTGAAGAAGATGAAAGATGAGAAAAAGGAGATGAAAGACAAGGTAAAGAGGATGAAAGATGACCTCCAAAGAAAAGCAGACCAAAAGTAAAAGGATGACCAAAAAGCCAAGGATGAAATCCAGTCTTTAAGAACCAGAATACAACAACTAGAATCAAGTGACCTCACAAAGCAGCAGGACACTATAAAACAAAACCAAAAGAATGAAAAAATTGAGGAAAATATGAAGCATCTGACTCACAAAACCGAGGATTTAGAAAATCATTCAAGGAGAGACAATTTAAGAATCATTGGTCTACCAGAAGACCATGACAAAAGAAAAAGCCTGGACATTATATTACAGGAAATTATTAAAGAAAACTGCCCTGATATCCTAGAATAAGAGGGAAAAGTGGAGATTGAAAGAATCCACAGATCACCTCCTGTACTTAATCCCCAACTGACAACACCCAAGAATGTTATAGCCAAATTCAAGAACTATCAGACCAAAGAAAAGATATTACAAGCTGCCAAAAAGAAGTCATTCAGATACCACGGAACTACAGTAAGGATAACAGAGGATCTGGGTGCATCCATACTGAAAAAAAAGAAAGGCATGGATTATGATATTCCGGAAAGCAAGGGAACTAGGTCTACAACCAAGAATCAACTACCCAGCAAAAATGACTATATTTTTACAGGGGAAAGTATGGTCATTCAACAAAATAGAAGAATTTCAAGAATTCGTAAAGAAAAGACCAAACCTGAACAGAAAATTTAATGTCCAAGCACAGAACTCAAGAGAATAATCAAAAGGTAATTTAAAAAGAGGGAAAAAAGAAAAACAAAACAAAACAAAAAATTTTTTAAGAGACTCAATAAGTTAAAATGATATGTATCCCTATAATAAAAGAGGTCATTGGTAAATCTTAAAAACTGTTGTTATTACCTGGGCAGCAAAAAAAAAGTACACTTAGAGGGAACAGTGACAAACTGTATAGGATGAAAGGACAAGACATAAATAGGTATATAGATATATGCATGCATAAATACATACACATGAGTATGCATATATATATATATACATATATATATGTATATATATATAACTAGAGCTTAAAAATAGGTTAATATTAAAAGAAATGGGAAAAGAAACAAACGGGGGTAAATTTATATGTCACAAAGAAGCTCATGGCGGGAGGGGGGAGAGCATCAATACACTGGAAGGGTAAAGAGGTCAGAGACAGCAAATACTCAACTTTTACATGCTTTGAAATTGATTCAAAGAGGGAAAAACAATCCAATCCACTGGGGGCAGAGAATAGATTTGCACCCTATAGGGGAGTAGAAGGATAACAAATGGTCTGGTGGGGAGGGAAGCAGTACAATGGAGGGAGGGGTGGGGGGTTAATTTTAGAAAGACTACAGGGAAAATAAGGGGGGGAGAATAAGAAGGAAAGGGGGGTAGAAAGGGAAGTAAAATAATGGTGGGAACAAGGGGGACTGTTTAAAAGCAAACATTGATGTAGAAGGAAATAGTGAAAGAAGAAAAGGCAGGAACAGGAGCAGAAATCAAAATGCTGGGAAATACACAGCTAGTAATCATAACTCTGAATGTGAATGGAATGAACTCATTCATAAAATGCAAGTGAATAGCAGAGTGGATTAGAATCCAAAACCCTACCATATGCATACAAGAAAAACACATGAGGAAGGTAGATACACATAGGGTGAAAGTAAGAGGGTGGAGCCAAATCTATTGGGCATCAACTGACAAAAAGAAGGCAGGAGTCACAATCATGATATCTGACAAAGCCAAAGTAAAAATAAATCTAGTTAAAAGAGATAGGGAAGATAATTACATCCTGATAAAAGGCAGTATAGACAATGAAGAAATATCTGTACTCAATATATATGCACCAAATGGCAGAGCATCCAAATTTCTAAAGGAGAAACTAGAGGAGCTCAAGGACGAAATAGATAGAAAAACTATACTAGTGGGAGACCTGAGCCTTCCTCTATCCGAACTAGATAAATCAAACCAAAAAATAAATAAAAAAGAGGTAAAAGAAGTGAATGAAATCTTAGAAAAATTAGAGTTAGTAGACATGTAGAGAAAAATAAATAGGGACAAAAAGGAATATACCTTCTTTTCTGCAGCACATGGTACATTCACAAAAATTGACCACATATTAGGGCATAAAAACATTGCAAACAAGTGCAAAAGAGCAGAAATAATAAATACAACTTCCTCAGATCACAATGCAATGAAAATAATAATTAGTAAGGGAACATGGAGAGGTAAATTGAAAATTATTTGGAAATTAAACAATATGATTCTCCAAAACCAGTTAGTTAAAGAACAAATTGTAGAAACAATTAATAACTTCATTGAAGAAAATGACAATGGTGAGACATCCTTTCAAAACTTATGGGATGCAGCCAAAGCAGTACTTAGGGGGAAATTTATATCCTTGAGTTCATATATTAACAAATTAAGAAGGGCAGAGGTCAATGAATTGGGCAGATAAATTATAAAATTAGAAAGCAAACAAATTAAAAATCTTCAGATGAAGACTAAATTAGAGATCCTAAAACTCAAAGGAGAAATTAATAAAATTGAAAGTCAAAGACTTATTGATTTAATAAATAAGACTAGAAGCAGGTACTTTGAAAAAAAGAAATAAAATAGACAAAGTACTAGTCAGTCTAATTAAAAAAAAGAAAGAAACCAAATTGACAGTATTCAAGATGAAAAAGGAGACCTCACCTCTAATGAAGAGGAAATTAAGGCAATCATTAAAAACTACTATGCCCAATTATATGGCAACAAATATGGCAATCTAGGTGATATGGATGAATACTTACAAAAATATAAATTGCCTAGACTAAAAGAGGAAGAAACAAATTACCTAAACAACCCCATAACAGAAAAAGAAATTAAACAAGCCATCAAAGAACTCCCTAAGAAAAAATCCCCAGGTCCAGGTGGATTCACAAGTGAATTCTATCAAACATTCAAAGAACAACTAATCCCAATATTAAACAAACTATTTGACAGAATAAGCCAAGGAGGAGTTCTACCAAATTCATTTTACAACACAAAAATTGGTGCTGATCCCAAAGCCAGGCAGGTCAAAAACAGACAAATAAAACTATATACCAATCTCCCTAATGAATATAGATGCAAAAATCATAAATAGGATACTAGCAAAAAGACTCCAGCAAGTCATCACAAGGGTCCTCCACTATGACCAGGCAGGATTCATACCAGGAATGCAAGGATGGTTCAATATTAGGAAAACCATCAACATAATTGACCATATTAACAAGCAAACTGACAAAAATCACATGATTATCTCAATAGATGCAGAAAAAGCCTTTGATAAAATACAACACTCATTCCTATTGAAAACACTAGAAAGTCTAGGAATAGAAGGGCCTTTCCTAAAAATAATAAACAGTATATATCTAAAACCATCAGCAAACATCTTCTGCAATGGTGATAAACTAGAGGCCTTCCCAATAAGATCAGGAGTAAAACAAGGATGCCCATTATCACCTCTATTATTTAACATTGTACTAGAAACACTAGCAGTAGCAATTAGGGAAGAAAAAGAAATTGAAGCTATTAAAATTGGCAATGAGGAGACCAAGCTATCACTCTTTGCAGATGATATGGTGGTTTACTTAAGGAATTCTAGAGAATCAACCAAAAAGTTACTCGAAATAATCAATAACTTTAGCAAAGTTGCATGATACAAAATAAACCCACATAAGTCATCAGCATTTCTACATATCTCTAACCCATTTCAGCAGCAAGAATAAGAAAAAGAAATATCATTTAAAATCACCCTAGACCATATAAAATACTTAGGAATATATCTGCTGAGACAAACACAGGAACTATATGAACACAACTACAAAACACTTTCCACACAGTTAAAACTAGATCTAAACAATTGGAAAAACATTGATTGCTCATGGGTGGAATGAGCTAACATAATAAAAATGACAATCCTACTGTAAACCTTAAAATTTCCCAGACCCTACTTTATAAGATTGGATTAAGTCCATTCCCCATTTGGGCAGTGAACTCTACTTAAAGCAGGAATGTGAGAATTCTACTTTACCTACTTGGGTCTGCCCTAGGGGAAGATAAAGTTGTAAACTCTTTTCTGAACAATGAAAAGTACTTAAACCCATACTTTTCTTAAGCTAAGTACTTATAAAGGTCAAGCAACTGGTGAATTTACAAGGAACAAAGAACTGGAAAACTTACTCAGAGATTTCCTGGTGTGAATTACTCAAAAATCCACACCTTCTTAGGTGTGGACTAAGAATGGGCGGTCCTTTAGAAACATCTACAGTGATTGGTAGATGTAAGGACTTAGGGGAAGTGACAGAGGAAATTTTGCCCTTAAAAATAAGAGCTCAGAGAAGAGCAGGAGAGCTGGTTTCTGATTCTCATTCTGAAGGAGAGCTCCTTGAGGAGCTCCTCTGAGGGGCTCTGTCCCTCTGGGGTAGGAGCTCTGGAGGCTCTTGAGAGAGGCCCTTTGAAACAATCTCTGACTGGAAGGCTCTTTGAGGAAGGACGCTGGCCTGGTGTCATTAGAAATCCTTACTTAGACAGATCTTATGGTGAGTTGTAAAAAACTGACTGATTTCTCTTTTAAGACTCAGGTCTAGGCCATATTGGCTTGAGGCCCTTCATACTTATTCCTTTCTTACTCTCTCTCTTTTTCTTTGATTACTCTTTGTATTGTTAATTAAAATCTGTATAAAACCCAATTGACTTGGGTATTTGAATATTTGGGAATATTTCCCTGGCAATCACTTTATATTTAATTTTAAACCCAAGACTCTGTAGTGAAACATATTTCTGCGGTCAAATTTACTCACCCTCTCTTATATCTATCACAATTTATATCTTCCACTATTTTAATCACTACAGTTTAAGACCTCAACCATTTTAAATCTCACACTACCCAAATTAATTTACTTATTTAGTGCCATACACATTGAACTTCCAAAAAACTTCTTTCCTGAATTAGAAAAAAAACATAACTAAGTTCATTTGGAAGAACAAAAGATCAAGGATATCCAGGGAAATCATGAAAAAAAATGCAAAGGAAGGAGGACTTGCAGTCCCAGATCTCAAACTATACTATAAAGCAGTGGTTACCAAAACAATTTGGTACTGGCTAAGAGACAGAAAGGAGGATCAGTGGAATAGACTTGGCATAAATGATCTCAGCAAGACAGTTTATGACAAACCCAAAGACCCCAGCTTTTGGGACAGAAATCCATTATTTGATAAAAACTGCTGGGAAAATTGGAAGATAGTGTGGGAGAGATTAGGTTTGGATCAACATCTCACACCCTACACCAAGATAAATTCAGAATGGGTGAATGACTTGAATATAAAGAAGGAAACTATAAGTAAATTAGGTGAACACAGAATAGTATACATGTCAGACCTTTGGGAAGGGAAAGATTTTAAAACCAAGCAAGACTTAGAAAGAGTCACAAAATGTAAAATAAATAATTTTGACTACATCAAATTAAAAAGTTTTTGTACAAACAAAACCAATGTAACTAAAATCAGAAGGGAAGCAACAAATTGGGAAACAATCTTCATAAAAACCTCTGACAAAGGTTTAATTACTCAAATTTACAAAGGGCTAAATCAATTGTACAAAAAATCAAGCCATTCTCCAATTGATAAATGGGCAAGGGACATGAACAGGCAGTTCGCAGCCAAAGAAATCAAAACTATTAATAAGCACATGAAAAAGTGTTCTAAATCTCTTATAATCAGAGAGATGCAAATCGAAACAACTCTGAGGTATCACCTCACACCTAGCAGATTGTCTAACATGACAGCTATGGAAAGTAATGAATGATAGAAGGGATGTGGCAAAGTCGGGACATTAATGCATTGCTGGTGGAGTTGTGAATTGATCCAACCATTCTGGAGGGCAATTTGGAACTATGCCCAAAGGGCGATAAAAGACTGTCTGCCCTTTGATCCAGCCATAGCACTGTTGGGTTTGTACCCCAAAGAGATAATAAGGAAAAAGACTTGTACAAGAATATTCATAGCTGCACTCTTTGTGGTGGCCAAAAATTGGAAAATTAGGGGATGCCTTTCAATTGGGGAATGGCTGAACAAATTGTGGTATATGTTGGTGATGGAATACTATTTTGCTCAAAGGAATAATAAAGTGGAGGAATTCCATGGAGACTGGAACAACCTCCAGGAAGTGATGCAGAGCAAAAGGAGTAGAACAAGAAGAACATTGTACACAGAGATTGATACATTGTGGTACAATCGAACGTAATGAACTTTTCCATTAGTGTCAATGCAATGTCCCTGAACAATCTGCAGGGATCTAAAAATCACTATCCACAAGCAGAGGATAAACTAGCGTGGGAGTAAAAACACAGAGGAAAAGCAACTGCTTGACTTCAGGGGTTGAGGTGATATGACTGAGGAGAGACTCTAAATGAACACTCTAGTTCAAATACCAACAACATGGACATGGGTTCGAATCATTCCACTGGGTGGTATATGTTGGTGATGGAATACTATTGGAATCGCGCGTCGGCTATGGGAGAGGTGGGGGGGGGGGGAGGAAAAGAAAATGATCTTTGTTTCCAATGAATAATGTTTGGAAATGACCAAATAAAATAATGTTGTTGTTTTTTTTAAAGAAAAGACAGCTTGTCTGAATTAAAGATTGACTGAAGAAGAATTATTTTTCCTTGGAAAGGTAGTTTAGAGCCAGGTTTATATAGCTTCCCTTGTCAAACAGAAGAAATTTGTATTTTATCCTAAAGGTAATAGGGAACCCAGGGAGTTTATTGAGCAGAAGAGTAACAGGGTCAGACATGAGCTTTAGGAATAGCACTTTCATAGCTGTGCAGCAGCTGGAATGGAGAGGGGGACCACTTGAAGCAGAAGGAGCAGTCAGGAAATAATTTCAATAGTCCAAGGACTGAACTCATCCCATTGTGGTCTGAGTGAGGAGAAGGGAAAGGATTTGAGAGACGTGGAGATAGAATGGATAAAGACTTGGCCACTGATCAGATTTATGAACTGAAAGAATGTGAGGAATCAAGGATGGCTTCTTAGTCAAGTCGGAATGTTCCTTGCTCCCCATTGCTACTACCAGACTCTCCATCTACTGTCACCACTCACCAACCTCCTGTTTGCTGTTTACTCTGTTCAGATTTTCACCAGATTCTAATGGACTGTTATCTATCAATGTCAGAACTTTCTTCTTCCTTTCTCAAGGCTGTACCTGGCTAGACTTTCTATTCATCCTAACTCCGCTAATGTTCCACTTTGATGATTAGGAACCCTGAAATCTCTAACTAAAATCTCTGACTCTAAAATCTAAAACTCTATAATCACAGTCTCCTGTCATTTCATCTAGTACAATGCCTTACATCCTAAAATGCACCCTCTGTCTTCACCATGACCTCCATACTTGAGTTCTTTCTAGGCCTTAACTTCTGCTCTGGCTACATTCTCCTTGATTTCAACTCCCTAGTGGACCAATTCAGTGTTGTGCCATCTTCTCCACTAGACTCCTTTGCTCTTTTCTTTTCCCTACTGTTGTCTTGCCAAATTCCAATTCTGGACTAGCGCTACCATGTTTCTTCTACTCCTACTCACATGCTGCCGAACTGAGCAGTCAATAATTCTGACAGGATCTACTACAAATTTATGTTGTCTAATTTCAGCTGGGCCCTCACAGCAGCAAATCAATTCTTTTACTCCTCTCCAACTGATCCTCTCTGTGATAGGAGTGATATCCTAAAATATTTTTTCCTTTAAAAAAAAGATATTTTGAAATAGTCCTTGAGGCTTAATTGGCCCAGGGAGCAAAGGCTTGGACCATAGTCTAATGGTTCCTGGTGACCTAAATAACAAAAGTCAGTCGGTAGCTGAATAGTTAGTACTTCCTCCCTGGAAATAGCACTGAATCGAGCTAATGCTTATCTTTACTGGATATCTTCCATTTGTTATCAGTTTATCATTTATCAGTTGATAAATGGTATACAGGTGTCTCATTCTGCTAACAAACAGGATCTCTCTCTCTCTCTCTCTCTCTCTCTCTCTCTCTCTCTCTCTCTCTCTCTCTCTCTCTCTCTCTCTCTCTCTCTCTCTCTCTCTCTCCATAATAAGTGTCTGCTGGACATTTCCAATTGGATATACTACAGGCATATTAAACTCAATGTGTCAAAACCAAAACTCACCAGCCTTCTATCCCCTATTTGTTCATGGTGCATCATCACCCTTTTAGTGTTATAGGCTTTCAGTTTCCTTTTCCTGCTCCTTGTCTTTATTCTTCTCCTTTCTCATACTCTTTCTTCTCAACTATCCCTGTACAGGATCAGATGGAAAAAAAACTGTGAAGCCAGCAGGATAGAAATCTCCCTTTTCTCTATGTTCTATTTATTTCTTAGTGCCTCCTCAGGAGAAAAAAAAAAAAACCCTTCTAAAACACATTCATTTTAATGAGTTAAGAGTTAGGGGAGGCAGCTGGATAGCTTAGTGGATTGAGAGCCAGGCCTAGGGATGGGAGGTCCTAGGTTCAAATCTGACCTCAGACACTTCCCAGCTGTGTGACCCTGGGAAAGTCACTTTATCCCTATTGCCTAGCCCTTACCACTCTTATGCCTTGGAATGAAGATAAGGGTTGTTTTTTTTTTTTTTTTAAAGAGTCAGGAGACCTGGTATCTAGCTAATGGCCCTGTAAACCTTTGAAACCACTGACAATATTCTACTTGTCTGGATGTTCCTTAGCAATATATCATGCCAGCTAAGCATAGGCATCCCCCAAAACTCTGTTCTGAACCCTCTTTTCTTTCCACCCTCTCTTATTTGAAACTGTCATCTCCTATGAGTTTAATTAGCATCTCTCTTTATGTGGCATATAGATGTTTATATCCAGGTCTTGGGACCTTCAATAAAGCATCATGGACTGCCTATTGGACATTTTGAACCAGATGTTCTATAGGCATCTGAAACTCATTATGTTCAAATCAGAGCTCGTCATCTTTATCCCCCAAACCACCCCTTTCCCAAACTTTTTTAATTCTGTCAAAGATATCAATATCCTTCTAGTCATTCAGATTCACATCCTCAGTGTCATCCTTATCTCACTTTAATTCACCTCATATTCAGTCAGTTTCTATCTCTACAACATCTCTCCAATACATCCCCTTCTCACTACTCATATAGTCACCATCCTAATTCAGATCTCATCACCTCTCTCCCAGTCTATGGTAATAACCTCCTAATTGATCTGCCTGCCTCAAGTCTCTCTTGTCTCCAACTTGCTCTCCACATAGCTACCAAAGTGATTTTCCCAAAGTGCAGTTCTGATTATGTCATCTTCACCCCCTCCATCAAGCTCTTTCTTAATGAATTTGGCAACTCCCCACTACCTATAGGATCGAATATAAGTTTCTCTGTTTGGCACTTAACTCTCTTCAAGACCTGATCCTTTTTATCTGTACAATTTTCATACACGTTACTCCATTTCAAATACTTTGTCATCTAGTCATATTAGCCCACTTGCTGTTCCTTTTTTGTACTGCCTATCTCTTGTATCTGGAATGTACTTCATTCTTACCTCCTCCTATCATAATCCTTGGATTTCTTCAAAGGTCAGCTCAAGAACTACCTTCTATGTGAAGCTTTTCTTGATCTTCCCAGCTGCTAATGCTCTTCCTCTGAAAACTACCTTATATTTATTTGGCATTTATTCTGCACATACACACACACACACACACACATCATCTATGTGTATGTGTGTGTATATATATATGTGTGTGTATATATATATATATATATATATATATATATATATATATATATATATATATATATATATATATATATATATATATATACATGATTTGTGTTGTCTATGGAAGATTCAGTGACAAATGTCCAATACATTGGTGATGAGAGAGATTAGGCTGGAGAGCTACATCTGGAATCAACTGCAGAAAGATAATAATTGAACCCATGGGAGTTGATGAGATTACCAGAGTAAGAGAATATATAAAACAAAGAGAAGATCTTGAAGTAAAACCACTGGCAGCTGGATGTTGATAATGTTCTATCCAGCAAAGAAAAGTAAGAGGAAGCATTCAGATAGGTAGGAGAGCAGAGCAAAGAAAGATCACTGCCAGGAAAACTCAGATAGGAAAAGGTATTCGGTGTCAAAAACTCAATAGAGGTCCAAAAGAATAAGGATTGTGAAAAGGCCATCAGATCTTGCAGTTGGGAGATTATTGATAATTAGAAAAGGCAATCTTGTTAAGCGATAAGGCTGGAATGCGTTTTATGGGGATAATTGAAAAGTGAATTGAGAGGAGACTGAGTTGAAAAGAGTAGAAAAAGATTTTTTCTAGGCATGATTCTATAAAAGGGAGGGGAGGTAATGAATGAGAACTTGAAGAGATGATAGGATCGAGTGAGGATTTTTTTTTAAAGTATAGGAAGACTTGGCTGTATTTTTACACACTAAGGAAGGACTTTTGAAATTAAAGTGCTCCAGTTTTCCAGTTGCCTTATTCTTGACACACTCTTGTTTAATTTCTTTCCCAAAATATGATGTCCAGAACTGAACACAATTCTCCAGATGTGGTTTATACAGAGCAGATTCTCACCTCTTTATTTCTGGAAGCTATTTCTCAAAATGCAGTCCAAGATTGCATTCTTTTTTGGGGGGGATGGGTTACAATTTCATACCATAGACTCAAATTGAACTTGGAATCAATTAAAATGCATACATCCTGCTTCATAGAAGCTTTCATACTATCTTCTACCTCCTGCCTTATTAGTAAAGTTAATTTTGTATAATCCAAGTGTAGAGTGTTACTTAGACTCTCTGAGCCTCATTTTCCTCCTCTGCAAAATGAGGGGGATAGTTTGAAAGGTTCCATTTTTGCATGCCCTGCCTCTCTTCCCAGCCACCTAAAGCAATCACTTCCTCCCTCCATACTTTCTCTCTCTCTCTCTCTCTCTCTCTCTCTCTCTCTCTCTCTCTCTCTCTCTCTGTCTCTGTCTCTCTGTGTCTGTCTCTGTCTCTCTGTCTCTGTCTCTATCTCTGTCTCTGTCTCTGTCTCTCTCTGTCTCTCTGTCTGTCTGTCTGTCTCTCTCTCAATGTGGAGGGCAGGGAGGCTCACAGGTAGCTTGAATTTGTCTTCTGGTCAAATTAAAAAATCTTTGCCAATCCTGGACTAGGCTCACACATCTAGGAAGTATCTGAGACCAAATTTGAACCCAGATCTTTCCTTCTTCAGGCCTGGTTCTCCATCCACTGTGCCATCTAATTTCTCCTGTATTTCTTTTTATGGAACCATTCTCCAATCTCCCAGCTTTGAAACAAAGCCATATTTGACCTTTCTTTTTTCCATATCCCTAAAGGCCACCAAATTCTTTTAAATCTTCCTTGGTAATGCCTCTTGGTTCTATTCCTTTTTTATTCATATAATTGCTATATTTATTCAAGCCTTTTATCATGCGACAGCTAGACTACTGGCTAACCTACCTCCACTTTCTCTCTTTTCACTCCATCTTATGCATCCATATTAATTATTGTGTCCCTGTAATATTACTAAGTATCAAGTAGCTAGATGACATAACAGGCCTGGCATATAGGTAGACCTGGAATGTGGGACTTGAAGTCAGAAGGACTCAAATTTAAATATAACTTTAGACACTGACCTTTATAATGTATTTATTTATATTTTATGATTATTATTCATTACTTATAAGTCAGGTAATCTTTATCAGCTTCAGTTTCATCTGTACAATGGGGATAATAATAGTATCTGCCTTCCAAGGTTGTCATGTTTATTCCAACAAATGGAATAATATTTGTGAAATACTTAACATAGTGCTTGGTACAAAGGCAATACTATGTACTCTACCAATGTTAGCAATTTATCATCATCATCATTTTTTTAAATGATAGCTGGACTAGTATTTAACAAATACTAACTGGATACCTCAGGCAAGTCAGTCAGCCTCTGTCTGTCTCAGTTTCTTCATCTATAAAAGGGGGCAATAATAGCACCTACCTCGCACAGTTGTAGTGAGGATCAAATGAGATATTTGTGAAATCCTTTGGAAACTTAAAACTCCATATAAATGAGAATTATATTCCCTCCCATCAGGTGAATCTTTCTCAGGTATCAGTTTCATAAGTCCCTCTTCTACTCAAAACCCATTCCCTCCATTACCTTAACCTCCATAAATGCCTTAGTTAATCATTCAAGGTCCTTTACACTCTGCTCCTTGACCATCTCTCCAGCCTAATCCCTCAACATTCCCAAACACAAATCCTCTGGTTTAGACTAGGGAGGTTGCTCATTGAACCCAGAAGGCCCCGCCTACCTTCTGTCTCCCTAAATCACAAGTATCCTACAAGAAGCATCTCAAATCCCATCCATTTTCTAAAATCTTCCTTGGACGCTCCAGCCCCAAATGACTTCTCCCTTCCCTGAACTCTTATGTTATCTGTCCCTTTGAATTAGCAATTAATCACACATTATATTGTAACATTTTGGGAAAGCCCAGACTGTGTCTTGTGCATTTTTGCATCATCCCTCACAGTGTCTAACACATAACAGGTGCTCAATAATTACTTGCTGATTGATTGAAATATATGCTGATTGACAACAGAAGCAGATGTGGAGGGGCGGTTTCAGAGAACTGGCTGAGTCCATTGACCTCACCAAATGGTAGATGTCAGATTGGGGTTTTGAATTCCCCATCCTGTGCTCATGTCAGCAACTTTGTTGGAGTGGTCGTCTCAGTGTCACTTGAGTATTAATATAGAATTAACAAAATATTTGAATAAAACTCTGCTGGGGCACTAAACAAGGCATACAGAGACTTGGAAGCAAATGCAGAATTTGACTGGCAAACTTTCAAGCCAGGGTAATTGACCATGAGAGTGATATGAACAATTCAGGCAAGGGCAAGGACCAAAGAACCTATCTAGCTGCCAACTAGCATTTTATTTTTAAAGCCCCTACTCTCTAGCTCAGCACCATTTTTCTCTAGCTCAGCACCTTTCCAATTCAGTACACATGGTAAAAAATTAAAATGAAGTTATTAAGTGTCATAAAATGAAGAAACCAATGAAATGTTCTCAAATTAAAATGAGCCATTAAGGCTTTTATGATAAGAAAGGGGTATGCAATATTCCCTTTAATTTTTTTTTTTAGTCTGTGAACAGATGAACATACTACATGGGCAACAGATAAAGGTTTAGGATACATGAATAAAATATACTGTTATGATCAAATGAAAAAACAGAATTAATCATATATTCATGATAGATATCATTTTGTATTGTATTACATGTAATTAGGCATTGGCGGGTTTCAAAGTTTCTATAAATGATTATAATTTATATGATTTCTCCACTATTAGACCACATTTTACAGTTTTTATCTTTACATTTTGTTAGTTCTCTATCTCGGTATCTATGCCAAGAGTTTTCCCTGATACTTTCCACAATTAAATTTCAATACACTGTAAGAATTATATTTTGTATACTATATTAACTTCCCTATAAGGGTCAGTGAGAGTTTTTGTGTATTTCTGTGTCTGGGGTCTGGGTCAGAGATTCCATCCAATCTGTTGCCTTTTGCATTTCCTTCATTCTTGGAAATCCCCAGGAATGTGTTCCTTTCATGGATTCTGGCTAACAGGAAGGTTTAACCATGATTCTTTTCTGGTATTCTCACCATTTACTTGCCCATTTGTGGGGATGGGGAGGGATGGATAGTCTTATGGACCACCTCCTAATTAACTGTTTACCAATTACAGATGCCTTGGAATGTTCAAGGAAGGGGCTGAATAATGAACTCCTAAAATTTTATTTATTGAGCTTCCTGACCAAAGAACAGGGTCTCTGGTCACTGGAGAGGGCTACTGACCTCTATGTCACTTTATCAATTATGACGCTGGCCTAACTAATAGACTTACATAATCAATAAACTGATATTCTTCCCCAAAATCAGTTTCTGAAGATATTTTAATTGTAACAACACAAAGACAAGCATTGACATACAGGTATATTGACTAATGATGGGATAGAGCTCCTAAAATTGACTCCCAACAGCTGTATTTTCCTGTACCATCATCCTTGTCCCTTTGGGGTAGAACTAAGAATTCCTGTGCTTCCCCTATTGCTAGCACCTTAACATTTTGGGAGGGGGGGTCTTTCCTCAAACTCTGGAAAGAGCAGGGGGTGGTTATTTTTTAAGATGTTGATGTTTTTATTTTTATTTTTTCACATTATTATTATTTTTTAGAATATTTTTCCATGGTTACATGATTCATGTTCTCTCCCTCCCTTCTTCTCTCCCCCCTCCCAGAGCTGACAAGCAATTCCACTGGTTTATACATGTCTTATTACTCAAAATATATTTCCATGTTATTCATATTTGTAATAGAGTAATCTCTTAAAACCATAATCCCAAATTATATGCCCATATAATTGAGTGATATATGTTTTTCTTTTATGTTTCTACTCCTATAGTTCTTTCTCTAGAGATAGATAGCATTCTTTTCCCATAAGTTCCTCTGGATTGTTCTTGATTGTTGCATTGCTATTAGTAGCAGAGTCTATTTTATTTGATCATTCAATAATGTTTCAGTTACTGTGTACAATGTTCTCCTGGTTCTGCTCATTTCATTCCATGTCAATTCATGGAGATCTTTCCAGTTCAAGTAGTTCATCATTTCTTATAGCACAATAGTATTCCATCACCATCATAAACTACAATTTGTTCAGCCATTCCTCAATTGTGGGACACCCCTCATTTTCCAATTTTTTTGCCACCACAAAAAGTGCAGCAATAAATATTTTTGCATATATTTTTTATATCATTGGGTTACGAACCCAGTAGTGATATGGCTGGATCAAAGGGCAGTCATTCTTTTAAAGCCCTTTGGACATAATTCCAAATTGCCTTCCAGAATGGTTGGATCATTTCACAACTCCGCCAGCAATGCACTAATGTCCCAATTTTACTATATCCCCTCCAATGTTTAATATTTTCCTTTACTGTCATATTGGCCAATCTGATGGATTTGAGGTGGTACTTCAGAGTTGTTTTGATTTGCATTTCTCTAATCAGGAGGGATTTAGAATTCTTTTTCATATGATTATGGATAGTTTTGGTTTATCTGAAAAGTGCCTATTTATATCCCTTGACCATTTGTCAATTGGGAAATGGCTTGATTTCCTGTAAATTTGACTTAGTTCCTTATATATTTGAGAAATTAGACCTTTGACAGAGAATTTTGTTATGAAAATTTTTTATTATAAAAATTATTAAGCATTACTCTTTCTGTGAGAGCAAATACTCTAAGCAAGTAGAGGACTAGAATAGGGGAAAGATGTGTCATTGTTAGATGGGGCAATTACGTGGCTCAGTGGATTGAGAGCCAGGCTTAGAGATGGGAGGTCAGGTTCAAATTTGGCCTCATACACTTACTAGCTGTGTGACTCTGGACAAGTCATTTAATGACCATTGCCTAGCCCTGAGAACCAATATACTCTTTTGCCTTACTACCAATTCACAGTATTGATTCTAAGATGGAAGGAAATGATTTTAAAAAAAAGAATGTTATCTTTGGGGGCAGCTATGGGGCTCAGTGGATAGAGTTTCAGCCAGAGCCCCAGAGAGTTGGGAAGCCTTGGGCTCAAATCTAGCCTCAGATACTGACTGCCTAACAGTGTGACCCTGGGCAAGTCATTTAACCCTGTTTGCCTAACTCTTGCCCTCCTATCTTAAGAGTTGTTACTAAGACAGAAAGTAAGGGATTAAAAAAAAAAAGAATGTCAGCTTCAACTTCAAACCATTTCATAAAGCATCAGTCATCAAAACCATCTGGTTTTGTTAATTAGAGATGTCTTGGGATATTGAAGGGAGGGGCTGAATAATGAGGTCCTAAAAGTATGTTTATCGAGCTGCTTGTCCAAAGTTCATAGTCTCTTGTTATTTAAAAAGGTTTTCAAGAGGGATTATTTGTTAAATAATAGATAAATAGATCATTGGAACATACTGGACAAGGGAAAATCCAAAACAATTCATAACTTAATTATGGGGCAGCTAGGTGATGCAGTGCCTAGAGCATGGAATCTGGAATCAGGAAGATCTGAATTCCAATGTGGTCTTATACATTTATGAGTTGTGTGATGCTACTTACACAGATCACTTAAACTGTCTGCCTCACTTTCCTCAAATATAAAATGGGAATAATATAGCACTTATCTTCCAGGGTTGTTGGGAGGCTCAATTGAGAAAACAATTGCAAAATGCTTAGCACAATGTCTAGCACATAATAAGCACTATGTTCAGTTGTTATTGTTAATAAAAATAATTAAGTGTTTGAAGAATCAGAAAATGTAAATTGCTTAAGAAAGAACTCCCTATTTTATATTAAAATTGCTGGGAAAATGGAAAGCAGTCTGATAAAAATTAGGCTTAGGTAAATATCTCATGCCATATCCCATAATACATTCTAAGTGGATGTACATCTTTTATATTAAATTCTATAGTATTAAAAAAATTAGAAGAGAAGCAGATCATGGCTCTCATAGCAATGTACCCCAAATAGGGGTTAGAGGCAATTACAAAATAGAAATTACATAATTTTTATTACATGAAACTGAAAAGCTTTTGTAAAAACAAAATGAATGTACCTAGGGTAAGAAGAATATTAATTGAATGGGGAAAAATCTTTGTAATAAATTTCTCTATTAAAGGTTTGGCATCCAATATACATAAACAATTTACATACACACACATACATATACATGTGTATATGTGTATAAATATATATTAGATATATAAAAGTCATTCTCTAATAGACAGTCAAAGAATATAAACAAACAATTCTCAAAGAGTTGCAAACTATTAATAACCATATGAAAAAAATGGGCCAAATCACTAATAATAAGAGAAATATAGATCAAAACAACTTTGAAGTTCACCTCTGTGTTAGGCAGCAATTTCTGATGTAATTTCCCTTAATTCTAATATAGCTTTCTCCCCCAAAACAACTCCCACACAATTTTCTTTGGCCCCAGCTTTCATAGAGGCTTCCCTGGTGAAGCTGCCTCACTTCACAAGACTTAATTGGCTCTAACTTCTCTAACAGTAGCTTCTTGGCCCAAGGCCAATAAAAAACTGAAGCCACAGGACTCCAGGCCTTTCAAACTTGATGAAGGCATGAGACCACATAAGTCGTCATACTCTGATGACAGACTGACCAGACATGTTTCCAGATGGAGATGAGGGTGATGCATATTTAAAGAAGCTAGGAGTTGTGATACCTTTGCTGTATATTCTTGTTGTAAATCCTTGCTATATGTGGAGAAGTACTCATTGTTAAATTTTAAGTTTTGTTAAATGTTTATTGCCTTGCAAATGCCTCATTTAGTCCCAACATCAAATCTGAACCAAGACAATACAGACTTTAGAGTTACCTTTAGGACAACCACCCATCCTACAAATAGGAAAAGATGGCAAAAGATAGGAACAGTTAGTGTTGGAGGGGTGGTGGGAAGACAGGTACACTAATGCATTGTTGGTGGAGCTGTGAACTTTGGAACACAATTTTGAATTATGCAAACAAAATGATTAAAATGATTATAATCTTTGACCCAGAGATTCTATTACAATGCACATACCCCAAGGAAGACATTAATAAAAAGAAAGTCCATCTATACACCAAAGTATTTACAGCAGTACTTTTGTGAAAGAAAGAGTTAGAAACAATGTAGATACTCATTGACTGGGGAATGGTTAAATAATTTGTGGTACAAGAATATAATGAAATATTATTTTGTGGCAAGAAATGACAAATGCAATGAATATAGAGAATTATAAAAAGAGCTACATGAACTCGTGTAGAATGAAGTAAGCAGAGCCCAGAACACAGAGGTGAATGAGCAGTTAGTGGCAGAAGATCTCTGAGTAATGAGAGGAGAAAGAGGGAAGAAGGAGCTAATGGAGAATATCTTCAACTTTTTAATAAAATATGAGGCAAGATTTTCAGCTAAGAGAGTAGGAGAAGCTGGCAAGAACAATTTTATCCCAACACTTGCCTCATGATAAAGTCTCTCAAGCCCTAAGAAAGAGTCAAGTTCTCTTTCCAATCACAACAAATAGAAAGACTCTAGCCTCCCATCAATACCTGATAGTAGGAGAAGGAGGATATTGAACTGACAAAGGAGGATTGTCTATCAGCAGTGAGGACCCAGTGAAGGTTTTATAACATAAATTGTAGTAGACCCAGTGAGAAATGTTGAGTGATTTTTTCCACCTTCCTTCAGCAGCATATGAATAGGAGCCAAGAGAAAAATGATGGAAGTGCTACAATGCTGAGACTTGGCAGGATGCAATCAACAATATGATAAGGGGGTCAAGACTCAGAAGAGGACAGTGTAAAGGGTCATGACGGGCAAAAGAGTAGAGAGTGGCTACTAATAGGGGAGATGGTTTGGGAGACAGGTGAGGGGTTAAGGGGACTTTAAGTCACAGTATAGATGAAAAGTAGTATTTGGTAATGGAAGGATGAGAAAAAGGTAGAAAAATCAACAGATTAGGGTCATTTAAGGAGATATCAATATTGTTGAACATGGAGATGATACCCTTGTAGCTGATAGCAATATCAAAGATAATTCTATCTTTGTATGTGGCAAGGTATATGGGGGAATACATCAAAGGAAGTGAGTAGGGTGTTTGAAGGGGTGTCAATATGTAAGCTGGAGTTCCTCAGCAAGAAGGTAAGAGTTGAAGAAGAAATAAAAATTGTTCGGAGATGTCTCCAGGCCATTTTTACCAAAATGATCACTGAGATAGTAAAAACTTTGTGTTGGCATTAGAAAGGTCTACTCTAGTTTGCTGATCTCAGAATTTTTTTGTCTAAAATTGATTCAGTCAGTTACTTCAAGATAACTAACTGGCAGACCACTTACATGTCCATAAACAGCATGGATAATCTAAGCCCACTGTTCAATTCAAAAAGCCTTATTTCAGGAAAGAGTGTTGAACTGTCTTCAAAATCTAGGTCCATAGTGAATTCTTCAAAATGTAGTTATTAAAAAAATCTATTGGATATAACTATTTAGCTGGGCAGATGATGAACTATATATTTTTACTTCTGTGATCATATAAAGACTATATAGCCCCAGGGTGATGAATTTAGGGGGTGTTTAAACCACTTGTAATTTTTTAGCAGACTGAATACAATAGAGATTTCCACCTTGATATCAAGAATAATTAGTTAAAACAGAATTTTACAAGATGGCAAACAACTCTGCCCTCTTCTGCCATTTTCTCCCACATGTGATTGACTTCCTAGCAATAACTTTACACTAGCATCCCAAATTTCTCTATTTCCACTCTATTAGGAGAACACTCTTTTACACTCTTAAAATACTGAAGGCACATTCTATATACCTCTTGTTCTCAAAACAATTTGTGGCATTTGCCCAGGAACAGAAGTTCCCAGTTATGGCTCTGCTGGCAAGAACAATTTTATCCCAACACTTGCCTCATGATAAAGTCTCTCAAGCCCTAAGAAAGAGTCAAGTTCTCTTTCCTATCACAACAAATAGAAAGACTCTAGCCTCCCATCAATACCTGATAGGTACAGAAACCTTCCATTTTCCCTCTTAACCTACTTACTCTCCATTTAACTTCTCTTACATTCTGAAAGTAGTTTTTTTTTCTTCTCTTAAAAGAAAGCAATAACAAGCAAAAAAAATTGGCTGAAGACACAAGGCCCTCTTCAAAACATAGTTCTCATGGAATGAGCTTTCATTAATGTTTCTTTGGGGAAAAATCGTCCTTGAGAATGCTCATACAATGAGCACACTGTCACATCAGAAACTAAGAAACAGAAAAACAAGGCTGGATGGCTTAAGCCCGGCTTTAAGAGAGGCTGCCAGTTCACTGGAGAGTGAACTGAGGGCATTAGGAAATCTATAGTAGCCATTTCAGGTCACAGTCATATTGGAATCTATCTTGAGTGGGGTAATAAAAATGATGAGAAGCCTGTGGAAGAAGACCTTCTATATTCAGAGAAAGGAAACACCCTTCTATTAACTTGTTTTGAAAAAGCAAGAAAGAAAAGGAGGGGGAAAAAAGAGAATTGGGTAGAACAGTGGGTTGGAGGGGAGTGGGCTAGAGAATTGACTTAGGGATGCCTTTATTCCGACCTGTTGGCAGATTGGAAGTATTATTTGAGGGGTTCTGGGTAGTCATAACCTTCCTTCACTGGGTTGTTCCCTTAAAATCCCACCATTTAAATCACATTCCTTTGAGTTTTCTTATCTTTCTTTTTATTGTTGTTGATTCATTTCAGTTATGTCCAACTCTTCATGACCCCATTGGTGTTTTCCAGATACTGGTTTCCAGATACTGGATTGGTTTGTTATTTCCTTCTCCAGCTCATTTTATAGATGAAGAACTGAGGCACACTCTTAAGTGACGCACCAAGGGTCACAGAAGTAGTAAGTATTCCAAGTCTCTGCAGGTCTCTGTATACTATGTCACCTAGTTCTCCGATCTTATCTTTCTATGAATCCCTTATTAAAACAAAAAATATCCTTGGAAGGTCTAACATTTCAAGGCATTGCATTATCAGTTAGGAATACTTGAGATTAAATTCACTTATTAAATCAGTTTCTTCTAAGAAATTGAGCAGAGGAGTCAGAGGACCTGGGTTTGAATCCCATTTTTGCCACTTACTACCTGTATCATATAAAATAAGTCATTTAACCTCTCTCAGCCTCAGTTTCCTCATCTAGAAAATGAGTGGTTGGATTATATGACGTCTTATGGAATCATGGCTGTAAATTAATGCTACTAATTTAGAAGAGAGAAAAGAGGGGAAAGGGAAAGTAGGAATACCTCATTAATCAATTAATCAATCAATTGATAAACACTTATTAAGCCTACTATGTGGTAGGCTCTGAAATGGTTCAGGGCATAATATAGAAAAGCCCCCTGAAACTCATAAAGCAAGGCTTCTTGAAACTGCAAATTTGGTAGCATGAGTCCCTAAAAGTACATTGGACTGAAACAAGGAACTGAGTTCTAGTTCTAGCAATGTTTTTGTTTTTAACTGTATCCTCATAACTTCACTGAATTTCTCACCTCAAGAGATAAAAGGATTGCATCTTGTTTAAAGGTGCCTGGATACATAATAGCAGGTGGACTCTGAAGATGATTTTTGACCTGAAAGACAATATCAGAGGCAGGGATCCTAAAACAACCAGCAAAGTCTGGAACTGTAATAGACCTTAGAGATCACCTGACCCCATACCTCTAGGAATAGCTGAGAATTAATCAGGGTCTAGTTACTTAGTTTGGAGTTAATTAGCCTAATTAGTTTGAGAACAGACAGTTAATGAACCCAAAGTTATAATTACAATTAATCCTCAACTTTTGCAGGGGTAACATTCCTAGAAAACAGCTCAAAAGTAAAAACCACAAATGCTGATACATTGAAACTATGGGAAATGGGGGTTTAGGTGTCCAGGAGTACCCAAAACTATAAAATTTCACTAGAGATTGCTGAAAATACACTTTTATGAATATAATTCTTTATAATAAAACATTAATTCTGATAACATGCAGTTTTCCTAACACAGGAACCATGAAATAACCCATAAAATGCAGTACACCAAATAAAATTGGTAATATGCAAAATATTTTTCTTTTTAGTAATTCCCTAGCATTTCATGTTCTTTTGCACTAACATCTCAACCATTGATTTCAGACAATATTAACTTTTTATAATACATGAAATCTATAGTACTATAATACTATGCATTAAAAAAATTCTTAGAACTAAAATATTTTTAACCTCAACCGTACCTTCTACTTGTGTCAGATGGTGTTGAACTATATACTATACAGCTGTAAACTTTTTTACTTTGGCTGCCCTCTGAAAACCAAGGGAGAGGTTACTAGGACTTTAGTCACTGCTGTGGGAAGACTGAGACTAGTGAGGTCTGGACCTCATCTCTGACATCCTGTCCGATGGAGATCCTGTCAGCAATGTCTGGTTCACTTGAGATCCTGTGATCTCGTTCATTTGAGAGCCATTTGAGCTCCTGAAGGCTCTCAGAGGATGGGACTCTAGCAGAACCTGGTAGGATACCAGCCACTCCACAAACTTGTGCTCATAGCACCTCATTTTTTTCCCCCTCTACTGCTCATAGTCATGAATGTGTATGGTTGCCAAACAGAGTAAAATGAGGTTACTAATAAAACCAGGTGAATGCTTGAAGTTATAAAAGTTAAATGCATGGATGTTGACTATACAGTCTCAAGAGAGAGAAGTCATCTTCACTGAAAAGTGATTGAGAAATGAGAGTGTGAGATAGTTGGTCCAAACATCCCCACCAAGCACCTGGGACTGTGTCCATAGCAGCAGAAGTAATCATTATGTCAAGAAGGTGGCATATTTCTTCCCATCTCAATTCTTATTAAAGCCTAGGTTAGCTCTCAAGAATTGATGGAATAATTGTCCAGAGTGTGAACAACTGAAGGCTTCCCTCAATTTGTGCTCTTTCATTTGATTCCCCTTCCTATTCATGGCAAACATTTGCCAACCACCTAAAAGCTGTAGGGACTAAACCAAACACATTCACAGAACTGAGTTAACCAGCTCCAACCCCAGGAGCCAGATTCTGGTCCCCTCTCATCTATTCATTGACTAATATTGTAGGGCATAGACTGAGACCCATTACTTCTCCCTGTTAATTTATGCCAATTGTCCCCTTCTCTCTACTCACACAGTTACCTCCCTAGTTCAGTTCTTCGTTATCTCTTGCCTGGACTATTGCAATAGCCTTCTAATTGGTATTCTTACCTCAACTCTCATCCCACTTCAAAGCCACCTCACTAAGCTATCAAGGTGATTTTTCTTCTAAGGTGTAGCTCGGATCAGGTCACTTCCCTGTTCAGGGAACACAGATGACTCCTTGTTGCTTCCAGGATCTAATGGAAGCATCTCTGTTTGTTATTTAAAGCCCTTCACAGCCTGGCTCCATCTTACTTTTCCAGTCTTCCTATACTATACTTGCCTTTGCTCACCTTATGATATCGCTACTATGGCCTGCTTGCTATTCCTCACACATGACAGTCCATCTCCCAATTGCTTCTGTGCCGGCTGTTCCTGGAATGCTTGCTCTCCTCACCTCTGACTCAGTATCTCTGGCTTTCTTCAGGATTTAGCTTAAATCCCA
Organism: Monodelphis domestica; assembly: GCF_027887165.1. Lineage (NCBI taxonomy): Eukaryota > Metazoa > Chordata > Mammalia > Didelphimorphia > Didelphidae > Monodelphis > Monodelphis domestica. The sequence continues at coordinate 361,879,556 of NC_077227.1, read as the reverse complement.
CCTTCAGAAGGAGGCCCTCCTGGCACCCTCACCTGTTAGTACATTCCCTCTACAATTACCTTCCATCTGCTTTGTATAGATTTTGTGTACATGTACCTAGTGATTTTCATGTTTTGATGCCCCCATTAGAATTAAGTTCCTTGAGGGCAGGGACTGTGTTTACACTTTTATGTATCTCCAGGGCTTAGCACAGTGTCTGGTACACTTAATGAATGCATGTTGACTGGCTGACTTTTCATTAGCTCCTCCACAAGAGAGAAGGGTAAGGAGAGGAAATTAAATTCAGTCGGGTTTGCCATTTTTGAGCACCTCTGGGAACTAGTGAAGAAAAGAAGCTGGCATCATTTCCTATAATGAAACTTTTTACATTGTCTTGGAGCAGAGCCACAAGTAGGTTGGGGGGAGGAGGTGAGAGAGAACAAGCATTTATATAGCATCTACTATGTGCCAGGCACTCTGTTTACAATATTATCTCATTTGATCCTTACAACAACCCTGTGAAATAGTTGCTGCTGTTAACTGTATTTTACAGTTGATGGAAACTAAGTAGATGGAAACAGAGGCAGAATTGTATTTTACAGTTGATAGATACTGAGGCAAACAGTTTAGGTGAGTTTACTCAGGATCATATAGCTAGTAAGTGTCTGAGGACAAACTTGAACTCAGATCTTCCAGGCTCCAGGCTCAGCATTCTATCCATTGAATTAACTTAGCTGGATAGAAACTGGTGATTTGGCCAGGCTACCAACATGGGGGACACTTTTTTCTCCTAAACATGCCAAAGAGGACAGTGTATTCTTTTACCCTACAGGAATACAAGGACAGTGGAGGAATTTGAGGTGCAGATGATTGCTTTTGTGTTCAAATATTCTGAACAGGTTTATTCTCCCTGAGAGGAGTAGACCTACCCTCTGCCTTGTTCAGCTCAGGACTGCTCTTTCCCCATCACCAAGATTGCACCTCACTCCAGTGTCCTGCTTGTATATTATCTGGCCTAGAGATTAATATAGGATATTAATCTATATGGATAATATATAGAATCAGGATATCTGGGATAGGTGGGAGACCCAGAGCCAGAAGTAGCCACAGAATGAACTGAGTGACTGATTAGTATTCAATTTCCCCAATGATTTGATTCTTCTTTGTAAGAGAAAGGGAGTCACCTCTGCCTCCAGTCCTATCTGAACTGAACATAGGAGGGGGGCACTTCTTGGGAATCACCTCCTCCATGCCCCACCAAATTTGTCCCAATAGTCTGAATTCCTAGTTATATCTCTGGCAGGATCAGTGGCAGTGGCAATATGCCAGTCTTACCTTATACTGGGGCCACTATGTCTGTCTGCTGACCAAATGACTTTGCCTTAACTGTTAGATTTCCCAGGCCAGCTCTGGTTTGGAATCTTCAATTAACCACTTATGGTCACAGGCAATCAAAAATGAAATGTTGTCACTGAATGATATAGCTATGCAGCTCTGAAGACAGTTCAGATCTTGAGATAAGCAAACAAGGTCAGGTATTTACAATAGAACCCCAAAGCCTTTGCTTACACTGGGAGTATTCTGCAGGAAAACAACTGAAACAGTGCTCAAGCAGGAATCAAGAGACACAAAGAAAACAGTCTTCATACCTTTGTGTGCTATTGTTGACTACTTTATACTTTCATGACCAATCAGAAGAGACTTCTCTATTCCTCCCCAACAGCCAAGGGTGTGTTTCTGCACATTCTCCTTTGGAAATCTTAAAATCCAAGCCCACAAATAAGAACAGTTATAGAATAGAAAGCCAGGCTTGGTGCCTGATGATGGCATCATTTTGCATCCTAAGGAACTTAGTCATTATATCAAGAAAACTGTCAATAAAAGCTTGGATCCTTGAAGACCATGAGATTCTCCATACTGTCAGGTGGAAGCTATTGCAATCACCATGATAGAGATGTTCAATGATTCAAAGTGTTCCCTATAGTCCCATTAAAATTATATGTTTTCCCCCTTCTCTCTACTCTTTCATCATTCTAATTATGTCTCTCTCTCTCTCTCTCTCTCTCTCTCTCTCTCTCTCTCTCTCTCTCTCTCTCTCTCTCTCTCTCTCTCTCTCTCTCTCTCTCTCTCTCTCTTCCTCACACCACAAACACACACACACACACACACACACACACACAAAGAATGAAAGAATGAGCTGGCTTGAGATTTTTCCTCCTGGGAGTCAAAGAAATCCTGAATCAGATTACTGGCCTTAAATCCAAGTGTTCCTCCTTTTTTATCCTTTTTAATCAGTATACAAAATCCTCTCACAATGATAGGAAATTGTCTATAGATGACATTATCACTCAACTACCAAACTAATAAAATTCTTAATACTTTCAGTTCTTCCATGAGCATGAGAACCAGATGACTTAAGACCAAAACAACATGGACTTTATGAATCAGTTTTTTTCCTCTTATACTATGTAGGACAGGCAGCAGTAAACATCCATATCTTAAAATAAAAGCCTTGGGAAAGAAGAATTCTTTTGGATGGAAACTCAACCAGGGTAAGAAGAAAAGTGGAACTGAGGGTTTGGACTTAGAAGCAGCCAAAGACAACAGTATGGGGAGAAATTATTTTGAGACCTAGAAACAATGTTTTAGGGCCCCAGAGGAGTCTGTTTTCAAATAGGTAAGGAAAAAGACCAGTTGAAAGGTTGTTGACAGTTGGGTGTGGCCAAAATCTTTGCAGGATTTTTTACATCTGGATTGGGTTAAAATCTTTGCCCAAGTGGCCATCAAGCTTGTAGAGGCTGGCCCTGATCTAACAGACTACATGGCCTGCCATGCTGCTATTTGAGGGAATTTCTCTTGGGGAAGTCAAGGTGGAAAAAAAGCTCCCTGTCCACCTATTTCCCCAGGAAAAAAAAAAAAAACAATCTGAGATTCATAGGAGGGCAAAGAAAGATCAGAGGGTAGAGCCTCCTCAGGGAAATAACCAACTCTATTTGAAAACAACCCCATTCAGAAGATCTCTATCCTTGGCTGGTGTTCCACTATCCACCCTGTACTACAAGCTCTTGTGATTCCTAAATAAAGAGAACATTTTAGCTGACAAGGGACAACCAGCTATTAGAACATACATGTGTGTATCAGTTTCAAAGATTTAGAGCTGGAAGGGAACTTGGATATCATTTAATTTAATTCTCTCATTTTGTAGATGAGGAAACTAAAGTCTAGAGAAGTTAAGTGACTTGTCCAAGGTCACCCAGGTATTTAATTGCAGAATAAGGGTTTTCTGACTTCATATCCAATGTTTTGTTTGGTCTTTTTTTTTTTTGTATATTCATGGGTTCTTTCTATATATCTTAAGGTTATCCTCAATGAAGTTTTCTGTTTAGCAATGTGGTACAATGGAAAAAAGAATTAGATTTGAGGAAGAGGAGAGGAAAGAAAAGAAGGAAGGGAAGGGAAGGAAACAAAAAAATGAAATGGAAGGACAGGAAAGGAAAGGAAAGGAAAGGAAAGGAAAGGAAAGGAAAGGAAAGGAAAGGAAAGGAAAGGAAAGGAAAGGAAAGGAAAGGAAAGGAAAGGAAAGGAAAGGAAAGGAAAGGAAAGGAAAGGAAAGGAAAGGAAAGGAAAGGAAAGGAAAGGAAAGGAAAGGAAAGGAAAGGAAAGGAAAGGAAAGGAAAGGAAAGGAAAGGAAAGGAAAAAGGAAGGAAATAGGAAGGGCAGGAGAGAAAGAAGAAGGGATTGGATGTTAAATTAGAATTCTTGGGTTCAAATCCCAGTTCTGCCACTTTTTTAACTGTGTAGCTCTGGACAAATAATGGTATCTCAGTTTCTATTTCCTTTTCCATCTATAAAATGGGATTAGTAATGCTTGGGCATCCTATTAGCTGACCTCTTAATGTCCCTCCTAACTTACAGTCTGTGATCTTTTTTTCTAGAGTTGTTGTGAAGCAAGTGCAAAAAAATCACTGTATAAATGTGATCTATCATCATTACATTTTAGGGTTTGTTTGTGTGTTTTTTTTTAAAGAATATTCCAAGAATAGCCAAAAGCCAGATTTAATCTTTTCTTTTATTTGCTCAGTCATGATAATCAAGAAACAAAATATTAGATGTAAAAAATATCAATTGTGCAATTTTAGCCATTTTCAAAAGCGGATAACATAAATGTCAGGACCCATCAGGCTATATTCCCCTTCAGCAAATAATTGTATCCAGAATAGTCTTTTGATGTATTGAAACTGAAGTAGGTTGTTAATACCTTTCATTTCTGAAAGGGCAATCACTACATTCCACTACTTTTCAGAGTAAATGTTCAAAGCAACTGTCTGGGGCATTAACTAGTCTTCTGGGGACTATCTGAGAGTGGAGACACCTTCCCCATCTACTTTTACTTCCTTTGAGTCATGCCGCCCCCTCCCCCAGTGGAATTTAAGTCCCTTCAGAACAGGAAATGGTTTTTGCAGGATCTATCTAGCACATTGCCTTGCTTATTTGATTGGAGTGGATTGGATTGCAGTGGGAAGGTGAAGATACCTCCTTAACCTCATCTTAACCTCTGCCTCCCAAAGACATTTCGGGATACTCTTTGACCTACTAATTCACACCCTTGGAAAAGACAAAGCGACTAGAAGCTGAGAAAGCTGGGGTTGAAACCTAGACTGGTAATCATGATCCACTCATTGATCATGGGATCAGGGGCTGCTGAAGCCAGAAGGACCATTAAAGATCATCCAGTCCCACCCCTTCATTTTTTGCAAAAGAAAAATGCATTCTAGAAATCCTCATGGTTTGAACAAAATCACAAAGATGTCAAAATGGACCTGGGTCTCCTGACTCCCGTACTGTTTCCACTAGGCTACAACAATGTTCATGGAGTGTTCCTAGCACTTACTTTTCTTATTGTAAAATATAAAAAAAACCAAACCAACCCTACTGTACTTAAACCCTACAATGTTTTGGTTTTATTTGAATGGACTTGGGGTTTCATATAAGGAACAACAAATGAAGAATGATGATGTGAGACACAGCAGGCATCAAAAAATGCAGATTTAGCAACAGGCATACAACATAAAGACTTGGAGAGTTGCCTAGGGACAATGAAAGGTTGATTTTGCCTACCATGGACAGAGTAGGTATTGGAGGCATCACTTGTACTTAGATATTCCTGACTTCCAAAAACCTATCATGTTGACAACTCTCACAATTGCTATGAAGGTAAGCTATGTAAATGTGATTTAAAACAGAATGTTATGGAAATATATAGGGTGACTGTCCCAAAAGCCTTAGTGCAATGGTAAGCTTTTGGGGTCCATACTTTTTGAAGTAGAGATTCCATTCCTGAGCCTAAGTCTCAAGGTATAAGAATAAAAGAAGAAAGTCCCTGTGTGCACCAGAATATTTATAACAGCTCTTTTTGAGATGGCAAAGAACTGGAAACAGCAGCAGATGCCCATCGATCAATTAGGGAATGGCTGAACAAATTGTGATATATGAATGTAATGGAGTATTATTGCTGTTCATTCCTTTTTAATCCTGTCCAACACTTTGGAACTCTATTTGGTATTTTCTTGGCAGAGATACTAAAGCAGTTTGCCATTTCCTTCTCAAGCTCATTTTACAAATGAGGAAATTCAACCAAACGGGGTCAAGTGACTTGCTCAGGGTCACATAGATAATAAGTGTCTGAGGCCAGATTTGAACTCCGGGAGATGAGTCTTCCTGACTCCAGCCCTGACAATTTATCTAGTGTTCCACCTAACTGCCCTAATGGAGTATTAGTAAGCCCTAAGAAATCATGAATGTAATAATTCAGAAAAGCATGGCAAAATCTACACAAACTGATGCACAGTAAAGTAAGTAAAGCCATGAAAACAATAATAACATTATAGATGAAAAGGACAATCACACACACACACAAATCCAAAGCAAATATAATAAAATTATAAAGATCAAGCAGGACTCCAATTAAGAGACATGAAGACTCTTTCAACCCATCCCTTGGTGAAGGTAGGGACTCCACAACTGTAACACATTGCATGTATTTTCAGACCTTTTCAAAGTTTTGAGCAATTGTACCCATTTTTTTTCCTTTCCCTTTCCTTTTGTCTTTTAAAAATACTATTTGTTCTTTGAAGAAAGTGGTTTTCTGAACAAATACTGAGCATAGTTTGCAATACAAGTGAATATGCTGCTTAGCAACACTAAACTTCTTGGCTGCAGTAGAAAACATTTTTATCTTTTGAGGATGCTGCAAAATCATAAACTGGAAAAGTCAAAGTCAATTTATGAACTCTCCAAGATATAGCTAAAGAAATCGCTAGCAAATAAATATACAAAGATTATCCAGCCTTGTGTTACATGCAAAATGATGTTTGGGCTCTTCTCTAGGAGAGTATGCTGTATCTGTTATGTAAGATCGTGAGTGCCTTGGGGTCTCCCTAATAAAAAAATTTTTTTTGGTGTGATATAATTGAAAGCTTTGGAGATAACTACTATCAATGGAGTTGAAAAAGTTCCTTTTTCAATTAGAGCTTTTAAAGTATTGTAATCTACTTTTAAAATATCACAAACTATCTAAAATTGAAATGAATGTGTCCCTCAGTATTTCTGTGAGTGTTGCATTCCAACTCACTTCATAATTAAATTATATTTTTTTGTTTCTTGTGAAAAATAAAATAAAATAAAAAGAAAGTGGTTTTCTAGAAAACGGAGGGAGAGACATACCAAATATGATATGATACATCACCTAAGATGATGTAAGAAACAGAAGGCATCAATAAAAGCATACTTTAAAAAGCCAGTGAGGCCTTTGGGACCCTTTTTAGATGGGACACTATTTATTCTTCTCTTTTTTTTTTTATCAAGGCTGTGCTATTCAGAAAAATTATGCTTCCATGATATTTTATCTGCTTCCAGAAAAAAGCTGGTATATTTTTCCCGAGAAAATATTTCACCAAAAAAAAGCAATTATTTTTTAAAATGTCAAGAAGTCCAACAAAACAATATAAAATAATATATAATAGAAATATAAAATAATATATAATAGAATAACGATACATTCACTCCACCAATCAGACAGCACTTAAGTGTGAATCAGACACCATTTGGGCCCTAGATGTACAAAGACATAAAGGAAACAGTCTCTGTCCTTAAAGTGCTTACATTTCATCAGGGGAGCTAACATGTGTATGATTATAATTACTCATGATTATAATATATATTTTTATTGTTTTATAGCTCTATATCTCCAAATACACATATGCATGTATGTTTATATATAATTACATGTAAAAGTTTACTATTTTATACACTCCCACATATGTATCCACGTATACATAATTGTGCATAATGACATGTATATACCTTCCCACATATATGTTTGTATATATGGATAATTACACATGTATAATTTCATTGTTTTATATCTATATACTTCCCCACATACATGTATATGTGTGTATATAATTTTATTGTTTTTAACTATACACTTCCCTACATATCCATGCATTTGTATATCTGTGTATATACATAAAATTACACATAATTACAAAAAATTTATCATTTTATATTGCTATACCTGCCCATATCTATGTATATATGTGCAAATACAGTGACATAATCATTTATATATACTTTAATTATTTTCTATCTATTCCACATATATGTCTATACACAAACACACACAAATAATGCATGTGTGTATACATGCAAACACACATACGTGCAGATACAAATTAATCTAGGGAGGAGGAGGCACTAGCAGCTAAGAAGAATCAGCAAAGGTGTCAGGTAGAAGGTCTTTTTGAGCTGATCTTTGAAGGAAAGTAGGGATTCCAAGAGGCAGGGGTAGGAAGGGAGGACATTCCAGGTGGGGAGCACAGCCAATGCAAAGGCAAGAAGAAAAGAGATGAAATGTGATTTGTGAGGAACAGCAGGAAGTCCAGTCTAACTGGAATGTAGTCTGTGAAGCAAAGTAATATTTATTAAGACTAGAGAGAGCTTGGGGCCAGTTTGCAAAGGGTTTGAAATGCCAAACAAGGACATACACTTGACCCTGAGGGTAATAGAAGTCCGCCGGGATCTATTAATCACAGGAGAGGCATTGTCAGACCTGTGATTAAGGGATATCACCTTGTTAGTGGAGAATGGATTGGAAAGAGGAAAGACCTGAGGGAAGGAGGCCCCTTCAGAGGCTATTTCAATAACCCATGAAGTCCTGAACTCCAGAGGTAGCTGAAGGAGTGAGGAGAAGGGGACAGATCCAAGAACTGTCGAGGAAGTCGAGTCAACAATAAATGACTAGATTCTTCTGGATTCATTTATTCACTCCATAAACAGTTATTAGGCATCCACGATATGTTAAGATTGTGCTAGTATACAAAGAAAAAAAATAAAAACAATTGCTTCTTTTCCTGGGGAGATACAACATTTGCTCAGGTATGAGATAATTTGAGAAGAGTAACATGTACAGAGGCAGACAGGTAGTGCAGTGGAATTAGCCTGGAATCAGAAAGATCTGAGTAAACATGTGGCATCATGTGGCTAGCTGTGTGACTGGGCAAGAGATTTAAAAAAAAATCTGTTTGCCTCAGTTTCCTCATCTGTAAAGTGGAGATAATAATAGCACTTATCTCCCAGGATTATTGTGAGGATCAGATGAAATTGTTTTCAAGAGCTTGGCACAATGCCTAGCACATAGTGAATGCTATATAACTGTAGCTATTATTATGATGAAAACTTTATGCTTTTCAAAGAACTTTCCCTGACACTCTCTCATTTGATCAGCACAACACAATATCCTCTTTAGTTTGGACAGGTATTATTTAGCTAATGATAAGAAACAGAATCTCCCAGAGTTTGTCTAAAGTTTTACAGTCAATAAGAGGCAGAAGGAAGGTCTTCCAACTCCGCCATGCTGCCTTTTTTTACTGAAAGGCCACTTTATGGTGGGCACTTTCCTAATGAATGCTGACAGGGTAGTTTCCTGGAATTCATATATATGTGAATTTAAAGGAAAAATAAATATTCCACCTTCTGGGAAAGTCTTGAGTTCCAATAACAAAATGTTATGGAGCGACTCCCTATTCCTACATTTTTTTATGTCCTCTGTGGCTCTGGCCAAAGAGGATTGGGTGCAGAAGAACCATGCCCCACCCTCTTCCCTTGCTTAGACATCTAAGAGGAAAAATTCTGTCCTCTAGCAGTGGTTTTTTGGTAGGGCTGATTAGCTGGCACACACACACATACACAATGCCCAACTGGTCACAGCTTGTACACAGGCTGTGGGAGCTCTCCTCCAGGGGACTGAATCAGAGACAGAGAGAGCCTGATTAAGAGCTGCAGGTTGTGGTTGTTGTCATTGTCTTTCTTTTGGGTTACAAGATGGGATTACCTGCATTTAGTGTGCTTGGTAGGACTATGCTTTATTGATGACTGAGATCAGTTTAGATCTTAGATACACAGTGTGCTCCCTCAATCATTCTAAAAGATTTAATTTGGTTATTCAAGGATAAGCCTCCATTCCTTTAGCCCAACTGACTGCCCCAGAAAGCAGAAGGTTGGTTAGCTTTATGGTGAGCAAGGTGTAACAATAAGAGTTGACATTTTATGGGGCTTTAACATACCTTTTCTGATTTGAACCCTCACTACATCCTTGTGATTTGGGTGCTATTATTATTTTGGGATAACAGATATGGAAACATAGGCTAAGTGACTTGCCCAGGCTAATAGACCTCAGATGTGTCTGAGACACAATTTGAATGGGGTACCTGATGGCAAGTCCAGCAGTCTCTGGTGGTTCCACCAACTTTTGTTTGGATATACTATAGAAAGAAGGGTTCTTAGGTTGAAAAATTGACTCTCTACTCTCAAACCATCAGCCCGACTCCATGTACAATTTCTCTAAGTCCTTTCTCTCTTTCTCCCCTTCCTTCCTTCCTTCCTTCCTTCCTTCCTTCCTTCCTTCCTTCCTTCCTTCCTTCCTTCCTTCCTTCCTTTCCTTCCTTCCTTCCTTCTTCCTTCCTTCCTTCCTTCCTTCCTTCCTTCCTTCCTTTCTCCCTCCCTCCCCTCTCTCCCTCTCTCCCTCTCTCTCTCTCTCTCTCTCTCTCTCTCTCTCTCTCTCTCTCTCTCTCTCTCTCTCTCTCTCTCTCTCTCTCTCTTCTTTCTTTCTTTCTTTCTTTCTTTCTTTCTCTCTTTCTTTCTTTCTTTCTTTCTTTCTTTCTTTCTTTCTTTCTTTCTTTTCTTTCTTTCTTTCTTTCTTCCTTTCTCCTTCTTTCTTTCTTTCTCTCTTTCTCTCTTTCCTTCTTTCTTTCTTTCTTTCTTTCTTTCTTTCTTTCTTTCTTTCTTTTCTTTCTTTCTTTCTTTCTCTCTCTCTCTCTCTCTCTCTTTCTTTCTTTCTTTCTTTTCTTTCTTTCTTTCTTTCTTTCTTCCTTTCTCCTTTCTTTCTTTCTTTCTTTCTTTCTTTCTCTCTCTTTCTTTCTTTCTTTCTTTCTTTCTTTCTTTCTTTCTTTTCTTTCTTTCTTTCTTTCTTTCTTTCTTTCTTTCTTTCTTTCTTTCTCTCTCTCTCTTTCTTTCTTTCTTTCTTTCTTTCTTTCTTTCTTTCTTTCTTTCTTTCTTTCTTCTTTCTTTCTTTCTTTCTTCTTTCTTTCTTTCTTTCTTTCTTCTTTCTTTCTTTCTTTCTTTCTTTCTTTCTTTCTTTCTTTCTTTCTCTCTCTCTCTTTCTTTCTTTCTTTCTTTTCTTTCTTTCTTTCTTTCTTTCTTTCTTTCTTTCTTTCTTTCTTTCTTTCTTTCTTTCTTTCTTTTCTTTCTTTCTTTCCTTTTCTTTCTTCTTTCTTTCTTTCTTTCTTCTTTCTTTCTTTCTTTCTTTCTTTCTTTCTTTTTCTTTCTGCAGAGGGCAAGAGCTATGCAAAAGGATCAAGTGACTTGCCCAGGGCCACATAGATAGGAAGTGTCCAAGATCAGATTTGAACCCAAGTTCTCCCAACTCCAGGTCTAGTGCTCTATTCATTGTGCAACCTTGCTGCCCCTGTCTTTTGCTTCTTTATTATCTGGTTTTCCTAACTTTTAAAATTTAATCTGGAAAATTATTACTTCTACTTCATCAATAATGATGGCTTTAAATTAGAATGCACCAGGATAAAGCATCCCACCTTACATTTTTCTCCACTCATGAATATTATCATAAGTTGACTTTGCTTTCTGAAGACAGAACTTTGTAAATTGAATCTTATTCCTCAATGATAGCACCTACTTGCATGTTGCTGATTAATTTGCATGAAGTTCAGGATCCCAAGGTGCTGTACAAGAGAAGGCAGAGCCTCACAAGACAGAACAAAGCATGAGCTGGGAGACAGCAGAGGAAATGTAAGATGAGGCAGCTTTATTGAGGGGAATAAACTCACAGTAGCTAAGTGGTACAATGGATAGTGTGTCCAGCCTAGAAGCAGGAATATTCTTCTTTCTGAGTTCAAATATGGCCTCAGACAGATACTAGTTGTATAACTTTGGGCAAGTCACTTAATACTACTCCTCTATTTCCTCATCTGTAAAATGAACCAGAGAAGACAATAACAAACCATTCTATTATCTTTGCCCCCATATGGGGTCCTGAGGAATCAAGCATGAATGGGGGGGGGGGGAAGGGCTAAAGAACAGTATGCTCAAGTTAAGAAGGGACAAGGAGAAGATAGAAATCAGTTTGGGTCCATTGTGGTTCTAAAGGGGAAGAGGACACCAAAATTAATAAAGCCTGGTGGAATTTTTATCTTATTCAAGCAAGACATTGGGGGAAGGGAGCAAGGAGCCTGGAAATACTTAAGGAATTGACAGTTGATTGATATTCAAACTCCCTTATACTGAGAAAGGGGGCTTTCAGTCATTCAGTACTTAGCACTGTGAATTGGTGCTTAATAACTGCTTGTTAATTTTATTTAACATGTGACTTCCCCTGGTCTTCCACATTGAGATCTTTACAATATCGTTACTTAACAGGTCTGTCTAGGTCTTAAACCCACAAATAAACGTAAGGGCTTTCCGAGCTTTTTTAGAGGTTGTGCCAGAATGAAAGTATATTGCAATGGATTTTTTTTAAGGGCTCAGGTCTTAAACTTTCATGACCCTTCTACTATATTGAAAGAGATATATTATTCCCTATCCTTTTTGATCACTAATGGGAGAGGCAGTATAATGTGTTGGAAAGAAAGCTAGGTCCTAGGTGTAAGTCTTGCTTCTGACCACCATATACTGGTGGAATTGAAGCAAATGACTCTCTCCTTGCTCCAAAAACTAAGGTATAAATCTGCATTGGGAGAAGCAGTTCCTCTACCCTTGAAATAACAGGACCAGCCCCATCTATCCCCATTATAAATGAGAAAAATACCTAACACTTTAAACCTCCTTTCTCTGACATGGTCAAATGCCTTAATCAAAAATAAAAAATGCTCTAGGGGACCACATTATTTAAAAGAAGCTTGTATTGCTTCTGTGAAGCAAATAGAAATTGTTTATAGCTTTAGTTTTCTAAATTGAGTTTTCTTAAAGAAAGGAAACTAGAAATTTAACTTTTCCTTCTCAAATCCTTAATTTATATCCCACATTCTAATAAAGGAAATAGATCATATTTTTTGCATTACAGACAACTTCATCAACTCAGAAGAAATTCTCTTTTTATTTGTGTTCTATTTTCACTCCGTCTTCCTTTCCCTTTAAGGACCATGCTTGTATGTCTGGGAATTACGACAATAAAAAAAAAAAAGCACAACCCATTCTGATGTCATGGCTGGATCTGGGAACTAGGACACAGAGTTTGGGGAGACTGTGCCAACGTTGATGAGAAGCAAGGATTAACAAGACCTCCGGAAGCTTTGAAATGAAATCTTACTCTGATCCTGGGAAGATGACTGGGTGGGAAATACAGAAGGCGACTATACCTAGAAACCCTGCTTCAGATTTTGAACCCTTTAGGAGATAGGTGCCATCATTTCTCACCACCAAAGGGGATAACTTGCAGGGACAGTTGAAGGCCTAGACATAAGTAGATACTCTATTTATTACTCTCTCTTAAGATTGCCTTAAGTTTGGCTTTGAGAGTTAAAACTAAAAAAACATAACATACTTTATGTAGAGTTTTATGGTTACAAAGCATTCCATAGTCATTCTCTTATTGAGCCTGCTGAAATGGATGTTGCAAGGATAGTCATACTCACTTTATAGATAAAGAAATTAAGGCTTCCACAGTTAATTAAGTGACTGATTAGGGAATGAAATCCAGGTCTTCTTAACTTCGAGTTCGGTGTACCTTTCAGATCCAGAGCTATATAGCAGAAGATTTATGGACTAAAATATCAGGAGCCCTAGGTTTGAGGGCTGGCTTTCTCTCTACTAAATAGCACTGTGATGCCGGGCCTTCTTCATGAGGAAGTTGTTGTTCAGTTATGTCTGACACTTTTTGTGACCTCATTTGGGTTTTCTTGGTAAGGATACTGGAGTGGCTTGCCATTTCCTTCTCCAGCACATTTAACAGATGAGGAAACTGAGGCAAACAGGATTAAGTGACTTGCCAAGGGTCATAGAGTTTAGGAAGTTTCTGAGGGCAGGCATGAACTCAGGAAGATAGGTCTAAATCTTCTTATCTCCAGGACCATCATTCTATCCACTGTGCCACCTACCCAAGGGAGCTAAACCAATCTATTCTTTCAGGTATCAAGACTAAAGAAATGCCATCTCAAAGGGATTAAAGATAGGAGAAAATAACCTACCTGTACAAAAATATTTATAGCAGATCTTTTTTATTTTTTTGTGGTGGCAAAGAAATGGAACCTGAAGGGATGTTCATCAATTAGGGAATGACTGACCAAGCTGTGGTATATGAGTGTAATGGAATATTGTTGTGCCTGAAGAAATGATAAACAAGACAATCACACACACACACACAACAAGGCTGGAAAGATTTATATGAAGTGATGAAAAGCGAAGAGAGAAGAACCAGGAGAATGTTATACTCAGTAACAACAATAATATATGATGATTAGTTGTGAATGACTTAACTACTATCAACAAGTCAAGGATCCAGGACAACTCCAAGGCACTCTAGACAAAAAAGGCTCTCCATCACCCTAGAAGGAGCAGATGGAGTCTGAATGCAGATTGAAGCACCCTATTGTTTACTTTAGTTCTTCCATGAATTTGTGTCATTTCATTTGTCATTTCACAATGACAAACATGGAAATATATATTATATGATAATGTATGTATGACCTACATCATGTTACCTGTTCTCTTGAGGAGAGGGTGGGATAGAAGGGAAAGATAGAACATGGACTGCAAAATGTTAGGAAACAAATATTAAAAGTTGTTCTGACATGTTTTCTGGGAAAAAATGAAATTTTGTTAGAATAAAGGAATGCCTTAAGACTCCTAATTGCTCCAGTCTGGTGTATCAGCATATGAAAGGGGTGGAAAATGTAGATGAACAGGTAGAAGAGATAGTGACCTCCCCCCTCCCCCATCTCCCAGGGAATTAGCATTATACTATAACTTTTCTCAGTCCATCCTTCTACATGAGAAAATGAAAGCGATAGGGTTTGCAGATGGGAATTCTGAATATCAGAGCTGTTTAGCAAATAGGGAAGGGGACAGATTATTATCTGGTTTATAGCCTAGTCTTCAGAGATTGAAAGCTGGCAAATTTGTGAAATGCTCACCATATATTAGAATGAGATCTCTGAAAATGTCCCCAAAACCCTTCTTCAGGAAGAAGTTTCAAAAGAAAAGTTTTAACTATAAGGACATTAAGTAACTGGAAGAAACTAGTCCTTTATTCTTTATTTTAAAGATCTTGGCTGGGATTGAGAACTTCCTGCAGGGGTGATGGGACCTAGCAGCCAATATTCAGAGGGAATATGACAGAGAAAATTTTTTGCAAATGAGACAATATTTGGTTAAAAAAAAAAAAGGAAAAAAAAGAGCTTAGTTCCCATGACTGGCACATAGTAGTTATATAAATTCTCATTCCTTACCCCTGTTCCTCTTGCTGGTCTTTTTCAAGGTTTACTGTCTCTTCTAAAAGAGTGAAAGTATAGCAGTGCCCACTGCTCTGAGAAGAAGAGTTAGCTGAAGATTTCAGCTGAGCAAGAAACTGGAGGTAATGAAGATTACTATTGGCCATATTCAGCAGAGACTGTTAGTCCAGTGGAACATGCCCGAACAAGGTTCTGAGATCATTTGGGAACAGTGAGAAGAATGTTAAAAGAAAGCTAGAATGCATTAGTGGCCCTACAGGACCAGAGTCATGAGTTACCTCTCTTCCTGTTTGCCCTGGTCGCAAATATTATCCACGTGCATACTCCGTGTCTGACTCTTCATATGTATTTCCCTCATGCCCACTTTTCTCACTGATGTATGCATTTGTGGGAGAATGGGTCTTGGGTTTATGGGGGAAATGCTTTATTGCTATTTTTCTTACTATGCCATTTCATTAAATGCCTTTGCTCTGAGGTAATTGTTTTCCTCTGGCTAACAGACTATTAAAGGCATATACATTGGTTTGGGATTATGAGCTAAGACTTTCATGGGTATTCATTCACAAATGTTGATCTTTGAACCTCTAGAGTAGCCATTCCCTGGCTGACCTACCTTGAGATTAAGGAGGTACTCTATATGATTCTCTGACCTTAATACTAAATATGTAGCAGTCTGTCTTCTTGGAGCAAGGAGAGACAGGGCGATCTGAAAATGAAGTAACCTGGAAGAAGTCCTCACCTGACTTTCAGTACAATATCTTCAAACCCCTTGTGGCTACCCTAAAAATAATAATAATCTACATTTCTATAGTGCCTTAGGGTTTCTGCAGCACTTTCCTCACAATAATCTTTTAAGGTAGATTGGACAAATGCTATTATCCTTGTTTTACAGATGGTAAAACAGCCTAAAAAAGGTGAAATCGCATGTCCAGTCACATGACTAAAATACACCATAGTGTAGATCCAAATCCAGGCCTTGTTACTCCAACTTCAGCACTATCACCTCTCCCTGCACCCCCACCCTAACCCTTAACATTGTCCTGCCTGTCCAGAAATCAGCTGGCTAGAGCTAATTTTTAATAAAAATGCATAGAGATAACATCCTCATTCTGAGATACAGCTCACTGTTGAGCCACTATTGCTCTGGGAAAAGATAAAGGACATCTTCCATCTGAAAAGTGTGGCATTTATACTGAGATTCTCATGTCCATTTCAAGAATCATTTTTTCAAAGACACTGGAATGGGCATTCAAGAAGAAGCTAAGATGGATAAGGGGGAGAGAGGAGACAAGCTTCTGAAGACCTCTGACAACCCCTCAAGGCCAACCTTATGTATTATCTTACCTTTTCTGTGATCCATTAGTCAGACCACATGAACCTTCTGACAAGAGTTTCAGGGTTCCTAGTGGTAACAGGAAGACATACATACCTGCCCCCCCATCCATATCCTCTCAGTTGCTGTTCCATCATTTCAGTCATGTCTGACTTCATGACCCCAATTGGGGTTTTCTTGGCAAAGATACTAGAGTGCTTTGCCATTTCCTTCTCCAGCTCATATTTCAGATGAGGAACTGAAGCCAATGGGGTTAAGTGACTTGCCCAAAATCACACAGCTATTCAAGTGTCTGAGGCTGGATTTGAACTCAGGTTTTCCTGACTTCAGGTGCAGTACTCTACTCACCCCACTACGTAGTTGCCATATCCTTTCTAACTACAAGAAAAAAAGATTAAGGGTTAAAAGATAGTACTAAGTGTCCTGCCACACCAAAACACAATGAATAATATAACAGGGTTGCATTATCTTGGATCTATGAGTGTGTGTGCCTGTATTTAGAATGAATGCCAAGACCAGAATTCTAGGTAGGCAGAAAATGCCATAGGTCTGAGCAGGCAAGGGCTGAAGTTCAGGGAGGTTAGCTGCAGAAAGAAGGAATGGGCAGATACCCAAAACTGAGGCAGCTGGAATCCAGAGTCCAGAAAGTCAGAGTCCCAGCAACAGTAGCCCTAGTAAGTAGAGTTGGCAAATTATGATAAAGTTTCCTAAATAAACTGAGAGATCCCTATAGAGGTGTAGACCAGAGACAGGACAGCCTTGGCTCAACACCTAGCACAGTGCCTGTAGGGACTATCATTGTTCCTAGGCATAATATATACTTAAAATGTTTGTTATTCCATTGATTTATTATCTGACTTATTTAAAGAATACATTATTTATTGATTAATTGATGTAATCCCAGCTTCAACACTTGCTAACTATGTGATTTGGGCAAGTGAGCATATTTCTCGGGGTTTGTGTCCTTATTTGTAAAATGAGGGGGCTAGACTAGATCTGTGAAGTATGGTTTGGAGACCCTTAAGGGACCACATGGTCTTTTCAGGGAGTCTGGAAATTCAGAACTATTTTCATAATAATACTAAGATATTTTCATTTTTATCAGTTTATCAGTCAATAGAACCCATATAAATAAAAGCTCTTAGAGGAAGAGGAGGGAATCCCTCAATTTTTAAGAATGTACAGGGGATGCTTGAGAACTGTTGGACTAGGTTATCACTAAAGTCCCTTCCAACTCTAGAGCTATAACCTGAAAATCCCATGAAGCTAGAAGCTTATAGGTAGATATTGCTTCTGAGTCCTGACTCCTGACTTGCTCTGAGTCGGATTCCTAGATGACTCCAGCATAGTTACCAATGGTTATTTACCAGAAATGGAAGTTAAAGTCCTATATTCCGTGCAGAAGAAAGCCTCTCCTTTTAAGTTGCTATGGCAATGATGGGTTAAGTAAAGGAAAGAGTGGAAAGACTCCAAGAACAAATAACAAATGAGTTGCAGAAGGAAGGGAGGGGAATAACAAAGGGGAAAGGGAAAATGAAGTTATTTTGACTCATCTTCAGGCTCAAATTGGATTTCACTCCACTAGACTGGAAGGGACTGTGACTTTGTAATCTTTATCATTGCAAGTCAGGCAAGTCCTTATAGTCTCTGAAATGAATCAACTGGTCATTTTCCCTTAAATCACAAAATGGCACAAACTCAGACTTGGAAGGCACCTCAAAGACTGTCTATTCCAATCTCACCTGACAGGAATTATATCTATTAAAATATAGTACCTTCTGATGATCTCTCTGTTCTGGGTTCTGACAGGAAGTATGCAAAAGAATATCCTAAATCACCCCTTTGCCAGTTACACTGGCCCTGGAGTTCCCAGATTCCTAAAACTGGCAACAAAGTCAGGAAAAGAAGAGATCTATTTCCTTTTATTTAGTCACATAGGTAAAGACGACATTCAACAGTATAGACATCTAATAAACCTGTTTTCTGGACCAGGTGACAATTAGCCAAAGATATTTATTAAGTATCTATTATGGAAAAGTCTCTGAGTTAAACAGTAAAGCTCTAAAAAAGAGCAATATTGTAAACCTCACCATCAAGGAGCTTATATATTGGTTGAGGAGATAGCGGGTATATGTGAAAGTATGTTTCTCTGTGTCAGAATCTGACTCTAAATAAGTAGGGAGGTGAAGAGGATTCTGCTAACCAGAGAGTGGAGTTCTTTTCTCCTGGTTCTCTTCCTATCCTCTTCTCTTCTTCTTATAATAATTATACATTCTATAATAGTTCTCTTAACCATCCAGCTCCCATGGATTCAATTATCAGCCCCATTCCAATGATTTTCAAATCTGCTTAATCATACCTGACTTGTCTGCTGACTTCCTATTTTACATCTCCCATCACTGATTAGGCATCTCAAAATGGCCGTCCTGTAGACTTAAACTCAACCTGTCTAAAACACATATCTTTCTATTCTTCTAACCTTCTCCACTCATATACTCTACAAACCAGTGATACTGGCCCCACTTGCTGTTCCTTAAACAAGAAACTCTGATTCCTAACTCTGGGCATTTTTAGTGGTTGCCTCTCAAGACTGGAAATGTTTTCCTCAGCACCTTCACCTCTTTCTTGGTTTCCTTCAAGTCTCAGCTAAATTTCTACCTTCTATAAGAAGTTTTCCTGTTCCCCTTTAGTTCAAGCCCTTCCTTTGCTGATTATTTACAATTTAACCTGAATATAACCTATTTGTATATAGTTGGTTGCAGGTTCTCTCTCTCAATATGAATTCTTTGAAAGCAGGGAATGTCTTTTACCTTTCTTTGGATCCTTTGTATTCTGTATATAGTATAGCACCTGGCACAGAGTAGGTAATTAATACATGCTCATTGATTAACAGACACTTCTTTCATGAACTGAACCTTGAGACTTGAGGCCATCTTTCTTCTTGGCATCATGTGGATTCTTCTAAGTCAATTATTTTTAGTCATGTGCCCCCCTCTACAAAGTCTCTGACAGCTACTATTTGGAATCATGTTGCATCTGTTGCTAGAGTGATAGACCAGGCTATGACCATGCTGGCAGACTGTAGAAGATCATGTGATGACTGGGTGACCTGAGCTCCATCTTTCCCTCTTTATCTAGAGTTGGGAAGGACATTATCCCTTTAATTGAACTATTCCTTTGAAATCCCTGACTCTTTTTCACCAAGGGACAGACACTGAACCAGGAAAGCCACCCTAGTTCCTGCAGTCTGAAGCATTTTGTAATAGTGACTCTTCAGTTCAATGTACCATTTGGATCAGCACTTCACCCTCCCTGTCTCCTTTGTGTTTTCTCACCAACCCTGCTTATTACTTTTATCCCATTGTTTTAAACAAGAAAATCAGTGGCTGCTAATTCTTGTCTTGTGTTTAATGTTATTTGCAGTAATAAAGGACAGAGATCTAATGAATCTGTATTAAAGTGGGAAACACATCCATTCCCCCAAACCCACCCCAACCCACAGTGGGAAGAATGGGTGGCACCCAAGTAATGACTTCTCCAGGAGATCACAGATGCAGTGGTGCTGCCTTTCAATTTTTTCCTAGCCAGCTTGAATTGAAAGATAAAATAAATAATAAGCAGAGATTGATTAATACTCTGAAGAGTCATGTTTGCCTAAACTATGGGCAGCTAGGTGATGCAGTAGATAGAGCTGTAAGCTTAGAATTAGGAAGACTTATCTCCCTGAGTTCAAATCTGGACTGATACATGTCCTAACTATATGACCCTGAGCAAGTCACATTTAACCCTGTTTGCCTCAATTTTCTAATCTATAAAATGAATTAGAGAAGGAAATTACAAACCATTCCAGTATTTTTGGCAAGAAAATCATAATAGGGCCATGGAGAGTCAGACATGACAAAAATGACTGAACCTATAGTGTTAGGGAGCCAAAGCCTAGAACAGAAAAAGGACTTGGTTTCCTGTTGGAATCCTTTAGTAGTGCTTTCCTGGAGTCATTCAATCAATAGCCTTTTCCTGTATCTATATCTTTTATGGTAGCTTACTGATAAGTGAGGACATTTACAGGGTGAAAGATTATTCCCTTCTATTGTCACTCTTCATTGGTTCTTACCTTAAACACAGTATTCTTATCTTTCACAGTATTTATATTACAATGAGATCTTTATTACAGATAAATGTAAGATATATGCAAGACAAGTAAAATGTAACTTCACTGGAAGGGGAAGAAATACTAATTGAGACAGTCAAGACCTAGTATATCGGGTGGCACCTGAGCTGCCATTAGAAAGAGGCAAGGGACTCTAAGTAGTAGAGATGGGAGGGGAGTGATGTCCAAAGGCATGGAGATAAGAAGTATTTGAAGAGCAACAAGGAGATTTTGGCTGCATCATGGAATACATCCATCCATCTATCCATCCACCAATCGATGCATTTAGTAAATAACCTGTGACAGTTATTGTGCTGTCAATGGAGATACAATTTATGCATGAAAGGAAGTAATGTGTCATTATCAATAGTGAAGTTATTTGGGTAAATTTCTCATCTCTTCTGTTGGATTGAAGCCTTCTAAAGGGTAGGACTGGTGTCTTATTTTATCCCATGTCTCTGGGATCCAGAAGAATGTCTTGCGTATAGTAAGTGCTTAATAACATTTGAGGAATGGAGTCAAAGCCTCCCTGATAAGGATAGTTTTCCTAACTTAGATTCCTTCTGCCATACATTTTCTCATCTCTCTTCAGTAGAGAGGTCAGCACATCTAATACATGTGTTCAAACATTTGAGGATATATTCAGCCAGTCTTGTTTTAGCTAATCAATGACTCTGATTTCCCTTTCCTTAGCTTCATCACACAACTTTCTTGTGCTTCCTTTCCTGACATTTAGATTCTCTCCCCATCCCCAACCCCCACTTAGGACCCAATTCACTCCCCACCCCCACTTGCCTCTAGCCTTTCTTCTCCAGCATCCCTCTCCTGCCAGCCACCTCATCTTCCCAGCTGTGAGACACTGTCATTTTCAGCCTTATTCCTTCCATCTGCCAGAACCCCCTCCAAGTCTGGCTCTCTGCAAAACATATGGCTGGGCAGACAAGTCAGACTGAATGTTAATTTAAAAGTTAAAAGCAGTATACTCCAGCTCAAACCCTTCCACTCTTCTTTGCAGAAAAGCCAGATGAACTTTGCAGTCTCATCCTGTCCCACATAATCATCAGGGTGGGAGGGAAGTTCTCAATTAGCTCTCTAAACTTTATCCTCTCCTTCCTCTCAAACAAAAATGTCTGAGATTTCATAGCCTGGACCTTCTTCTACTATATCCTTGGATGAATTAGGTATTTGGAAATATTTGTTTGGATAAAATGAATTTCTTTTCATTTTAGGCAGGACTATGATAAACTTAATTACATACTATGGTACCCATATTGGGGGTGGCACCAAGTGATGTGATCTAGGGTGACTAGGACCACCATGAGAAAGAAGGGTGCCCTCCTCCTCACTCAGTTATTTTGGTGACCACTACCCTTTGCATGTCCTTTTGCTATCATGCCCCTCTGTCCTGACCCAACTCCCTTCCTCCTGCTGAGGCCCTAGCCCTCACCAATATGATTGCACACAATTGTAGGTTGTTGCTGGCCTCCTGATCTGGAAAACCATGTATGGGGATATACACGATTGGAGTAAGAATGAGTAATTTACTAACCCCTGCCAAAGTTAGCCCAAGGTCTGGAATTCTGAGTTAAATGCTATGACTTCATCTAATGGACCACAGGCATACCAATCATCCTCTGATGGAGAGGGATAGAATGTGCCCAGCAGGCCTGTCTCTCATTGCCCATAGCAGTGCTGGCCCAATCAAACTGGTTACAGATGGGAAGGAGAAGCACAGGTCAGAACAGAGCAAATGAAGAGATCAGATGCTTGGAGTCCCTGAGCACTTCAGTCTGGTAACTATGGCTGGTAGTAAAAGGATGCCAGGGGACCACACATTCCCTCACTACTGGAAAATAGCCTCAGGTAAGGAAATCTGTGGCCAGCTAAAGAATCACAGACTCTTGGAGTTGGACAGAACCTCACAGACTTTTTATGTAGCTCAACCTGTACTTGAGAAAGAATCTTTCCCACAACACATTCAATAAAAAGTCATCTAATTTTTCCCTGGATTCACTGGAGAAGGAAATGGCAAACCACTCCATTATCCTTGGCAAGAAAACCCCATGAAGCTATTGTGAACAGAGTCACAAAGATTGAACAATAACAACAAACTTTGCTTTGAACGTTGTTTGTGAAGAGGAACCCACTACCTCCTTGTGTAGCCCATCCTACTTTGAGATAGCTCTAGTCGTTCAGAAGTTTTCCCTGACATCAAGTCTAAATTTACCTCTCTACAGTTTCTTCCCATTACTTCTGATTCTGTCTCTGGAGCCAAAGAAACTAAGTATATTCCCTTTTCTACATAACAGCCTTTAAAATCCTTGAAGATCGTGATCCCGAACCTCCCTTAATCTCCTTTTTTCCAGCTGTGTGCTATCATTTGCAAACAGATCCTTGCAAGTTGTAGGATCAAAGATTTAGAATTTAAAGGAACCATTTGGTGCTACCACACCATTCAGATAAGGAAACTAAGGCCCAAAAAGGTGAGGTCCCTTGCCTTGAGTCATACAACTAGTAAGTCACTGAACCAGAATTTGAACCCCAGGTTTCATACTGCAAGATAAAACATCATATTTCACTTTGCAAAGGATAATTAGTGTATCTGTGGTCCATTAGATGATGTCATAGCAGTTAACTAGGAATTTTAGACCCTGGGCCAAATTCAGGGGGCTAAGGGGATGAGGAATGAAAAGGGAAGAAAGGGACCCTTGGTATATCCCAAGGCTGGTAAGTTGTTCATTGTCCCCATACATGATTTTCCTGAACCTGGGGGCCAACCACAACCTACAACATGCATACAGCTTCATTTTTCACTTTGCGACTTCTCTTATCAAATAGCCAGAGAGACACTGTTTTGGAATAATTGAGTGCTAGTAGTTCAGAGACCTCTTTTGGAGAGAACTTTTTGGACATCAGTCCTGTGTTCTATGCTCCTCAAGATAGCACAGAACTGCCACCTGTGTACTTAACTCCACTGCCTGAGGAGTGGAGATGGGAAGGATTGGCATTCATAAATATTCTTTGATTGATTATAGAGTCAGGGTTTTGGTTTATTGTGTAAGATTAAAATTAATATCCAATAACTCCAAGTATTCTATTTTTATAAGATATATTAATAATCACTTGAAGTAAAGGAAATATATAAAGCCTAAGTAAAGACAACTTTACTTTACCAGACTGGGAAAGCAGGAGAAGAGAAAGAGAGGGCAGGGTTCAGAATCCTTATCTCCAAAACGTAAGGACTTAAGGTGAGGATGAAAGTAGGATTCTGGGAAACATAGTCCTGGGATACAAAGTTCTAATTACATAATTGTTTGATCTCATTGACAGATTAAAGTTCTATACCTGCCCTCTTTCCACTTGCCCACAACACACAGACCTGTTAATTGCTGACTCCAATAACCATTGAACTCTCTCTGGCTTTTGACACTGTCAGTCAGCATCCTTTCCTGCAAAACATACATATACACTGTCTTTAGTTCCTGTGTTGCTGCTCTCTCTTGGTTCTCCTCTTACCGGTCTTAATGCATCTTCTTGGTCTCCTTGATGGTTTAGAATCCCTCCCTAATGCACTATGTATGAGTGTCTCCCAAGGCATCTGTGATGCCATCTTTCTTTACCTGCTAGTGATCTCATCAGGTTCCGTGGGTTCAATGATAATTTCTATGCTGATAATTTATCTCTAGCACTAATCTCTCTTAAATTCAAGTTCTACATTTATGAACTGCCTATTAATTAAAAAACAAAGGACTTAGGCTCACAAGAGTGGGAAAGTTAAACTTTAACAACTTACTAATAAAAGCTAACTTAATTAAGTTTAATAATTCATAGCAGACCTTAGCTAAAAATCAAGTCTGATTATATTGATTGAACACAGTTCCCAATTTGCATTTCTCATATCTGTCCATTGCAACCTCAACCTCACCACGTCCAAAATGGATCTCATTATAGTTTCTTCTCCATGACCTCCTAAACTATTTTACTACCAATTGTATTTTTTTTTCTATTTATAGCCCTATTATCTTTACAATTGCTTTGTTCTGCAAACTTGGAGTTATTCTGGACTCCTTGCTCTTCCTAACCATCATCTCCAGTTACCAAGATTTGTTGATCTTACAGAAGATATACATATATTCTGCATCTGATCCCTCTCAACTCATACAACCTTTAACCTAATTCAATCCCTTATTACTTCTTAGCTGATTATTGCAATAGATCTAATCGGTCTTCCTATTTCCAGTTTGTTTCTTTTCGAATACTTCTACACAGCTGTCAAATTACTCTTCCTACAAAGGATCTGTCCATTGATGCCCCCCCTTTCCCCACTCCCACACTTAAAAGTCTTCTATCACTTCCAATTGCTCCTATTGTAACATATAAACTCCTCAGGCTGGTAGTTGAAGAGCTCTACAGAATGGCTCCCTTCTATCTCTCCAGTTAATTTTCTATTATACTTCTTCATATACTTTGTGTTCCTATCAAATTGACTTGATAACATCCAGTCTCCTGCCTCCATACCTCCATAAAAGTGGTTATCTCTCCTGTGTCTGCCATGCATGCCTCCTCATTTCCAATTCTTGGAGTCCTGAACTCTCTCCAGACCTGTTCAGGTATCTTCTTTCTCCTTAACTAAGTAGCAGTTCTTCCTCTCAAAGTTTGTATTTACTCAATAATGTACACATCACTCCCTTTCAATAGAATATAAGTTCCTTGAGATGAGGGGCTATTTCATTTTGATATTTTTATCCCCCAGAAACCTAAATAGCACTTTGTATACAGTAAGTATTTAATATATGTTGAATTGAGATGAGTGGAACTGCAGCCAGGCTCTTAAGCTCCTTCCCAGGCACTCTTCTTCCACCATACCTTTCCAGCTTTATTCCTTCATAAGAAGTCTATTTCCCCTCTAAGCTGGACTACTATTATTTCCTGAACTTGGTTCCTTCATATGTACATTTACGTTAGTTGTCATCCATCCTTATGGAACTCTGCCTCTCAAAATTTTTATCTTCCCTCAAATCTTAGGTCAGGTCAACTTCTCCAGGAAGCATCTTATGATTCTCCTAGCTAAAATTAATCTGTCAACCAATAAACAGGTAATAAGTGCTTCCTATATATTCTCTATACATTCCTATGCCTCCCTTTGCTCATCCCTGAGCAAGAGACTGAAAAAGATTTAAAAGTGAATAAGACTCAGTCCTATCCTGAAGGAATTCATCTCAACAAAGTCCGCACTACTAAAATTAGTACACTACTACCAAAAAAACCCAAACAAAACAAAAAACCTTTTTTTCCCCTTCCTTGATTATCTATGCTGTTCCTTGGCTGCTGTTCCAAACCTATTCTTCTGTATTTACACACTCACTATCTCTTCCACCTTCCTCTCTCCCAACAGATATTTGCATCTTACTTTACTTTGAAAATCTAGGTCCTCTGTCATGAGCTTCCTCTTCTTCCCTAATGCATACCTCAAAGGCTTTCTAATTTTTCACCCCTCCTCCCTCTTTTAGGAGAAGTCAGCCTTGCTTCTTGCTGAGCTAGATTCTTCTGCCAAACACCTGTAAAGAATCACCTACTCACAGCTTCTTTGACATTCACTCCCTTTTCAACTTCTTGTTCCATCTTTGGTCCTTGGTGCTTAATAAACTTATGTTGATTTGGAAGGTATTCATAGTCAATAATAATAGCGGAGGGTAAGATATGAAAGAATATAAGAAATATGAAAAATGTTATGAGAAATTGAATGATTCATAGGTTATTTAAAGCTAGAGGGACCTAAGAAGGTATAAGTTCAACCATCTCATTTTACAGAAGTGAAAATCAAAGTGTAGCAAGAAGTGGATTTTCCAGGATTACATAGCAAGTATGTATAAGAAGAGCCCTTTTGGCTGGGAGTGGGATTAGGAATCAGGAAAAACTGAATCAGAGAGATAACATTTGAGTAGGACCTTAAAGGATGGGTGGGATTGCAACTAGCACATATGAGAGTTGAGTATTCAAGTTAATTGTGAGACATGGTTCCTGCAATAACTCATAAACTAGTTAGAATCAAACCAAATTCATGAGAAATTATAGAACAATCCCCAAGCTATAGATTCAAGAATCAAGTAGTTAGGTATAGGATATAATCAATAACAGAATATCAGAACTTGAAGAAAAGCAGGGGCTTTTAAACATTTTTGTGTCTTGGACTCCTTTGCTGGCGAAGCTTATGGACTATTTTTTAATGTATTAAATAAACTACATAGCATTACATAGGAAACCAATTTTATTGATATCTAGTTATGACAGTAATAATGATTATTAAAAATAAGTTCATTGACCCCAGGTTAAGAATTCTCTCCATTAGGATTGTAAAAGTGAAGTGATTTATCCAACTGCTGTATAATCTGAAAGAAGATCAGATATGGTAGGGTAGAGTTGTTTGTTCCAAGGAAGGTGCTCCATAGCTAGAAGGCTTAGTAGATAGAGTGTCTTGCAAGAGATGAAGGAAGACATCTACCTGAGTTCAAAACTGGTCTCAGGATACTTACTAGCTATTGTAAAGATTAAAATTTAGGAATATGGGGAGACTGAGGCAGGTAGAAATTAGTTTCTCTCTACAAGGAGTATTATATTTTTTAGAGGTTTATTAAGGATTAAGGATTAAAGAAAATACAGGATAAAGAAAATGTGCCTAGGCCATAGGCCTAGACAAGACCTCACCTACATTATGGAAAGAGCCACGTCTGCTCCAAAATGGAAGTCTAAAAAAGAGAGAGCAAAAACCTTTGCCACCAGCTTAAATCCTTCCTTGATCTCGGCCCACCTCAGAATTCCCGTGAGATTACAAAGCATTTTGGGGAAGTGGAGCAAGGGCTTGTGGGGATTGAAGTCCAGAGTTCAAATCTCAATTTTACACTATGTGAACCTGGGCAAGTCAATTAATCCCATTTGCCTCAATTTCCTTATCTGTAAAAATGAGTTGGAGAAGGAAATGGTAAACTACTCCAGTATATTTGTGAAGAAAATGCCAAATGGGATGACTAAGAGTTAAACACAACTGAAACCACTCAACAGCAACAACACATCAGGAGAAATAGATCTTCTGGATTTGCTTTCTTTCAATGACTCTATGTAGGGAATTGAACATTTCTGTTCCTTTGTTTCCCCTGATGCATATTTTTCTGCAACCTCTCTTTAGATGAACTGGGAGGGAACAGAAGAACATCTTTCAAAGAGGGTGATTATTTAACCAAAGATTTGGGTCAAATCCAAGATTCTTTCTTTTCTCTCCCTACCTCTAGCATATGGCAATCTTCTAAGTGTGTTATACTTTAGATTCTAAAGTTTAGAATAACTAAATTAAATAGGATTGGGGAGCTGTGGTTCTCCTCTGTAACACTATGTCTTGGGAAAATGCAGATTATGAAGTAGAGTTGTAAGGGGGCCTTCAAGGTCATCAGATTGATCCAAGCTCAGCAGCAGGATATGAATGCAGGTCTTCTAACTACAAAACCAGGGCTCTTTCCTCTGTATCACACTACCTTCCATCATTTTTTCTTTTCCTTCTCCCACCATAGATACCAACAATAACATTGACCCTATTGCATGGATTTTTGATTGGAGATGGAAGTAGTTAAAGTCGGATCTAAGATTAAATCCTGTCTCCATCACTTAGTAGCTATGTGATTCTGGATCAGTCCCTAAACCTCTCTCAGTTTGAGTTTCTTTATCTGTAAAATGAGGGAGTTAAACTTGCTGTCCTTCAAAGCTCCTTCCATATCTCTGATGCTTTAAGCAATTACATAACTGGGCCATCTCCCAAATAAGGACCCTGAATATGGCTTGTGTCTGCACCTCCATGTTCTAATATTTAAAATATGGATGAGGAAATCTGTTCTCCCTCTTTCACAGGTCTTCTAGTGAGATCAAATGAGATAATGTGCTAAACTGGAGTCACTTTGAAAAGTTTTTTTTTAAGCATTATACAAATATAAGGGATTATAATTATACTGATTCTTCTTTCCATAACAATTCATGACTAAATGGGCTCTACTGAAATCCAAGGGTCTTGTGTGTCAGCAGAAACATGGCATTAAGCACGGCACTGGAGAAGGAAATTACAGGCAAGAGAAAAGAATAGGAAAGAATTACACACCACACCTCCTTTTTTCTCTATGTATTACAGAATCCTGAATTGAAAGAAATTTATAAATTTATAAAAAGCACCTTCTCAATCCAGGGTCCTGGCTAATTGGAGTAATTTCCCAGCGAGTGTGTATAGGTTATCTATGTAGCACTTCAACAGTCATATACAAGTGGCCTTGAAGGCAAAGGAGACTGTAATTTGACTCCAATGTGTCATTGCAATGTGACATCATTATTTCTACGACCAAGAAAACCTCTCTCAGGAAGCATTATAGACAAGAGAAACAAAGGAAATGTAAGTCATGTTGTAGACTACTCGGAGTTGTCAGGTGAACCAGATATATGTGATTGTCACACGGTTCAGCCATTCTCTGTGCTGTTCTGTGGCCAGTTCTCTGCCCACTATTCTGAACTACCTCACAGAGCCAAATCAGTCATATGTGAATGCTGCTCTTTGAAAGCAACTACTCCAATGTATTGGAAATGGATGTTTAATTAGCTTTTTTTTTTAACCCTTATCTTCTGATTTAGAATCAATACTGTATATTGCTTCCAAGGGAGAAGAGCGGTAAGGGCTAAGCAATGGAGGTTAAGTGACTTGTCCAGGGTCACACAGCTAGGAAGTGTCAGAGGTCAAATTTGAACCCAGGACTTCCCTCTCTAGGCTACCCAGCTGTCCCCCATTTAAGAACATTATCCTTAGAAGGGGTTCAGATGTTTCACCAGACTACCTAAAGGGTCCATGATCCAGAAAAGGTTAACAATCCCCTGACTAGAAGTTAAGTTCCCTTCCAGCTTTATGAATCTATTAGCTTCTTTCTAAACCGAGGCTTAGACACTTATAGACAGGCATTTTCTAGACACAAGAAATTCGGAGAAAAAAAAAATTCTGAGGGAAACAGCCAAGTATATCATATCACTGATTAGTTTCTTCAAATAAGCACTGCTATTATTGCTGCTTCCCAACAAGAGAGAACTTTTATTTGGAAGTCGCTCTCCATGAAGAACTTGAACCAAAGGAGCATAGTTTGTTCAAGAGTGCTAGATGGTGATTTTGTTGTCAGAAAATGAGACCAATATAAAAAGGCAGGAACCTGTGCCATCAGAGTGACATATTAGCCTTTGAGAGTTTCTTCCTATCTCCCCAGCAGTCTCAGGGATGAGTCATGGCACCTTGGTTGGTTCCAAAGCCCATTTGCTATCTCTCCAGCTTGGAATGTTCAGAGGAATCTAAGCACAGCACAGGTTGGTCTGGCAACTTGTTGAGTTCACTTCCTTGATCAAGATATTAAAAAAAAAAAAAAGACTGGTCTCTTTTGGAATTACAACTTAGCGGAATCCTTGTTCTGTGACAAACCTCAGTTTTCTGTGGGTGAGGGACCAAGAAGAACGAGAATAAAAAAGCCCCATCTTCCAGGATCAATCAAAGAATGAAGAAGCTTTGTTTAGGCCAGGTTCTCTGCCAAGTGCTGGCAAATGCAAAGGATGGCAAAAACATGGCCCCTGATCCCTGGGCACTCACCTTCTAATGGAAAAGGTAACATGCAAACAACTATGTTCATAGATATCCAGTGTACATGAAAGGTCATTCCAGAGAGAAGGTGCTAGCAGTATATGTTCTATTTGGGGATAATAATCTAGTCAGAGAGGCGAACAAAATGTCATACCCATTCCCTGGTTTGAGACAGGCAGCACAATCTTAATTGTCCATTTCTCAAATTTTGTACACACTTCTGAACCTTGTCTTGTCATCTTTTCTTTGGGTTTCCATGTTTTAATTAGTGGATATCTGTTACCCAATTTATTTATTGAGATTTTTGGACATTATAGTGGGTTAAGGGGATAAAAAGAAAGGTGAGATTTAGTCCTAGGATTGTCTCTTTTTTTTTTTAAACTCTTACTTTCTGTCTTAGTAACAAACACCAAGAAAGAAGGGCAAGGCTAGGCAATGCCTGAGGCCATATTTGAACCCAACCCCAGGTCTTCCCAACTCCAGATCTAGAGCTCTATCCACTATGCCCTCAATCTCATATCTCTCTCTCTCTTTCTCTGTCTCTCTTTCTCTCTTCTTTTCTCTCTTTTTCTCTTTTCTCTCTGTCTCTTCCTCTGTCTGTCTATCCATCTGTCTGTCTATCTATCTATCTATCTATCTATCCATCTATCCATAATCCTTTTGGAGTGAGACCCTATATAGAAAGTTCCATCAACCATATCACTCCAACAAAAAAAAGTGCTACTATTCATTTAGCAAACAAAAGTTATCACAATATAAATCTCTCTCTCTCTCTCTCTCTCTCTCTCTCTCTCTCTCTCTCTCTCTCTCTCTCTCTCTCAATATTTATTGATGGTTAGTTAGTCTGACTGTGCTCTCATTTAGGTTTTCTTGGCAAAGATACTAGAGTGGTTTGCCATTTCTTTCTCTAGCTCTTTTACATATGAGGAAATTGAGGCAAGCAGGGTTAAGTAATTTGCCCAGGGTTACATAGCTAGTAAGTGTCCAAGACCAGACAGGAACTTGGGAAGATGAGTTTTCCTGACTCCAGGCCCAGCACTCTTTTCTACTGTCCCATAGATAACTAAACACAAGATATATACAAAATGCATAACTGGGGGGGGGGGGGTACTAGCCAATGAGGAAACAAGGAAAAGCTTCTTAAAGTAAGTCAGCCATCCTTCTTTGTAGCCCTGTGATATTTATAACCTCCATCACTAGGTTTTTTGTTTTAGGGTTTCCCCCCCCCCACAATTGTATTGTTTGAGCTTATTTGTTTAACTAGATCATAGGACTTAAGAGATCACCCTAAACCAACCTCATAACTTTATTAATAATAGCTAGCATTTTATAAATCATATTTTTTATAATCCTGTTTCATTTTTTTACAGTTTTTTTTTTACAAATATTGTCTCATTCATTCTCATAACCACCCTTGGAGGCAGGTGTTATTATTATCCCCATTTAAAGATGAGAAAATTGAGACAGATAGGAGTTAAGTGACTTTCAGGTTGCACAGCTAGTAAGTATCTGAGGTTGGATTTGAACTCACATTAGGCCTTACATATAGGTTTTCTGACTCCAGATCCAGTGTTCTTTCTACTACATTTCACTACCTCATTGTAAGATACTGGAGGTCAGAGACCCTGGCTGTATTTCCATGTACTATGCCCCCAACTCCCAAAGCCCAAAGCAGCTAACTCAGCAGAAGTAGATATTTCAATAAGTATTTTAACTTGCTTTGTTGTTATTTATTGGCCTAAGAAGTTGCTGTCTTGCTGACAGTGGTGACTCTGCAGAAATATTGATTGAGGGTTAGCTCCCGCTAAGAAAGCTGAAGCTAAATAATTCTCACACACACTACTTGTGAAATTCAGGTCCATTAACCAGCCAGCAATAAAGCCCATGACAAACTACTGAGACCTAGGTTTAGATACACAGATGTTTTCCATTGAATATAGGCATGTTGATCATGACTCTGATTATTGACTTTTCTAATAGTCTCTCATTCTCATACACACTCAAGAAGCAGGTGGTTACTTACTCCCTGAGAAGGAAGACCCACATGGGACTCAAGAGACCTGTTTTCTATTTATAACTCTGGTATTAGTTTACTAGAGGACCTTGGGAAATTTATTTCACTTAATAATCTTAATGGTCTCTCCTCTTCTGAAATTCTTAGAGCTGATGTTAGCCCTGGGAAAATCCCTCTTCTAATTTTTGAAGGTCTCCTGTCCTTAATACCAAAAACAAACATGGCATGAGCAAAAACTCATAGATTCTGGTTCTTCTGTTGACAGATTATTGGGAAGAACTTTCCAGTCATTGCAAGCTTAACAGTTTGATAGCAGACACTATCAAACACAGAGGATGATTCAATTCAGATCAATTCCACAAATTTAATTAAAGGTCTCCTATATTACCCACAGACATTGTACTAGGTACCAGAGGCAGAAAGGAAAAAATAAAATAATTCCTCCCCTTAGTAGTTTGTAGGGAGGCATAACTTTTACACAGATAAATATAAAATAATTTCTGGAAGTAGGAATTAACAAAGGAATTAGGGAAACTTCAAGTACAGAACATCTCATCAGATAAGCCTTAAAGGAAGCTAGAAACCCCAAGAATCAGAACTAATGAAAGAATACTTTCTGGATGTGTTCTGCTGATGAATTTTTTGTTTCATTCAAAGACAATGGGAAGACATTAAAGATTTTAGAAAAGAAGATTAACCTGTGATTTAGAAATATTAATTTAGCAATTGTTTGGAAGATGGATTAGAGAGCAAAGAGACTGGAAATCAGTTCTAATTAGGAGGCCATTGTTATTATAGTACAGTTAGAAAGTGATTAGGATTTGAATTAGGGTAGTAGTTATGTAAGAGGAGAAAAAGAAAGATTTGAGAGTTAATGTAGTGGTCTAGTCAGTAGAACTTGGCAACTGATATGAGCAAGGGATGAGAAAGAGGAAAGAATCAAAGATGTCTGAGGTTTTGAACCTGTGAGACTAGATGGATGGTGATGCCATTTCTATCAATCAGTCAGGTAATAAATATTTACTAATTGTTTACTAGTTTTCAAATGGAAGGTTAGAGGAAAGTCAAGTCAGGCGTGAAGATAATGGGTTCAATTTTGGATATTTTCAGTTTGAGATAGATACCAATGAGACATCAAGAGATATCCAAGGCAGATGGTAACAAGGAACTGAAATACAAGAGAGATATGAGGGCTTTTCATGTACTTTTGAAAATCATCTGAAGAAAGGTTATCATTGAACTAAAGTGAAATGATGAGATCACTAAAAGAGAGAAGACAAGAGGGACCAGGACAGAGCCTTGGTGGTGATATCTTTCTATAGATAGGAATTGGATCATATAGAACAGAGGGGACTAAGTTTTGAATTTTTCTTTCTCCAAAAGTTTAATTTTTCTTCCATTTTTTTCTTTTATGTTTTTGTTATTGTTTTATTTTGATAATTGACTCACACACCCCATAACTCAACCTTGTATCCTGAGCTGAACTGGGTGTTTCTCAACACCCACTTCAGGAAGGATTGTATTTTCATAAAATCCAAGATTTAAAATTTTTGTTTGAGAAAGATCTTCAACGAAGCTTGTTAACTCCTAAAATCAAGAGAATGAATTGTTTGCAGAAAGATGCCTGAAACCCTACACTACATCAGGAAGATCCAGAATGAGCTTTTATTGAACTGAAGGTTGATTGAACATTTATTTTGAATGTATACTCATGCCAAAAGGGGACTGCCCCCTAATTGGTTTTTGTCAATGTGTCAGACAAACATTGGTTTTATTGTCTCTCTCTCTCTTCTATTTCCCTCTTAACTCTAACTATTGTAGTTTCCTCTTAGAATGAAAAATTTTGTATGCATCTGTAGTTAGAAGATTTTAGAGGTACAAGATTATTATGTTTAGTGATCAATTGGGGAGACTAGTCCCCCAATCATCACCAGGGGGGATTGTGAATTTTAGTTTTACTCCACCCTGCTTAGCCTTTAGAATTCTAGCAACCAGGAATGTATACACCCCCACATAAGGATTGGGTGTGTGGGGGGAGGCCTATGACAACCATGTGCTAGCAAGTGACAAATCAGAAACAACTGACTGACCCCCTGGGCTGTCCCAAGCCAAGCTTAAGCTACCATTGGCACATGTGAGACACAGGAAGTGATATAATGATATAAAGAACTGCCTTTATATTTCACATCACTTCCTGTGAGAGGGAACTGTTGTGAACTTGGCCCTGGAACTCAAGCCTGGAGGAGCTCAGCATGAGACCTCAAACCTCTTTCCTTTTAGATGGTCACATGGTGAGTTATAAGGCTGACTCCCCTTTCCCTTGGCTTTCTGGAGAGGCCCTTTGGCTGAGGCTTCTGAACTCCTGTCTGGCTCAGACCAGGCTGGAGCAGTTCAATTCCCTTTTTCCTCTTTCTCTCTCATTCTTGATTTATTCCTTCTGTTGTAAATAAACCACCATAAAATTCCATTCTGATTTGAACATTTCATTGGGATTTAGAATTTAAATCCCTGGCGACCAACTAAAATATATTCAGTTTCAACCCTAAATTTACCCCTTACATAAGAAGAATAGTCTGATGAAGAAAAGAATTAAGAGAGAACCTTCATAGAAGATGAGAGAAGAGAGTGTATAGAGGGATAAGAAGGGCAGTGTTCAGTAGTGTTAAAAGCTTTAGGAAGAACACCATGTCACATATGAGGATGGATGAGAGTCCCACAGTACTCTGCCCTGGTCAGATCACATTTTTAATATTATTCTTAGTCCTGGGTAGGAGGTGCCATATTTTTAAAAGGAGCTGTAGGATGGATGAGTAGGATGGTGAAGAGCCTCAAGGATTAGATAAAAGAACTAAGTGTTTAGACTACAAAAATAAGAAGAAGAAGAAGAGAGAAGATTCTGGAAGTGATTATATCTCTGATCCCAGCTACCTGGGAATCTAAGGCTAGAGGATTTCTTGAGCTCAGCTGCCTTTCCAAGCTAGATTAAGTAGGAAAGCCTCATCTCAAAATTTTTTTTTTTCTTTTAGAAAACCCAAGGGGAACACAATGGCTGGGCTTAAGTATTTGAAGGGCTGTCATGTGTAAAAAAGGATACTTGTTCTGGGTTTCTGGGCCATTGATTATAGTTAAGAATATATAGTTACTATTCCCAAAGGGTTATAAAACTATTCATACTCTGACCCAGCAATACCACTCTTAGGACTGTATCCAAAAGAGCTTAAAGAAAAAGAGAAAGAACTTGTATGTACAAAAATATTTATAGTAGCTCTTTTTATGTTGGCAAAGAATTAGAAATTGAGGGGATGCCTATCAATTGAAGAATGACTGAACAAGTTGTGGTATATGATTATGATGGAATACTGTTGTGCTATAAGAAATGATAAGGTGAATGGTTTCAGAAAAACCAGGGAAGACTTATGTGAACAGATATAAAATGAAGTGAATAGAAACAGAACAACGCAGACAGTAACAGTAACACAATAATCTACTGTGAAAGACTTAGCTACTCTCTCTTCAATCCATGGCAATTCCAAAGCACTCATGATGAAAAATACTATGCGCTTGCAGAAAGAACTGATAGCATATTTTTCTACTTTGTTTTTCTTGTTTGTTTGGTTTTTTTTAGCATGGGTAATGTGGAAAAATCTTTTGCATGATTTCAAATGTGTAAGATAAATAAATATTTATGTCATAGTGAAGAAAGAATTACCATAAATTTTCTAAACTGGCCATTTCTAATCCCCAATTTTTAGCAACTTCTACTGATCTCCTTTAATTTGAATCAATATTAGCAAAACATAACCATAGAATTAGACCTAATAGACTAAGATATTTCAGAATTTTCCTTTTGTTTAGCCAAATGTGGCTTTATTTGTAAGTGAAACTTCCCACCTCCTCTCATCAAAGGCATTTCAAGTGCCTAAAATTTATAGGCACATTCTCATATACGTATGCTCTTACCACAACACCTCTGCCTACACACATATGCCCATATTGCCACACTACTAAAAAATGCCAAAAGTTGGGGCTGATACATCCAATGACTTTTTAGAATGTTAATTCTTTAGTAGTTAACTAATCCAAGGAAGGACAGAAAGAAGGAAGGAAAGAAATAAACATCTGTAAAGTACCTACTATGTGCCATGCATAAGACTATGTGCTATGCAAATATTATGTCATTTGCCTCATAAGAGTTCTGGGAAATAGGTGCTATGGTTATTATAGATAAGGGAACTGAGTCAGGTAGTGATTAAGTAATTTATTTAAAGGGTCACATAGCTAGTAAGGGTGTGAGTCCAAATTTGAACTCATATTTTTCTGACTCTGGGGCCATGGCTCTACCACTGCACCCATATTTTCAAAGCTAGTTAATTCTAGAGCTAGGACTAGATTTCTACACTTATAGAATGTGAGAGTAATAATAATAATAACTAGGAAGAACTATAGTAGCTTACATTTACATCATATTATGTGTCAGGCATTGTGCCATTTTACAATTATTATCTCATTTGATTCCTCTCAACAATGCTGGAAGTAGGTACTATTATTATCCCCATTTTACAGTTGAAGAAATCGAGGTAAAGAGAAGGTTAAGTCATTTGCCCAGGTCACCCATCTAGGAAGTAGCTGAGGGTAGATTTAAACTCAGGCCTTCCTGACTCTAGACTCAGAGTATAATATCTACCATACCCATGTTTTCATAATTATCACCAGAGCCAGAATGAGATTCTTATAGAATGTGAAAGCTATGAAATATCTTTTAGGTTCTTAAGTCCAGCTCCCTCAATTTATAAATGAGGAATCTGAGCCACAAAGAGGACTGTTACTCTATCATTACATCAGTTACAGACACATATTGGTTTAACTTCCCTCTGGCCTTCTCTGTATTGCCCATGTAACCTTCAGCATGTTCCTCCCTTTTCCTCTAAACTAAAAAGCATGAATATTACACAAGAACTCAGCAGGAAAGCAGGAATGAAAGACTTTATCGAGGAACCAAATGACTGGAGAAAAAAAATGGACCAGTCACATGACAAGAAGATGCCTAATAGGTGAATTGTCAGAATGTTCTGCTTGCTTATGTCAGGAAAGTAAGGAGGGCTTGCAAGTCATTGGGTAGATCCATTGGTGTTACATTTTTGGGAGAAAATGGATAAGATTCACACAGAATGGACAAGCAGAGCAGGTTGTAATTTATATCATTTGAGAGATGACAGAACTGATGAGATCACAGATTTATTTGAATATTTACCTTTTACAATGGCAAATCAACTACATCTTAGAACCCAGGTCTCTGGATTCAATCCAAGGTCTCTCTACTATCCTGTACTATCTCCCTTCAACCAAACTGAATTGAGGTTATACTGCAAGTGAGAGTTCCATCTCATTCTAGATATAGATTGATACATATATGCATATAATATATTTTATAACATATATTATAAATATATATTTATTTTTATAAATACATTTTAGTATAAATATACATTATAAATAGTATGCATACTATACATAATTAGTACATTTGATAGTTTATATTAGAAACATTATAGTCCATATAATATAGTCTATATACTATAATTATTACAAATTAGTTATTATATTTAATGTCAACTAGAAAAAACGCAGAACTATTAAATAGTCAAAAATCACTCTTTAATCAAGGGAAAAGGGGCTAGCGCTACTAATACGACAACAGAGCTGCTTTCCAAGACTGCACAGAGTCAAGACGCCCTGGTCACCAGCCCCTGGGAGTGCCACCAACTCAGGATGGACTCCAGGAACAAAAGAACTTGGGGAACCTATATACCACTCTAGGTGACCTGGGGGCTTTAGGATTAGAGGGACAGTTGATTGACTTTACAATGGCGAGAAAGGAAAATGAGGAGTTCCAGACAGTAATAATGGTGAGGCGCTGGGGCCCTACAAAGGATACAAAAGGGAAAGATTCAGCCCAGGTCTGGGTCACCTTGGTCATGGACCTTAGCCTAGGGGGAGAAACCATTGGGACAAAAGGGATGCTTAATATTGGATGGGATTAGCTGTTCCCACCCAAACTACCAGGAAGTTCACTGTCTGGTGAAGAGGGACCTTCCCTCAGGGGGAAAGATCTCCTGTGACAAGGTCAAAACCTGGGGTTTCTACACTCAAACTAAATAAACTGGGGATCTCTAGATTTCCATGTTGACAATACATACTATATATGTACTTTATAGACAGTAGGACTTTGTTTTATGTGAACAGTATGTACAAAGATCCTTTACATTAGTGGAAAATCACACATAATAGCAAACCCTATCATTTAAAAAGTGTTTCTTATACAAACATACCTAGGCACTTTAAGACTTTTCTCAGGCTCATAACAGCTGCCAGCATCACTAGTTTTGCATTTGGGGGCCATTATTAATATCTAACAAAGAGAAGCACTGCTATACCCCAAGGGTCTGGATACACTCTTAGAGATGAAGTGGATTGAGCTTTTGTGCTATCAGAGGTGGAACTTGGACTGGTGACCCAGGAAAGCTCAGATGCCCGGTTAGCATGCTGTTTGTGGACATGAGGCTGAGTGAAAGACTTTAGCTCAGAGATTTTTCTCTTCCCTCTCCACACCCAACTCCTTCTTACTAGGGCTCAGTGCTTTGGAGAGTCAGAGCAGCTGAAACTTCACCTTTTAAGAAAGCAAAGATCCTTAGAAGATAAAACTGGAACAGCTACCAGAAAATCCAAGAAAATAAATAAAAAGGGAAAAAATACCCTCTGAAATTAGGTCAACTACCTACATTTATTTCTGTTGTTTTCCCCCAGGTTTGACATTTACTTTCCATTTACCTCTGTTTGTTTAACTGATAAGAAAGAAAAATTCAGATGTTTTAAAAGCCCGAGGGAAAGGAAACTCCTTAACAACCATCCACCAGTTCCAAAAAGCCCAACAGTGGAAGACAAGTGCCTCTGGCAATGGACTGAAGCATCTCATTTTAATAGAAACAGACTAGGAATTTTCACTGATCTGATTTTTCAGGAACTATCAACTCCATGTCAAGGAATCCAAGAGATGCTAACACCTTAATGGCTTCCCTAGGCTCTTCTCCTTTCTGCCACTTAAATGGAGTCAGATGCCTTAATGGACCAGAGTGTTGGACAGGTGTAGCTGTTGCCAGAGGGCCACAGATCTCATTTCTGTCATTCCATAATGTTCCCATCACAATCGAGAACTTGCCTCTGGGTCTTTCAATACCTTCAGGGTTCTAATGTGCTACTCCAGTGTTTTCCCTTCTCACATTCATTTTTCTAGTTATATGCTTCTAGATATGGTTTTGTTGTGAAATCACATCCTGTAGTTGTTTGTATCTGCCAACCATTTTGATTCACCAGCAATTTTGATTCCTCTGAGGTTGTGGTGTTCCATGATTCAATATTGACGTAAGGAGCATATTGGTATTAAAGAGGTGGACTTTTGTCAGAGCAAATCTATGGTTTAAAGACACTTTATCTCATTTGATCTTCCCAATAGCCTTGCATTTCCATTTATTTTCTCTTTTTTTAGGTTTCTAATGTTCTGATAGTGAAAGTAATGAACTGCTTTCTAAACCTCAAACCACCTGAAACGATATGTTTGTATGTGGTGTGTGTGTACATGTGTGTGCATGTGTGTGTCTGGGTGCGTTTTGGGTCAGATCTATGATACTTTGGTGTAGGTAACTTCCATTGAGGAAACTCCCTCTACTAATGCAGGTTTGTTCAAAGTCATACAGATGCATAGGGGCTGGGGGGAGGAGGAAGGAGGATATCCCTGAACCAAAGATTTTTCTTGCAGTTCTGGTGATAAAACCACAGAAGGTGAGGAATAGAGACCAAAAGATATTAATGTCTTAAACTCTTTAGACACGTGCAAATGTTTTCTTTGATGGATTTAAAGGACAGTTAACTACTGACTGGCCATTTGTGGAGGCCCTTTGAAAACTGGGTTATACTTTCTACAGAGCAGAAAGAAAACAATCAAGGTAGGAATCAGCCTTGAGGAGGGTGCCTTCTGGAAGCACAGTCACATTCCAAGCATTTATTAAACACCTCCTACATGCCGGGCACTGTGCTTAACACTAGAGGTAGGAAAAAAGAGGGCAAAAAATACTTTCTGCTCTGAAGGACCTCACTGTGTCCTGGGGGAAACAATATACAAACAACTATGAGCTAGCTATGGATTCAAGTGAGAATTAATCCTGGCAATCAGAAATGAAACTGCATAGATAAGCAGGTCCAGGAGCCCAGCTGAGCAACCTGACTGCAAGTCACTATGCCTAT
The DNA here is from genome assembly GCF_027887165.1 of Monodelphis domestica. Taxonomy (NCBI): domain Eukaryota; kingdom Metazoa; phylum Chordata; class Mammalia; order Didelphimorphia; family Didelphidae; genus Monodelphis; species Monodelphis domestica. The sequence goes on along the minus strand of NC_077227.1, from coordinate 361,839,122 downwards.
GGGGAACAGTATGAAAACTCCATGAGAAGAGAAGATGCAGTGCTGGCAGCACGAGTTGTCTTAAACATACCTATCTAATAGTATACTCTATGTATGTACTCTTCCCATGTACTCTGGAAATTTGTGGGAGAATGCAGCTCCAGAGTGAAATGTTTTCTAGTTTCTGTTTTGACTTTGCCATTTTGGCAGAAGAGCTAAACCAGGTTGAGGCTAACTGATGGGTCTCAAACCTCCCTTTGAAGTAAGGGAAATGTCTACCCCAAGCATGTGAAGACTCCTCCTGCAGGAACAGGTAGATGAGAACAATTTATAACAAAGGCCATGACGATGACTGAAGCAGGTATTGTGGAGTGCTTAGAACATACGTCAAAGATGCCAAGGTTATCCACTACATCTTGAGCCACCTTGTTAGTCATTTTGACTTTTTTCTTGCCACTGGACTTCGATGAACCTGAAGAAAGAGTAAGGCTAATGACTGTGCAACTCTGCCTCACCTCAATTCAATTCATGCCCAACTCAAGAAATCACTCCATGATGTAATTCATCCTCTTAAAAAACAAAGGACAAGCATCAAGTACAGCATCTCAGTAAATGCCTTTGCCAATTATATTCACTGGATAGTAAAGGGAAGCACAATTGGTTGGGGTTAGCACTAAAGGTTCAGGGAGATAATTATGAACTATAGAAATATAGAACAACAGAGTACCTTGGAGCTGAGGGAGCTGTTTTGGAAACCCAACCTGCCAGAATGAGTTGGAGAAGTTCCAGTGAGGATGCTACAGAAAATAAACAGAAAAAAACAATAGCTGATCTCTGGTTCTTTGATTCCATCTCCATGATTCATTCTCTAGGTCTTATAACTTCAGATCTATCAAGGAGATGAAATTCAAACCATTTTTCTTCAAGGGTAGGAAAGAATAATTTAAATAAAATCAGCAACACTAAAGGTGTCCCTTCTATGTTTATTAAATGGCCAAACGGTTCATTTGAAGTACAATCAGTCAATGAATTTTTATTAGCACTTACCACAATCAGGCATTATGTTGAGAACTGAGGATACAAAGGAAAGTAAAAAAAAGTCTCTGGACTCTTGGAATATACATCCTAATGAGGAAAACAACATGCTTAAATAACAAGCTATATACAAGATATATTGAGTAGGTGAAAAGCAATCTAAGAGGGGAAGGTAGTGGCAGCTTGGGGAGGTGAGACTGTGAAATACCTTCTGTAGAAGGTGCTCCTGAAGGAAGTCAGGGAAAGAGAATCAAAGAAGAGTGGGCAGAGTATGGGGGACAGAGAGTGAAAAGGCATGGAGGTGGGAGATCTTGAAGGAATACAGGGAAACTCAGAAGCAGGGGACATGTTTGTACATATTTTTTGCTTGTTGAATTTCCAGCTAAATTGAGTACCTTGAGTGGAGGGGCTATACTATGCTTTTATCTGTATCTCCAGCACTTAGCACAGTGCCTGGCACATGGTAAGCACATAATTAATGCTTATTGACCAGAGAACAGTGCTGATCAGTGCAAAGGCAGGGAAACAGGAGACAGTATCATGTTAGAAGCATAGTATTAGGCCAGTATAGCTACAATGTGTGGTGTGTGTGTAATTCAATCATTTTTCAGTTGTGTCCAACTCTTGTTGAGCCCATTTGGGGTTTTCTTGGCAAAGATACTGGAGTAGCTTACCATTTCTTCTCCAGCTCATTTTGCAGATGAGGAAACTGAGGCAAACAGGGTTAAGTGATTTGCCAGGGTCATACAACTAGTAAATGTCTAAAGCTAGATCTGAATTCATGAAGATGAATCTTCCTGACTCCAGGCCCTTGTATTCTATCCACCTGGCTTCCCCATCTAGAATATGAATGAGCAGAAATGTTAAGATTAAAAGTGTAGAAAGGAGCCAGGTTATGAAAAGCTTGAAGTATCAAAATGAGAAATTTGATTTTTAAAGAGAAATTTAAGTAAATTTTTAAGTTTGTGTGTGTGTGTGTGTGAATGTGTTTGTGTGTGAGGGGATGGATGGTAATATATGTGACAGAGGATTATCTAGTGAAGAAATTCCAACATTGGCCCTTGCATTGCTCTTGGAAACTCCTGTGGTCTCATCTTCTGGCATATCTTGTTGAAGGATAGGAGGCAAAGGAAATCTTGAAGTCCTGAACTAGATATAAATAACCCTGATGTTCTCCTTCCTCTCCTCTCCAGCCTTCTTTTCTCAGCTCTAGTATGCAACCTAGATATTGAATTCCATGCTTTCTTCCCTCAATTCTGTTACCTAGTACAGCCTGGTCCAGTTATGAGAGTATAAGAAATTATTCAGCTCAGACTGCCTGATTAAACCAGGGTCTTCTAGAAGCCATTTGACATCAGTCATTTAGCATTCCTCATCCAAGAAGTACAAATGTGATAGAAAGCCAAGCTGGTAAAACCCAGTGGTAAGCATTGCCTATTCTTTCCCTGTGCGGGATGTAAATCAGAGAGCTGGCTGCATTCTCAGAATGATGCATTACATCTGCAAACCTGCAAGGGCTCATTAATCTCTCATTCATATAGAGAGAGAGGTGGGTGGCATAAAGGTGGAGGTTCAATGGGTATCTCAAAGGATTAATAATAAATAGGATGGGCAAGTTGTTTATCTTGCCCTGGCCTCACAAAGGACACAAGTCCCAAAATTCCAGCTATATCTGCTAAAGTGCAATAAGGGTAAAGTTTCTTGTGCTTTTCCTTCTCTTCATCCAAGGAATTGACCTTGTTCATACTTTTCTATACTTGTTAAGGCACAAGGATTCTGTTTGATCCAGAGTTTGTACTAGCCCTGCCTATACTAACCATTGTCAATGCTTTCTGCTTCTAAAAAGTTCTAGATCAGTGATGGGCAGGCAACTTTTTGAGCTTGGTGTGTCAAAATTTGCCAAAAAACTGAGCATAACTTGGGTGGTGTGTCACTTTGAGAAAAAAAAAAGTCCTTCTCGGCATGCAGCCCAATGTGGCCGCATGTCATTGAAAATGGCTACGTGTGCCACTGCTGACACGTGTTGTAAAAAATAGACTCGAGTACAGGACTACAATCCCCATGAGCCTTTGCTCCACTTCCCCAGAATGCCTTGTAATCTCACCTGGGCGGAGATCGAGAAGGTATTTAAGCGGATTCAAAGGCTTTTGAGGGGGCTTGGTTTTTTTTGGATTTCCGTTTTGGAGCAGAGGCGTCTCTTCCATGATGTGAGGTTATTTTGTCTAGGCCTCTGGCCTAGGCACATGTTTCTTACTTGTATATTCTTAATCTTTAACCTTTAATAAACCTCTAAAAAATATAATACTCCTTGCAGAGAGAAACTAATTTCTACCTGCCTCAGTCTCCCCATCTCCCCTAAATTTTAATCTTTACAGTGTGCCATAGTTTTGCCATCACAGTCCTAGAACATCATTCCTACTTATATTGTACAAGTCAAAGGACTTTAAATCAGAAGATCAGACCTCCATTTCTGGACTTTGGGCTTGTCTTCTCTGAGTCTCTGTTTCTTCGTTCATAAAATGAGAGATTTGGACTTGATAGCCTCAGAGGTGACTTCCAACTGTAAATCTATGATCCTATGACTTCACACCTTCCTCCAACCCCTTTACCTACAAAATATGTAACATTCGACTGCCAAGAAACCTTGAAGGCAATGAAGGTTTCATTTAAAATGCAAATATATTCATTGAGGGATAATATTAAAACTACTACTAGAAAAAAACTAATTGAAGTTAAGCTATCATTCATGACCAGTCACTTATTAGTCACTTTGAAAAAATACCATGGGTAAGTGTTTAATTGGAGAAAGTGGAGCTAGCCCAAGGTAGGGCAGAAAAGCGGGAAGGACAGGGCAGAACCTGCTATAGCTGGGGAAAAAAAACCCAAACATTCAGGTGGTGAGATGTGGTTCTGGAAGGACAGGCCTCAATGGTCCACTACTGTGGGAAAGCAAAAGGAGTGAAATGGAGAAAATTGATAGAAAGATTTGGAAGACAGATTTCAACTCATTTCCATTCCTGCCAATAGCTAGCTTGCCTGGCTACTCCCCATCTTCTTCCTCCCACCCCATCTCCTGTGCTCCAAATTACCAGGCTAAGAGAATACAACCACCTTCAAATCCCTTGCCAACAGTATCCAAGGAAAACTGAACAATGGAACACCAAAACTGCTTTCTATAGGGCCTGTATAGGGTTTTACCAGTAGTAGCTGCTCCCTAAATCTAGCTGATTGATTAGATAACTCTTAGCCAAGTGGCTTTGAGATTTCATCAGTATGACAGTATGATTTCTCAAGGCTCTTTCATCCATTACACAAGGGAATCCAAAAGAAACCGCTCTATATGGTAAATTCCTTTTCAGTCCTCTGTCCATTTTCCTCTAGGCTCTTCCTAAATTATCTTTGTTGAAAGGTATGGTACAGTGAGTAAAGCAGTGGAAACTCAGTTCAAATCCTGCCTCTGTCTCTTGTGTGACATTAAATGTGTCACCTTACAGTTTGGGGTCTTTGTCCTATAAAATGAGAATGCTGGATGACAGAAATTTGAAAACCTCCTCTTGTTCTGAAGTTAGGGTTCTATGCTATTCCATGAACCATGGAGAGTGGAAAAGGGCACTGAGCTGAGAGTCAGGCACTTGACACAGAAGAGATGAGAAAATGCTCCTCCATCCCTTCTTTGCAGAATTGGGGAGACAATGGGCATTGAACACTCTATATAACTACTGGGTTGGGTTGATGTGTTGGTTAATGTTGGTGAACAGCTTTTTCTCATTCTTTAGTTTATTCTTTGTTTCAATGCATGGCTTGCAAGGAGGAGAAGGGAGAGGGGTGGATACATTCAGGAATGAAGGTGAAACAAAAGCTATCAATAAAATTTTAAAAATATGATCATTGCACTAACTGATTTCCAAGTTCCCTTTCAGCTTTCAAATTCAGTGCCTACAGATTCATCAAGGTCTAGGGGCAGTGGGATAAGTGAGGGGGATTCTGGGTCTCAAATGAAAAAAAAAAATTCAGGAGCTTCCTGAGACATTAGGAAAAACCCTCACACCAGAATCCACGTCGAGACAGTAAATCCATACTATTGACAGACTGTTGACTCATTTCCCCCAGGAACCCTGTGCAGTGCTAGCAGATGAAAATGTATCTTAGGTAGCAGATGCCGCCGTATTTTCCCCACATCACCAGGCACAAGGCCAGAAAGGATTTGGCCGTTGTATACAATGGGATCAGTCGTCTGTAAATAGAATGCCAACCCTGTCAGCCGCCATGGTGGCTGAAATATTTCTTCTCCTTGAAACGCACAGTCATTGCTGCTGTGAGCCAGGCACAAGCTTCCTGATGGCTTCCTAGTTTGGATCTAGATCCTATTTTGTTCCCAGAAAGAGCACCCCACAAACAGCTGCCCCTATTGGCCTGGTTTGTCATTAGTGACCCTGACAGTTTTCACATTCAAATTGGGGCTGAGATACATCTTTGGAGGGAGGGAGAGAAGGTGAAGGAGATTATAGGATTTCAGTTCCTGCCAGATTTAGAAGCCACTTGTGATGAAAAGGAAGAAAAGGAAACTAGATCCAGGGCTGACTGAGCTTAGTCATTACTCAAAGCATCAGTTAAAGTTAGGATATCATTTGGAAAGTATTCATCGAGTTCCCCCAGTCACATTTTCCTAAATTACCTGAGACTTGCAGGCAGGAGTAAACACAACTTAAATGTCAAGCTGATATGTTGAAGTCCTGGCACCTCCCACCATTTACTCATTGACATTTAACTTAATGGGTCCCTCTGCAATCTTTCCATACCTACGGCTACCACAGATGCTATAGAATAAAACTTTAATATGAGTACCTTGACTGGGCAGAACTCAGGCAACGAGGCAAACTGGGCCTCCAGGCTTTCCAGGTAGCTGAGGGTTTACTCTATAAGTTATACAATCCTTGTTTTGATGTTATTTTAACCAGGTGAGATGAAATCTTTCTCAAATGGATCGCACAAAATCATACCCTTTTAACAAAAGGTAGGAATAGGATTGATTATTTCATTGGTATAAGGAAATCTCCCTCCACCAACACAGGCTGAGATCTCGGCAACTGCTAATCATAGAGTATTGCCTTGGACATTGAGAGGTTAAGAATTTGTCTTGGGTCAAACAGCCAGTGTATGACTGAGTCAGGACTTGAATTTGGATCTTCCTGGCTCAAAAGCCAGCTCTCTATCCATTACATCAAGGAACCATTGTCGAACCGAAGATAAGCAAAGTATCCTGAAAACAACTTTTTCCACTCTGTAACTCAGTGTCATCCTCAAAAATGCTGCTTAGTGCTGTAATATGATGATGCCCAGAGGGCTCATTGAGGAATGATGAATAATTTGACTTCTCTTCAAAATGGCCCTAGACTGTTGGGTTTTTTGAATTCTTAGGTCTCCATTTCTATAACCCCATCAGCTGTAACTACACATTGCTGATGCTTTTCTTACCTTCACTCGTTTCTGTTCCCTTTCTAATTTGCTACAGGTTTGGAAGCCAGATTAATTCATTCATCAGACAATAATGTATGGAGAGGAAAAAAGGCTACTCTGAGTGTGACAGGAGATAAATGGGCAGCTTAAAAGGCATTTCAACAATATCACTTTATTAGGTAGAGAGAAGACCTGGAGAATAAGCTGGCCCAGCACATACTTCAACCTTTGTCTCTCTCTGAGAAAAAAAAAGCTAACTGAAGATCAAAGCTTCCTTGTCAGCATATTCAGTATGTCCAGTAGAAGTCATCTCCAATTTAGGGAATATTTTTCCACCTCAAAAAAGCCAACTTTTCTACTGCAACATGTAGTAGTTTCACCACATTCTTCAAAGTAATACAAGAATTTTCCCCCAAGTCACAGAATTTAGAATTCAGAAGTACCTTGGTAGTCATCTGATCCAGGAAAGGAATCCCCATTATAATATGCTTAACAAATCATTGCCCAGCTTCTGCTTGAAGACCTCTAAACAGGAAGAACATACCACTTCTAGAAGCACTCTATTCTACTTTTGGACAATTTTAATTGTTTGGAAGTTTTTTTTCTGACATTAGGTCTAAATTTCCTTCTTTTCCCCTTCCATTATTTGCTTGTGATTATGTCCTGTGGGCTCAAAAAAACCCAAAACAAACAAACAACAACAACAACAACAACAACAAAAACAAGCTTAATCCATCCTCCATAGGCCAAGCCTTCAAATATTTAAAAATAGCTATAACAGACCCTATGATTCTTCTCTTCTACAGGCTAAACCTCTCCAGCTCCTTTAACTGATTCTCATCTGACTTGTACTCAAAACCATTCACCATCTTGGTAGCCTCCCTCTATCACATCTTTCTTTTTTCTTTTTAAACTCTTACCTTCTATCTTAGAATCAATACTATGTATTGATCTCAAGTAACAAAAGTGATAAGAGCTAGGGAATGTGGGTCGAGTGACTTGCCCTGGGAAGTTAGGAAGTATCTATCACATCTTTCTTAAACTGTGTCAACCAGAATTGAACACACTTATACAAATGGTGTCTGCTAGGAAAAAGTACAAAGGCACTAACCTTATTCTTGGAAGCCATATATTTCTTCATGAGACCCAAGATCTCATTTTTGCTACCACAACATACTATTAATTGGTATTCCACTTGTAGGAGCTGAAAAGATCCTTTTTAGTTCTAAAAATTTTATTTTTTTACCAATTACACATAATATTGATTTTCCACACACGTTTTCCCAAGTTATATATGATCAGCCTCATCCTCCTCCCTCCCTTCCTTTCCCTAGCCTGGTGCTGGCAGGCAATTTGATTTCGGTTATAGATGTATTATAATATAAAACATCTTTCCAAATTGTTCATTTTTGTGAGTAATTTTATAAAACCCAAACCCCAAAGCATAAACCCAAATAAACAAATGAAAAATCATGTGCTTTGATCTGCATTCTGACTTCAGTAGTTCTTTCTCTGGAGGTGGCTAGCATTCTTTGTCAGAAGTCCCTCAGAACTGTCTTGGATCATTATATTGCTGTTAGTAGCTAAATCTATCACATTTGATCATTCCACAATATTGCTGTTACATTTATATAATGTTTTCCTGGTTTTGCTTATGAAATGGTTTCTTTTAGGCAAATTTCTAACTAGGTTTTCTCTGTCCAGTCCTTAAGAAGTTGATTTTTTAATCCAATGTAAAATTTTACATTCATCCTTAGAGAATTTCATTTCTTATATTTGGTCTTATTCTCTGTCCTGTCAAGATTTTTTGAGTCTTGACTCTCTCATGCTAGTTTTAGCCACTCTTATCGGTTTCAACTTTGATAAGCATTCTATTTCTGCATTTATCCAAGTCATTTACATAAATTTTTAGACCCTTACTTTCTGTCATACTAACAACTCTAAGACAGAAGGGCAAGGTCTAGGCAAACAGAGTTGTGACTTGCTCAGGGTCATATAGCTAGGAAGTGTCTGAGGCCAGATGTTAAACCAGGTCCTTTTGACTCCAGGCCTGGTGCTCTATCCGCTGTGCCACCTAGTTGCCTCCATTTATATAATGTTAAACAGCACAGGACCAAACACAACTTTCTGAGATACTCCACTGGAGATTTTCCACAAAGCTGACTTTGAATCATTAATGATGCTCTTTAAGTTCAGCCATTTAACCATTTCTGAATGTATTTGATTATATTATCATCTGGTCCCACATTTCTCCATTTTTTTATACAAATTATATAAAATTCTTTAGCCAATATTTAACTGAAATCTAGATAAACAATATCTATAACATTCCTTGACCTACTTACTTAAAAAATCTGTCCAAAAAAAAAGGAAAATAAGGTTAGCCTGGTAGGCCCAAGAAATCATGCTGGCTCTTAGTAATGGCTGGCTATACCTCTTAATGCTTTCATGGTATTGGGAAGCTCATTTAGCCCTGCTGGGTCTGTTTTCTCATCTGTAAAATGAGGAAATTGGACAAGATAATCTCTGAGGTCCATTCAAGCTCAAAAAGCATGCTCCCATGTTACTTTGCTGACTACCAGAAGGCAGAACTAGAATCAATGAGTGGAAGTTATAGGGAGATAGATTTCAGGGGAATTGTATGGAGGAACTTCCTAACAGTTGGTCTATTCAACAGTGGAATGGGCTGCTTCGTGGTGCCTCCATTACTAGAAGTTTTCAGGGACCATTTGTTTTGAGTATTGTAGGTAGGATTCATATTCCAGGTAGGGGTTGACCTATGAGGCTACTTTCTCACCCTAAGGATGCTCTGATTCTTTTGACAAACAAGAGTCTTATTTTGCCACTTTTCTCTTTGGTGCTACCCAATAAACACCTTTATATCTTTCATACTCTTTTCCCCATTCAGGCTTTTGTTTCCACCATTGATGCCATAAAAACCTGAGGAGTTGAGCATAATATCACACTCATGATCAGGGCCATCTCACCGTAAGGAGATCCATTTTAGGACAAAAATTGTTTTTAAAAGCAGAGATTGCCAACAACAGATGTACAAGGAGGTACCCACTCATACACACACAGAGTCTGACTACTCTTCCAAAGTCTTTCAACCCTGCTGTGCAGCCAAATTTAGGAAAGAATTGGCAATTCAATTCCTGCCAACTTGGTTGACAAGCACCACTAGCTTTTGTAATACCAACACCTGTCCTATAATATGACGACAATGACAATCAACTAAATTATACTGCCCATCAGTGGCCTAATTTCAAACACCTGATCCCTGCCAAGTCAGGCTGAGTGCCAGGCAGTACTCAAGGGGTGAAGAACCATGCAGATAGTTCTTGGTCATATACTGTACAATGTATAACTTAAATGGAGGTTAACATAGAACGTTGATTTCCCCATTTAAACTCAGAAGGCACTGAATGAAAGAATCACATTCATGGAATTCTTAGAATTGGAAAGGATCATAAAAATCATCTAAGTTCACTACCTCATTTTACAGAGGACCAAAGAAGAGAAGCAACATGATGGAGTTAAGTCTTCCCAGGATGATGATGCCACTCAGCTCCAGTTTCTTTTACTGTGATCCATGGGTATGCTGAAGCCAGCTCAAATTGGCTCCCAAGAACCAGTTGTTAAATTCTCAGTGTTAGCAGTTACACCTTGAAAAAAAAAAGCAAAAAGCTACAAATTCTGGATTGATTTATTGTTTTTTTGATTGTTTAGACTTAATTAAGTGATTGAGAAAATGTTAGTAATGCACATTAAACTTAAGTGTATCATACATACATTTGTTTGTGTAGATCCAGTTAAATACTTACTAGCATACACTCCTATGATCCTAATATATGCACATACTTGACTATCCATATAGCAGGGAGGAAGAGAAGAGAAAGAAGGAAAGAAAGAAAGAAAGAAAGAAAGAAAGAAAGAAAGAAAGAAAGAAAGAAAGAAAGAAAGAAAGAAAGAAAGAAAGAAAGAAAGAAAGAAAGAAAGAAAGAAAGAAAGAAAGAAAGAAAGAAAGAAGGAAAGAAAGAAGGAAAGAAGGAAAGAAGGAAAGAAAGAAGGAAAGAAAGAAAGAAAGAAAGGAAGAAAGAAAGAAAGAAAGAAAGAAAGAAAGAAAGAAAGAAAGAAAGAAAGAAAGAAAGAAAGAAAGAAAGAAAGAAAGAAAGAAAGAAAGAAAGAAAGAAAGAAAGAAAGAAAGAAAGACAAAGAGAGAGACAAAGAGAGGGAGGGAGTGAGATATTACCTCCCCTCAGCAAATTTACATTCTACTTTCACCAATTCCCTTCAATACTTTCCTTTGGGACCATATAAAACAAACCTAACTCCTTTTTTCTCTACACTTTTGCAGCTATTCCTGCATATATTATGTCCCTCATAATATTTCTTTTCTCTACCCTATCTATCATCAGTTCTTTTAACTAATCCTCATATGACATTATTTTGAGCTCTCTCAACATTTTGTTTGCTTTTTAGATTCACTTTAGTTTGTCAATATCTTTTCTAAATTATGCCACCTTGAAATAGGTATAATATTTCAGACATCAACTTATTCCAGACATATATGCAGCCCAAGATCATAGTCCCTTGTTGGTTTCCACCCTATACAGCTAATTCCAACTGAGTTTGCAACACACTAAAACGCTCATTCCCTCCCCCCCCCCAAGAATTGACATCTAACCCCAATACTCTCATCTTATACTAGTAGAACTGATTTTTTTTTCTTACCCAAGGTAAAGCCTTTCTTCAGACTGAGACTGTCTTTGCTTTTAAATTTGTATTCCTAATACTTATCACAGTGCTTGAAGGCACCTGGTAAATGCTTAATACATTATTTTTCATTAATTTATGATTTTACATTTATCCTTAGGAAATTACTTCTCATTAGATCCAGGACATCATTTGAGACTTTGGGGACCTTTGTAATCCTGATGTTGGCTTTGAAAATATGTTATCTCTCATCTTCATGTTATCAGTAAAGTAGATAAACATGCTTTTGGTGTCCTCATCCATATCTTTTTGCTATGAACACTAAAAAGAACAGGGCCAAGATTGGATCTTACAGTGTTCCTTCATAGGTCTCCCTCCAGCTGGATATTGATTTATTAATTTTTTTTTTTTGCGTCTGATTGGATTCTTCCTATCTGTGTTGTTGTTGTTGTTTTACTCTTCACCTTAGAATCAATACTATGTATTTGTTTCAAGGCAGAAAAAGCAGTAAGGGTGAGGCAATGGGAGCTAAGTGACTTGCCCAGGGTCACATGGCTAGGAAGTATCTGAGGTCAGATTTGAACCCAGGGTCTTCTGTCTCTAGACCTGGTTCTCAATCCACTGAACCATCTAGCACTCCCCACCCCCCCCCACCCCCCCCACCCCCCCCACCCCCGCGCTATATGTATTATACCCAGAATCATCATTACAATGATGGGACAAGATGGGCATACACTCATATACTAGGGTAGACTCAAGAGAATTTCTCAATGGTCTTCCAGAAGATGAAGTTCAAAGTAGTAGGGTTGGAGATGGGAGCTACTTCATGGCCTTGAAAAAAATTATCTACAAGGACATAATAGTAACTTTTGTTGAATTATACACACACACACACACACACACACACACACACATATATGGATTTGAAGATTATATATTATCAAATCCTCATCTTCTGTTTTAGTTTCAATTCTAAGATCATCAAGGACTAGGCAAATGGGATTCAGCAATTTGCCCAGAGTCACACAGCTAGGAATTATCTGAAGCCAGATTTGAACCCAAATCCTCCCAACTCCAGGCTTGAATGCCATATATTTGAGGTAAGGATGAGGTAGGCAGGAAAAGTACACTTGAAACAAGGCAACCTATTCTATTAGAAAAACAACTCCCTACCCTACTGATTGTGGGTCAGTCTTCTGAACTTCATTTTTATTTTCTTCATTCTGAACACCAAATACAATGAGCATTCCACATACAAACTAGCACTGAGAGTGGATTACCTATGAAGCTACTTATCTTTATTACACAGTCTGTTTTCCTTGTAAAAATGTAATAAATTAAGCATATAACTTTCAAAGTTATCTTGTTTCTCCGTGTTTCCATCTGGACTGTCTTCTCTTTGATGGGTTAAAAAAATGCTTCAATGTGAGTCAAACTCTTTTACATAAAGGACAGATTATTTACTTATTTATATATTTCTATTATATTCCTCTCTTCTTTAACCCTCATTAAATTATAAATTTCTAGTAAGTAAGGGTTATACGGTCCTTCAAATATTTGAAAATAGGTATCATGTTTCTTCAGAATCTACACTTCCACCCCATTCCTAAAGTCTTCTTTGCTTATCTCTAAGCTTCATTCCTAAGTTTTTGCTGTTAAAGCACATAATATTCAAACAAAATGAACCCAGAAACTTCAAAATACAGTATTGTGTAGTGAAGAAAATTTATTTTTAGACTATGAGTTTGAAAGTGAGCTCTAACTTATTTGTTGTGTAATTTTCAGCATGTAAGCTCACCTCCCTGAGCCTCAATTCCCTCATCTGAAAAAATTAGGGTGGAGATACGTGATCTCTCAAGTTCCTTCCAACTCAAAATCCCCTCAATCTATTGCAATCAATTTATGCAACTAAAGAGACTGGGGTGTTAACAAAAAGGTTACTTTTAGTTTTCTATATAACTATGTTGTCTATAGAAATGTAATAGCTTTCAGTTACAGTGCTTTAAAGTTTGTAACCATTTTACATACATTACCACAGTGATTGGCATATAACAGGTAATTAATAAATCCTTGTTGCTTGCTCAAAACAAACAAAAAAAAGTAAGTCATATCATACAATCATAGCTTTAGAAGGAACAATAAAGATAATCCAATTTTCAACCCTGATACATGTGTAGCATGGACTAATGTTTTCTTTTTGGTAATATTTTGCTCCTTTTTCCTCTATGAAAATAATTATACTTTGAATAGCAATCTCTGCCACTCCTCTCTCTCCTTTATAGAATTTTCATGAAGAAGCTCTGGGTAATATGCATAATTTGGACAAGCTGCCTTGCAAGAAAAAGGTAGTTGCAAATACAAATGAAAAGAGAACAGGAGTGCTCCCCCACCTTCAAACCCCTAGATTGAGTTAGATGTGACAAGATGGTAACAAATCAAGAGAAGAGAGTGATGGGACTAGCATTATGTGCCAATTCTGAATGGAGTACAGAAATTCATTAAGCAGCTCAAGAAAGTGAGCAGCTGGATGGCTCAGCAGATTGAGAATCAGACCCAGAGATGGGAGATTCTGTATTCAAATCCGACCTCAGACACTTCCTAGCTGTGTGACCCTGAGCAAGTCATTTAATCCCCATTGCCTAGCCTTACCACTCTTCTGCCTTATCAATATTATTATTGATTGGTATTAATCAATACCCAGTATTAATTCTAAGACAGTAGGTGAGGGTTTAAAAAGAGGTATAATAAAAGAAAGTGAAAGGTGTTTTGCTACAATGACGTGACAAGATAGGCATATGGTCATACATGTGAGTATACTTGAGAGTAGCATTTCATTGGTCTTCTAGAAGCAAAAAGTCATAGGTTGATGCTGGGAAAAGAAACAGGGTGGAAGATGGGAGTTATTCTAAGTCCTGGAAAAATTAATATCAGGCTTTTATTATTTCATCCAGACTCATAGAACTCTACATTGCAGTGGCAGGGAATAAGGAAGATATAGAATATCTCAATGTCAACTGTTAGATCTCAGGTGACAATTATATTACCATAATTTTTAAAGTAAATCATAGTGTTAGGAGGAACAGTTAAGCCATTGCTTCAGGATTTCCTGGACTATTTGACAGCCATTTAGGGGTTCTCAGGACTGAACTTGACCATCAGATGCCCATGGAAGAGAAGAAGTCACTAGATGATCTCTACCAACCTTCAATGATTCTAATGTTGACTATTTTTCATTTACCTCGTAAGATTTGACCAATTTGTTCCCATTCTCCTAAGGAATTTCTGAAAGCCCTACCACTTCTTAGTGGCTCGTGAATAAAGCAGTGAATAAAATGAATTGCTTGAAGGTGTGTGTTTATCTAATATATTTCATTCTATTTAATAAACCATTGGAAGGACAGGTACTAGAATGATTGAAGATTGTTTGTCAAAGACATTGTTTGATGAGTGTCAGTTTTACTGAGCCTCTGTCCAACCCCTGAATCAGGTTTCACAGCAAGGCTCCAATTAAAAATGTAGATATGCTTTCTGGGAAGGAGGCTACATTAAACCCTTGGGACTCAATAAGGAATAGTAAGGCTCAATTTAATCTAGTTAGTGTCATCAATTTTGGGATCATAGATCTAGAGCTAAAAGAGCTCTCACAGACCAGATAGAAGGAAGGAAATGACAAACCAGTCCAATATTTTTTCCAAGAAATCCCCAAATGGAGTCATGAAGAGTCAAACTTGACTGAAACGACTGAACTACAACACATGTAGGGATAAAGTGAAGAAAAGGGGAAAATCCCAAGTATAAAGAGAATATGAGTGGGGAGAAGGGTAAGACAGTAATAAAGGGCTGCTAGCATCAAGAAGGTTGTGTAAAACTATCTGGTAGGAGAAAAAAAGAGTTCCCAGAGGTGAGATGGGAGAACTAAAGACAAACTGTGCCTTCTTAAGGATTTTGCTGAGGGCTAGTACTGCCTATTTCAAAGCTCTTTTCTGGGGACACTCAATTCACATTAGAATCTGAATATTTGAGTTTCCTTTTAGGCTATATGGTAACTAAGGAGGGTTAAAATTGCCCAGAGGAAGGTTAGTGCATTTTAGCCATCTATATTCAGTCCAATTTTTGTTTATTCTAGGCTGAGGCAGAAGCTTTTCTCTCTGGACCTGAAATCCTTTGCCCCAAACATCCTCCAGTGGAGACTGAAATTCTCCCCTAAGGCACACACTGAAAGATGAGGGAATTAAAAAACCAACCAAATAAAAGGAAACCATAGGTCCTTTCTTCTGAACCAAGACACAAAGCACTTTCTCCAGGCTGGGAGTCCCTGGACCAAATGCTCTCTAAGGAGGCTTGCTTTCTCTCTTACTTACTCTTTGGAAAAGTGACTGAATTCTCATTAAAGCCTGCCTTCAGATTCTGGGACCTGCTAGCACACTGCTGGCAGTTCTTAAGAGAGTAAGTGGCCTTAGGAAAGACAGGATGTTTTTAAGGCTCACCTTTCCATTGAGCCTGACAAAGCATCTCCTCAGTGCCCAGAGCCAATGGCAGGAGATGTCAAATCAGGGGCCTTATCGCTTTGGCTGCAGTGTAAAGTCGCCAGTGTACTTCTAATTGGGGTCTGAAATTGAGACTTGAACCTCCCCTCGCCTTCCCTCCTCCCTCCCTGCTGCAGGGCTATGAGGCAGAGTTAGTTCTGACCACATGACTTTCCACCCTGAAAGCTGGACGCATACCATGCAAAGGAGAAGAGCAATCTTTATGAACTTGGTGAACTTTTCCCAAAATATGCTCACTTGGCAATTGCAAGTGTGCCCTCACATTTCTCTCCATGGTTGGGCCTTTCCTCAGAACTATTTTCTAAGGAACAGCTTGAGTTTGTTCTATGGGGCTTTTAAGCATTTAAAAAAGTCCACCCTTCCTCCTTCCCCTACCATGGAATTATTCAAATAGAAAACTTTATATTCCATCAAATTACATATGCTCCTAGTTTCCGACGTAAAGGAAGCTATGGAAAAATAGGCACCTGCCAACTTTCACATTCCAGAGGATGAAAACCTCTCCAAAAGCATATTTTAGCATGCTGAGCATGATCTGCTATACCAGATTTTCAGGAATGTACAAACCTGCTTGATTAATTCTGAAAAGTCTGGAAAGGACAATGCAGATGATGCATGCGTTAATTGGATCTGATAACATGAATGACTGTTCTGGGTTTTTCTAGTGAATCTGGTAAGAAGAGGTAGACATTCATTTTCTTCAAATCAACCGACTCAGTAGTTTCAGAGGAAGCATAGGAGTTGGGGCTGGAAGGGACCTTCCATGTCATTTAGCCCAGCCCCTTTATTACACAAAGCAGAAAATGAAAGCTTAAGAGCAAAAGATATATTCCAAGTTAGGCAGTTCACACACAATGTGGCAACTATTTCTGTCCTCATTTCTATATCTAGGGTTCTTTCTTATTAACTGACCAATAAATCAAATAAGCATTTACATATTTTTTCAGTAATGTGTAGAAACAATTTTTGACAATTGTTTTCTAATGTTTTGTGATTCAGATTATCTCTCTCTCCCTCTGCTGATCCCCAAGGCAGGAAATAGTCTGAAACTGATCAGTGCTTTCATGCAATATACATTTCCATATTCCCCATATCATAATGAGACATATATCACACATACAATAAAAAGCTCACAAAGGAAATGGAGTGAAAGGTAGCAAACCTTTGATCCACAATCAGATTCCAATAGTTCTCTCTCTGGTTGTGGATAATGTGTTGTTATTTTTTTAAATCATGAGTCCCTTGGGATTATCTTGGACCTTGATTTGCTGCTAATAGTTCACAGTTGATCATCATACATTATTTCTACTACTATTTACACTGTACTTCTGGTTCAGGTTCTGCCCACTTCACTTTGCATTAGTTCATATAAGTCTTTCTAAGTTTTTCTAAACCCATCCTGTTTGACATTTCTTATGGTACAGTAGTATTCCATTACAGCCATAGACCACCACTTATTTAGCCATTCCCCAATTAATGGGCAGCCCCTCAGTTTCCAATTCTTTTCCACTATTAAACAAAAACTATAAATATTTTTGTATAAGTAGATTCTTTCCCATTTAAAAAAATCTCACAGACCTAGTAGTTGTACCAAAGGGTATGCATTGTTTTATAGCCCTCTGGGCATAGTTCCAAATTGTCCTCCAGAATGGTTGGATCAGATTAAAACTCTATCATCAGCAATGATTTAGTGTTCCAGTTTTGCCACATTCCCTCCAACATTTATCAATTTCCTTTACTGTCATATTGGGCAGCCTGATAGGTGTGGGGTGGTATATAAGTGTTGTTTTAAATTACATTTCTCTAATCAAGAGGTATTTAGAATATTTTTATATGATTATTGGTACTTTGATTTCTTTATTTGAAAACTGCTTATTTATATCCTTTGACCATTTGTAAATTGGGAAATAACTTGTAGTCTTATAAATTTTGTTTAGGTTCCTTATGTATTTGAGAAATGAGACCTTTATCAGAGAAATTTGTTATGAAATTTTTTCCCAGTTTGTTTTTTTCCCTTCTAATCTTGGTTACATTGGTTTTGTTTGTAAAAAATCTTTTTTAATTTAATATAGCCAAAATTATTAATTTTACATCTTATGATGATGTCTATCTCTTGCTTGGTCACAAATTCTTCCCTTCTCCATAGATCTGACAAGTATACTATTCTATGTTCCCCTAATTTGCTTGTAATATTACCCTTTATGTCTGAATCATATGTCCATTTTGACCTTATCTTCGTATATTTTCCAATTCTTCCAGCAGTTTTTGTCAAATATTGAGTCTTTGTCCCAAAATCTGGGATCTTTCAGTTTATCAAAAACTAGATTGCTGTGGTCATTTTATTCCATTGATGCACCATTCTATTTCTTAGATTGTTTTGATAATTACTGCTTTATAGTACAGTTTAAGATCTGGGACTACTAGGTGTAAAGATTAAAATTTTAGGGGAGACTGAGGAAGGTAGAAATTAGTTTCTCTCTGCAAGGAGTATTTATGAGGTTTATTAAAGGTTAAGGATTAAAGAAAATACAGAATAAGGAAGTACATGTCTAGGCCAGAGAGGCCTAGACAAGATAACCTCACATCATGAAAGAGACATGTCTGCTCCAAAACAGAAGTCCAAAAGAGACTGAGCCTATTCACAACCAGGTTTAAATACCCCTCTCGCTCTCAGCCCAGGTGAGAATTCAGTGAAATTAGAGGGCATTCTGGGGAAGTGAAACAAGGATTTCTGGGGATTGAAGTCCTGGATTCTAGTCTATTTTTACATTCCCCATTTGATCCTCTGGGGAGGACCTCCCCAAAGGATCATAAAAACATAATCAATTTTAAAGCTTACAATAATTTGAGGATAAGAGAAAAAAAAACAATAACCGCTGGACACATTGACAAAAAGCCAGTTAGGGGGCAGTCCCCTTTTGCATGAGAGTATACATACAAATAAATGTTCAATCAACCACACCCAAAGTTCATTTTTGTGCAGCTTGTGGTCTGGAGGCTTCTTCATGGTGTCTTCTCCAACAGTTTAGTTTCTGAATTCAGAGAGGTAGCATGTTTCTTTACCTAAAATTCTTCTCAAAAGGAATTTTAAACTTTGCAATTAAAAATAATGATATTTTTTACATTCCCCCATTAAGAGGGTGATTGAAAAAAGGAAAAAAAACAAAATACAGGATCACTTAGGGATGCATGGCTGAGGTATGAAGTATATGAATCAATTGGCAAGAGAAATTAAAAAGATATCAGAAAAATCCAAATAAAAACACACCATGTCAGCTAAGAAATATAGAATGCAAGGCTTTCTCACCAAAATTAAGATCCATTTCCTCTTAATATCTGGCCATGATCTACTGTGAGTAGAAGGCAAATGAATTGAACAAGATAACATTTTTCATTTTTAAAGAACAGTAATACAAATATATAGATGTCAATATCCCCAAAATTCTCAATAGCCCAATTAATTACAATAGCAAACAACCATGCTATCATATTTCACATAAGTTGCTGTATGGCATTTTTTTAAATCTATGAATTGATGGATATTTGTCACAATTTTTTACAATCATAGCAAATCTTTCAACCTTGGTAATAAACATATTTTTAAAACAAAAGTAAAACTCATCTCAGGTTAAGAACATAATCAAAAAATCTATATATCATTCTGGTGGAAGTAAAGTAGTGAGCTGAAGAGTATAAATGAGAGATGCTCCTTTTTTGGAGGCTTTTTAGGGGGTACAAATGCCCTGAGATTAACTGCCCCAACTTCCATTCACATATTTAGAAATTCAGGAAGGTTGGGGGTTATAAAATGTATTTCACTTCAGCTAGAATTGGACTTATACCTCGTGTTAGGGGCAGGCAAAATGACCAGAGATTGTTAAAAAAATTACAAAAATCATGTTTAAAAAACTCTTAAAATCAGTTGAAATATTTAGCATGTTAAATTTTCCAAAGGTTGTTATAGCAATTGTAACCAGTTCTAAAGTCCATCTATCCTCTATGTGACAATTTACAAAGGCAACAATAGAAAAAATCTGTTTTTTCATAATGGGCTTAATTACAATGATATTTGTTCAATATATGGTTATAGGGGAAAAGCAACAAAATTTTAAAACTCAGTACATTAAATGAACAGTATAATAGAATATTGAATCCAGTAATATATGAATTTAAAATCACAAAGTTAAATCTTAAACAAAACAATCAGGAAAATGCAATAGAAATACAGAGATTTGTATAACCCTTGGAGTCTGAAATGCCTTAAAAATCATAACCTCCAGTCTTTAAAGTTCCTTGGGTTATTATCCATTTAAATGTCTATTGTCGGAAGGCAGAGTAGTAAAGACTAAGCAATGGGAGTTAAGGGACCCATCCAGGGCCCCACAGCTGGGGAGTATCTGAGGCCAGATTTTAACCCAGGACCACATGTCTTTAGGCCTGGCTCTCAGTTCACTGAGCCACCCATTTGCAACTTCAAAGTTAAAGTTGAATCTTTTTCCGTGACACGCAGGTGAAGTCAATAAAATTACCAGAACAGTCAAAAGGTATCCATTTAAATAGCCCATTGCTTTTAAGTTCCTGTTTGGAAAAGTCTGTTTCTTCTCCTCTCCCTTTTCTCTCTCCCCTTCTACACCCCGATCCGCCCATGTGGTCAATACCCCAGTTTGTTATGAGCTGGTAGAAATGAGTCCTGAGCGATCTGCTCCAAGGATCTGGGTTGAACAAGGACAGGGTGAGCTAGAGAGAGCACCGGGGTAGGTCAGGAATGACAGGAATGCAGGCAAGCAGGGCCAGGAGCCAGAGCACCAGGTGAGGATGGAGAGAGGTCAAGATCGGGGGCTGCAGGTAGGAACTGATCAAGATGGTTTTCTAAAAAAGCATCTTGGAGAAACTCGGCTTAGAAATCATTATCTAGTCTATCCTTCTTTTAAAAAAATTGAGAGTCTTTTCTCCCATTAGGTCACCAACTATAAAGATTAAAATTTAGGGGAGACTGAGGCAGGTAGAAATTAGTTTCTCTCTGCAAGGAGTATTATATTTTATGAGGTTTATTAAAGGTTAAGGATTAAAGAAAATACATAATAAGAAAGTACATGTCTAGGCCAGAGAGGCCTCGACAAGATAACCTCACATCACGAAAGAGACATGGATTTCTGGGGATTGAAGTCCTGGATTTGAGTCTATTTTTTCATAGGTCACCATCCTTCACATTTTTTTTCATTAATTCCTTTGATACAATTGATCTTTTTTTCTTCCAGATAAATTTTGTTATTATTTTTTCTAGTTCTATAAAATAGTTTTTTGGTAGTTTGATATGACACTGAATAAGTAAATTAATTTAGGTAGGATTGTAGGATTATTGATATGGTCAATTATGCAGACAGTTTTCTAAATATTAAACTAGCCTTGTATTCTTTATGTAAATCCCACTTAGTCATAGTGAATAATCCTTGTGATGTATTGCTATAGTCTCTTTTCTAGTATTTTACTTGAGATTTTTGCATCAATATTCATTAAGGAAATTGGTCTGTAATTTTCTTTCTTTGTTTTTGGTCTTCCTGACTTAGGTGTCAGCATCATTACTAGTATTCTATTTTAAAATTTTGCATGGTATTCATTAAGGATATTGGTCTTTAGTTTACCCCCTCTGTTTTAGCTCTTCTTGGTTTAGATATCAGTGCCATCGTTGTGTCATAAAGTCAACAAGCATTATTAAGCACTTTCTACGAACTTGACTCTATATACTAGTTAGAGGATCTAAAGTTATAAAAGGAGAGGTCTGTGTTCTCAGGGAACGTACATTATATATACAGAAGATATACAAAAATAAATGAAAGATAATTGGGAGGAATGAGACCCTACTAGTTGGAAGGATCAGGAAAAGTCTTATGTAGGAATTTATATATGAGCTGAACTGTGAAGGGAATTAGGGCTAAGAGGTAGAGATGAGGAGAGAATGCATTCCAGACATGGGATACAACAAGAAGTTCAAAGGCATAGACAAAGAAGATGAAGTAGTGAATGTAAGGAGCAGTAAGAAGGTCAACATGACTAGACCATAAGAGTCCATGAAGAGAGTAACATAAGTATAATAAGTCTGGAAAAGTAGATTTAATTTAAATCCAATCATTTAGCTAATGCCTGTTCCACAATAGCTTTCAAAGTAGTTTACCAATTTTCAATTTAATTTTGTTCCACAAATGCTTACTCTAGGTAATGGATATTATGCTAAGCATTGGGAATGCAAAAACCCCAAATGAAGCAATCTCTGCTCTTAAGGAACTTAGATCCTACTGGGGAGGTGCCACCTGTATAATGCCAAATAAATAAAAAATAATACAGAATAATTTCAAGAGGGAGACAGTCCATCAACAACATGAAAATAGGATTTGTTCAAGGACACATGTAAAACCCAGTGGAATTGCATGACAGCTACAGGAAGGGGTTGGGGAGGGAAGAGAAAGAACATGAATCTTGTAATCAAGGAATAATATTCTAAACTGACTAATTAAATAAAATTTTCCAAAAAAAAAAAAAGAGGGAGACAGTGCTAATAGGGGAGTCAGGATAGGCTTTCCGTAGGAGGCAGCACCTGAGTTGTGCTTTGAAAAACAAAAGTCTATGAGAATGAGGTGAGGAGGAAGGACATTCCAGACCTGGGGGACCAATTTATACAAAGGCACCAAGGTGAAATACAGAGATCTAATTTGGTTCAAAACAAAAGAATGTTAAGAAATACTTTAAGTTTACCCTACTAAGACAGTCCTCCACAGTGAAACAACATGGTGAATCTTGTTTCCTAATGAGTATATTTCCCATAATTTTTAGAAGGATCTCAATGACACTGGATATATAGGTACAAAGATATGATTTTGCCAGCTAATGTCCATAGCTGACATAATCACAAGAAAGGAGTCACAGGACTAGAAGATACCTTGAAATTCCATTTGACCCCAGGAGGCACCTAGCTGGTAAAGCGGATAGAGCACTAGGTCTACAGTCAGGAATACTCATTATCCTAAATTCTAAACTGACCTCAGACACTTAACAGTTATGAGACCATCGATAACAAACTCTGTTTGCCTCACTTTCCTCTTCTGTAAAATAAGCTGGAGAAAGAAATGGCAAGCAATTCCAGTATCTTTACCAAGAAATGCCCAAATGGTGCCATGAAGAATTGGACATGGCTGAAAAATGACTGAACAACAACTTGACTCCAGACCAAACACTCCCTCATTCCACCAGGCTCTCCTCCTAAGCAAATTGAATGGGGATCTGAGGCAAGATGCAAACCAGCCTCAATAAATATTAATAATTATGTTGGTAGAGGATGTTCTCTGAAGGCCTTTTGGTCAGCCACTTAAGGCACTTGCTTCAGAACCTTGGGAGCTAAAGTTAGCTTTCAGGACCAGAGACTTGACAGAAATTGTTACCAGAGTCATACCAAGGTTCTTTCCCAGAACCAATCATTCTTTACATTTTTATATATTTCTTAAAGGGAAAAGGAACCCTGGCTCTATTGTTTGCTACCTATATATCTTGGAAAAGTAATTTAACTGCTCTGATCCTCAGTTTCCTCTCCTGTAAAATGAAAGAGTTAAAAATAAGAAATATATGAATACAGTTCCCTTCCTTTATCCCAGAGCTGGGGGATTATGGGTGTGAAATACTGCATACACTTTCATTCTTGATTAATGTGTATTAGTTTTGCTGAATCTATTGTTCTTTTTTTCTATTTTTTTATACTTTCTGATCAGGGATGGCTCTCTATGTTAGGGAGAGGGGATGTATTAGGAAGCAAAAGGGATGTGAAAAGAAAGAATAAAAATCTTTAAAAAAAAAAAGAGAAAGTTGGACTAAATGACCCTTAAGGTCTCTTCTTTCTCAATCTATGATCCTATGCCATTTTCAGTTCAGATTATTTCTGCAATCTAAATGCTATGAATTCCTTAAATAAAAACCCAGTCATTCCTCAGACTGGGCAGATAATGAGATGTAAGACTCAAGTATGTATATGCTATAAATTGCATAGAAGGGGTCAAGAGATAAGTCCTGTGAGTTTTAATTTTGCCCTTTTAACAAGCATATTCAATAACAATAAACTACTAAAATTAAAGCCCAAATGTAGCAAGTCTAGTAAATTTGCCGAGATGATGGTAGTTTGAGTCACTTCTGATTTTAATTTTGTCCCACCTAAGGTGACTGGCATTTCAAGGCACTGTGGAAATGAAATATTCATTGCCCACTCAATATTACCTCATTTGTATGACCAAGTGTTGAGAAAGGAGAAGACATTGCAGTCTGCTGTGTCAGTAATTGCAAATTAATATGCAAAATCACCCCCCTCTCATGCCAAGTGAGAAAGGATCCGATTGGATTTGCAAGCCTGCTCTGAAGGACATGGCCTGGTTTCAAATACAGGCGTTATGAAATTCTCTTCTTCCAGCAGTGGAAACTGGGGAGGAGGGGAAGGACTTCCCAAGAGAAGATAGTCACTCTGGCTTCAAATCACAGAAGGTTAGAATCATAGCACATAGGAATATTGGACTCTAGGAAGAATTATGCTAGAATATACAATAGAAACTGTCTAACTGGGCATGTGTTTATTTTACAAATGGGGAAACTGAGGCTTAGAGACAGAGGTGGGTAACCTGATCAACTTGGTTATTTGTTCACAATTTGTTTATGCTTCTCTCAGCAATTCTAAACACTTAGTATTGCTGTTGAATACAGCCCTTTTGCTCCTGTAGTTGTTTTCTAGGTATGCCTGCTATTTTTTCCTACTTAAATAGTTGTATAAGGCAGATTCTCAGATGTTCATAACCCATACAGTGTTAGCAGTGGGAACTTGAGTCTTAGGCCCAGCAAGATGACTTATGGACCAAAGAAAACATTTCCCCCCTATATTTGTTTGCAAACAGTTCTGGCAAATCTTTTAGAGATCAAATGCATGCCCCACCCTTCCCAGAGTCTGAATGCCACCCTACCCCCCCCCTTCCACATTACCCCAGACAGGAAGGAGGAAGTGTTCGCATTGGGCTGCTAGGTAGAGGGGTGGGTGAGGTGAAAAAAATGTCCTTAAGCCTGGTGGAAGGAGAAAAGGGAGTAGCTTGACCCCTAGTCCCTCTGGCTTTCTAGTAATGAACTCTGGTGGGTAAAGGTGCACATGCCCACAGAGAGAGCTCTGTGTGCCTTCTCTGGCACATGTTCCATAGGTTTGCCACCATGGCTATAGATGCTTAAGTTTTATGTGACTGACAGAGTTTGGTGCCCAATGGCTTTTCTTTTTGCATCTTACTAGGTTTTACTCTTTGATTTTTAATGGTTTGAAATAAGAGATATATGGATGGTAAGAATATGTTTTGGACTAGATTGAAAGTTCAGTTGGGTCAGGATCCATTTAATTGCATACATCATTATAAACACAGGGCTTTGAACATAATAGACTCTCAAGAAATAAGATAGAGATAGAGAGGGAGGAAGAGAAGAAAGAAAGAAAGAAAGAAAGAAAGAAAGAAAGAAAGAAAGAAAGAAAGAAAGAAAGAAAGAAAGAAAGAAAGAAAGAAAGAAAGAAAGAAAGAAAGAAAGAAAGAAAGAAAGAAAGAAAGAAAGAAAGAAAGAAAGAAAGAAAGACAAAGGAAGAAAGAAAGAAAGTAAGAAAGGAAGGAAGGAAGGAAGGAAGGGAGGGAGGGAGGGAGGAACAAAGGGAGGAAAGAAAGAAAAAGAAATGAAGGAAGAAGGAAGGAGGGAGGGAAGGAAGAAAAATAGAGAGAAAGGAAAGAATAAAAGGAAAGAAAGAAAGATAGGGAGGAAGAAAGGATGAAGGAAAGAAAGAATTTGCCTTAAATCTCCAATATCTTTAGGCCTCGCCTAGAACCCTACTCTTCTGATTTCTAATTCAATATTTTTTCTACCTCAGCAAGGCAGTATTACATAATGGTTGGAGAACTGACCTACAGGGTAGGATGACCTGGCTCTCACACATACCATATTAGCCCAAATATAGTGTGACTTTTTTCCCCCTAATATGTACCTTTCAAAGTTGCATTCATAGTACATTCCAGCACTTCCAAGTTTGAAAACATAAGTTGTGTATTGTGTGCCTCAACATATGTAAAAAGCATGGCTGTCTCCTGGGACAGATGGGAAATGCTAACCAAATGCCTGTTTGTTTTGATATTCTGTCAAATATCACCATTAATACTAAAGGCACCAAATCAGTGTTGAAAACTACTAGAAATGAGAAAACTAGAATGATTGTGATGCTTGCAAATCACAGCTGACAAGTAAAAACTGATTCCTTACATAATTTTAAGGTGTAAAACAATATCTAAGGAAAAGTTACCATCAGGAATAATCTTTCATGTGCAGGAAAAGGAATGGATGAATGAAGAACTTGTGTTAGATTTGTTGAATATGGTCTGTGGTAGGCATCCGGGTGCGTTACTGAGTCAGAGAGGAACATTCATACTGGATGCATTCAAGGGTCACTTGATTGAAAATGTGAAGAAAAGAATTGCTGAAATGCGCACAGACCTAGTTGTTATTCTGGGAGGAATGACATCACAATTACAATTGTTAGATATAGAAATTAATAAACCATTCAAAGATCATTTGAGAGAGGAATATAACAAGTAGATGTTGGTCAGAAACCATGAATTTACTCCACTGGGAAAAATAAAGGAACTGTTAGCTGCTGTATTGGGGAACTGATTCAAAACTGCTTGGAACAAAATCTCCACCAAGTCCATTGTGCTTGGAGTTTTAAAATGTTGTATATCAAACAATATGGATTTAAGTGAAGATGCCTGCATTATTCATGAGTTAAGAGAAAGTTGTAATTTAAAGGAGATAATAAAATGGGTATTTCCTCTTTCTGAGTTACCCTTCAAAATACTTGGAATGGCACTATATTCAGGGTCATATTATATTCAAGCTAATATGGTATTAGGCAAGTGACTATGGGCAAAACACTTCACTTGTCAGTATTTGAGGAAATTCTCTAAGACTATGAATTACAGAGAAAATCCCAACCTGCACTGATAGAGTTATTTCCTCACCTGGAAGTTCCTTATTGCAATGAAATTGAAGTTTCTTTTCCTAGAGGTTATAAAATTTGTATAACTTCCTTGTTTCCCATATGATTTCCTTCTACCCTATAGCATTCGTACACCTCTTCAAATACCCTTCCTCTCTAGAAGGTTTTGCTAAAAGAACAGAGTGTCTCCTTCCCTCTGGTCCACCCGTGGTCCAGAACAGTTTCTTTCTGTTCATGTGCTTGGATCACCTGACATTAGGGATAAAAAGCTAATGGGAAGTATTTAGTGAAATATTTCAGGCTTTATTTTAAATTCAGATCAGCTTACTGTGTACTGTGTGCATTACTTAAATTAGTAGAATGGAAGGTAGATCCTTTGCTTTATTTATTTATCTTTATGTTTACAAAGACATGCCTTCTTTGACCACCTTTGAAGGACATTTATATATACTTTAAAAGAGTTAAAATATCATTAGGGCAGTCAGCAACCCTGAATAGCAATTCCATTCACTATTACTAGATATGGGAATGACATATTAAATGTTTGGTCCCCTTGTTTCTTCCCTTCTACTCCTATTAACCTAATCCTAGCCAAAGTGATTTTTGAGACCCAAGGAGCAGAGGAAAGAAACTTTGTTGGAACCCCAAGAGAAGCAGAGACAAGGATCCTTAATTAAGAATATCTCGTTCTCTTCAGGGTGCACATACCAAGTTTGAGATGGTGGTTGATTTCATTATTTCACATACTGATCTCATTTTCTGAGGTAGAGTTCCAGAGAGAGGCGCCATTTCCAGGAGTCCCAGAGTATCTCAAAAATGCTTCCAGTTCAGATCTGTCTTGGCTAAGTAACTGAGATGATCCAATGAGTCAGGGAAGAGTCAGTTTCTTACATGCTGTAAGAAAGGGTTATTTTCTGTGGACTTTGTGGATCTGTGTTGGGCTAAATTATTCTCATACAATGATATCTCATTGTTATTCTCATAAAAATAATTCAATCTGACAATTTCCCCTTGAAGTTCACAATAAATGATACTTCTATATAAAGAACATGACTTGGATGACCCTTTTGGTAAAACTTCCTGGTGGGCAATGTCTCCAGAAGACCCATGCTAATCTGCAAATATATTACTTAGAGGGGTGACAAAATAACATATTAACTTCTATTATCACTTCAGTTCGGATGATTTTGTCAGGTAAGTTAGCAGAGAACAGAGTCCAGAGGGCATAAGATTGAGGAATAGACAAAGTGGTTTTAGAATTGTGAGATTTAAGGCTATGGAAAAAGAAACTGACACCAGAGAGGATAAATTATTTGGTCACAGTCACACAAAAGTTAGTGGCAGAACCAGAACTAGAATTCAGGTGTAATGTAGGACTATCTGGGCCAGAGCTAGAAGGAATAGAAATCTCAGAGGATAAACCTTTTCTTGCAGGAATCTCCTAGAAGAACTATAGATAGATACTGACATATTTTGAGCATTTTCAGATCTAATGGAATTTACAGGAGGAATTGGGGTGTGAAGGGAAGGACATTAAGAGAATTGGAATCAGGGAGGTTCCTGGAATCTTTTTACCCACTGCTTTGGAAGGGGAAGGTTCAACTTCCCAGCTTCTTTTGAAAGAACATGCCACTAAGGAAGACTTGTATGAATAATATACAGAATGACTACACTTTTGTGAATGGAAAAAACAAAATCTGTGCTCTGTTGCAAAAATGAATAATATGGAAACAGGTGTATAATCCAGTGGAATTGCTTGTCAACTCTGGGAGGGAGAGAAAATAAATCATGGAAACATGGAAAAATATTTAATAATATTTTTTTTAAAAAAGAAAGAACAAAATCTGAAAC
Organism: Monodelphis domestica; assembly: GCF_027887165.1. NCBI lineage: Eukaryota > Metazoa > Chordata > Mammalia > Didelphimorphia > Didelphidae > Monodelphis > Monodelphis domestica. The sequence continues at coordinate 361,810,499 of NC_077227.1, read as the reverse complement.
TGAATGCTGATTGTGTTTGACTCCAAAGAAGTCAGGAAGGAAAATGGGTATATGGATGTGAAATATTTTATATATACTCTTAGACATGACAGATGTGTAGGTCTTTACTTAATGGCTTTTCTCTCTTTTGCTAATTCTTTGTTATAAGGCATGGCTTGATGGATAGGAGTGGGAGAGTTGCAAAAACAAAGGAAATTGATTAAAATATCATTTTAATTTAAAAAATAAAGAAGATGCTACTTTTTCTTCCAATTCCATGAATATCTCTTAACCTGTTCAGTCTTTAGTTTCTTTATCTGTAAAAACTGTGTAGAGGTCTATACTGTCCAGAATCCTTTGTGTTTTCTTTCTCTAACTTTCTGCAAAGATGCTAACCATTTAGCACAGAGAAGAGACCAAGATGGATCTTTTAATAAAAGAACATCCCAGTTAAGGTAGTGTGTGAGAGAGAGAGAGCATGTGATTTAGGGAAGAGCCAGATTTGGTCAGATGGATAAACTAGAGGGAGAGAAAGCAATCCCCCATCATGGAGTTATTCTAGATATTCAAGGAGAGATTTAATCTTTCTATTACTCCAATCTGATATTTACAATGAAACACCAATGCAAAGTGCACAATAAATGATAAATAGTTTATTTGAGGTCTAAAATGGGGTGTAAGTCTCTTCACAGGGCTTATTAGTCATTAGCTTTCTCCATTTGGGCAAGATCTTTATCTACCAAAGCCCAAGTTGGTCTCCATCTAGCAGTCCCTCTATTCCTTTCTAGTTGGCTTTACTACCTGACAATTCCCCTTAGGAACCAACCCTTTAATTTTTTTTAAACCCTTACCTTCCATCTTGGAATCAATACTGTATATTAGTTCTAAGGTGGAAGAGTGGTAAGGGCTAGGCAATGGGGGCTAAGTGACTTGCCCAGGGTCACACAGCTGGGAAGTGTCTGAGGCCAGATTTGAACCTAGCACCTCCCATCTCTAGGCCTGGCTCTCAATCCACTGAATCACCCAGCTGCCTCCCAACCCTTTATTTTTAAGCAAAGAAGACAAGAACAGAAAACACCTCCAATATAGATACCTATAAAAGCTTTCTTCCTGGCAATGAGGACAGCTATGAGTTAAATGCAAAACTTCTCTTTCAATGGTTTCCCAATCCCCTAGAACCAGTTCCTCTAAAGTCATCAGTACATTACTCCCTCTGCAAAGTGACAAAATAGAAGAAAGCATTTTTCTAATCACTGCTAATTATGATCCCATGATTCTATTTAATCTAGACATATGAAGTACACTAATTTGAGGAGCCAGATTGAGCCTTTGTGCTCAAGCCAATTATATATCTTGAGCAACCCAAACCAGTTACCTGGCTCTGGTAGTTTAGGTTTTAGAGCCTTTTAGAGCCTTTCCTAGACTTTAATAGGGCATTGGAAACCATCCACCCAGAGTACATATGTTCCTGAAAGAGCTTTGTGTTTCAAAAATCATCCTGACATTAAAGGTAATTATCATTTCAAATATCTCTTTTATTTGAAGATTTTGCTTTCAGATATTCATATGTTTTTTAAGGGGAAAAGGAGAGAAGAAAAAAAAGAAAATGAACCATCAAACCTCAACATTTTGATCCAGATGCCAAGAGCAAAAAGATTTTAAGTGCCAGAATTACTTACATGAGTTTTGAAATAGTGAAATTAGCAGGGTGACCTCGATGGCTGCAATTATGAACACAATTATGGAAAGACATCACAATGTGGTAGAAAGAGCACAGGGCTGTAAGTCTGGACACCTGGATATGAGTCCCTCCTCTGCTGCTAAGTGACTGTACAAATAATCTCTCTTCTCTGGGCCCCATTTCCTTGTGGGATTTGTATCATACTTGAGGCTATAGAGAACTCAATGAATCATGAGCTCTGCTTGAAGGTACCATTCAAAGGATGGGAAGGAAGAATTAAGCCGTCTGAGAAAAAAAAATCAGATTACTTTGAAATAATGAAAAAATTTTCAGGAAAACAACAGAAAGTCAGGAGCTAAGTAGTATAGTAAATAGAATGCAGACTTGAGTTCAAATGCTATCTCAGATCCTAGCTTTGATCCTGTGAAACTTTCTTAGCCTTAGATTTCTAACCTATAAAATGGGGATAATAACAACTTCTACCTTCATGTGATTATTGCTGGGATCATGAGATAACATATACCAAGAATTTTGGAAACCTTAAAGTGCCATATAAATGCTCTCTAATATTATTAGGATAGGTTCAGAGATTAGATCTCTGATTTTGCTGAGAGAAGAAAATCCCAGGTGAATAAACTTCCTCTATCAATGAAAACTGGCACCTTCTCAGCAACTCACCATCTTAAAGAGTGGCTTAGAACAGAGAGAATTCTTCACATGGCCTTCTCAGAATCACAGAGTCAGTATGTATCAGAGGCAGAATTTAAACTTAGAGCCTTCTATGATTAATATGTCAAAAAATATGGGAGATGGGACAGCTAGGTAGCTCAAAGGAGAGACCGCCAAATCTGGAATTGGGAGGTCCTGGGTTCAAATGTGGCCTCAGACACTTACTAGCTGTGTGATCCCAGACAAATCACTTAACATTGGCTAGTTCTTGTCCTTCTGTCTTAGAATTATTACTAAGACAAAACAAGGGTTTAAAAATATAAAAAACCTAAGAACTTCATGAGTAAAAAGAGCAAATGAACATATATATGATATGCATGAATAGTACATTATGTTTGTTATTATTCATTTTCATAATTTTCAATTATGTCCAACTCTTCATGACCCCTCTTAGGGTTTTCTTGGCAAAGATATAGGAGTGGTTTGCTGCTAATTATTCTGGCTCATTTTATAGATGAGAAAATTGAAGTAAACAAGGTTAAGTGACCTGCCCAGGGTCACTCAGCTAATAAGTGGCTAAGGCCAGATTTTAATTAAGGTCTTCTTGATTCTAGGCCTAATACTCTATCCATTGTGACACTTAGCTACTCAAGAGTACAATATCCATTAAGCCACATTGCTACTCTATTCTTTTATATAATATATGTACATACATACATACAGATATGTGAGTGCATATATATGTACATATATGTATGTGCACACATATATCCATAAATATAGTGGATACACATACACATAGAAATCAGTATGACACAATGGAAAGATGCTTTCATTTGGAATCAGAGGACTTGTGTTCAAATTCGGATTGTCACTTACTATGTGCAACCTTGTGGACATTAACTGATTCCTCAGGGCCTCTGTGTCTTCAGTGGTTGAATGTAACAGTTGGATTAGATGGCCACTAAATTCCTTTCTAACCCTAAATCTATGGTATTATTTATGGGAATTGAATATAGTCTAGGATCTGTCCCAGATGTGGGGTGCTGAAAAATAAAGTAGAACTTGAATTTTCATATAGTAAATCATGAGATAGATAAAAGGGGGAAACACATCATTTAAACTGTTCCTTTCACAGAGTAAAATAATCCCATTGCAATCTGAAAACTCATCTACAAACTTAGAATCATAGAATTACAACATTTTAGGGTCAAAAGATACTTCAGCAATCTCCTAGTCCAAATCCTTCATTTAAAGATGGAAACAGAGGTTCATAAATCTGGATATGTGCAGATTAGGTTTTCTTGTAGTGCAGCAAACATGTTCCAAATTTATCGTCACTTGTTAAGTCAACATGCATTTATTCAGTTATTAATGTGTGCTTAGCATGAGGATAGCTAATGTGTGGAACATAAAATACAGTAATGAGGCAGCAGGGGATAGTAGAAAGAGCAGTGGGAGAATAAAGAATTAAATAAAATGGGCAGGATAACAGTTTCACCAATTTGAAAATCATATAATCAAAATCTGGATGGAAACTTAGAAATTATAGTTAATTGCCCATTTTACAGATGAAGAAATAGAAGCCCTGAAATATTAAATGACTCACAGTTTACTCAGATAAGTGGCAACACTAAGATTTGAACCCAGACTTCTGCCCAATTTGGTTCTAGTGCATTTTATGCTGCATCATTGGAGAGGAAGAGAACAAAATCTCTCTCTCTCTCTCTCTCTCTCTCTCTCTCTCTCTCTCTCTCTCTCTCTCTCTCTCACCCATTTATCCATTCATTCATACATTTATCTAAAAAATAAGTAGAGAACCATTCTCTTCACAATACTCTACATCAAATAGATCACAGTTCTATTAAAACAAAATTAAAACTTAATTCATACTAAGATTCACTTAAGAGCAAATGTCCCAAACCATGTTTATTCCCAAATATCTTTCCTATATATGTGACTTTCCCGAATAAACCACTGGTAATAGGCCTTTCCCTTCTCCAATAACTTTATTTTCTGTAGGTCAGGAGAAACTGATTTTAAATCTCCAGGTTATCTAGCCAAGGAAAACAGTATCTTCTTTCAATTGGAGTCAGCTCAACATAGGACTCAGAAAGGCACCACCTTCTGGAAAAAAGTCATCTTGTTAGATTTTGATTCAGTAAGGATTACTTGGCTGGGCACAAGGGGTAGAGGAAACTGAAGAGTTTTCCAAGCTTTACTCTTCCCTAAAAGGAATCACCCACCTCACTAAATATTTATGGATTGTTCATGACGAACTGTCTCCTGACACCCAGTCTGGAGGCAAGACTTGCCCTTTCAAAGGTCGCAATATTTCCTCTCGTTATCTACCTCACTTTCAAAAGCTGCCAGTTCCACATTGTTTTAAAAGTCATAAGCATCAGCTTTATAGAATGAAAGAATGATGTAAATATATAATCTACATAAATATGAATTATATTAAAAATTAATTATATAACTAATATAATTATATTAGATAAGCATATAAATAATTTATCAAATATATACAAATCGCTTAAGTAATAAAAGATTTCTACTATTCTAGAGCTAAATGTACTTCAGGTACTGTTTAGCCCAAATCTTTTTATTTGTAGGTGGAGAATCTGAGGCATTGAATAGCTAACTAACTGACCCCAGGCTACCCATCTAGTTCTTTGCATAGCCAGGACTCAGTTGCTTTTTTGTGAGTGCACTAGAGTTCATTATATGCAAATTCTTTACTGATTCTTGTCCATAGACATACATATACTTCACATGCTTGAAATTATCATACCTATACTCTTTTCAGTTTTCCACTTAATATTTTTTTAATTTAAAAAAATTTTTTCACATTATTTCCCTCCCTCCCCTCCACCCACCCTTCTCACAGCCCACGCGCAATTTCATTGGATATTACTTGTGTCCTTGATCAGAACCTATTTCCATGTTGTTGTTTGCACTAAGATGTTCATTGAGAGTCTACACCCCCAACCATATCCCTTTGATCCATGTATTCAAGCAATTGTTTTTCTTCAGTGTTTTTACTCCCATAGTGTTTCCTCTGAATGTGGATAGTGGTTTTTCTTGTAGATTCCTCTTGGTTGTTCAGGATCACTGCATTGCCACTAATGGAGAAGTCCATTACATTCGATTGTATCAGATTGTATCAGTCTCTGTGTACAGTGTTCTCCTGGTTCTGCTCCTCTCACTCTGCATCAATTCCTGGAGGTTGTTCCAGTCTCCATGGAATTCCTCCACTTTATTATTCCTTTGAGCGCAATAGTATTCCATCACTAACATATACCACAATTTGTTCATCCATTCCCCAATTGAAGGGCATCTTCCAACTTTTTTGCACCACAAAGAGTGCAGCTATGAATATTCTTGTACAAGTCTTTTTCTTTATTATCTCTTTGGGGTACAAACCCTGCAGTGCTATGGCTGGATCAAAGGGCAGACAGTCTTTTAGCATCTTTGGCCATAGTTCCAAATTGCCCTCCAGAATGGTTGGATCATTTCACAACTCCACCAGCAATGAATTAATGTCCCAACTTTGCCACATCCCCTCCAGCATTCATTACTTTCCTTTGCTGTCATGTTAGTCAATCTGCTAGGCATGAGGTGATACCTCAGAGTTGTTTTGATTTGCATTTCTCTGATTTTAAGAGATTTAGAATACTTTTTCATGTGCTTTTTAATAGTTTTGATTTCTTTGGCTGAAAACTGCCTGTTCATGTCCCTTGCCCATTTATCAATTGGAGAATAGCTTGATTTTTTGTACAATTGGTTTAGCTCTTTATAAATTTGAGTAATTAGACCTTTGTCAGAGGTTTTTATAATGAAGATTGTTTCCCAATTTGTTACTTCCCTTCTAATTTTGGATGCATTAATTTTGTTTGTACAAAATCTTTTTAATTTAATGTAATTAAAATTATTGATTTTACATTTTGTGATTTTTTTCTAGCTCTTGCTTGGTTTTAAAGTCTTTCTTTTCCATAGATCTGACAAGTATACTATTCTGTGTTCACCTAATTTGTTTATAGTTTCTTTCTTTATATTCAGGTCATTCACCCATTCTGAGTTTATCTTGATGTAGGGTGTGAGATGTTGATCTAAACCTAATCTCTCCCATACTGTCTTCCAATTTTCCCAGCAGTTTTTATCAAATAGTGGGTTTTGGTCCCAAAAACTGGGATCTTTGGGCTTATCATAGAATGTCTTGCTTAGGTCATTTACCCCATTCCACTGATCCTCCTTTCTTTCTCTTAGCCAGTACCAAATTGTTTTGATGATCACTGCTTTATAGTATAGTTTGAGATCTGGGACTGCAAGTCCTCCTTCCTTCGCTTTTTTTTTTCATGATTTCCTTGGATATCCTTGATCTTTTGTTTTTCCAAATGAACTTTGTTATTACTTAATATTTTTGATATCTTTTACATGTATCTGTATATTTCACATATTTATCATTTTAATAGTTATTATTCCAGCATGTTAATGCTTCATGTTTTCATTTTCCTATTATTATTTTCACTGTCTAGTTCCAGAATTTATTACTATATATTAGACTACTTAGAGTCTGGCAGGGGGAAACAATGTTGGAAAGGTAAAGTGAAGTCACATTGTGACTTTGTATGTCAAATTAAAATTAATATCAAGTTAAGACCTTGAATGTCGAATTAAAGAGTGTGTAGATGGTGGCTTCCTACTTTTTTGGGGTCTTCAAGCAAAGACTGAGTAGGCAATTATTAGACATGTTGTGGAAAGAATTATTTTATTGGGACAAGTCAAACTCTATAGCTCCTGAGGCTCCTTCAAAATCTGGAATTCTATGACATAAAGCAATGAGTGGAAGACACTGAAGTAGTAGGCCTTTAAATGTTCATTGACTATCTGACTGAAGGTTTTGAATAAATAAGTGATGTAATTAGAAAATTTAGGGAAATTAATATGAAATTAGTGCTTAGGATGGCTGAGAGATAGAAAAAAGGGAGGTAATGAAGCATTCTTTCTGCACTCATTCCCCAGTTCCCATTGGCAATCATAGTTTCCGTGCCTAGAGGATATCTAAGGGTAAACCCAAAGGGATAGAAATTTTAGTAGTGTTAATCACAGGCCCCACTGTTGTGCTTCCCATTGACTCACAGCCAAACTTAGCTTTTAGAAAGAGTATTCACCAACCAGATATAGCAAAGAAACTTATATAACAGAAATGATATTCTTTCTCACCCCCAAACCATTACATAAACAAGGTCCCTGGGAAGAGTGGGCTCAAAGTTATAAAAAATTGATAGAGAGGCACATGTATAGGGAACCCATATGGCAAAGAAGCCTTTTTTCCCTTCATGGAATCTTCATAAAGTTCCCCTTAGCTGTAGCTCTCTGATAGGCTCTGAGGTTTAATGCCTTTGGAAAATTCTGAAGCTGCCTTTTCCTCACTATGGCTTTCACTTCTCTATGCATATGTTGCTGTCAGTCTCTGCTATTCTAGTGGATGCTACAAGGAATGCTGACAAGACCTCCAGGTCTTCTAATCATTCTAAGTTAATAAAGTTGTAATGTGATTCATTCTGCCTCTGGAGGCTCAGTTGTCTTTTGTTAGGATAGGAGACCTGTTTTCACATGGCATATCTCTTTCTCCTCCACAGTTGATGCATTGTCTCTCACAAGTATTATCTCTCTGGGAACATGGTCTATGGGGAGGAGAGAAGAAAGAGAGAATTCCCCCATCCCCTGAAAAGAGCAGATTCCCTCTAATGGGTCTGGAATCATCAGCTTCCAAATTTGCAGTCCTCTCCCATTTGACTGGTTGGCCCTACACTAGTACACTGTTCACATATAAAACCTAGTGGTATACCTTGTTCTTTCAACCAATCTCAAATTATTGCCCCTATGGCCTTCTTTGTCATTATACAAAGATCAAAACACTTTGTTCTTTGTTTCTCATGTTTCTATTTATCAGTTCTTCCTCTGGAGGTAGATCTTCACAAATTATTCCTCAAAACATTAATTCTGTAGCTACATGTAATGTTCTATTGGTTAAACTCATTTTGTTTTTCATTTAAATTTCTTTTAAGTCTTTCCATGTTTTTTTTTCAATTAACCTACTCATCATTTCTTATGGTATAATAGTATTCCATCACAACCATATACCCAATGTATTTAGCCATTCCCCAATTGATGGATATCCTTTCAATTTCCAGTTCTTTTCCATCAAAATGAAGATTGCTATAAATATTTTAGAATTGTATCATTTTCATAAAATCCAAGCTTAAAATTTTTTTGAGAAAAAAATTCAGAAAAATAAGATCATTAACTCTCCAAATCAAAAAAATGAACTGTTTGGAGAAGGTGTCATAAAGAAATCTAAAAGAAACCTACACTGCATCAGATCTAAAAAGAACTTTGGGATGTATTGAGTGAACTGAAGGGGGTTGAACACATTTAATCTGAATGTAAACTCTTATGCCAAAGGGGATTGCCCCCAATTGGCTTTTTGTCAATGTGCCTACCAAATATTGATTTTGCTCTCTCTCTCTCTGCTATTTCCCTCTTATCTCCAACTATTGTAGTTTCCTCTTAGAAAGTTCAATATTTTATGCACATTTAGCTAGAAGATCTTTAGAGGTATAAGCTAGTTATGTTAAATGATTCATTGGGGGGACTAGTCTCCCAAAGAACCACAGGGGGATTGTGAAGCTAGGATTAACTCTCCCATTATCTATTTTTAGTTAATCAAATCAAGAACTTAAAGTACTTCTACTTACCATTAAGTATGAAAGTTCACAATTCACTTACTAGAGTAAGTGAAAACTCCAAAGGCCAATGCCGCCCTCCTTGGGCAGTGCTAGGCAAATTGAAAGACTGCCATTTGTTTCTGTGAAGAAGGAAGAGTGGCAGGAAGTGATATGGAAAAAAATGGGTATAAAAAGAAACCAACAAGGTCTAGAATTGATTCCCTTCCTGGCATTTGGAGAGATTTGTTCTGGGCATTCCTTTCCTGGCTTCTAGAGAGATTGATTGTGGAGATACCTGCTTTGGCTTTGGAGGAGGCGGTGTTGGCAGAACCCTGGCTGAAGACACCACTGGGACTTTTGGCTTGGAGAGATTCCTGCCTTGGTGCCTCTGTGAGGAAACCTTCTCTGCTTGTTGGAGCTTCAGTGGGTCACTTCCTTCAGCATGAGTTCCGTGGAGAGACTCTTTTCCTGGGATCCTGCATTGGCTTGCTGGTGAGTGTCTCAGATTTCCATGTAGAGATTGGAACTTTGTCAGGGAGCAAGCTGAATTTCATCAAATCAGCACTTAGAGAAGGCTTAGCTACTCCTTACCTTTTTCCCTTCTACATTTCATACATCAACTCTTTCTCTTCCTCATTATAAATAAAAGCTGCTAACAGTTTTTTCTGGCTTAGGGATAATATTTTGAATTTGGTGACCACAACGTTGAATTTATAACTCTCTTATTTAATCATAACTCCAATTTAACCCTTGCATAATGAATAGGTTCTTTTCTTTTTTCATTGATCTCTTTGGGAAACGGACCCAACAGTAGTATGGCTGGGTCTAAGGACGTACATAGTTTTATAACTCTCTGGGAATAATTCTGATTGTTCTCCAAACTGACTAAATAAGTTCACAATTTCACCAACAATGTATTAGTGTCCTCATTTCTCCACATCAAACCATTTTATTCTTCTCAAATTGTTTAAGGATATTTTCCATATTTAGTTTACAATTTGGGTTAATTAAATTCAGTACATCTATTTGATCTTTTGTGAATAATTAGTAAAATCTTGAGAATATATGATTCTTTCTGGGGACTTTGTGTGCAATGGGAAAACATACCCTTTGTTTGAGGGGTAGACTGGAAAGTAAGGGATTGTTTCTTTACAACTCTCCTTACTATAGCTGCTTGGTAAATACTCTTTCTAAAAACTGATTAAGTATGACTAAGAATCAATGGAAAGCACATTGGTGTGGCTTTTAAGCAATACTACTAAAGTCTTTATCCTCTCAGGGTTACTCCTAGAAACTTAAGATAACCTAGGATATTTTTCTCCATATATATTTCTTATCTTTCAAGCCAAATAGTAAGGTCCTCTGGGGTGAGTTCTCTGCCTTCTACCTTATTGTACCCTTCAAAAAATGTTCTTCACTTAGTCCTTCTGATTTCCATGAAACACAAAGTACATGATAGGGAGAAAAGGGAAGATGATAGTTTCCTCAGTAAACCTTCATCCATGTTTTTTGCAATTTTTCTAAGGACAATTTGCAAGAACAAGGTATATAATAAGAATTAAAAGCAGTTTTGGGAGAGGGGGAATAGACCCAAGGTGATGGAGTAAAGGCAAGAATTCCCCTGAGCTCTCCCAAATTCCTCTCAAAACAATTAAAAAATAATGCCTCCAAATGAATGCTGAAGCAGCAGAACTATTTTTTTTTAATGAGGTGAAACAATTTTGCTGTTGAAAACAACTTAGAATTTCAGTAGGAAAGGTCTGTCTCCCTGGAGTGAGGGTAGAATGCAGTATAATGCAGGCCAAAGTAGCAGACTATGCCATGGCAAGCCAGCAGAAGGCCTTGGGAGTGATTTAATCAGTGGTTGTGGCTCCTAGAGTTCTCAGCTACCAAAAGATAAGGGGGAAAGGCAACTTGTCAGAAGAAGATTATACGACCCTTTGCTGGCACTATGATAAAAACTGTTGCCTAGCCCATAAGTGATTTCATGTTGCATTTTCCAGTGTTAGGAAGAGCACTAGCAGGAGTGGGAATCCTGGTGATGATTCTAATATGGAAAAGAATTCTTGTGGTCACTAACAGACCAGAAAATGACCAGGAAAGTAGTGACTGCACTTCTCCCTAGATCATACAACCTTGGAAAAACTGAAAACTTACAGAGCCCTAGAACCAGTTCTGAAAATAGCAACATGAAAAACCTGAAGAAGGTTGTGACAGTGCCTCCTCCATCCTGGGAGCAGAGCCTAACTTTAACATAAAGTTAAAAGTCAAGAAATAGGATGGGGAAAATGAGTAAACAATAACAAAAGGAACCTAACTATAGAAAATTACAATGATCAGAGGGAAGATCAAAACACAAACTCAGAAGAAGACAACAAAATCAAAATAGCTACATACAAAGCCTCAGGAAAAAAATGTGAATTGGTCTCAGACTCAAAAACAATTCTTGGAAGAGCTCAAAAAGGATTCAAATTTTTTAATAAGGGAAGTAGAGGAAAAACTGGGAGAAAGAAATGAGTATGATCAAAAGAATTGAGTCAACAATTTGTTAAAGGAGGCCCCCAAAATACTGAATAAGATAACACCTTCAAAATAGACCAAATGGTAAAAGAGTCACAAAATCCACTCAAGAGGCAAATTCTTTAAATAGTAGAATTAGTCAAATGGAAAAAAGGATGCAAAAATTCATTGAAGAAAAGAACTCACTAAAAAGTAGAATTGTTCAAACAAAAAAGAAGATACAAAAGCTTACTAAGATACAAAAGCTTATTAAAAATTAGAATTGGGCAAGTGGAAACAAATACCTCCACAAGACAGCAAGAAACAATAGAACAAAATCAAAAGAATGAAAAAAAGAAGAAACTATGAAATTTTCCTTGGAAAACAACTGATCTAAAAATAGATCTAGGAGAGATAATTAAATAACTGTAAGTCATGATAAAAAAAAGAGTCTGTACATCATATTTCAAGAAATTATGAAGGGAAAAGTGCCCTGATATCCTAGAACAGGAGGATAAAATAGAAAATTAAAGAATCCACTTATCACTCCTGAAAGAGGTTGTAAAATGAAAACTTCCAAGAATATTATAGTCAAATTCCAAAGCTCCAAGGTCAAGGAGAACGTATTGTAAATAGTCAGAAAGAAATAATTAAATATAGTGAAGTCACTGTCAAGATAATAAGATTTAGCAGCTTTTGCATTAAAGAATGGAAAGACTTAGAATTTTATATTCTAGAGGACAAAAGAGTTAGGATTATCACCAAGAATCATCTTCCCAGTCAGAATGGGTACAATCCTTCAGAGGAGAAAATGGATATTTAATAAAATAGAGGACTTCCAAGGATTCTTGATGAAAGAGCCAAAGATGAATAGAAAATTGATTTTCAAAAAGAAGACTCAAAAGAAGCATAAACAGGTAAATAGAAAAAAGAAATCAGAAGACGTTCAATAAGTTTAAACTATTTATATCCCACATTAGAAAATTATAACTCCTAAGAACTTTATCATTATTAGGGAATTTAGAAGGAATATACATAGACAGAGAGTATGGGTGTGAGTTAACTTCAATGGGATGATATCTAAAGAAATGAAATTAAGGAATAGAAAGAAAGATGCACTGGGAGGAGGGGAAGGGCAAGGTAGATTGGGGTAAATTATCTCACATAAAAGAGATGTGAGAAAGCTTTTCTAGTGGAGTGGACTATGAGGAGGTGGCAGGCAACCTTTGAACCTTGCTCTCATCAGAATTAGCTCAAAGAGGGAATAGCATACATACTCAGTTGGGTATAGAATTCTATCTTACCCTCTAGGGAAGTAGGAAGAAAGTGGGATAAGAGAAGAGGGGGCTGATAGAAGGGTGGGTTGATTGAGGTGGGAGATGATGGTCAGAAGTAAAATACTTTTCAGGAGTAAAAGAGAAAATCAAACATGGGGGAAATAGGAAAGAGGGAACATAGTGTTAGTCATCATAACTGGGAATGGGAATGGGATGAAACCATAAAACTGAAGCAGATGGCAGAGTAGATTAAAAACCAGAATCCTACAATATGGTGCTTACAAGAAACACACTTAAAGCATAGAGACACACACAGAGTAAAAGTAAGGGGCTGGATTAGAATATATCATGCTTCAACCAAAGTGAAAACAAACAAACAAAAAAAGATAGAGGTAACTATGGTGATCTTGGACAAAGAAAAAACAAAAAGTAGATCTAATTAAAAGAGAAAAGTAGGGAAACAGTGGTTGCACCTGGGTCTAAGATAAGATAAATTATTGCTCCTGATATGTGTGATGGTGATGCTTTCTCCTTCTTCTCTAGTCTCCTAGGGAGAGTATATTTCCATACCAAAGCTTATCTCTGTTCTTTAATCTTACATTTATAATTTATGCAAAGTGATAGAACAAAACTACTTCTAATATATGTGATTCATTACTGCTAAGGAGATGGAGTCATAAGTATTATGCAGAGAGAAGGAAGGAAGACAGAGCATGAATATCTCAATTTTCCAGAGTGGGGGCTCAGGAGCAATAAGAAACAGAATCTTGTTGATTTTTAGTCTTTTTAAAAAAATAAACTTTCTAAGAAGTATTATAAACCATATAAACCCAGACTTCACGATTCATCATACACACATACATATATACAAAAAGCTAGATAAAACAGCAGAGGTAGGGGGAAAAAAAGCTTTAATAAGCAGGAAGTTGTCCCAGGAAGGTTTATATTTATTTCCCTGCAACTCTTCATTGTTCTCTGACAGAGTAGACTACTTCTGATTGAGAGGAAGTTGAGGTAATGACTAAAGAAAAGTCACATTTCTAGGTCTTGGGCAGATAAAGGGAAGAAATGGGCAAGTGTGGTTTCACCCACATGAAGATGGAGGCCATCCAAGAGGGAATAGCTAGATTTCTGCTAAAATAAACACCTCCAACCCCATTGTTAGAGAATGAGAATTGCCTGAGGTTAAGAGCTCTTTAGAGTTGGGATTCTTGGAGGTACCATAGTAGCTTTGTGAAGAAATTTCAGGACAACTGAAGATGGACATATGGTAACAGAAAGCAGCTCAGCAGAGACACCCAGAGGAGAAAGAAGCTAATAAAATGGTGTTCAGAAGAGAACAGAAACAGGCAGTAGTGAGCATTAGAACAATGTTTCCAGAAAGAATGTAGATTTTTTTTTTGTAGCATCAGAAGCAGGGATGGTCTACTACTATCACACCATGTGAGTTCTTGATCATGCAGATTTCCTACTGTGTTTCCCTCTTCTACTTGTAATCCATAGGAAAGTGTATTGCTCTGTGTATGAGAGGATCCTTTTTTGTAATTTATTTATTTATTTATTTATTCATTCATTTTTTTTCTATTCTGTTTAATTAAATGTCTTTTGCTTTGAGCTACTGTGCCCTCTGGATGGTGTAGTAAAAGATGTATATTAGTGGAGGCCTTATAGAATGACCCACAAAACTCTTTGTGATAGGATGAATATCTATTAGTTTCCACCCACTTCCCTTGACCAACAACATAGCTTAGGCTAGTTTTTTTTTTTCCTTAAAAGGTAACAAAACTGTCCCCAGAACCTTGGAAAGTAGGGGCTTAAAAATCTCAAGCTTTATTTCCCATGATGATGCTTCTGGCCATATTGACATGGCTTCCTGATCTCTTAAAGATGATCTAAAAGTTTAAAGATGGAAACAGTTAAAAGATGACATAAAATAATGGTTAAACTGTAACCATTGAAGTACCAAATTAGATACAACTTGAACGGATAAGGAAGGGGTGAAATCACTAGACATTAGAATTAAAAAGGTTCCAGAAAGGCTATAGGACATAAAATTGGCTTTGAATGTGGGTTTTAGGCAGATGTGGAGAGAAGGAAAAGGAGGAAGAAGAAAAGGAGAAAGAGAAGAAAAATATTTTCCTAGGCTCTCTGTTAGCTCTAGGATAAAATATAAAATTTTCTGTTTGACTTTGAAAGGTGAAGCAATCTGGTCTTTTCCTATATTTCCTGTCTTCTTATTTTTTCTTTACTCCTCTGTAGAGGGCCAGCTAGATGGTACAATGGAGTGCATAGAGTGTCTGGCCTAGAGGCAGGATTAGATTCATCTTCCTGATTTTAAATCTGGTCTCTGATACTTACTAGCTGTGTGACCCTCAGTAAGTCAATTGACCCCATTTCCCTCCATTTTCCCATCTGTAAAATGAGCTGAAAAGAAAAATGGCAAAAATTCCTGATTGAGACACAGAGTTAGACATGACTGAAATGACCAAAAACCAACATACATTGTGATCCAGTAACACTGTCCTCCTTGCTGTTCCACAAACACAACATTCCATCTCCAGATTCATAACATCCTATATTCAGGGGACTGTAAGATTTTTCTTTTCCATTTCTTTAACCTCATTTCCCTCTACCCTCCCTATATTCTCTTTTAATCGCTTCTAGAAACCCCAAGATTATTGTGGACAAGGAATAAGTGTTCTGGGCATGGTCACAAAAGACATTTGGTGACAAGGATCTTATGCTCCTAGGCTGAGATTTTGTGGGACCAACTAAAGTGACCTTAGAGAAGAAAATATTCCTTCTAGTGATTCAGTGGTTTTAAAAAATAAAGTTTTTCTGAAGGACACTTCAGATGAAACTCCTCTCTAGCGAAGCTAAGATCTCAGCCTGGCCTAAAATGCAAGTCTGTACCAAGAAACTCCCAGGCATCCTCTATGGTCAAAAGAGTGGAAAAAAAAAAGGTGTCAGCTCTCAGGATTGTTCCCCTGAAAGCCTTGAGTTATATTAGAAGGGAAACAGCTTGGAAATGAGGCTTATTCATAGCAGTCAAGTAGTGAATGTCTTTGCCAGCCAGTGGGAGCTCACTCATTATCGTCCTATTTCTGTTAATCCTCCTCAGGCTCTGAGCCTCTTCTTTTCAGTTGGACTGCAGAGTCCAAGCCTGGGGAAAGCCAGCCCTTTTCAGGCTAAGTTTGATAGGAAAAACCCATTGCCCTGAATAACGCTCCTGTATTACTGAATTCTTCTCATAAAAGCCCCTGCTGACTGAAGTCAGGCTTTTGAAGAAACAATCCTTATCTTAATGGCACTAGCAGTTGTTGCTATTATTAAAGTGTATTTAAAGGATTTCAATATTGTTAAACTATAAGATAGACCCTAAGAGGAAACTCTTTCTTCCGGAAAAAAAAAAAAGAGTGCCAGAACTTGAGTTATCAATACAAGAACCCTGGGAAGTGGGGAGGGCAGGTATCCTAAAACCCTGACGTTTCTCATCTCCCTCTTCTTTTTCTTTCCCGACAAACATCCTTCCTCCTCCCCAACCTCTTTACCTTTTTTATCCCACCCCTTCTACTGCAAAAGCCAAATAATACCATGTAGAGACACGATGGGTACACTGGCTTATTTGCAGTTCCGTGAATATGACACTCCTCCTCCCACCTCTTGCTGTCCCCTGTGAATGGAATATCTTCCCTATCTTCCCTTTCATTTCAACCTCTTAATTTTCTTCAAGACCGCTCAAATCCCCCCTTGGATAGGAGGTCGTTCTGGGTTTTCCCAGCTTCTAATGCCTTCCCCTTTCCACTTACCTTGGCATATTCTCTACAGCATGTACTTTTTATGTACAGATGGTTCTCTCTTTGTGTAAGTGGACCATTCTACAAACCTCTATGTCAAGCAATTTTTATATAATGAGAATTTGCCCCTACCCGCCCACTTCCCTTAGCCTATGTAACAAAGGCATACACAACATCATAATTTCATTCATCATAAACCATACTAAAATGCAGACATTAAATGATATGCCATGATAATAGATAGGATTATAAAAATGAAAAGTAAACTTAATGAAAAAGTATGCAATGTATGATAGAGTAATGCTAACAGAGTGCCCCTTCTCCACCCACTTCACCTTGCCTTTATCACTGATAGTTGGCTACACAACTGGTTTTTATGAAGCTATAGAGAGATGTTTGGACAACTTTATTTTTAAACTGCCCCTTCGTATATCAGATGACAGTGAGAAATATTACCTTTCGCTCCTTTCTGAACTTTTAAAAATCTTAAAGTATTTGAATCCATCTTTTAATATTAAAAAATCATTCAAATGATGAAATATTTCTGCCAGCTATTTGGTTCTGAACATTTTTGGTTCAATTTTGGGTTCTGAAGCTTCCCTTCCTTCTTCTTAGGCTATCTTTGCAGCTAGTAGATCAATTAGAGCCTCTTTTGGAATCTTCTGATTTCTTTCAGGATTCATTATGTAAAGTTGAATTTGCATAATATGAATTTATGTCAAGCAAAAAGCTGTCAGAACTTTGATATTTATGCTTTGTCTCCCCCATTCAAATGTGTGTGCTCCTTGAAAGCAGGGACTTGTGGGGGGTTTTGGTTTCCTTTTGTGTTTTGTTTTGTTGTAGTCTTTTTTTTTTGTATTCCCATTAACAATGATAATAATAGCTAACATCTTTAGAGGGTGTACTATGAGTCATGCACTAAACACTTTTCAATTATTTTCTCATTTGATCCTCATAATGACTCTTCAAGGTAGGTACAATTATCATCCTCATTTTATAGATGAGGAAACTGAGGTTGTGACTTCCTCAGGGTTCTTATCTAGTAAGTGTCTGGAGTGTCAAATTTGAACACAAATCTTCCTGCCTTCATGCACAGAGCTCTAACCATTCCACCACCGATCTGCCCAAATTGTTGGTATAATAGAGATAGCAATAACTATGCCCAAAGTTCTGAGCTTAAAGTTCAGCTTTATTATTTACTATATCCTAGAGCAAGTCACTTTACTGTAAAATGAGTCAGTTGGTCTAAATGATTTCTAAATTCCTTCTCATGTATAAATCCGATAAACCATTAATTGAATGAAAGAAGTCTTACTATTCAAGCTCTGTAAATGGGCTGACAGTTAAGGTGCCTGGGAAAATAACAAGAATACTTCATGAGAACCCTAAGAAACCTAAAAAGGAGCACTAGGTTTGACACCAGACAACAAGAAAGTTAGTGGATCCAAAGTCATAGGAGACAGGACAGAAATCTGTTGGAAGGGGACTGGTTCAAGGACTGAATAATGTGAAGTCATTACAAATCTTTTAACCATGCTCTCAGGAATCTGAGTCCATTCCCTCAGCTCTCACAGTTTACCCAGCTACAATAGGTCTCTGTCACACATGAGACTTCAGAATAATTACCCCAATTCAATGAATCAATAGTTAGAATAGCTATGCCCCCCCCCTGGATTTTTTTTTCCTTTTTGGACAGGGGTTTGGGGTCAATATTCAACACCAAAGCTTACAAGACCCTACTGATTTATTTTCTTTTTCTATGGTCAGCCTGCAATTAGTTCAAAGTAGTCATTTAGTGAAATGGTATAGAAAGAAAAATTGTGGTGTAAAATTCCCTTCATAAACCCAGGATGTGTTCTCTCATAAATACACTCAGAGCCGATGGGAACAGTGGGTATGTATAGGTAACAAATACAAAAGCCACTACCATAGAGAACATGTGAGAATAAACTGAGAGCACACATAAAAATAGCCGACTGTTTTCAAGCCGAGCCTCTGATGTTACAAGACAATCGATATTTTCAGTGATATCAGAGTTCTAATCTCACTGGGCTTTTTCCTCAATGAGTGCAAGATGGTCTGGATGCTCTCATGGTAGCAGTTTGTGACTGCTGGGTACATAGTTTAGGCATTGCTCCACTGGTCTCTAACGGTCTCTTATGGCTATTGAGTGGGATCGTCTCTATTCATAGTTCCTCAAATGATTTCATGCATTCTCATAGTTGCTCCTTGGAGCATAGGCTTTATTGGCTGTTGCTCACTACTGGCAGCTTCTGGTATTTAGGGTCACCTGGCAATTATATTAGCTTAAATCTGCAAAGATAGATATAGATATAGATATATATATAGATATAGATATAGATATACACACTAGATTAGAACATCTTTCTAATAAAGGAAGGCAAATGCTATCACACTCAGCAGAAGTCAGGCATCATGTCCACTGACAGATTCTCTTTTCTTTTTCTTTTGTTGTTGGAAATCAGCTTTTCTTTGTAGACAACTGCCCAACTTTGGGTTAGATATAACCAAGATTATCTTTGGTGCAGCATCCTGAGCACCCACCAAAATACTGTATTTACTTTTCTTCTAATCATACTCATCATCATCATTGTCATCATTTACATAGTACTTTAAAGCTTGCATAGTGCTTTACAACTAGTATCTCATTTGATCCTCACAACAGTCCTGAGGGTTAGGTGTTTTTTATTTTTCCATTTTATAGATGAGGAAACTGAAATAGATGGATGTTAAGTAACTTGCCCAGGGTCATATACAGCTAGGAAGTGCCTGTGAATGGAATTGAATCAGGTCTTCTTGACTCCAGGTTAGGCACTCCATTTACCACTACACCTAATTGCTTAATTTGCTTAATAGACCCAGTTAACAGATTAAAGTAAAATTCTTTTGGACTTTTCTCCCAAAATTAAGGATCCTTTTCTCAAAGTCTATACAGTTACTATATATATATATATAATTATAGCTATCACATCCAGCAAAAGAAGTCAGGCATCATGTCCATAGACTAAGATTGTCTTTTCTTTTCTACCTCTATTTTTTGTTGGAAATCAGCCCTCTGTTCTAGACAACTACTCAACTATGGGTTAGATATTCCCAAGATTATCCTTGGTGTATCCTGAGTACCCACTAACATACTGTATTTACTTTTCTTCTTATCATCCAGAAGACACAAGTAGATTAAAGCAAAGATATTTGACTCCAATCTATCCTTTCACCAAAGTATCACTCTGCTTAGGAGTCAGAAGGTGGCACAGTGGATAGGCCACCAGGTTTGGAGTCAGGAAATACTGAGTTCAAATCCAGCCTCTGACACCTACTAGCCAGGTGATCCTGGGCATGTAAGTCATTTAACCTCACTTTCCTCCTTTGTAAAAGGGATACTAAGAGCAACATGTCCCAAGGCTGTTGTGAGGATCAAATGAAATTATCGATATAAAGTGCTTGGTACTTAGTACGTACTATATAAATGTGAGCTTTTATTATTATTTGGTATGCAATCATCATTCATCTTAGAGACTCTAAAGAAACTCCCAAAAGCTTTCAGGGTTTAGACTTCAAATTTTTTCAACTCCAACATTGTTTTTTGGTCTTCCAGGCAAATTATTAAGAGCAAGAGCAAGTAAAGGCAAAGGAACAAAACTATTCCCAAGAAGGAAAGATTATTACCTTTCCTCGATCTACCTACACTCCTATATTTTCATACTGTATGAATGTGGCTGTCAGACCTTTCCAGGCTTTAAGTAGGAAAAAATGCTGAGCTTCTTCCTAAGGAAAACCTGGACTTACCTTTGACTAGTGAGTATGTACCAGACTACTTGATCCAGACACAAAGATGAAGCAAGGGCTAGAAGCAAACTTCTATTTTCTGACCATAAGGTAGGACAAAAAGGAGGTAGGATTGGATTTCTGAAATGATTTCTAATTGTATCTATTGAATGTTTCTTTTCTTCTGTACATTATTTGTCTTTTTCCCTTAAAAAAACAAACTTTGAGGGGGCAGCTGGGTAGCTCAGTAGATTTAGAGCCAAGCCTAGAGACGGGAGGTCCTAGGTTCAAATCTGGCCTCAGACACTTCCCAGCTGTGTGACCCTGGGCAAGTCACTTGACCCCCATTGCCTAGCCCTTACCACTCTTCTGCCTTGGAGCCAATACACAGTATTGGCTCCAAGACAGAAGGTAAGGGTTTAAGAAAAAAAAAAAAAACTTTGAGTAGGGAAGAGTTTTATCTTATGTCCATTGAAATAAGAGGACAGCATGCTAACATTCATTATAGAAAATCATGAGGAAAATTCAGATTTCCTCTGGGTCCAGGTAAAAGCTGATGGCTTCAGGAAAGAAAAGGAAGCAATCTTTTGGCAAAGGGATTTTGTAGTTTAGCATCAGAAGCTCTGCTTGGTCTTCATGATACATTTCTTTACACAGGTCTTTCACTCTTCCAAATGTGAAAAATCCATACCCTGTATTTTTCAAAATCAATTTGGGACTATCTCACAATAGAAAAAATAAAAAATGGTGGGTTTGGAGTCAGAGAACCTGGGTTCAAATGCAGCTCATGTGATTTGGGCTAAGTCATGGACTTAATTTTGCTCAACTGTAAAAGGAGGGAAATGAATTATTATTTAATTCACTTAGACTCTGAGGTACCTTCCAGTTCTATGATCTTAAGATCCTACCAGTACTGTCCCCTGTTGGATTGCAAGTTCCCTTTGCAGAAAGACTTATTCCTCTTCTTTATTCCGGGCCCCAAACATCTCTTTTCAGCATGGCAAAATTGTATACCAGGAGTGAGAAGTCAGTTTCTTATTTCCAGAAGTTCGTTTCTTATTTCCCATTGTAGAGTGCTTTACAAATATAAGATATTATTCTATTTTCAGGTTCTAAGGATAAATGAAATAATTTGAAGAGTTCTGAGTACCTTACAAGAAAGGAGACCTAGCCATTTGACAATCATTTTTGTTAGGCTTCTATCAGCCAAATCTTCTTCCACATCTCCCACAATACTCCTTTAACACAATCATCTTCACTCCCACCTGCTATACTAAGTCACATTTGTCCTTTATGCTCTAGCCATACCACTTTATCCTCAGGGGCCTCAGCAAAGTTCTCCTGAGTACAGCCCATCCTTTTTGCTATATATGGATATTCGTTATTTCATTATAAATGGGCAACAACCTCCCACCCCAACCCCTGCTCAACAGACCACAGACCCCCGCATGGCTGGCACCACCACCTCCTGGAGCTGCTGGAGCAGTATTTTAATCTCACCAATGGCGTTATGTCAAAAGCCTGTCAGATTCCAGGAAGCTTAGTCAGTGGTTCATTAAACCACATGTAACTTCTTCTTTCTCTTCAATTTTCATTACTTGGGGGTGGAGTGGGGGCGGGGTGGCTAGCAAATTTGACTAACAAGGATGCTTCTAAATAAAACTCCAACTTTATTCTGAAGTTATCTGTTGCCTGCTGAGTTTTCTTACCACCCCCATCCTCTTCATAGCTTGTAAGACTTGGGTACCAATAGCCAGATTTTCAGGGTTCTCTCTTGTCCCTCAGAGAGCAGCCAAGCCACAGAAAAGGGGACTGGGCTGGAAAAATAGAACGAGTCTCCCTCACTTTGCCTTTGAAGCCACCTACAACTCTACAGTTCTTTGAACTGCCAGGTGCTGAGGCTTCAGCCTTTACAGCATAATCTCCCAGAGAACAGCTCCGATTCTAAAAGATCAGAGAGATGCTAGAATTAGAATGGGATTGGTGGCCAAGTTTAGGGGATGGCTTGGAAATCTTAGAGGGCTGACTTTGTAAAAGAAAAAGAAAAAAATAGAGCTCTGAGATAGAATCCACAGGGAAAGGATGCCAAGGAGTAGGAACACTAAATGTCCTCATTGGAAGGCCAATGGCAGGCTGAATGGGCATATTCAGTGATTTTTTAAAATAGAAAGATGTTAAAATTTGAATGGTACCTCCATATCTCTCCAGTTCTTGAGGGGAGCTAAAACTTGGAAACCACCTTAAAGTTGACCCATAACCTAGAATTTTCTCATCCAGACCAAAAGCAGTTGGGGGAGGACAGTAGATTACTGTATAAAGTGCAGAGGAGAGTCCAATGGTGTGTGGGTATGTGTGTGGTGGGGAGGGGGCAGCAGAAAATGGTGAATACCTTGGAAGTAACCCAAAGCATAGTCCAGCAACAGGTGGCAGCAGTGCAGAGGACAGTTCAGCTACAGATTCAATTCTGACTGGAGAAGGTGACATTTGGCCAAGAGAATAGGAGGTGGAGAAATACAAGTGGAACCAAAGGGATGTCATTGCCCTTAGAGGGAAGCCACTCCCTTACACCCTATCATCACTCTTGCCCCATGCTAATTACTGCTTTCTCTTGAGAGGTCCTACCACCCTCATTTACCCTTTGACTTCCAGGCTGGGTTTCATCTATCTTAAACCAGTTCCATTGGATTTTGATCTGCTCAGCATTTAAAAGGTCCTGGTGTAGGCCGTAAGAGAGTGAGGTTTTGCAAAAGGACCACAAGGGTCCATGAAACTTTACAGCCAGACAAAGATAAAGAAAGACTGGAACACAGGTTCTTAATCTGCTAGATTTCAGGATTTGGATCGGGGAAAGTTAATTTTCACTAATCATTAACTAGAATTTAACATTTCCTTCAACTGTGAATGTAGCCAAAACCTTTTTTTTTCCTTTCTGAGAAAGAGAGTCTGTAGTTTCTTGGGAGTGTCATAGGGGTCCATGATACAAAAAAAGAGTCAGAGGGAGCTTTGACAGTAGCAATGAATTCTGTGGAAGAACAAGAAAAGATTACTGTTCTGTCCCTTCTAAAGGTTTTTGTAACTTCCAGAATCATCTATTCTATTCCAGAGCCTGAGGTCAAAGAAAGTATGAATTGAGAGTTTATGGCATAGACTAGTTCTGTTTGGCTCTCTTACTACCATCCAAAGTAGTGCCATATACAACTAGGCACCGAATTAATATTTTAATCATTCATTCTTACAATACAGTTGGAAAGGCATAGATTTATAGTTAGTAAAAAAAAAAAAACATGAGATAGATACATAGTTAAATGCATTCATATAATAATACCTAAATGAGTGATCATTGATTAAAATCTGGGAAATTTTATTTAATTAATTCATTTAGAATATTTTCCCATGGTTACAAGATTCATGTTCTTTTATTCCCCTCCCCCCCACTCCCTTCCCATAGCCCCACTGGGTTTTACATGTGTCATTGATCAAGACCTATTTCCATATTATTGATATTTGCACTAGGGTGATCATTTAGAGTCTACATCCCCACTCATATCCCCATCAACCCATGTGATCAAGCAGTTGTTTTTCTTCTGTGGTTCTACTCCCATAGTTCTTTCTCTGGATGTGGTTAATAATGTTCTTTCTCAAAAGTCCCTCCAAATTGTCCTGGGTCATTGCATTGCTGCTAGTAGAGAAGTCCATTACATTAGATTTTACCACAGTGTATCAGTCTCTGTGTACAATGTTCTTCTGGTTCTGCTTCTTTCACTCTGCATCACTTCCTGGAAGTTGTTCCAGTCTCCATGGAATTCCTCCACTTTATTATTCCTTTTAGCACAATAGTATTCCATCACCAACATATACCACAATTTGTTCAGCCATTCCCCAATTGAAGGGCATCCCCTCATTTTCCAATTTTTTGCCACCACAGAGTACAGGTATAAATATTTTTTGTACAAGTCTTTTTCCTTAGATCATTGATACATAGATCATTAATAAAATGTAATAGACTAGTATAGAATACTTTCTTGATCAGAAACAGTTTTAGGATCCATTGCTATAATATATTGAAGATAATTCTCCTAACTGAATATATAGTCATTTGTGCTATGGACACCACTGTTTTGTTATTAAGTTTGATAATTTATTGGGTTCTAAAGTTTGAGAGCTGGAAAGTCTTTGAGTTTAGATGAATTCTTAATTTTTTATTTTAGAGTATTTATGAAATGGAAATTCTAAAATAATTGGAGACTATATGGTTTACAGCTTATACTATGTATGCAAATTATTGTAGACTTATGTCAGACAATGGTGGGATGAAGGCTGACATTGAGAGAAGAGGACCTGAGCTCACAAACCAACTTTGTTGCTTAATATCTCTATGTCTTTGGGTAAGTCACTTTTCCTCTTTCTGCCTCATTTTCCTCATCTATTAGATGAGGGAATTGAACTAGATGATGTCTTAATTTCCCTTCTAGTTTTTATTTTTTCTGACAAGGTTGGAAGTTTGTTTTTCTTTTTTTTTTCATGATTTTGTTACATTTTGAGTTCTGAGTTGCCCCTCTCTGTCTCTCCCAATCCTACATTAGGGAAGGCCAACATTTGATATAGATGTATATGTGGAACCATACAATACATACTTGCACATATCAGGTCTTTCTCTGGAGGTGGATAGTATCTTCCTTCACAGGTCCTTCAGAGTTGATTGAATGATCATATTACTAAGAATAACTTAGTCATTCACAGTTACTCTTCCAACCATATAACTGCCACTGTATGCAAAGCTTTCTTGATTCTGCTTATTTCACTCTGCATTATTTAAGGTGAGTCTTTCCATGCTTTTCTAAAACCAACCTACTTGTCATTTCTTTCAGCGCAGTAGTATTCCTATACAATCATACTCCCCAACTTATTCAGCTCTTATATTAGCCACATTTTATTTTATTTTTAAAATATTTATGTTAATGTTTGTTCTTTACTAATTACATGTGATAAGAAATTTCTACATAGGTTTCCCAAAGTCTCCTGATCCAAATTATCTTCCTTCCTCCTTCCCTCCCTGGTCCTGGAGCTGGCAAGCAGTTTGATCTAGTTTATACTTGTATTATTATGCAAAATATTCCATCTTGTTCCTTTTGCAAGTGAATAGGCTTATCCTTATTCAGTTCTTAAATCTATGATCCCATATTAAGGGAGGACAAAATGCTAGGCATTGTTAGGTATTGCTAAATGATGGCAATATAAAGAGGAGAAACAAAACAGTCCCTGTCTTCCAGGAGCTCACTAGTCTTCATTGGCTGGGCACAACATTTGTACACATGGGTAAGTATAAGATAACTTAAGGAAAAAGAAAGTGTTGACAATTTAGGGAATTAGGCAAGGAATTTGGCCTCTGAGTTGAACTTTGGAGGAAGCTAAAGACTCTAAAAGTAGAGATGGTGATTTATTCCAAGCATGCAGAATAGCCTGTGCAAAAATACAGAGACTGGAAAGAAATGTAAAGTTTGGGGAAAATAAGTTAAGTTGGAATGCAGAGTTCATGAAGGGGAGTAATGTGAATAAATCTGGAAACAGAGGTTATAACAAGACTGGGAAGCGCTTAAAATGTCAGGCTAAGGAGTATTAAAAGAGAGTAGAGAAGGAATTTAGTACTGTGATTAACAGTAGTATGTATAGTTTAGGAGAAGGGGGATAAGCAAAGTAGAACATTATATTCAGGTTTAATTTGCGCTTGAACTCTCCAGGTGCCAGAACTCACAGTCCTTTCCCTTTAAAAAATAAACCTAAAATAGTGAGAATTGTATCAGACTCAGACCTTATGGCACTACTCCTATTTGTGAACAAAAATAAACCTAACCCCCCCCCCCCAAAAAAAAAACAACTGATGTTCCACCAGTTTCAGACCCCACTGGCAGATGAGTCATATCCTAAAATCTCCACTGTCAGAGTTAGAAGAGCCTCTCAGTGCCAGTGTCCCTTCTGTGACAAACTGCTTTGGAGCCAAATGGTTCCACTGGGCCCTGGAGTTAAAATTTGTTCCATTTTCTGGCAGTTAAAGAAAAACATTTCCAAGCCTTACCACCTGTGTCAATGCCACATTTTTTTTTTCATGAAGAACTGGCGTTAAGCTGAAAGCACCAAGCAAAAATGACCCTCTCCGGGCCCATCCAATAGCCCTGAATTTACAGAAGGCTTGGGTCAAAACAGAATAACAACTTACATTGTAAAGTGTTTTATACTTTTATATGTACTTTCATGTCCATTTTCTCATTTTATTCTCACAACAATCCTGGTGGGGTAAATAGGACAGGAATTATTATCATCATTTTTTTTTGATGCAGAGACCTGAGGATAGGACAGATTTCATGCCCCTTGCCCAACTAAGAGCCAGCAGCCTGGTGGCTTATTTCCAGTTATACAAATGATTTTTGTGAGAACATGCAGTAATCTGCAACTTTGTTTACAGAAGGCTCTTCAATACAGGGAAGACTTAATCCCTTAGTGAGAGCAGAGGAAACAGCTGTTCTTTCTCTTTTTGAAAGAGCAAGATTCTCTGAAAGCATGCCATACTCACTTAGACAGCCAGAGTTATTTCTTGTAGTGACTGTATCAGATATTTGCTACACATATCCAGCCCAAATACTAGCCCTTACTCTAGGTGATAACAACAGGACTCCATAAAATGGCATCTGCTCCATTTGTTGGCAGCCACCCAGAGGGTAGCAAACTAGGA
This sequence comes from Monodelphis domestica, assembly GCF_027887165.1. Lineage (NCBI taxonomy): Eukaryota > Metazoa > Chordata > Mammalia > Didelphimorphia > Didelphidae > Monodelphis > Monodelphis domestica. The sequence continues at coordinate 361,783,350 of NC_077227.1, read as the reverse complement.
TGTTTGTCCAGGCAAGTAAAAGCTTTTAAGAGTCTGCTTCTGTGCCTGAGGTCAAACTGGACTTGCTTTCTAGTAAAGTCATTGGCCAAGTTAGAGACAAAATCTCATTAGTTGCCATGATAGTAAATAGCCTGGACTAGGATCAGGAAGCTACTGTTAAATTTTGTAGCATGAATCTCAAAAATGCAGTAAAAAGCTTTGGATACCTAGCTTCTTGGATCCCTCACTTTCACCCCTGGATAATCCTAGATCTCTTTCAAGCCCAGCTCCAGGGCCACCTCTTACATGAAGCCTTTCTTGATGCTATTAGTTCTTAGTGTCCCTAAATCCCATTTTTACCTCTCCATACCTCTTTTAAGAACATGTATAAATATTTACTCCATACACATAATATGGTCCATTCTCGATTCCTTTTATTCCCAAACACACATAGGCATTCTCAGTGGTCTCTGGGAGACTGGCTCTGAAGGAATATACAACTCATTTGATGAAACTCTTTAATTTGAAAGACCTAATGCTGTGGGGTGTGATACCTGATAGAAGAAGAGGTGACTTCTAACTGGTACCCTGCTTGGATATGACCCTGCGGCTCACAAGGTATAATTTCATTGTGGGATGGAAAAGAATATCCCTTCTCTACCACAACATATAATGTTGGTAGGGGACAGAGTTCCCTATAAAGAGCTCATACCAAGGCTCCTGGCTGCCTTTTTCTCTCTTGAATGTTTACATCTTTTAGTAATGATCTTGTGAATAATGAAAAGTCTGCTTTGATGGCAACTGTCATCCTCCTCTTCCCTAGCTCTGGAGAATGGGGTGGGAAGAAAGGAGAGAGTGGCAAACAGTGGCAGAAATGGCATCAGGAGAAGAGATGGCCTCAGAAAAAGGCCACCAGAAAGATCAAGATCAACTCTTTGGTTGGGCAATATCAACAGAGGTAAAATACAAATAAAATTCATGTATATTACTCTTTTCTGCCCCAATGACTCATAAATATTCCTTTCCTAGCTGCCTGTACAAGTAGTAATATAAGTTTCTGATTCCAGTTTAAATCATTCTGTTAATGTACAGTATGATTTTTCTTGTGCTTATCATTTCTATTTGAGAACAAATAATCGGTCCTTTACCCAATTTCATTTCATGCATAGAGTATTTATTTTATTTCCCTCTTTTTAGAGGAAACCCAACAGTAGAGCTCAAAGTAAATTTGTTATGAGAATGAGAAGCCTACTTCTTCTATTAAGAACTCATGCTTCTTCAGAGCTAAACCCAAGGAAACTATGGCTAGATAAAGATCAGAATTGTATAGGTTGCCAGTCCCTGTGGCCTCAGCTTAAGGGTACCTATAGCCTCTACACTAAATATATATTATGTATTTATTTATATGTATGAATGTTGCTTCCTGCAACACCTTTGGGACAATAGCAACTTTAATTTAGTCTCTATCCCCAGTGCCTAGCCTAGTGTCTGACACACCATTAGTAAATGTCTATTTGTTAGTTAATTGATTTGCCACAGTAAGTGCTTTAAAGTATTTGCTGCTTACTTTGACACTACTGCTGACCTAAAGGAAATAATTGTTTGTTCATATTTAATTTTCTCTTAGGACAATTCAGATGCACTTATATATCAATTAACTCTACAAAGAGGTGTTTCTAAATATCTGATTCCTCTAGGTAGATTAAACCTTCCTACAAAGTATTGTCTCTTAATAGAAAATACAGAAGAAAACTTCAACTCAGCTCCTAGCCAAGCTATCCCAAATTAGTGAAGTATGAATCCTTTGGGATCCTCCAGCCCTAAAAGAAAAGAGAGAGACAGAGACAGAGACAGAGACAGACAGAGAGAGAGAGACAGACAGAGACAGAGACAGAGACAGAGAGACAGAGACAGAGACAGAGAGACAGAGAAAGACAGAGAGACAGAGAGAGATAGAGAAAGACAGAGAGACAGAGACAGAGAGAGACAGAGAGACAGAGAGAGACAGAGAGACAGAGACACAGAGAGAGAGAGAGAGACAGAGAGAGACAGAGAGACAGAGACACACACACACACACACACACACACACACACACACACAGAGAGAGAGAGAGAGAGAGAGAGAGAGAGAGAGAGAGAGAGAGAGAGAGAATGAAAAACTTGGCTTCCTGGAAGGGGAATATAAGAAAAGGAATTTGTTTTCCGTTATACCAGACATGCTGAGTAATAGGTTGGAAACTTCTACAGGTCAAAAGCTACTGTGATGAATCTAAGAGACTGACCAAATTCTTTATTATATTGGACTTTGGTTGTAGCAAATATTGCTTGAAATAAGTGTGTCGTTGGCTGGCTCTGAAGTCTCTGTATTGTGGAGATTTTTGCCCTAATAGCATTCTATTTGATGAATATGAGGAGCATCTAGTTGGCTGAGTTAGGTATTTTTTAGAAGCATGAGTGTTTCTACTTCCACCTTCATCTCCATCTTAGTTTCTTGCTCCCTATTTTCTTCTATATTTTGTCCCAGACCCATGTCATAGATACATTCCAGCTTTGTCACTTATTTATGATGTTGGGCAAGTCACTTAATCATACCGATCTTACTTAATGAACCCTATTTATTTCAATTTTTCTGTAACTTCCATACCTTTGCACAAACTCTCTCTCTCTCCCCCTGACTCCCATGCCTGGAATACTCTATCTTTTGATCTACTTCTTAGAATTTCTGGTTCTCTGAGGTTCAGCTAAAGTTCTACCCTCTATGAGAAACTTCTCCTGATGCCCCTAGTTGTGAATGCTCCCTTCTAGAATTACTTTGCATTAATCTGGTATGTATTTTCAATTTAATTATCTGCATAGCCAATGTTTCTTACCAGTAAGATATAAGCTCCTTGAAAGTAGGCACTGTTTCAATTTATCTTGGTATTCTTCTTAGTACATAGTATCTAATAAGTGATAATTAAATTGAAGTAAATGAACCTCTCTGGACTTTGTTCTTCTAATCCTTGAAATGAGGGGGTTTGACTAGATGATCTTTGAGTTCTCTTACCACTAAAACCTATAATCCTAACCATCCATACCTCTCTTGCCCTAGTTCTTATCATGCTATGAACCAACTATAATCCTTCTACTCTGCTCTAAGCCCCCACCTGAACAAGATCCAGATTTCTGCTTTTTTCATAAAAAGTTAGTACTTTGAAGACACCTTAAAGATAATCTAATTGAATCTGCTAATATTTCAGATGAGGAAGCTGAAAGGTAGCACAATCAGTCAGAAGATTCCAGCCAGGTTTTTTGACTGCCTCAGTAATTTCTCCTATGACAAAGATGCCTCTCCATTGACATTTTTGAATTTCTTTTTTGAATTTGAATTTGAAAATGGACATTTTCACAGAGATGCTTTAAGAAGGGAGAGTGATTTTTTTTTACCTTTTATTGGATCATCTGATTCTGTTTTTGACATTCTCTCCCCAACCACAAGATAAAGGAATCATCCAATGTACATTTGATTACAAAACAACAAAATCCATTTCACGTAGTCATAAAGCAATAGTTTTATCAAGGAAATTTCCATTTCATTTCCTATAGCAAACATTTTTGGTCATGATTCCTTAGAGGATTTAGAATGAATTATTTGGAGTTTGTCCTGTGTTTGATCTGATATAGTACTGGGGACAAGAAATAGGAAGCAACTTGGGAATTACCTTTCCCATCTTCCTTCTTTCCCTTGCTTCCTACTCCCAAATATTATATTAGAACAAGTAGAGAAAAATATGTGTGGAATATTGGTAGCTATAATTCTGAGTCCACAGTTGAAGTCCAAACTTAATGTTGGCTCTCAAAGTTAATTCTCAACTCTTACTCCTAAAGTTAAAAATATTTAAGTCAATGGGCCTTATTGGTCACTCCTTACCTCCACATAAGCCCTCTGCTTCACTCCAGACAGTAGTCTTCTACTTCCTTGCTTTGAATCTTTTCTCATTCCATTCTCTTCATGAAGATGCTACACATTTCCCCCTATTTATCAAAAACTCTACTCATCCTTCAAAGCCCTGCTCAAGTTCTATCTCCTCCATGGTCATTTGACTGACTAGCTCAAGTCACAGTGATTTCTTCTTTGTCTTCCTTCATACAATACTTATGATCTATGTGATTCATTTGGTAATTAATGACATGCTTTCCTTGTTGTTTATTTCCTCTATGTAAGTCTTGTCTCCTATATTGTAAACTCCTAAAGTGCTGGGACTTTGTTGTGTACTCCTTTTTTGTTTCTTATAGAGCCTAGCATAAGGAGAGGCAAATAAGAGGTACTCAGAGTTTCAGTTAATTGGGGCCTTCCTCTGTTTAGATAAAGCAGTAATTTGAATGCTGCAGTTAGAATGTAGAACAAAGTTCACTAATTCCAGCCTTATTAAGTAAAATTCTACAATAATCTTCATGGCCCTGGTCTTAGCTACCAGAGAAATGATGGAAATCTAGAGGAATATACTCATCTCCAAATATCAGATGAGCTTAGGAAAGCTATGATTGAGACAGGGGGGAAAAGCCAATTTTGCTTGAGAGATTTTTCTTGTGCTAGTTGGGTCCAAACATAGATCTGACTCACAAAAGAGCAGAAATAATCCTGAATTTATAGGCTAGAATCACAAAAGAGAAGATGTAGCATGAAAGCAGTAATTCAGTAGAGAACCAACAGAAAGGAGCACAGTAGATAAAACAGCCTAACCACTGACAAAGAGCAGGATACAACTCAATGGAGAAAGAAGATGATAGCAGCAAATATTTGAGAAAGAAACAAGTATCACCTTCAGAGACAGACTTCATCCAATTTGAACTCATTTAGAACCATTCATTAACTAGGTCATTCCCCTCTTTTTTGGTGCATAGAAATATACTGGAGAATGTGACTCTGCATGTATGTGAGGAATTAGTTTTTCCATTTACCTTCCTATTTTGTTTCATTCCAAAGATTTGCTCTGAGAAAATGTGTCTCTAGTTTGACTTAACCAGATGAGGACTCATAAGCTCTATTTTTAATAGACATTGACTCAAAGCATCCCTTGAACATGAAGATAGAATGCAGTAATCCACATTTGAGAAGGGCCTGGATTATTTATAGATGAAAAGTTTCTTGAGGGAAGAGACCATTGCTTATACTTTGCTGTCCATCACAGTGCCTGGTCCATTACTGGACTCATCGTAAATATTTGTTGATTTATTATTTTTTTTCAAAATTAAGATATTTAATTAAATAGCAAAGCAAAACACACACATAAAAGGAAAATCTCCTTCTCACCTTTATACACAGAGAATACATTCTCCCACAGGTTGACACATCACTGGTAGAAGAATATGTTTTGAAAAATACCTATGACTAGGGAATCATAGAGGGAAAAGGCACCCATAGGGAAACCTGTGGTGAAAAGACATTAGCAAGGAAAAAACAAACAAACAAACAAAACATGATCAAAGAGCATATGTAGCCAGGGCAACCCAAATTCCAAGGACTGTGTCCCCACTCTAACCCCCATATTTTTTAGCAGATTTGTCAGTATTATCTGCTCATCTAGTAGTGTCATTGAATAAGGAATTGTTTTCTCTACTTCTGCAAAATTCTACAGCCTTCTTCCAGTCTTTTCCTCTGTTCTGTGATACTATCTGCTGATGTTTCTGATCACCTATTTTTTTTGTTGAGTCTACAGGGTTCTCACTTGCTAATTCTCTTCTAAGAACTCTCTTGGGAGAGAGGGCCCTCAGCTCTTTTAGATCATAGCCCCAGGAGCTGTTGCAGCTTATTGTAACTGCAACCTGTAACTGTTCAGAGAAGCCTTTAGATATGAAATATTTCTTATTAATGGACTTATTGATCACTTACAGGCTCAATACTTGCTATTGTGATTATCTACCAACTGAGGAGATTAATTCTCTCAGGAATAGTTTCTATGTTCTTTCTCTATGACAACCTTCTCATCTGATGAAGTCCAATCAATCAATAAAAATGTGTTTCTTAAGCAAATATCATATGCCAAGTTCTATGCTGGGTGCTAGGTTTATATGAACAAAGAATGAAACAATATCTATTTGATCTATTTGCAATTATATTCTAACATGGGAAACAATGGGTATGTATATATATAAATACACACATACATATTTATGTCATAAATATAAAGTGAAGAAATAAAAATATATACAAAATAATTGAATATAAGGTGGTATTAGAGGGAGAGAAAGAGTAGTTGGTGATACCAGGAAAGTCTTCATGGAAAAGATCCTATACAGCATATCATAAAGGAAGAAGAGACTCACTGGAAAGGAAGGAATGCATTCAAGGCATGGAAGAAAGCCAGGGCAAAGGCAAAGAGACAAGAGATGGAATATCATGTGTAAGGAGAAAGAGAAAGACAGTGAGGCCATATAGCCGAGAACAGTAAAGGGAGTCATTTTCAATAATGCTAGAAAGATAGGTTGGAGCCAGATTGTATAAAACTTAAAAAGCTAAACTGTGAAGAGTTTACATTTTATCTTTCTAGAAGCAATAAAAAAAAAAACCCAATGGGGTTGATTGAGTAGAGGAGTCACATGTCAAAATCTGTGTTTAAGGAAAATTACTTTGGCAACAAGGTGTAGGAGAGACTAAAGTGGAGAGGGACTAGAGGCCAGGAAAATAATTAGGAGGCTGTTGGAATAATCTGAGTGAGAAGTGATGAGGGCCTGAACTAAGGTACTACTTAGAGATGGGGTTGGATGTAAGAAATGTTCTGAAAGTAGAAATGATGAGGTAAGGGGGAACCAGGATCCTAGGCTAATGCTGAGTTTCTTCAGGGAATTCTCAAAGATGCTGGTGTTTTTGAGAGAAATAAGGAAGTCTGGAGCATGGAAAGATTTGGATGGAACAATAACGAGTTCAGTTTTGGAAATATTGAATTTTAAATCTTTTTTAGACATTCAGTTTGAAATATCTAATAGGCAATTGGTGATATGAGACTGGAGCTCAGACAACAGATGGGGGCCGGAAATATAGATCTGGGAGTTACCCTAGAGATGGTAGCTAAGTCCCGAGACTTACTAAGGTTACCGAGAGAGTAAGTGTACAGGAAAAAAGAAGAGGGCTCAGGATCAAGCACTGGGGAATACTCATAACATTCAAAAGTTACAAGGAGTGATATGGATAACAACCTAGCAATGGAGACTAAGGAATGGTCAGACAGGTAGGGGGAGGACCAGGAAAGAGACATAAAAATAAAATTAGAAAAATACAGTGGAGAAGGTAACTAGGAAAGGAAGTAGAAGCAACAACAATTTTTTTCTAGGCATTTAGCTAGAAAGGGGAGGAGAGAGCTAGGATAATAATTTGAGGGGATGATAGTATGTGAATGTTTTTGTTTGTTTGTTTTTAGGATAAGGGAAACTTGGACATAATTGAAGGCAATAGAGAAGGCACCAGGTTAAAGATAGAAGAAATTGGAAGGGTGATTGAGGATGGAAAAGACAGGAGGCAATAAGATAGAGGGCACAGTTAGAAGAGGGACAGCTAGATGGTTTGGTCGATAGAGTGTTGGCCTTGGAGTTAAGAGTACAGGAGTTTAAATCTGACCTCAGAAATTTACTAATTCTATGACCTGGGAAAGTTATTTAATCTTGTTTGCCTCCATTTTCTCATCTGTAAAATAACTAGAAGGAAATAGCAAACCACTCCCACTCTAGGATCTTTGCCAAGAAAACACCAAAAAGGGATTACAAAGAGTAAGACATGATTGAAAGGATCTGAAAAGTATGGAGGAGTTAGCCTTGAAAGGTGACTGGTTTGGGGCACCTTGGTCCTCAGTGGAAAGAGAGCCAGGCCTGATGATGGATGGTCCTAGGTTCAAATCTGGCCTCAGACATTTCCAATTGTGTGATCCTGAACAAGTCACTCATCCCCAGTTTCCTAACCCTTACCACTCTTCTGCTTTAGAACTAATTCTTAGTATTGATTCTAGAATAATGAGTAATTAAAAAGAAAAAAAAGAAAGGAAAGAAATTGGGGAAGAGGAGAAGAGAATGAGAGATGAGGACAAGGGATTTTGAGTTTGAGAGAATGGGTGAAGAGAAAGTTCAAGTTGAATGACTTCAATTTTCTCAGTAAAATAAGAAGCAAGGTCTTCAGATGAGATGATGTGGGGTGGGCAAGAAGTTTGAAATAGATTCTGTGTGGAGCAAAAATCAATTAAAAGAATCTATTCCCCTAACTGAAGTTAAATTAAATAGGGATTAAAGGACAGCCTTGCCATTGTGAGGGCCCAGTTGAGGTAGGAAAACATGACTTTGTAATGTTCTGAGTCAACATGGTGGTGCAGCTTCCTTTTGCTTTCTTTAGTATCTCATAAGTAGGACAAGGTCTTAAAATCAGAAGCTAGTGCAGAGTTGAAATGTCTAACTACTGGGATTAAGATTGGAGAGGACTGGAAGTGAAATTAGAGCAGGAGTAAAGGTTTGAGAAAGAACTGAGGGTTAGAGGGACTGGGGGTTTTAATCCTTCAATGAGAATAAATAATAGGTTTGGGATGGGTGAGACATAGAAAAGGGTGGAATAATAACAGATTAAGGTCAGTTTCTAATTAGGAAAGTAAAACACTCATGTATAATGGCAAGATCAAAGGTGTAACCAGCTTTATGAGTGACTGAGGTGAAATAAAGGAGTTATGGGATTATGGGATTTTAGGAAGCTAAAATTAGGGGAGGCAGGAATATTCAGAGAAGTTCTGACTACCTGGGAAGGAGAGCTACACTTTAGAGGACAAGAAACTTGGTATAGTTAAAAAGAGTACTCAAGACCAGACTAACAGGCTGTGTGATAGTGAGCAAATCATTTCTTGGTGCCTCTGTTTCCCACATGTAAAACAAAGAAGTTGGGCTAGGTGATCCCTAGGAAGCCTTCTCCAACCTCTCTTAATTCTAGTGTTTTCTTTCTGTTGATTATTTCCTCTTTATCCTGCACATAGCTTGCTTTGTATATATTCGTTTGCATGTTGTCTCCTCCATTAAATTGTAAGCTCCTGCAGGGTAGAGGCTGACTTTTGCCTCCTTTTACATTCCCAGCACTTAGTACAGTGCCTGGCACATAGTAGGCACTTAATAAATGTTAACTGATTGATTGATTGACTTGCTCTAACAAGATGGTTTTCTAAGTCAGTGAAAGAGCCCCATGTATAGTGAATTTTCAAATATCTCATTGCCTTGACTATAGCAAATTGAATGTGGGAAAAAGACTAGGATTCCATTAAGGAGCTGTGAAACTCATTCTCTAATTTGTGAATTTTTTCTTTCCTTTTTAGGAAGGAAAATAATGATGCCATTCAGGGAGTGATCCTAAAGGAACCTTGCCCTTGTTGCTGTGAACTCCTGTGTCCCAAAGGATTAACAGAGAACTCTGTCCATTTTGCAGACAGTGTATATTTGGGGAAAAATCTTCCTCTCTCAGTCTCAATCTTGTTCACAGCAACTGATCACAAGGCCTTTGAGTTTTCTTCCACCAGGCAAGGAAAGCTTAAGACTGGTTGTTTAACAGGAAGCACCAAAATGATTATCATTTACAAAGATCAATATTCTCTTCTCTAATAAGGGATGGGAGGAGGAGGAAAGAATACTTGCATTGCCTACCTCTAGGTATTGTGGTAAGGAAAGCTCTTTGGTACCATAATGTCTATTGCTGTGGCTGTTATGATTTCAAATCTGTCCCTTGATCAGAGGGAGCTCCCTAGGAAGAAGTTTTATCAGCACATATCAGCAATGATCCTACAGTTTCTGATCTTAGAGAATTACCCAGAGTGACTTGTTCAGAGTCACACAAGTAGTATGGGTTAGAGGTGGGACTCAAGAGTCAAGCTCTTTATTCACTAAACCAGGCTGCTTGTCATTATTTGCATCACTATCAGCATTAGACTTAAGCAGCTGATCTGGGTTGAGGGCAAACAGATTTCTGGCTCATCCTCTGCATCTTAACAGGCTGTGACTTTGGCTTCCTCTTTTTTATTGTCACCCTTTGTGAACCTGCCTATCTTCAACTCAGACCCCCCTCCCCCCCCCCACTGTCTGCCCAGTTGCTCTACTCCTACTTATGCATATTAACTGGGAGACACTGAGTCAGTGTCTGAGGACATTTTAACCAGGACACTGAGCTAACTTCCTTCTTTGGGCCTCCTTTCCAGAATCCACACAGTTGGGTACCACTGTAGGTAAGCAGCACCTGAAGTCCACTTTTTGCTACAAATGAGGTTGAAGAAACAAACCCTCAAAAACTAAAAGTGATAAAATCACATCTGAAAATCTGGAATCACTTGTGAGTCATCAAAGTCAATGGCTATTTTTGGAGAACCTGTCCCACTCAGAGCCTTCTGCCCTGTGAGTCAATTAAAAAAAAAACAAAAACAAAAACAAAAAAGAGAAAAAATAATGAAAGAAAAATTAAACCCTTTTATTTTATATATACATATATATTTTAAGAAGAATTCAAAATCAGTATCAAAATATCAAAAATCTATGTATACAGAATTTTGAGTAAGCAAGAATAAATTTCTAACAGACCCTTGTATTAGGGTTCAATTAAAGTAATTTCTAATCCCACAAGTCTGTAGGACAAAATGCAATAATATTTCACTGACCCATTTGCAGCCAAGGCTACAGAAAGTTGCCATATTATAGGAGAGAAAAAAAGACCAGATTTTTATTTTGATAGGGAAATGTCATTCCCTGGTCTGATTTTACCTTCATTCTCAGGCATAGAGGGAGCCAGGATGATAGCCAAACTTTGGTACTTGTCTGTAAGTATTTTCACAAAGAATGTGGATACAAGGAAGGCCTACCTCTTAACATATGTCAAGCATCACAACCTCAAATCTCATACTAGGTTCAAGTCCTTAGTATTGGCTTAGAAGTGTATCAATCCTACCTGGCTCGGTTTCTTCTTTTTTTGACCCGTGTGCTCTTTTGGCACTATTCAGGTTAAGTCTGTGCTCCTTTTTGATCCCGTTTCCTAGAATCAGACACAAACATTAATCACAGTCCCATAACAATTATCAATAAATGGCAGGTTCCCACAGTCTAAAGCTATTTGTGTATGTATTAATATTATAGCAAGTATATATATATATATATATATATATATATATTTAAACTTATAGTAGAATAAAAATTAATATTGATTGCATGTATCTTAAATATAAGATGAGAAAAGGGAAAAATCAAATATTCTAATCAAAATAAAAGAAAAACAATAATAAAAATAAGGAAAAAGAGAAAAGAGAAAAAAATAAATTCAGGAATTCAATGTGTTAAAGAAAAAAAAAGCATCCATTTGTCAATGGATTATTATCTCCAATGCATGTATAGGATACAGTCAATCAGTTTCAATAGAAGATGCTCTCTTTACATGTGAGCAATGAATCCAAGAGTCCTTCTCTCTAATTTTTATAGATGTTGTAGTAGTTAACAATATTTGGAATGGCCCTTCCCAGGAAGACTGAGTTGCTCCAGTTCACTGGAAGTTCTTTATATACACCTTGTCTCCTGGGTTCAGGTCATGAAGTGAAAAGTCTAGTAGTCTGGCTTGTACTGCAGTTCCAGATTCATGGAGTGCATACAGTTTGTGCTGTAATTTCTGTATATAGGAAGCAATGGTAGTATTTCCCCCTAATAGTTATGTATATGCCAGGGAGAAAGGCTTAGCCTGTATAGGTGGATGTCCAAAAAGCAACTCAAATGCTGAGATGTGTACGTCTCCCCTGGGCCTGCTTCTAAGATAAAATAGTACCAGAGGGAGAATTTCAGGCCATCTTAAATGTGTCTCAGTGCATAATTTGCCAATCATACTTTTAAGTTATCTGTTCATCCTTTCAACTTGGCCTGAGCTCTGGGGATGATATGGAACATGGAATTTGGGAGTTATCCCCAAGCAAGTATATATATGATTTAGAACAGAATCAGTAAAATGACTTCCTCTATCTGAATCAATATGTGCTGGTAGGCCAAAGCGAGGAATAATCTCTTTTAAAAGCACCTTAGCAACAAAAGCCACTGTGGCTCAGGCTATAGGAAATGTTTCTGGCCATCTGGTCAGTTGATCTACTATAACTAGACAAAATTTATATTGTCCAGCCTTTGGCATTGTTATAAAATCTATCTGTAGGTGCTCAAAATGTGTGTAAGCCAGAGGATGCCCACCAAAGGCTTTGCCATGAAAGGTATGTTGGTTATATGCCTGGCAGGTAGAGCAGGCTGAACGCACTTTAGAAGCTATGGTAATTATACAGGGGCTATCCATACTCTCTTAACAGAGTCCATGATACCCTGGGTACCAAAGTGACTATTTTTATGAACAGATTGGCAAATTTGGTGATAGAATCTTCTAGGGAGCAGGGGTTTTCCTTCAGATGACACCCATACTCCATTAATCATTGGTTTTGTTCTCTTTTCCTTTTATCCACAAATTATTGCAATCATTAAGTTGATTATGTTTCCATGATCCTTTTGGGGAAACTGGTTTCCCAATATGATCATAGGGCGGTATGTAAAAATGGAGATTTGAACGCTAGACTTCAATCCCCAGAAGTCCTTAGTATTTCCCAGAATTCCCTATAATCTCACCTGAGTCTCCACCTGGGTGAGATCACAATTAATATTTAACTGGCAGTAACACCTCCCAATCACTCTCTCTGCTCAGCAATTGCAATGATGTAGTAAGTAAGCTTTGAATGGGTTAATCAGTCCTGGGCACAAACTGGTTATTATTTTGTATCCTTGATTCTAATAATCCTTAATAAACCTCATAAAATATAATATTTTTATTACTAGAGACTAATTTAATTTTTACAGCCCTAAGGCCCTGATTCCCACTGCCATCTGTGCTATTTCAGTCGGACCACACTTCATTTTACTCAATTTTTGAGACTTGTTTTCAACTTTTCAACTCTACTTTGTGTATGTCTTATCCTCATTAGAATGTAAGCTGTCCTAGGGCAGGTACTATTTTTTTTACTTGTATTTGTATCCCACAAACTGGGCATAGTTCTTGGCACATCCCTCTATCTGTCATATTATCTATCAATTCTTTATCTATATTTATGTAGCCATCATATGTATATACACAATATATCCATCCATCTTACCTACCTAGCCATAAATCCATACATCTGTATATACATATATGCATCTATCCTAACCCTACTGAGAAGGGATGGAGGACAAGATGAGAGGAACCAAAAGAATTGAAAGTTAGAGCCCTAGCCCTAAAAGAAAGAGAGAAAACCCATAGAACTCTTCTGTCTCATACAAGCAATAATGCCCCTAACTCCATAAGAATATGAAACAATTAAAGAACACATCCATTAGACAAAATTTCAAGTGAATATCTAACAAAACTTCCAAAAGAAACCTTGCTATAGGAACTAAAAAAGACATGGGAGCCAATCGTGGAAGGGATCTGGAGGAACTAAACCCCAATTTAATTTTTTTTTCTGGGTTATACATGTATTATCAGGCAAAACACATTTCAATATTATTTATTTTTGTAAGTGAATAATCTTAAAGAACCAAAACCCCAAAACGTATCCAAATAAACAAGTGGTAAATCATGTTTTTGTCTGCATTTCTACTCCAACAGTTCTTTCTCTGGAGGTAGAGAGCATTCTTTTCATAAGTCCCCAGAATGAATTTTTAAAGAAATCTGGGCTATGGGGGTGGAGGGGAGGAAGGTCATGTGATTCTGAATTGAGGGAGGAAAGGGAATCCCAAGCCAGAAGAATAGTCCAACGGAGAGTTATAAAGATAGGGAGTGATGTTTTGTTTTGTTTTTTTTTCTATTACTATATTGAACCATTTTAACCTTACTATTCTTCATTCTTCCTCATTCTATTGAATTTTTCCTCCTTTCAATTCAATTCAATTCAACATTTATTGATTACACACACTGTACTAGGTGCTGGGTACCTGAAAACAAAAATAAAACAACCATAGCCCTCACGTTTACAGTCTACATTCTTTGTAGCATCCCAAGCACATTCACATCTATGAAATATAAATGACTGTATGGCTACTGTGTCTCCAAGCATGAGGCTTTACCGATAAGGCTTGTGAAGGTAACCTTGACCTGATCACGCGACCTATTGCCCAACACAAGCCCATTAACATGTTCGGAGACTTGCCCGGGAAAGCCTGGTTACGTCCTACACGCACAAAAGGTGTTCCCTCCACTATACCACCCAATCTTGATTGTCTAAGATATGTGATGTAATTGTTACGTGATTAGAGGCATCCCTCTGCCTCCTCATCAATAAAAGCAAGGCAACCCCTGGAATTTTCTCTTTTTTAGGAAGGTTCTTTCCCTAGATAGGATCACCCTTTCTCTCTCTCTTTCTCCTCCAAGTCCTTTCCTTCCCAGAGGCTGTGACCATCTCGGCCTGCATTCTCTACCTTAATCTCCTCAACCACCTCGTATTCCATTATCCTCATTTTCTGCCTTGAGGAAAATCATAGGGGTTGCCTGCCCTATCCTACCACTGATTTGTCGGTGTCTTTCATTTCCACCCTGGTTCTCGGTTCCTATCTCTCCTCGGTCCCATTACAAAGGTGAGCCCCTTCCCTTGTGGGACCCTGCTGGTCAGGGTAGTTCATTAGGAGCGAACCCACAAGTGGCACCCCGGTTTTGGGAGCGAAATTCCTTTGTTACAGGCTTTGAGTGCGCACAACCTGAGGAGCAATCATCGAGGTACGGAATCACAAAGGCATGACCGGGCAGGTGGCCTCTGACGGTAAGAAACGTCTTTTATTTCAATTTCTTATTTAGAGAATCATTTAGAACCATGGGTCAATCAGCCTCCTCCCATTCATGTTAGATCAGACTACTAAAGTCACTTACAGAAAAGAAAGGCATTAAGGTATCAGAAGCTAAGATAAAAGCCTTAATTAAGATAATAATCAGAGCATACCCCGACTTTCCAGCAGCAGGCGTGCTCAATATACAGGATTGGGAGTTAATCGGTGACAAAATGAGGCAATATCAGAAAGAAGGACAGAAAATATCGCAAATCAGTTGGAATACTTGGGAGATCATAAGAATGACCTTAAATGCACAGCCGTTACAGCACTCAGGTACCAAGCAGGAGAAATCCGCACAGGCGCAGGACAGTAAACTGTCTCCCTCTAGCCACAAGTCTCAGAAGGCCCAAAACCACTCAGAAAGGGAGCCATCTGAGCCTCCAACTTCGCCTCCACCCTTTGAGGAGATAGCCTCTGCCCCAGCTTACCCCTCAGGGCAGACGGCAGAAAGAGCCGCAGCCAATAGGCTTATCACCCTATACCAATCTCATTACAGTAACAGATACTATTCTAAAAGGCGCAGAAGCCTTAGCTTCCAGCGCTTTTGGCTCGCCCGCTCCCTCCTCCACCCTTTAATTTGAGCTTTCACAAATGTCCTACTCCTCCCCACACACCTCAGTCACCAGGAATCTCTAAGATGGTATCAGGAAAGAGAGATAAGGAGAGAAAAGGTAATCCTATCTAGGGAAAGAACCTTCCTAAAAAGAGAGAATTCAAGGGGTTGCCTTGCTTTTATTGATGAGGAGGCAGAGGGATGCCTCTAATCACGTAACAATTACATCACATATCTTAGACAATCAAGATTGGGTGGTATAGTGGAGGGAACACCTTTTGGGCGTGTAGGACATAACCGCGCTTTCCCATGCTTTCCCGGGCAAGTCTCCGAACATGTTAATGGGCTTGTGTTGGGCAATAGGTCGCGTGATCAGGTCAAGGTTACCTTCACAAGCCTTATCGGTAAAGCCTCATGCTTGGAGACACAGTAGCCATACAGTCATTTATATTTCATAGAGGTGAATATGCTTGGGATGCTACATTCTTCTTAACCTCCCCCTAGTTCCCTCTCTTTTCCCTCTTCTTTCTTTTTTCTGTCTTTTCATCTTGCTTCTTTTCTTTCTTTTTATTCCTTTCTTTCCCTTTGGACTACTTCTGGTTTGTTCAGACAGTTGTAGTTACCCATCCCACCTGGGAAGGTCAAAGAAGAAATGTCCTGAGCAGTTGTCTGGGCTGTAGTCCAGGGCTTTCAGCCGGTAATTCCAAACTGCTGCAAATATTTGTCTTCAGTGACTCATAGAATCATAGAATGGAAGAGCCCTCCATCCAACCTTCTCATTTTACAAAGAAGGAACCTGAGGCTCGGGGAGATTAGATGACTTTCCCAAGGTAGCTAGAGACAGAGATGAAACTTGAACTTTAGTCTTCTTCCTCTCAAGCTTACTACTCATTACTCTGCACTACTCCACATATTAGAAAGAGGTTAAACCTCGAACTAAAGAATTTGGGTTTTAATCTTACTTCAAGTACTTTAGCCTGTGTGACCATGGGCAAACCTCTTGACCTCTGTGAGCTTTAGTTTCCTTCTCTGTAAAGTGAGGATACCCAACACACCTACCGTGAGAAGTTGGGAAGAAAGCAAACTATGAAATCATTCAACTTTAAAATAATCAAGTTAACACTTCCCAGCTGTGTGACCCTGGGCAAGTCACTTGACCCCCATTGCCTAGCCCTTACCACTCTTCTGCCTTGGAACCAATACACAGTATTGACTCCAAGATGGAAGGTAAGGGTTTAAAAAAATAATAATAATCAAGTTAAATCCATGTTTATTCTCTGTTGTTTTTTTTTTCTTTCTCAGTGGGGAGAAGGGATGGGGGGAATTTGGAGCTGAAAACAAAATAAAATTGAATTTTAAAAATTAAAATTAAAATTTAAAGTCACTTACAAATGTTTTACAACATACAACTTCTGGTGATTACCAGTAATATTTAATAAAGACCTAGAAGTCATCATTTCCAAATTAGCAGATGTTGCAAATATGAGAGAACAGATGAAAGGACTAAATGCTAGAATTAGGATTCCCAAAGATCTTGACCCATGAGCTGAACCTCACTGGGGAGTTGGAAGAACAGACGGGAACAGGGCGATCAGCACATCCTGGGGCAAATAGTGACTTTGGACCTTCTCCTTCCTCTATGGACCAGGCTTGGTGCAGCTGGCCTATGCTCTTTTCCTCCATATCCCCTTCCTCCCACCTAACCCAGGTCCAACTGTAATGATTGCCTTGGAGTGTGCCAGCTCAACCATCCCATGTTCTCTCTACATGCCTACACATAAAGCATTATATAAATGTAATTTACTATTATCATTATTTTTCTCACCTAAGCTAAGGAATGCCTTTTGCATTTCTTCACCTTCTCCCTTCATTCCATTCCCTGGGATAAAAAAGTAAAAGCTTTTTGGTTCTACCATAGCAGCCCAATCTCCCTCGGTGGCAAATTTCTCCATCTTGTCTCATTGTTAAAAATTACACTTATTGAATCTCTTTTTTCACCAAAGTAGCCTCTTTTAATGAACTGGACACTATTTTTCACAAAATAGGTAGGAAAGGAAGATAGAAAAAAACCATTGTTTTCCAAGAGAGTGATTCCACTGCTTGTATTACTGCCAGTCAACTTAACAGCACCTCTGGATACAGACTGTGAGTCGACTGACACCTGGGCTGATGCCATGGCCCACTTAGGCAACCCCCTACTGAGGAGACTGATGAAAGGCCCTGAAATCCAGAGAGCAAACAGCAGAATAGGCAAGAGATAATGCAACGCCACAGGGGTACCAGGAGCCCACTGAGCTCTCCTGAAAAATAAACATTAGATTTAATTTCTTTTCCACTTCTACTGAATGTTCTGTTCCATGTTCAGGCCTGTTGGATCGTACCTGACCACTCTCCCTGCTCCTTCTTTGAGAGACACCTAGAAGATCCCGCAGAAAGAAAGATCTGGGTATAGCCCTGTGTTACCCCTGTGCCTGACTTATCATGGAAGGTTTATTTGTCTCTACTTTTCTCATTGATTTTCATCTACTAGAAGACAGCCCAATGGGACCTGGGCCCAGGGCTTATCCATCTCCATTCTTGTGATAATATTTCATTCTTGAAAACCTCCCCTGGTGACCAGACACAGGTCACCCCATTGTGCTAGCGGTCTCAAAGAATCTTAAAACTTGGAAGAGATCTTTAAATGTTAGTAGTTTGGCTTCCCATCCTATGCAAAAAATCCTGGCAGATGGCCAGTCATGTAGCCTAAATATTTCCAATGACAAGTTGCTAATTACTTCATGAGGCAGCACATTCCATTGTTGGATAATTTGGGTTGCAAAGACATCATTCTTCATTCTGAGTTGAATTCTGCTTCCCTATATGTTCTACCCAGTCTCTGACCCTAGTTCTGTAGAGACAAACCTTTATGTGTTAGAAAACAGCAAAAATAACTCTATCCGATGTCCTGAGAGGCCAAACATCACCATTTAAAAAAATGGTTTCTCTTATAACATGCTTTCAATTTCCTTTAACATCTTGGCCTCCTTACTCTGAACTATTCCAGCTAGTGTCCTTAAAACCATCCAGAAGCTAAATTCCCTATCACTCTAGGATCAAATATAATATCTTCTGTTTGGCAAAGTCCTTCATAACCTGGGCTTTCTCCCCACCTTTTCCATTCTTACCCTGCCATATGCCTAACTATCCAGTGATACTGGTCTCCTTCTGTTTCTTGCCTAATTGCATTCCATGTCCTGATTGGGCATTTTCTCTGGCTGTCTCTCACCCTTGGAACATTCTTCCTCCTCATCTCTGCCTCCTGGCTTCCCTGCCCTCCTTCAGGCCCAGCTAAAATCACGCTAGTGTCTATTAGCCATTTAACCTATATCTAGTTTTCTTTGTGCATAGTTGTTTACAAATTGATTCTCTTATTAGACTGTAAGCTTTTTGAGAACGGGGACTTTCTTTTGCTTTTCTCTGGATTCCTAGAGCTTAGCATAGCACCTGACACATAGTGGGCACTTAATAAATGCTTTGATGACCAACTGACTTACTCTGACTAGCACTGGGTCTACTTAGAACTATTATGGCCAATGCCTTGGATATCATGCTGGAACCTGAGTTTGCATTAGTATTTTTTTGTGACAACCAATAAACTTGGTTTAACATTAGAGTCAAGAACCCCCCCCCCCATATTTTTCTTTTCCTTTTTGTAAAATTGCTATTAACAACTTTTGCTTTTTAACATGGGCATCTACCCTGGCTTCCCCTATCCTATGCTGCTCCAGCTGATTTTTTTGAACCTGAATATAGGAATTTACAGGATTTTCTATAACGTTTAATCTCTTTAGTTTTAGATCATGGTTTTAATCTCTTAGGATCTTTGGGAAATCTTAAATATGGCATTTGACCTTTTCATTGATTTTCTACACCTTTATAGCCTCTGCAGATTTGATAAGAACATCCTCTAGACCAGTGTTGGCGAAGACATGGCAAGCATGCAAAGCCAACATTTGGGGAGCTGCTTAGTCCCTTCTTCCCAGGGCCCAAGGACATTTTTGCATGCTCTGCTCCACAGTCCAGCAGACCAAAGCCCAGGACTTCCTCCCTCAGCTCTCTCCAGTAATGCAGGGACTCTCAGACAGCTTGAATTTGCCCTCTGGGCACTCAAACTGGGAAAAGGTTCATCAAGGCTACTCAAGACCTTTATTCAAATCTCTGATAAGCACTGGAAGGTATAGACTTTATATAAAGCTTATCTTCTATGGGGGAAGTGACAGGTAGATATAGATGCAAAATAATACAAGGACCTTTGGAAGGAAAGGTCCTAGCAACAAGAAAGAATTCATGAAGAAAGAGGCATTTGAGCTAAGTTTGAATGAAACTGGGGGACTCTAAGATTCTTCTACAGAGGTATGTCTAATATTTAACTAAAGAGCACAATGGATAGAATCATGGGCTTGGAATCCAGAAGGCTCATCTTTACAAATTCAAATCTGGCCTCAGACACTTACTAGCTGTGTGACCCATGGCAAGTCCCTTCACCCTGTTTGCTTCAGTTTTGTCATCTGTAAAATGAGCTGAGAGAAGGAAATAATAAACCACTCCAGTATCTTTAAGAGAAAAAACACCAAAAGGAGTCCCAGAAATCAGACATGACTGAAAATGACTGAACCGCTAAACATCTAACTGTCCTCACTTCCTAGCTAGTGTCATCTTCTAGGTATAGCCCTGATGGCAACTGAGAATTGGGCAAAGTTTGTCTTGGGCACCATTTCTATTCTTGCCCTCCTCCATCTCTCAGGGCTTTCATTCTGCCCCCTTATTTCCCAGAGACAGACTCCCACTTTCCTGTCTCAAATGATAGTGGGTAGCGACTAACTCTTCAGAAAGAGTAATTCCTACTAAGGTGTTTCTGGTCCTAGAGAAAGATCATGTCTTTACATTGTACACAGAAACAACAAATTGAAGAACTGGAAGGAACTTTTTATCACTTCATTTTATGGATAAGGAAGGAGAAGTAAAAGAGGGAGGTCTAGGGAAGCAACTATACAATGGGCAAAGCTTTGGCTTTGGAATCAGAGGCCCTTCATTCAAACCTTACTTCTAATGCCTTCTAGTTATGTGGTCTTGAATAAGTTCCTTAGGATCCTATTTCGAGACCTGGAAGGGACCTTAGAGGTCTTCTAGCTTAACTTCTCCTTTGACAAAAGAGGAACCAAGTCTTTTACAGGAAGTAGTGAAAGAGGCAGGATTTAAACCCAGGTGCTCTGACTCCAAAATCATTGTTCCAACTCAAAGAACACCATACTGACCTCTTTGGAACACAGTTTCCTCAATTGTAAATGGAGGATTTGGACGAACTGGCTGCTGTGGTCTGGTCCAGTTCCAGAACTCTTTGTATGAACAGAAAGAATCCAAATCCTTCTCACATGTTTCCTTTAAAAAAAAAAGAAAGAAAAAGGCTTAGTGCTAATGTAGAAGGCCAGGAAGATCTAATTTTACTTGGAGAGAGACAGGAATCCATTACTCTTTCAAATCATACCCCTAATGCATTTGGGGGGTTGCAATATTTCTAAAAATCACACTAGTAAGCTGCCCAAGGATTAGATCTGGGGCTGAGAGTTAAAATTCAACAGGCTCTCTTTTTGTCTATAAAAACTATTCTTCTATCTGTCTGGGGGAGCTAACCCTTTAAGTCTGACTCACAAAAGAACCAGTTCTGGCCTGTTTAAGGCCTAATGGTACTGAGACACCAACAGCTCAGTTTGGCTATGAGTTATACTAGAGCCTGGTGGATTCTTTCTCCTACATGTGTGTTATGTCGGGTAAATCTTTGTTCTCTGGCAAAAATGTGGCTTTTCTAAAGGAGTGACTTTTGAAAACTTCTATCTGCTTTCATCTTGTTCTGGCTAGAAAAGTGTTATTGTGCCTCAAGCTTTTTTTTTTTTTGGCTCAAGTCTCTCTTTTGGGATATGGGAAAAAATTTCCTGGATATTTGTCTGCATCATCATCATCATCATCATCATCATCATCATCATCATCATCAAATAACCTTTAATAAATCTTCCACTTAAATGTGGTGCTAAGCCAAATGCTTTTCAAAGCAATTTAAATAGGCAACACAACCTTCTACTTGAAGCTTAAACCAGACAACTCTACAGACAAAGCTATTTATAAAAGAAGAACCCAAGAAACTAAAGCTATGCTATTTCTGGCAAAAGGGCAATAAAGAATACTACTTTAAGCTCCTTTAAAACCATCCTAGGGAAGGAGGAATGACATTTTTAAGCTCTTTGCAAAAACCTGATGCCCTGTTTCTGTTAAAAGTGCTGCCCAGAAGTAGAGGACTAGGGATGTACAATATCACATACAAAACGACTGTTTTTGCTCAGTCCCTGGGAAAATTCCCAGCAACAATAAGCACAGAGCAGACCCTGGAGGTCAGGGCTCTTGATTAGAATGTCAGCCCACTTTTTGTCCAAGCCACTGATCCTGATGTTGATATGATGGCTTTGTTGAACAGGTTTTGGGGTTGGGTTTTTTTGGTGTTTCTTTTAAAAATCTTCATTCCATGACCCACTGAAATGGGGAAGGGGAAAAGGTATATTCAAAAATTAAGGAATTGTTAATACAAAAGGCATCAATAAAAAAATACTTTTTAAAAAGTGCTATATAGAGTCTTCTGAACATGTATGTTTTCACCAAATATCTAGTGTAAAATTAGTTTCTCTGATAGAAGTATTATATTTTTAAGGTTTATTTAAGATTAAGAAATAAAGAAAATACAAAATAAGAAAAGCACGTGCCTAGGCCCAGAGAGCCCATTCACAACCACTCACATCTTGCCTGGTAGGTGGAGAGCCAAGTGTGCTAAGAAACGGAAGTAGGAAACGTCACCGGTAGGCTTTACAACCAGTTTAAAAAGAAATTTTTGATCTCACCCAGGTAAGGATCTCAGTGAGATTACAAAGCATTCTGGGATGTGGCCAAGGACTTCTGGGGATTGGAGTCCGGGGTTTAAATCTCCATTTTTACACTAGAGAGAATGAATGATACCAAATTAGCCAGGAGGCAATTCTGGGTAAAATTGTGACTTAAGATACTTTTCTGGATAGAGAGCTTCTTGAAGAAAGGTGGATATGCTATATGTCTTTGTATCTATGAAAAGAATGTGGATTAGAAGGCATTTAGAAGGAATGTGAACATTCAGACTCCTGAGTCAGGCACTTTCTTACTTACAACCACGTAGGTCCATATGGATCCCTTACCCTTTAATTGCTTGAAGATGTATCAATGGCTTGGACATAAAGTGGGCTGTGTATCCCCATTAAGACCTCAGATTTCCTGGGTCTTTGTGCTTATTATTGCTGGGAAGATTCATAAGGACTGAGAAGAAAGAGCACTTTGGGGTCAATTAACCATTGAATGGTCTGGTCTAAGACCCTTTTTAGCAAACCCAAGAACATTAGTGAATAATAAAGTAGCACAATGGATAGAGTACTGAGCCTAGAGTCAGGAAGATTCATCTTCATGAGTTCAAATCTGGCCTCAGATACTAGCTATCTTACTTTGGGCAAGTCACTTAATGCTGTTTGCCTCAGTTTCTTCATCTGTAAAATGAGCTGGAGAAGGAAATGAAAAACCACTCCAAGAAAACCCTCAAATGAGGTGACAAAGAGTAAGACTTGACTGAAAAATGATTCATCAATGACAAAATCTGTCCATATTACATACCTGGATTAGATGAAATTTACTAAACTGATAGTTGGCTAACCTTGAATTTCTAATCCTACATGTAGTTGACCAAGTCAACTGTTGAGTATATAAGGAACTTTCTGGTATATGTAGTGTCAGCCATTGGTCAAAGATAGAATCATTTCTGGAGCAGTTAGGTACTACAGTAGATAGAGTGCCAATTCTGAAGACAGGAGGACCTGGGTTCAAATGTGAGCTCAGATACTTAGTAGCTGTGAGCAAGTCATTTAACTCCATTCCCTAGCCAAATTCCCTAGTCATTGCTGTACTTCTGTTTTAGAAATGATACCAAGACAGAAGGTTAAAGGTTTAAAAAATAAACAGAGAATCATTTCTGTCAGCTAGCTCCTAGGATTAGGCCACAAGTATCCTCCTGAAAATTTATCACTGTGCTGTTACTTAGTAGTTGGAGCTCAATAAATGTGAGGCCAGATGGTATAATGGAAAGAGCATCAGATTTGGAGTTAGGAAGACTTGGAGTCAGCTTCCTATTTGGTAGTTTCCCAGCTATTTGTCTCTCAATCTCAGGTGCTTCATTGTTAAGATAATCAGAACACAGCATTAATTGACTCATGAGGTTGTATTAGAGAGTTGGATATATAAATAATACTAATAAAGGATCTTTGTTGTAAAACAATACATGGTTTGAATTGTCTTATGAATTGGTGCAAATTCAGAATCCTTATCTTCAATTCTGCATTTTCTTTTCTTTCAATATCAAACCAAGGGCTAAACGGGGACCTCCAAGAATCAGAGGGAGGGTTCTGGGGAACTAACTGGATCATCCTCTAGAAGGAATGAAAAAGGTTTGAAACCTGTACAAGTCCAGAGAGCACCTACAGCCATGAAATTATGAAATCAGAAATCAACCAAACTAAATGCCTTCCCACTTCAACCCCAGAGCCAGGACCTAAAGAGCAAACTGATAAAATGCATAAACACTAACCTATTTGTGACTTTAACAGTTTTACATCTCCTCGCACTCCAGGTATGTTTGCTTTTTGAAGAAGATGCCTTCTGAGAGATAGTGTGGAAAAGATAATGACTGACCCAAAAGGAATGAATCTCTAATAATAAATTTTCATACACTGAAGCAAAAGGGCTTGGAGATATACTTGGGGCTGAGGGGGCAGGGGAGAGGTGCAATGGAACCATGGCTTGTAAATAGATTATCTATTGCCTATATGCAAATGAATGCTACTAATGTCTCAGAAAAAATTTATTCCTAATTAGAGTATCATCTCCACAATCTTTCCTACATGTAGTTGCTCAGTAAAATGTTTACCAAAAAATAAGAAAAGAAAAGAAAAGATATAAAGGTAAGTTAAATTTCAACAAGGTTTGACTGGAATCGTTAAAAATTCCAAATTAGTAGTTTCTAGATATGAGGCTCTTCCCTAGGGATATCAAACTACAGTAAAAAAAAAAAATTCCCTTAATTTAGGTAATAATAATAATAGTCTAGCTTTATTTGCTTCATTATATGGCTTATTTCTTGGTTTTCTTCACTTGCTCCTTGAGTGGCTCAGCAGGACCTGAGCTTGCTCCTCAGTTTCCTATTCTGAACTGTCAGACTGGGGCAGTGCCTTCCCACCTCCACTACAAGCACCTCCAATCTCCCAAACTGAGCAAAGCAGGGAAGACAGAAAACAACTCACCCTGCATATAGCAACTGCTAAAGCACTCTGTCAATATATTCATCTGGCAAAGAAACCAACAAGCATCCAAATAAGTAAATAAGAAAAAAAATTACAGCAGCCACCCAGGGAAAGCTGCCAATTTGTGGCTCACAATCTTATTTTCAATTCAGTTCAACAAACATTTATCGAGGTCCAACTATGTGAAAGCCTCTGCTACATTAATTAGTATATTGCAGAGAAATAGAGTCCTAAAAATGACTGGACTTTAAGTAGGGAGAGATCTGAACTTGAATTGGACCTCCAACATATACTTCTGGGTCTTCCAGGGCAAGATAGTAAACCTGTCTGAGGCCCTGTTTCTTCATCTGTAAAATGAAGATAATAATAGCTGCAGGGACTATTTCAGAAAGCTCAGATAATGTTTGCAAACCACTTCAAGAACTGGCCTTAAACAATCTAGAACTATGCCCAAAGGGCACTAAAAGACTGCCTACCATTTGATCCAGCCAGAACACTGCTGGGTTTATACTCCAAAGAGATAATAAGGAAAAAGACTTGTATAAAAATATTCATAGCGGCACTCTTTGTGGTGGCCAAAAATTGGAAAATGAGGGGATGCCCTTCAATTGGGGAATGGCTGAACAAATTGTGGTATATGTTGGTGATGGAATACTATTGTGCTCAAAGGAATAATGAACTGGAGGAATTCCATGTGAACTGGAAGGACCTCCAGGAATTGATGCAGAGTGAATGGAGCAGAACCAGGAGAACATTGTACACGGAGACTGATACACTGTGGTACAATCAAATGTAATGGACTTACTAGTAGCAATGCAATAATCCAGGACAACTTGGAGGGACTTTTGAGAAAGAACACTATCCAGAGAAAGAACTGTGAGAGTAGAACCACAGAAGAAAAACAACTGCTTGACTACATGGGTTGATGGGGATATGATTGGGGATATAGATTCTAAATGATCACCCTAGTGAAAACATTAATAATATGGAAATAGGTCTTGATCAATGACACATGTAAAGTCCAGTGGAATTGCATGTCACCTACAGGAGGGGGGTGGAGGGAGGGGAATGAAAGAACATGAATCTTGTAACCATGGAAAATTATTCTAAATTAATTAATTTTTTAAAAATACTAAAAAAAAAATTTTTAAATGCTAAAAAATTAAAAAAGAATTGGCCTTAAAAATGGAGATTTCCTTAAGAAAAACTGGCTAACTTGGAGCCACTCTTTGGCACCTCCTAGGGGTTGGGTTTCGGATATTGGGGCTGCTGCTAATGTGATTTGGTTGACTAGTTTACTTGAAAGAACAGACTTTTGTTAGTGGATCTTCTCTGTCATCTATAAAAGAGATCTAATAAACCATATGGAGGTAGCTGTGGCTCAGTGGTTAAGAACACTGGGCCAAGAGTCAGGGACATTTGAGTTCAAATCCATCCTCAAACACTTCCTGGCTGTGTAACCCTGGGCAAGTCACTTAACCTTTGATTGCCTGGCAAAAGGATCCACCAGAGAAGGAAATGGCAAACTACTCCAGGAGCCGTGCCAAACAAACAAACAAACAAAAAAACTATCCCATGGACAGCTATGGTCCACGGAGTTACAAAGAGTCAGACACAATTGAATGACTGAGCAACAAAAAACCCACTCTTCCTTTTTTCTCTATTTCCTGTTCAGAAGGTAGACAAAAGCAGAGTAGTGCAGACCTGGGTTGGAGGAGGAAGAGAGAATAGCAAGTCCAGAGTCTCCCTCTCACCTACCTCAGAAGCAATTCATGATTTACAGAGGAGTTCCATGTCTTCACACAGGGCTTCCTCACCCACGATGGGTGAGGAGAGTACCTGAAAATAACCATTCCCAGGGTAAGAGATGCTAGAAACAGGGTTAATGGCAGAATATTCTCAGAAAGCCTATACTTAGAAGTTATATGTACTAATGAATGTGGTTCCTGGTTGTGGGGAGGGGGGGGGGACATGCATTTATTTGTAACATATTTTCTGAACTCCTCCTCTACTATTTAGAAAAGAAGAGGTTTCCTAGGCAAAATGATCCCTTCTGGCCCAAGAAGAGAGATTTCATGGGCAGTGCCAACTTCACGTTGCCTTGAAAGTAACCCCAGTTTTGTGAGTTCAGAATCTCAACACTCTGGAGAAAAGAAAGAACTCAAGAGCAATGCCATGTATTTGTTGTCTTGAATTCTTGCATTCTGACAATCAATTTCCCAGAGTAACTTCTCTTTGAAGAAAGGCAAGCAAAAGAGAAAGCAATGTCAGTCCCTGACATCAGAACAAACTCACCTAAGGTCAAAGCTGAAGGAGACCCTGAGCAACAAGTTATATGTTTAACAAGCAGCAGTCAACATTTGTACCTAGGTCCAATTTGAGAATCCAAATTTAGAACCTGCTCTTCTAAACTTCCATTTCCCTGAGAGCCTATTGGATTGCGGTCAATTTGAAGAGTGCAATGCCATATTTTAATAGCTAGTTTCTTACTCTAGAATTAGGCAAAATAGAGCACCACTGTAACCAGGACAACTTTAGGCAACTGTTGGTAATGGTCTGTATATACTCTTCTTCAGGAAATTTGGGGTCCAGATCTATCCTTACCGCTTTGTGGCCTTGGAAAATTCACCTCAACTAACTTGGGCTCAGTTTCCCCATTTGTAAAAAGGGGGATCAGGATGTTGAACTAAATGAATTCTAAAGTCCTTTCCAGCTTTAAAGATTTTGTGACTAGAATTTTGTTTCCTGATATCTGTCTCTCCTCTTTTTTTACTTTCTCTGCCCTGTTACCTCCTCTCTTTTTCTCTCTCCCTACCTTTCTTTCCCTCTACCCCTTTTCTTCCTTTCAATCTTCTTCTCCCCTTTCTAACTCTCTAACTTTATCACTCTTTCCCTCCTCCACCTTCTCTCTCTTCTCTCTCCCTCTTCTTTTCCCTGTTCTTCTTTTCTCCCTCTTTTTCCTTCTCTCTCACAGCTTCCTCTCTCGCCCTCATTTTCCTATACTTCTCTTCCTATTCTGTCCCTCCATTCTCTGCTTTCTAAGTCCCCAGTGGCACCTAAGGGCATTACTGAATAACGATGCAGCCCTTGGGACTGGAGCTGTTACCTTGATAACCCTCGATACAGACATTTATTTGTTTTAAAGATTTCAGTTTGATTAACTTCATACCTTTTATGCCTTATGTTGGGATTCCCTAAAAAACAGAATAAAAACAAGTTTATCCGCTTTCTAAGTCTTGATACACTAGAGCAACTCACAGCCCTGTTTGACTCAGTGTGTACTAACCAAATAAAAGAGAAAAACAAAATCTAGAAGAAATGACTATTTGAGTTGGAATTTGGTGTCATTTTGATTTTCTATAGCTCTTACATTAGAGGAAAACAATTTTAAAAAGACTTAACTGGAATTGAGGAAATAAATGCCCCAGGGAATATACTATCTGCAATAAAGACTATTTGAAACATGATATATTAGAAAGGAGGCAGCTAGGTGACCCAATGGATAGAGAGCTGGGTCTGGAGTCAGGAAGACCTAAGTTCAAATCCAGACTCAGAAACATAATAGCTGTGTGACTCTGGGCAAGTCATTTAATTCAGATTGCCTTAATCTACTGGTGAAGGAAATGGCAAATCACTACAGTATCTTTGCCAAGAAAACACCATGGAGAATGTTGATCTGCTATGTTTCTCAGGTTCAGGAAGAGTTGGACATGACTGAATGACTAACTGACAACATGTCAGAAAGAGCACTATCTCTAGAGTCAAAGGTCCTAGGTTCAAATCCCACCCTGGATCCTTATTATCTTGTGATCACAGATAATTTATCTAGTTTCTTTAGCTTCCATTTCCTCATCTATAAAATAAATGGGTTGAAATGAGGTCCATTTCAGCTCTATCATCATGGAGCTGTTTTGAAGATTTTCATCAGTGATGAGCAGGGCTAGTCTAATGAATGGATAAAACAGATATTTTTCTATATGATTTGCTTGTAGGGGGGCTAGGAAGAATCCATGAATCTCTTCTACAGGCCAGTTACTCATATCTGAGGTTTTCTCTGTTAGAGCATTCCTTCAGGGCAGCTTGGTGGAACAGTAGATAAGAGTACCATGCTTGGAGTCAGGAAGACTTGAGTTCAAATTTGGCTTCAGACACTTCCTAATTGTGTGACCTGGGTGAGTTACATAACTCTGATTGCCTCAGTTTCCTCTTCTGTAAAATGAGCTGGATAAGAAAATAGCAAACCATTCTAGTATCTTTGTCAAGAAAATCCTTAAAGGAGTAACAAAGAGTCAGACATTACTGAAAAAAGCCTGAACTTAAAACCAATGTATTCATCTTCCTTTTAAAACCCTAGTGTGTAGTGCAAAGGAGGTGGTACTTGGAGTCAGATGACCTGGATTAAAATCCATTAGCCATATGGCCATGGGTAAGTCACTTTATGTCTCTGAGGCTCCATTTATGTTTCCGATTAAAGGAGGTGGGTTGGAATAAATGAATTCCAAAGTTCTTCCAACTCTATGAACATGCACCTTAGCTATCCTGGCACTGAAGAGTTTATACAGTACTGTCTTGAAAATGCAAATGCCCCTGAGAAGGATAACTTATTGGATCCTAATATCTTAGTGGGAATGATTTCATCAGGCCATTTTCCTCCGTGTCAAGGAAGAAATTAGTCAGGGCAGATGCCATGAAACTGAGGGAAGGATACAACAAGAATAGAAGGCTCAGAAAAATAATCAATCATTTAATGAGTATTTATTAAAAAGCTAGCCTTTACTGGGCACTCTGTTAGGCACTGGGAGAGAATGTGAAGGCCCCTTTCTCAACATCCAGGAAAATACAGAGGGTTGGGCAGCTAAGTGGCACAGTAAATAGAGCAATGGACTTGGAATCAAGAATTCTAATCTGGCTTCAGACACTTCCTAGCTGTGTGACTCTGAGCAAACCCTGTTTACCTCAGTTTCCTCATCTGTAAAAATAGCTGGAAAAGGAAATGGCAACTACTCCGGTATCTCTGCCTAGAAAACTCCAAAATGAATTCACAAACAGTAGGACATAACTAAAAGGACACATCAACCAAAGAGGAAAATGAAGCCCAGTATTACCTATTCTTGACAAAACTTCATCCTACTCTCTTCCCCATCCCCCCCAATCCTCTCTTAACCCAGTTCAAACTATATATGAAAGGCCCTGGAGGGTGTCCACTCTCTTTTTCCCTCATGGCATCCAGACCCTGTCCAGACCAGAAAAACCAAATGATCTATAGTATCTGCCTTGTCTGATCTGGCTGGGAGGCAGCGGAGCACAGGAAATTAAAAGTGGTTATTAGATTACAGAGTGCTGAACTAGCCCAG
Organism: Monodelphis domestica; assembly: GCF_027887165.1. Taxonomy (NCBI): domain Eukaryota; kingdom Metazoa; phylum Chordata; class Mammalia; order Didelphimorphia; family Didelphidae; genus Monodelphis; species Monodelphis domestica. Next base: position 361,753,216 of record NC_077227.1, on the reverse strand, counting down.
CTCGAGAAGAAGCCTCTCTCTTCATTTCTCCTGCCCCTACTCCCTCTCTGCCAGGGTGGGAGGGGAGAGACAGTGAAGGAGATTCCAATACCAGATTTAGGAAAAGCAGACGAGATTGATGACAACCTGTGGGAGAAAGCTGAAGCAATTCAGAGTAAAGAACACTGAGCAGAGTCAAGAGAATGGGCTTTGCCCTCCAATTAATCCAGCAAGCATTTACAAGCCTCCCCACCTCCTCTCCTTTTTACTGGCTTGAGCAAGTCATAGACATAGAGCTATGTAGATATAAACATATAGATATAAGTATGTATATAATATAGAGATAGAGAGAGGTTCGTGTTGGAAAATCTTAGTCATCTCATATCTCTTGAGGTCCCCTCCAGCTCTCTCAGACCTTGGATTCTATGTGAAGAGAATATTGTCAAAGGAAGACAGTGTGACCCTCCTTTCCATTCTGAATCCTATTTTATTTGTTGCTGACCTTTTCTGGAAACACTCTAGGACTTTTCTACAGATGCAATTTATTGCTCCCTAGAGGAATGCTTCCAGAGGTAGGTACAGCCCTAAGGATCAGGGAAAGAAGGGAATGATCAAGTTGCGAAGAGCAAATTGACCAGAGTCAAATCCTAAAATTCAGGCAACGGCAGTTTCTATGTAAACATAAAGTCTAGCACATAAATCTCTGCTGTCTTGTGGGGCTTCTCTAATTATTTTGTGGGTGGGAGTCATTTCTCCTCAGAGGCAGGAGCAGTGACCTGAATTCAAATGGGACACCACTGGCTATGTGACCTGGGTAAGTCACTTAACCTCTGCCTGCCAGTTCTCTCACTGGAAGAATGGGAATAAAATAGTACCTCTCAGGGTTGCAGTGAAGATTAAATGAGGTAATATTTGTAAGCTGCTTAGCACAATGCTTGGTTCACAACAGGTAATTAATAAATGTTTGGTTTCTTTTCTTTTTTTCCCCATTAGATTGGAAACTCCTTGTGGGAGGGGAGAAGGCATTATGACTCTTTGAGCTCTCCTAAGAACCAGCTCATTGCTTGACACACCGCAGCTGCTCAGTACATGGATGTTCAAATAAAATCAATCATTCTCTAAAACTCCTACCTCTCTGCAGGGCTATTGCTCAACCCTGGATCTATTTCACTTTTTCTGTGGTGGCCTGAAGTTGTTACCTCAATTTAAGCTGTGTTTTGACAGCAGAAAATAAAGTGAAATGAATATCATTTTACTAATTTTTACCCATGTAAAATAATATAGTCTCGGCACTTTCCTCCAGCCCCTACCATAGTTCCTAAGGTCATATTCTTTGTACTGTTTATTGAGGTGTTTGTATGCCACATGTTTGGATCAAGTGAATTCAATGAAGGACTAATGGAAAACTTAGAATGTTAGAATTGGAAGGTACTGGGGCAGTTGGGTGGCTCAGTGGATTGAGAACCAGACCTAGAGATGAGAGGTTCTGGGTTCAAATTTGGCCTCAGATACTTCCTAGCTGTGTGACCATGGGCAAGTCACTTAACCCCCATTGCTTAGCCCTTCTGTCTCTTCTGCCTTGGAAAGGAAGGTAAGGGTTAAAAAAAAAAAGAATTGGAAGGTACTTAAGAGACTTTCTAGTGCAACTCTTTCCCCTTACAGCAGAGGCACACAAAAGTTAAGCGGTTTGCCCTAGGTTATAGGATTATAGATTTAGATCTGAAAGGGAGTTTAGCTCCTGGAAGAGGGGGACCTATTTAATTCTAGTAGCACCTGGCACAGAACCTGAAACCTTAGTGGGTTCTTAATAACTGCTGGTTAATTTAGTCCAACCATCTTGTTTTGAAGATGTAGAAAACTGACGTCCAGGGAGAGGACGTGACTTTCCCAAGGCAGGATTTGGACCCAGGTTCTGGGGCTCCAAAGCCAGTACTTTTGGGGGGCAGAACCACACTATCTCTATTGTACAAGGAGTAGAGTTGGAATTAGAATCCAGGCCTCCTGATTCCCAGCCATCTGTGATTTTGCTAACACAGACTACTGATATCTTCTTCTTTGTGCAGTTGGCATATAAAGACTTCCTTGGAGTGATACAGATTTTTTGGGGGTCAGCCTCCATCTGCATTCTAGCAGTCTCCTGAGAACCAGTGCCCTGGGATATACAGCATTTATTCTTGTCCTTTTCCTTTTCTTCTTCTCCCTCTTCTTCTTCTCCTTCTTCCTCCTTTATTTCCTGCCCTTCCTCCTTAGGTTTGGATATCTCAGTTTGCTTTTTAATAGCTCTCTTTGGCCACCGCAGGCTGCTTATGGAGTTGGGATAGGAACTGCATGGGGAGATGTCCTGACACCTTCTCTGGGAAAACCAGAGGGTTTCTTCCAGTTGGTGTCTATTTATTCTGAGAACTGAGCCCAGCGACAAGACCAGAGCAAGGACTGCTGCTGAGTTTTTTATTGCTCTCCTTGAGGCTTTCTGCCCCAGGTTAGGACTGCAGAGATCACACTCCAGTAACACCATAGCAAGGGTGAAGTTTCCCACCAGCAGGCCTCTCCCGGGTAACTTCAGTGTCAGCCTCTTCCTTGGCAGCTGTTCCGGACTCCAACTGCTTCCCTACATTCCTCCTTAGTATCTGGGTCACAGCTCTTCTCAGGAAGAGGGGACACCCTCAGTGTGCAGGGGTAAAACCATGCCTTTCCTGGAATGCAGAAGAAAGATGACGTCCTGGGGTCTTGGGAACTGCCACCTTCCTCATACCATATCTATACTCTACACAGAGTGGGCCTATAGGCCTTGAACACAAAAACGTTTTCAATAGGTTTGTCTGTCTCATAGGCTAGAAGTATGGTGTGTGAGTGGAAATTAATGGCTTCAGTCCCCCATGGGTCCTATGTCTTCCACTAGTTTTGGTAGGTGAACATAAGAATGAATGAATAGCTAGTATTTCCAACCTACCAAGCATTCTGCTAGCATAATTACTTTAGGTAAGGAAGAGAAACAATAGAGCCATAAGAAAAGTTGAAATTGGGGCAACTAGGTAGCACAGAGGATAGAGACCAAGCCAATACTGGGAGGACCAAGGTTCAAATCTGGCTTTAGACACTTTCTAGCTGTGTGACACTGAGCAAGTAACTTAACCTCAATTTCCTAGTCCTTGCCATTTTTCTGTCTTAGAATTGATACCAGGACAGAAGTTAGGGGTTTAGAAAGGAAGGAAAGAAGGAAAGAAAGAAGGAAAGAAGGAAAGAAAGAAGGAAAGAAGGAAAGAAGGAAAGAAGGAAAGAAAGAAAGAAAGAAAGAAAGAAAGAAAGAAAGAAAGAAAGAAAGAAAGAAAGAAAGAAAGAAAGAAAGAAAGAAAGAAAGAAAGAAAGAAAGAAAGAAAGAAAGAAAGAAAGAAAGAAAGAAAGAAAGAAAGAAAGAAAGAAAGAAAGAAAGAAAGAAAGAAAGAAAGAAAGAAAGAAAGAAAGAAAGAAAGAAAGAAAGAAAGAAAGAAAGAAAGAAAGAAAGAAAGGAAGAAAGAAAGAAAGAAAGAAAGAAAGAAAGAAAGAAAGAAAGAAAGAAAGAAAGAAAGAAAGAAAGAAAGAAAGAAAGAAAGAAAGAAAGAAAGAAAGAAAGAAAGAAAGAAAGAAAGAAAGAAGGAAAGAAGGAAAGAAGGAAAGAAGGAAAGAAGGAAAGAAAGGAAGAAAGGAAGGAAGGAAGGAAGGAAGGAAGGAAGGAAGGAAGGAAGGAAGGAAGGAAGGAAGGAAGGAAGGAAGGAAGGAAGGAAGGAAGGAAGTGATAGAATCCTTGAGAGTGCTGTGAAAAGAAAACCAGACAACTTATATCAAATATGTCAGGAGGGCGGGAGAGAATTTGGATCATAAAATATCTGAAAGCAAATGTTAAAATTTTTTTCTGCACATTAAAGGAACAAAAGAAATCACCAGGTGAGATAAAAATCAACAAAATAAAGTTCTTCACTATCTGAAAAAAAGAAAAAGAAAGAAAAACAGATATAGAGTCACAAAAATGGCATTCATATCTCAGTTCTGACACACAACCTGTATAACCCACCCCCCCCTCCTTAACCCCTTCCTCAAGGCAGACTCAGACTCCAATTTGGACCTCAGGATCCCTTGTTTGCCAAAAGAAGGGTTTGAACTAGATAACCACTGAATTTCCTTATAATTCTAAATTTATGATTCTTTAAAATCAGGAAAAATAAAAGTCCTCAATGCCTGTTTTATCAAAAAGAGCTAGGTACGGTCACTGGAATGATGTCTTGGGCCACCAAAATTTAGAGCCGGTCAATTATATTCTCTTAGGGCATGTGACCCAATTAGCTATTTTGTTGAAACTAAGAGTTTCTGTTCACCTTGTTTAACTATCTCTATTCCACTGTGGTAGGTAGAGATCACCCGTCTGTACAGAAGTCCCTCCTCTTTGGCAAACATTCAGTACTTCAAGAATCCACAGTTTCATTTGCAGGAATACTCTCTGCAACAATTACATATGGCAAGCTCTACATGTCTTACAATGAATTGCTATGGCCTGGAACATCTATTATTTAATTGCCAAGCTTCTCTAGTCTCTATAATCTCAGCCAGGCTGGCCCTTAGATGAACTATCTAAGGACTATTGCTGGGATCATAGCAAAGGCTTGGTAGGATCTGCACCAGTTTGGTAGAATCTATCAGGGTTTATGTTCTATTGGCATAGCAATAAAAAAAAAAACATGGATTACCTCTATGTCATGATAAGAAGAGAACTTGACATAAACTCCTGGCTAATCTCAGAGAGAGGGGGGAAGGGGAAGGAGAGAGAGAGAGAGAGAAAGAGAGAGAGAGAGACAGACAGACAGAGAGACAGAGAGACAGAGACAGAGAGACAGAGACAGAGAGACAGAGAGACAGAGAGAGACAGAGAGAGGGGGGGAGGGAGAGAGGGAGAGTGTGTGGGTGGGTGGGTTGTGGGTGTGGGTGTAGGGCATAAAACCTAAAGCCACTTAGAGCCACAAGAAGGGAGTTAGATGAGGAGTTCTCCTGAGGTATGACTGCTAAGGTTAGGGTTAGGATCCTAGGGCTCCCAAGGACACCTCATATTTTCTTTCCTGCTGAAGAATTGGCTACTTCTGGGAGGAGAGGGGAAAGAGATAAGAAATGCAGCCTTGAAGGAGAGAAAGTGTGCCCTAAGATGAGACTACTCTCAGTTTCGAGAAAAGAGCTAAGTGGGGCACATGCCCTAAGAGAATATAATTGACATGCTCTAGATTTTGGTGGCCTAAGACATCTCTCCAGTGACTGTACCTAGTTATGACTCTGGGTTTAGGCATATATATTGAAAGAGGTTTTAATCCCAGACTATTTGCATTTCATCAAATCATCACTCCAATTGTCTTGATTTATTGATTGACCTCTGATTTAATTTTAACTTTTCCCCAGTGAAGTATATATCCAGTGCTATCTTTCCAATGATGTGAAATAAGGAGCCATGTATAAGATATGATTTCTTGGTCATTAAGATGGCTTCTATGATCTCTCCTCCAAAAAACAAACAAACAAACAAAAATTCTCCTCACCCCAAAACACACACACACACACACACACACACACACACACACACACACACACACACACATCCTTGCAGTTTGCTATCTGAATGTTCTTTTCTAGGTTCCAAAATCTCAAAATTCAAGTGCTCTTAAAGAGGGAAAACACTGATTTTAACTTCTTTATCCTAAGGGGCACATAACAAATTTTAGCTATTTTTCCAAGATGGGTTTGGATGAGAGCAGAAAGAACAAATAGAGTTGGTGCATATTTGGGATGGGGTGTTGGAGTGGTAAAGAGGAAGTATTGTAAGGAGGAAAAGGAACAATGAGAGGGCAGTCAAATACAAAATTTCGTCTATGCCCCAATTTTACCAGGGCTGACCCTGCTAATAAGATTCCTGATTCAAGCCATCAATGAGACATTGGCTTTAAGTAAAAAGTTCATAATCTATGTTTTCCAGAGATCATGACTTAAAAACCCATAGCCATCCTAAAGCAAAATTGCAAATGCCTGCTAACCTACCCAGAATCCCAGAATTTCAACTCCTGTAGAAGGTCCCTTATATTTCTATTATTCTATAATTAAACATATAATGTAAGAAAGTAGCGTGACATTTACATGGATCTATGATCTCAGTCTGGACCTTCAATTCAAAATAATGGAGATCATAATCCCCTCCATACCTGATTCCTAGATCATGTCCTTCCCTCAGTTTGCCTTACCCAAATGTACTAAAGATCTTTGCTTTCTTCTGACATCACAAGCCTACGGAAGTAGCATCTGGGTTGTCTACCCTACCATCCTTTGACTTCATCACATGTCTTCTGTTTTCTATCCTATATTTCCCTGATGATATCTTTTTACTTCTGTTCTTTGACATTCTTCATTTGTCACACACTGCTACTTGAGAATAACATGCTAAGAGATTACACAAGGCTAATTCTGAATTGCAGCCATGCAGTGGAAAAGTAGATGGAAATGGACATCGAGAGACCCTGGCTCTGCTCCTAACTAACGACATGGCTTTAGGCAAGTTGCTTCATATCCCTGGGTCTCTTTTCCTCCTCTATAAAATGAAAGGGTTGGAATAGATTGGTCTCTGAGGTCCCTTTCAGCTTCCAAAATTCTATGATTCTTAATTTATTCTGGCATGTACCCATTATTATCCAGGTAACTGTGGCAGGAAGCCATTATCTAAGGATGATTTGTAGACCTCAAAAGGGATGAAAATGGCACCTGCTGTGAGTAACAGAGAAATGTCCAAGGAATAGACAAGAGATACCCATTAGCATTCAGTCTTATAGAGTTATTAGCCCCATCCATAACTGGAAGTGTGTTTACTGTTTCAAATTCTGTTGGCATAAAAGAGAAACAAATCTTATTCTCCATATTGAAAGTCAGTTAATGTTTCTAAATTATGTTTCAGGTTACATGGCTTCTCAGCCAAGAGGCAAAAAAAAAAAAAGCAGGGACAGGTTCTCATAATTACTAGTCTGCCATTATGGCAACACCTGGAATGAGGATATGTTGGTTGGGCTGATGACTGATCGACTCCCAAGGCCCAGAAGTATTATAAGCTCAGCTTCCTACAGAGTTCTTCCTCTACTCCCCACTGAGTCCCTCCACATCTTCTGTTAAAATGGGGTTACTGTAAAGGCCCAGGTAATATTGAATTCTGCTGCCTGCCATTTAAATAGCACATTACAAGCTGTTTATCCAACAAACACCCTCCAAGGCAGTCAAGCTCCATTGCCCATGTGTTACAAACAGGGATACAGAGACAGTACACAACCGGGAATTGCTTCGGGCAGGTTTGAGATCAGAATGGAAAAATTCCGAACCATCAGATATTTGCTCAATCCATAGAATTAGAATAAAATTTTCCAGACATAGAAAGACCATAGAGGTCAACTATTCCAATTTTTCAATTTTATAGAATTAAAAATGGAGACCACAGAAGGGAAGTAACTTTGCCAAGGTTACAGAATGCATTAGTGGTAAAACCAGCAATAGAATTCATTTCTCCTAACTCATACTCTATGGTTTTTTATTATTATTATTATACTATTACCTCTTCCAATCTGATCCAATAAATATTTTCTAAGTGCCCACTATGTGAGAGCACTAGAGATAGAAAGACAAAAATAAACAATAAAAAATACACACAAAATCCCAGTCTCAGCTATTAAGAAGCTAGTATTTGGTCATTTTTAGTTACTAGAGTGGGTTACTATTTCCTTCTCCAGTTCATCTTACAGAAGAGAAAACTGAAGCAAACAAGATTAAGTGACTTGCCCATAGTCACACAACTAGTAATGGTCCGAAGCCAGACTTGAACTCAGAAAGAGGAGTCATCTTGACTTCTGGCCTGCCTCTCTATAATCATATAAAGTATTTAACATAGGACCTGCTACATAGCAGGCACTATGTAGAATTCTATTTCCTTCCTTTCCCTTATTTAAGCAAATGAGTACACACACACACACACACACACACACACACACACACACACACACACACACACCTATAGAGAGAGAGAGAGAGAGAGAGAGAGAGAGAGAGAGAGAGAGAGAGAGAGAGAGAGAGAGAATGACAAATGATAATTAGGATGCCAAAAATTTCCCATAGGAAGTGACACATAAGCTGAGCCTTGAAAGAAGTCAGGAATTTCAGGGGGCAGAGATGAGGAGGGAATACTTTCTAGGAAGAAAGTCAGCTTATGTAATAACATGGAGGTTGGAGATGGAAAATTGAGTTCAGGGAACAGTAAGTGGGCCAGTTTGGTAAGAATGTAGAGACTACAAAGGAGAATGAATTTGGACAAGTAGACTGGAGCCAGATTGGGAAAGAGTTTAAATGTTCAACCAAGTACTTTGTATTTTCTCCTACTGGAGGCAACAGAGAGCCGCTGAAGTTTCTTTTGTTGGGGAGGCAATATGTGCAGACTAGAATTTGAGGCATATTATTTTAGTAGCTATATAAAGGATGTCTTGGAGAGGTGAAAGGCTGGTAGCCAGGAGTCCAAGTAGGAAACTATTGGAGTAAATCCAGAGGATACATAATCAGAAGTGAAGTAAGATGGTGGCTTTATAATTGAACAAGGTAGATGTGAGAGATGTTGTGGCAGAAGAATTGACACTTGGCAACTTATTTCATGGGGATAAGGGAGAATGGAGAATTGAGTCTGCCTCTATGGTTGTAAATCTGGCTGACTAGAAAGAAGGATGATGGAGCCTTTGGTTGAAATTAGGAATTTCCGAGGAAGGTATTTCTTCTAAACCTCTTCTCTCATCTGGCTATGATCTTTTTTTTTTAACCTTTACCTTCTATCTTAGGATAGATACTACGTATTGGTTCTAAGGTAAAAGAGAAATAAAGGCTAGGTAATAAGGGTTGAGTGACTTACCCAGGATCAAACAGCTAGGAAGTGTCTGAGTCCAGATTTGAACCTAGGACTCCCATATCAGTCTGGCTCTTTACCCACTGAGCCACCTATCTGTTGCCCCTTGGCTGTGATCTTCAAGATTTCACACTATTGAGTTCCCTCCCTACCAATCAACAGTGACATTAAACTCAGGTCCTAATAACTTTTGACTTCAATAGTCATAATCTGATCTATTTTCAGTAGAAGAGAAATCAAAGAAAAGTATGCTTGTCTCATAGACAAGTATAGTATGTGTACATACTAATGATGAGACACAGTTCATCATTCATCATCAGTAGGAGACTGTACTTTTTGGACTGTACAATTAGAGAAAGGTCTGGTCCATCATTAAATATTATGATGGAAGCTGCTCTTGCATTCCAAGAAGGTACAATTCATTAGATCTTTTCTAATGAAATCATTTCCCACTCCTCCTTTCCTCCTTATTTTTCTACCTCTAGAGACATTCAGGCTGGGTCTACACAATTTCACATAGCCAAATGGAATTTAAACAAGAAATAAAATCAATTATCTTGATTTGGGAAACATATCTAGCTCCACCGCACTTTAAATTTTCTATGTACGTATTTTGAGTCATCATAGATACTAGAAACTACAGACTCCCATGTAGTTGTAGTCAAGCATAGATTCCGTAAACCAGGAAATCCCAAAGTGCTTCCTCATCTAGGGCAAGACATCAGCTATTACAACCCTGGATCCCTGAAGCTCAGCTCTGCACCAGGACTCCATCATCCGTTCCTGGTGCTATTGAGGCCTTGGGGAAGTCAAATTAAATAGTTCCTTTTCATAAAATTAGTGGGGATTCCAGCAGTCAGAGGATCAGGGTAATCTGAAAGTCTTTGATCACAGTCCTGAATGGATTTGGGCTTTTGCATTCTGAGAGTTCCATACTTTAAGAATCCAGTTGCATTTTCTCCACTGGACAAGCTAAATTCCATGATGCTCCAGGACAGAATGGGTTCCATGAAATGACAACCACTTACTTGCTATCAAACCCAAATACTATATTTCAAAGCAGATTAAGTACTTCCAATTTGGATAAAGTGATTTATGTTTCCACTTACAGATTCCCTATACCAACCTCAGCCTCCTTCTCTTTACAGTTTTCTATCATAGTGATAGCTGGCATTTATGTAGCACTTAAAGGATTGGAAAGTCTTTTATACATATTAGCTCATTTGATGCTGACAGGAGCAGGTATTACTATTTTCATTTTACATAAGAAGTTGGGGTTCAGTTATAAATGACATGCCCCAAGTCACTGAGAAAATAAGTAGCAAAGCTACTGGATTGGAATTTACATCCTTTAACTCCAAGTCCTCTGCATCTTCTACTCTGACTGTCAAAGAAAGAGGAAACAATTTGTGAAGCTTGGGCCAGGTAAAAGAATTTCATGGCTTTGGATCAAGTTTTTCTAGCTCATGATTCTCAATCTGTAAAGGAGAATAAGAATATAAGGAAAGTGAGAGGTTGTATTTAGATACTGTCTTCTATTTTCTTATGAAGGCAATGCCTTCCTTTAAAAATTCTTGTAGGGGAAATTCTCCCAAAGGTAATAAATACAATGACTATTAACTTTTTTAAAACTCTTACCTTCCACCTTAAAATTGATATTAAGCATTGGTCCCAAGACAAGAGAGGTAAGGGCTAGGGCAATTGGGGTTAAGTGCCTTACCAAAGGTCACATAGCTAGGAAGTATCTGAATTCAGATTTGAACCCAGGACCTTCTACCTCTAGGTCTGGCTCTCTATCTGTTGAGCATCTAGCTGCCCCACCTACTGTTCATTTCAATAAGGAAAAATGTTTATGTATTCCTGAGTCTCTAAGTGAACATCCATTTATTTTTTTAATGAATCCCATTAAAATGGATACAATTAATTCATTAGTAATAGGGGTTTCTGGATCCTGGTCTATTGACTAGTCACCTTTCTCAAGAATAAGTTGGTTTCTGCCTTTATAAATCCTTGAATTTAATTTTTGGCTCTTTCTTAGCTGGCTGTGTTCACTTTACTCATTGAAATCCTTGGCCTCAACACAGACCACAAAAAGCCAAATACCTCCAAAATATTTCTCCTTCAAGAACCCAGAGGTGACCCTGCATGGAGACCAACCTGGGAAATAATGCCATGACACACAGAGCCACTAAAACATCCCCAAACAACCCCATCTTCCCCCTGCTTCCTGTGTTAGTGGGGATTGGGGGGCTGCCCCAAGACATTACCTAAGCTTACATTCAAGTGAGCTTATCTATCACCACTCCCCCAGCCACACTAACCCCAGCAGCCACAACCTAGTTCCAGTGGTCCAACCTTGGTCACCTGGGAGTGAAGTGGGTGACCTTGAAACAAAGTGATAATCACTGCCAGAAGATCATCAATTACATGATATAATTTTTCTCTCATGACTATAAGAAAATTAAACAAATAAGTAGATTAGGATAGCAAGTGGTTAACCGGGAATCTAGTAAATCACATTTTGTGACTTAATTTTAGCGCTAGTTTAGTTCTCTTTCTACTCAATTATGGACCTAGTCCAAATTCTGTACTGTGGAAATTGGGAGAAAACGTTATTGCATTGTTTGAACCTAGCCCTGCATGGCTGAGAAAATGATCCACTTGTACTTGCTTTTTAGAGACCCTTAAAGAAAGACCTGGGTTACGTTGGCCAGATCCAAAGACTGATGTAAGGAGTTTTCTCATAATTGTAAATCTCGGGCAACTCGTACATCTTATCTGAAAAATGGCCCCATACTGATCAATTAGCTATTGTTTCCATGTTCCTTTGTTTACAGATACTGGGCCAGGGATTTGGACACTTCTTTTCCTGAATTCAGGGAATTGCACCTGTTCACTCTCTTCCTCCCAACTTGGAAAGTCCCTAATCTTTCCTCCAAGTAGAAATCAGATTACTTAATGTACTGTTGGCTTATAATTAATTGGTCTTATTTGGTTAATTGTTTTTAACGTGTCTCCCAATATCTAAAGCCTAGCCCATTTAAATGAAACACCTTACAAAGTTAAATTCTAGTAACCAAAATGAACTTGTCCCAGGGTAGAAGAGATCTTGTAACCTTTACTTTTTGCTATTAACCATATGCCATTTGATTGACTCCATCGCTTGGATTAAGAGCTGAGAGAGAAGTGAGAGAACACTCAAAATTGTATCATTGGGCTTAAAGGAAGCCCTTTTCGGAGTATAGTTTCCAGTCTGCACAGCCATGACCACCCCTCCTCCCCCAAATATTGTCTCTAGCATCTCTGGACAAGCTTCTCTGTCTGGCCCAGGCTAATCTAGTTCTTTCTTTCCTGCTTCTACTGACCCCTCCACATCTATTCACTTATTCAAGTCACATTCATTCACTCTTCTGAAGAGCCAGTATGTTCAAGGGAGTGAGTGAAGTGCTAAGAATATATAACTGTGACCAGAGGTAGGCCTTTGGGAATTTGAACTCAGATCTTCTTGACTTCAGGCCTACTGCTCTATCTATTGCACTAGTAAGTGCTATATAAACGATAGTTATTATTAGTTGTGCAATCCTGGACAATTCACTTAACCTCTGCTGCCTCAATTTCCTTAACTCTAAAAATGAAGATAATAATCGCACTTACCTCCCAGAGTTGTTGTGAGGATCAAATGAGAAAATATTTAAAAAATGCTTAGCACAGGGTCTGGTATTTGTCATTCAGTTGTTTTAGTCATGTCTGAGTCTTCATGACAGTATGGTCCATGGGGTTTTCTTCCCAAAATAGTGGAGTGACTTGCCATTTCCTTCTCAGTGGAAAACAGAGGTTAAGTGATTTGCCCAAGGCTGTACAGGTAGGAAATTTCTGAGGGTAGCTTTGAACTCAGCTCTACCAGATTCCAAATCCAGTGCTCTGCTCTATCCACTGTATCATCTAGCTGCTCCTACCAAGCTTTTAATAGACAACTTACTAGGCACTTATTAAGTGTATGGTACTTTGTAGGGGCTCAATTTTTTTCTTTCCTCCTTCCATCCTTCCTTCTCCTCCTTTCTTCTTCTTCTTCTTCTTCTTCTTCTTCTTCTTCTTCTTCTTCTTCTTCTTCTTCTTCTTCTTCTTCTTCTTCTTCTTCTTCTTCTTCTTCTTCTTCTTCTTCTTCCTTCTTCTTCTTCTTCCTTCTTCTTCTTCTTCCTTCTTCTTCTTCTTCTTCTTCTTCTTCTTCTTCTTCTTCTTCTTCTTCTTCTTCTTCTTCTTCCTTCTTCTTCTTCTTTCTTCTTCTTCTTCTTCTTCTTCTTCTTCTTCTTCTTCTTCTTCTTCTTCTTCTTCTTCTTCTTCTTCTTCTTCTTCTTCTTCTTCTTCTTCTTCTTCTTCTTCTTCTTCTTCTTCTTCTTCTTCTTCTTCTTCTTCTTCTTCTTCTTCTTCTTCTTCTTCTTCTTCTTCTTCTTCTTCTTCCTTTCTTCTCTTCCTCCTCTTTTCCAGTTCCAAGTCCTGTTCTTCCCTTCATGGTGATGAGGACCTGATTTCCCTCCAGGGACTGAAATAATTAAAAAACATTTTATTAGACTATTATTATGTGTAAAACATTGGAATACAAAGAGTAAAGCAAGACCATTCTTGTTTTCAATGAGCTCACATTCTAGTAGGGGGAGATGTCCCGTAAAGTAGGAATGTTGATGAGCCCAGGGAGATCCCAAGGACTATGTGGAGCCCAGAGGTATATGTAAGGTAGGAATACCCAGCATCACAGGATTTCAGAATCAGAAAGAACCTCAGCAATCATCTACCCCACAAAATATCCAAAAATAATTCCTTTTATAGTATATCCATGAATGGTCATCCAACCTTTGCCATAAATTTTAACCATGTCCTAAAGCATCTATTTCACCTTCAAATATCTGAAGACAACTATTATGTACCTATTGAAATCTTCTCTTCTCCGGGACACACATTTTCAGTTTCTTCAGCTAATCCTCAGAAAGCATGATCCAACTGTTTGACCATCCCAGTTTTCCCCTTCTAGACATTCTTTGGCTTATCAACAACAAAAATGGAACAGGGCATAGAGCCCCAGGACTGGATTTAGGATGACCTGAGTTCAAATCTAGCCTCTAATTACCTATTAGCTGTGTGACCTTGAGCAAGTCACTTGGTTTGTTTGCTTCAGTTTCCTCATCTGTAAAATGAGAATAAGAATGGCACCTACCTCCTGGGTTTGTTATGTGAATCAAATAGCATAATGATTGTAAAGTGCTCAGCACAGTGCCTGGCATAAAATAAGTGCTATATTAATGTTAGCTAGTGGTAGTCTTAGTAATAGTAATAGTAGCAGTCATTGCATTAGCAACAAGAGGAGAAGAAGAAAGAGAAGGAAGAGGAGGAATATCAACCTTAAGATTATCTCTCCTAAATTGTGGCACCAAGAACAAATGTAGTCTGACCAAGGTCAAGTACACTGAGCCTCTCGCCACCTCATTCTTGGACTATGTGCTTTTCTAAATGCAGCTTATGGTTATTTATTTTGGCTGCCATATTATGGAGTTGATTCATCTCAGGATTACTGCCCACTAAAATCCCTCAGGCACTTGTTGTTTTCCCAGATAAACTTCTAACCATGTCTCTCCTTCCTAATACTGAAGAAATTACTTTTCTGAACCTGCATGTAAGACTATATTTACCCCCCACTAAAATTCATCTTATTAGATTTTGTCTGGCATTCTAGACTGTTATGGGCAGCTAGGTGACACAGTGGAGAGAGTCCCCCCACTACTGGGCCTGGAGTCAGGAAAACTCATATTCCTGAGTTCAAATCTGGCCTCAGACACTTGGTAGTTATATTATTCTGGGCAAGTCATTTAAACCTGATAGCCTCAGTTTTAAAATGAGCTGGAAAAGAACACGGCCAGTCATTTCAGTATCTTTGTCAACAAAAATCCAAAATGGGATCATGAAGAGTCATACATGATTGAAAAGTGACTGAACTGAACAAATCTAGCCTGTTAGAGTTGGTTATTGAAGGTGGTAGTACTCCCTTTCAGTTTGTGCCTTCTTGACTGAATAGCATGCTATTTGTGTCTTTATCTACCATATCTACAATAAAATGTTCTCTATCACAGGTCCAACCAAACATGGAGCACAACACCGCAAACCTGCCAAGTTGACATTGAACCACTAAGAACTATTCTTTGAATTCAGCCAGTTCTGAGACCATACAATTTCACTATTGTGGACTATTGAAGCCCATATCTTTTCCTCAATATTATGAGACTTTGTCAAAAAATCAAAGACCATCTTGGACATTTATTAGCTAGGTCACCTGGGGCAAGTCACTTAACTTTTCTGTGCCAGTTTCCTTACTTATAAAATAAGATTGGGCTTTTTGATCTCTCAGTTCTCTTTCAGTTTTCAATCTGTGATACTAAATACTTTACCAAAAACTAGGTAAAGGTTATTTGTTGTACTGCCCGGATCTACCATTTAATAACCCTGTCAAAAGGAGAAAATAAGATTAGCCTAACATTAACCTATCCATGATGTAGCCACATTAACTCTTCACAATCACCACATTATTTTTTTAAAGATGTTTACTAAGCATCTTGTTAATAGTCTGTTCTAGAATTTTTCTAGGAATTGAAGTAAAGTTCATTGGCCTATAGTGTGAAAGATTATTCTCTATCTTCGTTTTAAAATTGGGTTATTTGTTCTTTTTCCAGTCTTGCAACAATTCTCCTATCTTATACAAGCTTTTAAATATTAAAGATGGTGGATCCACAATCACATCCACTGGTTTCTTTCAGACCTTGAGGTTGCAGTTTATCCAAATGACATCAAGGGCAACTAGGTTCTCACTTTTTGTGAGTATCAACTTATTGTTGAAAGTTGTAGGTATCAACTCCTTATTACCTATTTTTGTTCAGTCCTTCACAATCTAAAGACCATTCTACCTAATTAAGAAACCAAAAGCAAATAAAAAACAAACAAATAAATTGAGCAGCTCTGCTTCTCCCTGTTGCCAGATATAATTTTTCTTTTCTTTTTCTTTCTTTATTTTTTTAAACTCTTATCTTTCCTCTTAGAATAAATACTGTGTATTGGGTCTAAGGCAGAAGAGCAATAAGGAATATATAATGGGGATTAAATAACTTGCTCAGGGTCACACAGCTACAAAATGTCTGAGGTCACATTTGAATCCAGGGCCTCCTGTCTCTAAGCCTCACTCTCAATTCCCTGAGCCACCTAGCTGTCCCCTACTTCCCCTCTGCCAATGTAATTTTTCTATCCACCCCAGACAGTGGTTTTCTTCCTTCTTTGATTCTCCTTTCTCCTAGTATAGCTAGAAAAGTCCTGGAATGTCTAAAGAAGTTTGGAGAAAATGGAATTACATATTCTCACCACCAACACTTTTTTTCCTCAGAAAAATCACATCAAAACCATCAATAGAAGCACTGTTGGGGAAAAGTTCTTCTGCTACTTGTTTTTCGGTTTCTTCTCAGTGAGCTAGTTAGATTCTTTATCCATGTCTATCACCAAATGCTCGTGAGACATCTTCAATAGAATGTATCATTGAGAGCTCAAATTCATTATGTCCAAAACAGAACTCATTATCTTCCCCAGTAAGCCCATCCTTCCTCCTAGTTTTCCTCTTTGATTCAGGGCCCCACCATCTTTCTAATCATCAAGGTTTGCAACCCCAAGGTTATTTAGAATCAATTCTACTTTTTTCCCACCCACCCAATCCCCCCATTTCTCCTCAGTTATTATCTTATTGATTCAATTTCTTTAAGATTGCCTACATTCAACCTATTTTCTCAAATCACATGATTCCTTCCCTAGTTTAGTTTCTCATCATCCCTCACCTAGATTACTGCTAAAGCCTCTTTTATAATATTTTTTAAATTCTTCTTTTTTCTTGTTAGGAATTTCAGCAGAAATTATAAAAAAAACCTGTTTTCTTGAATGTTTTTTCTTGTAGATTATGTGGAGTTAATTTCTTCTTCTGGGTTTGTGCCTTAGTCACCCTCTGGTTTCATGATATTTTGTTATTGTAATTGTTTTCTTTCTTTTGCTCATTTTTCTAGCCTTACTTCCTCATCTGGGTCTTTGGGTCCATGCCAGATTCTATGAACTTCTGGAAGAAATGATAGGGTCTTTTTTGGCTGTAGTCTGCATTATACAGGATCTACTAGGGAAATCTATCCTCGGTAGCTCTGTGCCAGGTGATCTGTAGCAGGGTAGTCTAATCCAGTGCTTACTCTAAACTTGGCCTTTTTTTGTCTAAGTTCTGTGGGTTCCAGAGTCCTGGTTTGGAGTTGAAATGGCACACCTGCAGGTTCTAAAATGCCTTGGTTTGCCCCCTTGGTTCCAAAACTAGAAGGCTTCCACGAGCTGTGCTCAAAGGCCAATAGACTTCTAATTGTCTCTTTGTTCATACTTGACAAAATGTACTTGCTATAGTTTCTCCTTGCATTTCTTCAGCAATATACAATCTGGCACTCTTTTTTGATTCTTACTGGAACAGTTGTGAGAGAGGTAGACTTACATTTCTGCTCACTCCACCATCTTGAAGAGTTACTCAAAAAGTCTATGATTGCTTCTTAATGGATCTCCCTGTTTCTACCCTTTCTTTTCCTTTCCACCTGCCAAAGTGAGCATCCTAAAGTACAATTCTGATTATTTTACTCTCCTATTGAAGAACCTTCAATGACTCCCCACTGCCTCTTAGAAAAATACATAATCATCTGTTTGGCATTTAAAACCCTTTACAATTAATCAGTGAATCAATAAGCATTTCCAGACAGTTCACATTATTCTCCTTTATTGACTCTAGTTAAACTGATATAACACTTATTATTCCTCCAAGACAACATCCTACTGTATTTCTTGCCTGTGGACCTTTACATAAGCTGTGCATGGAGTACTCTTCACTCCCTTGTTTTGTAATCCCTGGATCCCTTAAAGCTTCCATTTAGGTACCACCTAAATTAAGGATTTTCCTGGTCTCTCGGATTCTTTACATTCTTTCCTGCTCTCCCCAAATTACTCTGTGTATACTTTGTATAGAGTCTTGCTCAATGGTGTACATGCTATATCCTCTCCCTACCTTCCCTACCCCATCCAATATAATAAGAGCTCCCAGAGGAAAGAAATTCAATTTTTTTTTGCATCCTCAATGTTACTGTGACATACATATCAGAGGTTTAATAAATGCTCTTGAATCTAATTAAATGGAATGGAATTGAAAGGAACAAAACACATTAGAGGGATGTATGTAGAAGTAGAAAGGGATCATGGGATAAGTTTGTTTACATTAGTGGTGGTAACTAGGGTTATAAGTGTGTTGGGAACATATACACACTTGCATATGGTATACACACATATATACATATGCATATATAACTATATATTATATATCTACATGCATTGCATGTGTATATACATGTGTGTCTATAGATAAATGTGTGTTTATGTATATATATACACACACACCCTTTTTGATCTTATAAGTGGATGGAAGAGCCCCTTCCTTTTACATTGTCCCACCCCTGCAACTCGGATGCCTTTCCCTCCCTCCCTCCCTCCTTCCACCCCCAGTCAAAGGTCTAGGGACAAGCTCCTGTTTGCCATCTTCTGGGGATGGTTTTATCTGGGGAACTAAACCAATGTTGTGACCTCAGACACTGAGAAAGATTGAAAAGGAAATAGCCCTCGTGCTCCCCTCATGGAGACAGTTTTTTCTCATCTTCCAGGCTTCCCCATGAGAGAAATTCACCCTCAAAGACATCACTGGGGTCATGAGTTTTCCTGTTGTCAACCCAAATTTATGGTATAACATCAGCTCTCACAGCAGCCTTTCAGCTCCTACACTATGCCCTTTCTGCCAGCAGCATCCGCCCACCCCTGCTCCCTGCACCATTACAGCAGCTTCTCATGGCCCCAGTTCTGGACCTGGGAGGGAGGGGTTTAGTCTCAAATTCTATAATTCTATGATTCTAACTATAAAGGCCTGGGATTGATTATAACAGACTGGAACCTGTCTAGCCAGATGGAGATATCCTCTGTAAAGTGAGTCTTTGAGGTCCAGAGACTATGCACGGCTAGGTATATCTATTCCCTGGAGAAGGAAATGGCGCATCACTCCTTTATCTTTGCTAAGAAAACCCCATGGACAGTATGGTCCATGGGGTCATGAGGAGTCGAACACAACTGTATAACTGAATAACAAAAAGCAATCAATAAATATGTGTTAATAAAAATAATTTTTTATTAACACATATTTATTAAATACCTAGTATTTCTCAAGCACTGAGTTAGGCATGAAGGATACAAAAACAATAATAATACAGCTTACTGCTTAAGAAGCTTATATTCTAAGGAAGAGAGACATGCATGCATATATAAAATAGGTATATACAAAATTAATGGAGGGGAAGTATTAATAACAGTGGAAGGGTGGGGGAGTGGTCCAACAAGAATTCTTTTAAGAGATGGTCCATGGGCTGACCTTTGAAAGAAACTAGGAATTCCAAGAGGTAACAGTGGGGAAGGAACTCTTGTATTTCAGGCCTGGGAGATAGCCTGCCCAAAAGGCTCAAAAATAGGAGATGGAATATTATATGTGAAGGGTAACAAGAACACCAGTTTTGTTTGGACTGAAAAGTATATATGAGGGAGTAATGGATTATAAGATTGAAAAAGTAGGTTGAAGCCAGGGTATGAACAATTTTAAAGTGCCAAACAGAGAAAGCATATGTTTGAATCTAGAAGTAAAAAGGTAATAAAACTTTTAAAAAATTTTTAAACAGAGGAATTACATATCTTATGCTTTATGAACATCGCTTTGGCAGCTTTGTCGAGCATGGATTGAAGAAAGGAGAGGCTTGAGGCAGGGAGACCCTTCTGGGGGCTCTTTCAATAGTCCAGGTGAGAAGTGATGAGGGCCTGAAATAGGATAGTGGCCAGAAGAATTCAGATGTGAGAGATGTTATGAAAATCAGCAAGACTTGGCAATTCTTGGACATGAAGGATAAGGGAAAGGGAGTTGCTGAAGACACTAAGGTTGGGAACTTGGATGACTAGGAATATGGTGTTACCCCTAATAGTAATAGAAAAGTTCAAAATAGGGGTAGCTTTGGGGAAAAAGATAAAGAATTTTGCTTTGGATATGCTGAATTTGAGATATTTTTGTGGTAGTAAAGAACTAGACATAAAGACGGTATCCATCATGTGAGAAATGGCTTGACAAAGTACGGTATATAAATTTAGTGGAATATTTCTGTACCATAAGAAACAATAAATGTGAAATATTCCATAAAATGTGATCATTTGAACTGATTCAGAGTGAAGTAGGCAGAACCAGGAAAACATCAAACGCAATGAATACAACAAGATAGATAGAAAGAAGAATGGAATTAAATTCAACTCTGTATGATTATAGGAATACAGTTTAGATTAAGAGAAGGATTGGGGAAAAGTACCACCTTCCCTTTATTGAAGAAGTGGTAGAGTAAGGGCATGAAATATATCACATGCTGTCTGACACAGTAGTTGTGTTAGTTAATTTCTATGAAATATTTTATCTCTTCTCTTTCTTTTTAAAAATTTTGTTATGAGAGACACCTCAATAGAAAAGGGAGAAAGGAAAGGATACATTAAGCCATGTAATGGAAAAACAAAAGGCATATTTTTTTAAAAATCAAAGAAAATCTCTAGTGAGGATAACATTGTTAGTATTATCTGGTTCAAGGAAGGAAGGAAACAAACATTAAACATCTCTGTGCCAAGGCATTTTACAAATATGTCATTTTGCCCTCATAACAATTATGATAGGTAGGTATTTTTATTATCCCCTTTATATGGATGGGGAAACTGAGGCAAGAGGCAAGGAAACTGAGGAGTAAAATGACTTGCCTGGATCCCACAATTAGTGTCTGGGTCTATATTTGAACTCAGAACTTCCTGACTCCATGCTTAGTACTCTATTCGCTGTGCTACCAGCTGCTGAAGGGAGCCACTTAAAGGGTACAGTTGAATGACAAAAGTGATACAAAAGAAGGGTAAAGGCAAACTTCATTTACTTCACAATTTTTTCCACTGATGAACCCTATTTCTACTATTCTTGCTTTGCCTCAGGAATATGAGAATTGCAACTCTGTATCAAATCCATGGTCATGCAGACTAGTACTCTCAGTCCTCTCTCAAAATGAATACAGGAAATGTATTATGGCCAGATATCATCTTTCCTGGGATCAGAAAAAAGAAATATCTCTTCAAATCATCCTGGTCTTTTTAAGGAATCTTGATTTACTATTCAAACACAAATTTATTTAACTTTCAACAAACATTTGTTAAGGGCCTACTATGGGCAAAGGTAAATAAAATTATTTACTTTTTCAGTATATATCAACTCCAGGAAAAAGAATTCCAAAAGTTTACCACTTTCTGTGTAAAGCAGGCAGTAAAATTATTTGCCTTTATTATACTCTTTGAGACTTTAAGAACTGACCCCTTGCCCTTTTCAGATTTCAATAACATCCTCCTCTTTGTCTTTATTTTCCCAAACTAGATTCTTAACTATTTTTAGTCTCTCTCCTTTCAGCTTCCAATTTTGTACTATTGCTCTCATTTATGGCTCTGTATCTGTTATATTGACATGACCCTTGTTTAGAGAGACCTCAGGGACAAATTATAGAATTTTTAGAGTTTGA